>NC_062575.1:1470000-2070000 GCF_022837055.1 Prionailurus viverrinus
GGGGGCATGTACACATGCACTCTCTCAAAATAAATAAACATTAAACAAATTCTCTTAGAGTTGTCACTGGAGCTCAATGAATCGATATATGGAGAACACGTGAACAGCCCCCAGCAAGAGGGAAGTACTAGGTAAGGTAAGCTAAACAGCTGACAGCGGCCCTTTACATTTTAGCCCCCACCCCCATGTGCTGCGGACCAACACTTTGACAAGATGCCATAAAAACGACTTACTAGAAACAAAATTAACAAGACAACAGCCATACAAAAAGACTTTCTCGAGGAAGAACTCTCTTTCAGTCAAACCAGGCTTTCATAGATTCACAATATCAAGCCCTTATTGAGCCAGAGCAACTGTCAAAATAGACCATGCCCAATGCCTGAAGAAGCCCTGTATTTTTGTACCTAGGAATTTTTCCCCAGTGATTATGCCCACATACACATGCACAAAACAAAAGCACACAACTGGAAATTTCCCTTTCATTCTGGAAACTCACCTCCTGAGGAAGACTGAACTTCAAACCGGGCGAGCCTGGGCTAAATGCCAGGGGCGGTGTGACTCACACTCTGCACAGGGCTCATCTGACGGGCCTTCCGGAGGCTCCTCCCTCTTATAGGGTCTGGGGTCAGTGATGCATTTACAGATGTGATTGGATAAAATCCGTCCTGTTGATGGAATTTTCATCCGACCTAAGCTCCACCTCTCCAATACCTTATTACACAACACCCCTGGGGGTGGGGCAATTGGCCACCACCAAACACACTAATATTTCTGCAGTGAAATGTAACAATACTCACAATTGAGTGGGCATACAAAGATGAGCATTCACAGGGCGCCCAGGTGGCTCAGTCCGTTAATCCGACTCAGCTCAGGCCACGGTCTTGATGCAGGGGCATGGGGCAAGCTGAGGGCAAATTTCAGGCTACCAGCAAACCCCGCCCCCACCAGGTGGGACATGTATGATATTCCCCAGACACTCCCGGCTATGCCAAAACAGGTAAGGACAAAAAACAAACAAAAATAAGAGTCTCCACCAGTTCACAAGAAAAAGGCAATCCCATCAATTGGCTTTAAAGTCCAGGAACTCCCTACTGTCTTAATGTTAATGCTTTGCTAGAGGGGAAAACAACCTTAGCTTGACAATAGCTAGGCCTCCAGTAAGTCTGTAGCCTGAGAAAGTCTCTTCGGAAACTCCCTTTGACTGTATCTCCCCGATTCCATAAAACAGTCACCACCCCCCCACACACACTTGCTGCCGATGGGCCCTGTCCCCGTGATTTAATAAAATCACATTAAAAAAATTTGGGGGGGGGGAGGGCGCGTGGGTGGCACAGTCGGTTAAGTGGCCGACTTCCGCTCAGGTCATGATCTCATGGTTTGTGAGTTCGAACCCCGCGTCGGGCTCTGTGCTCACAGCTCAGAGCCTGCAGCCTGTTTCAGATTCTGTGTCTCCCTCTCTCTGACCCTCCCCCGTTCATGCTCTGTCTCTGTCTCAAAAATAAATAAACGTTAAAAAAAAAAAATTTTTTAGGGGCGCCTAGGTGGCTCAGTCAGTTCAGCATCCGACTTCAGCCCAGGTCATGATCCCATGGTTTGTGGGTTCAAGCCCCGCGTCGGGCTCTGTGCTAACAGCTCAGAGCCTGGAGCCTGCTTCAGATTCTGTGTCTCTCCATCTCTCAGCTCCTCCCCTGTTCATACTCTGTGTCTCTCTGCCTCTCAATAATAAATAAATGTTAAAAAAAAATTTAAAAAAATCTTTCTTGGGTGTCGGCCCCAGACCCCACAAACCCATCACCCCAAAACTTCATCAATCTCACGGTCCAGTCCATGAGTTTGATGGGCCCTGCTTCGGGCTCTCTGCTGTCATCGTGGAGCCCGCTTTGGATTCTCTGTTCCCCCCTCTCTCTCTGCCCCTCCCTCCTCTTGCACTCTCTCTCTCTCTCAAAAGTAAATAAACATTAAAAAAATTAACATTAATCTCACATAAATTCTGGCCAAGTTTAGTCTTAAGTGAGTCTCTTACAAACTTGCTAATACTTTCTAATTTTTAAAAAAAATTTTAATGTTTAATTTTGAGAGAGACAGAAAGAGACACAGAGAAAGAGAGGCAGAGACAGAACCTGAAGCACGCTCCAAACTCTGAGCTATCAGCACAGAGCTCAACGTGGGGCTCGAACTCAGGAGTCGTGAGGTCATGACCTGAGCCGAAGCCGGACACTTAACCGACGAGCCACCCAGGTGCCCCTACTACTTCCTAATTTTATGAGATTTGTGGATTGCAAGTAGGGTGGAGAACAAGGTTAATATTCTCCCTCCCTATGTCAATCCCAGGCTAGTGAATCAGAGGGTGCTCTGGGACCCCAGAAGTGGGGTTCCTAGTGGAGCAGAGAGACCACAGGACTAAAATAAAAATCACCTCAGTGGAAAGGGAGAGACAGGTGCTTATTTTCTGCTGAGAAAGTACACCATATTTGAGAGACTTCATGTCAGGACAGTGTGAAGGGGAAGTTACATTGGTGTGAGGCTCCTGGTTGGAAAATCTGGCTGGTGGGGTCTGTCCTGCACTGAGTAGGTAGAAAGGCAACAGAAGAGATTCTATGAAACTCAGCACTTCCTGACTCAATGGAACGAGACCATCTTGTAGATGAGGGAGAGTTTGGGTAGCAAAAGGGATTGTGTTCAACAAGGGACTGGGGCGGCAACGTAATCATTGCCATCTTCTCTCTGCTTCCAAGTTGTATCCAGAATCAAGCGACTTGTAACCCCTTCACAGCCAGGACCTTCAGCCCAGCCCCTACGCTTTTCTCTCGGATTATTGAGGTCAGCTCCCCACGGCCTCTCCTCCAGCCCATCTTCAGCCCATTCTCCAAACAGCCACCAGAGAGACCCTGTTATAACCAAGTCTGACTGGCTCCTCCTATCATTGTGGAACTTCCCAACCGCCTGCAGTGAAGGACTTGCCCCCCTCCTTCACCAGGGACTCCTGGTGGGACTCCTTCCCATCTGTCATGGACTCACTTTCACAAGATGCAATTAAATAACTTACTAGAAATATAAAATTAACAAGAAAGCCATTACCCACAATGAAAGGCCTTTGATGTCTTTAGATGTAACACATGGTCAACTTGCTCTAACGGTGTCTAAATGATTGGTCACCATTTCTGCATCAGCCTTGCTGCAGACAGAAGAGAGTGGAGATGGGCTGTGTCCTCTGACCACATTCTGAGGAGTACTGACTTAGAGCAGAAGCCAGATTCCTAACAGTAGCCTGGAGACCCTGGTGACCTGGCCCCATGCCCTGTCCAACTCAGCCCCTCCTCTGGCCCCTTTGCTCTGCTTGAGCCTCACCGGGTACACACGGGGTCCAGCAGCTCCGCTCCCATCGCTGGGCTCTATTAGCTCTTCCTTCTGCTGGGTGCACCGTCCCCACCCAGCCCTCCTGCATTCCTGCCAGGTCTTTGTTCACGGGCTGGACATGCTTTCTAAAACTTGCAGCTAAGCCCTGAAAGTCCCCTTTCCCCCATCCACTGATTTTTCTCCTTATCCCTTACCTCCGCTGGGCAAGCTCAACATTCTACCCATTTCTCTTATTTTTTGTTTATCACTCCCCTACCTCCACCATGGGATTTAGTCAAACAGAGGGCGGGTATTTTCATCTGTTATGTCGCCCATTTCTATCAGCAGTCTACAGGGAACTGGCACTTGGGAGGTCTTATTCAGTATGTGTCCAATTTAAACGCATATTCCAGCAAGAGAAGGTGAAAAGCCTCCCCCAAATGGTATGGCAGCAATAGGGAGGGGAGAATCAGACTGGACCAGAGGGAATTATGGAGTAGGTATTTCGAGAGAGCTGCAGGGAAGTGACACATGGGCGACTGGCTATGTCCCCAAATCACCACAGAGAAATGAGAAGCTAGTGGATTCTAGAAACTAGAGAAGCCCTGTGAGAAAGCCCTGGGGGAAATCAAAGCCTATCTAGAAATCAAAGTCAAAGGACAGAAGTCAAAGGCTTCAGGGAAGGGAGGAATTGAGAAAATCACTTTAATTCAATTTAATTGCTCACCTAAATCACCTTGGGGCAGCAGCTACCTCTTTTACTGCTGGACTAGATGGTGATGTCGAGGGGGTTTGAGGATACCGGCAAGTCAAAGTGATCAGTGGCCCCTGGGCTACCATACTATCCCTACTCAGCTTGCTGACTTGGGCGACTATGACCGTGGGTTGGACACACCTGTACCCAGTGCTGCTTCCCTGGGGCCACGTAAAGATGAAAACTGAGCAGCCGGGCCACCCAGTGTGGAGGGAGCTGGACTGTCTTCCCTGATCCCCTTGTCACTACACATTGGCCAGATCTAACAGAGCACACACTGAACTGTATTCCTTCCTGTGTACACACACAGGAGACAGGATTTCATATAACCTGGGTAAGTAACTAGAGACGGAGGAAGTGCACAATCCAAAAAAAGTCCATATTAAACAACACATCCTACTTGGAACAAAGGGAGGAAAAGAATAATGAAGAAATTAAAATAAGCATATAGGGGCGCCTGGGTGGCGCAGTCGGTTAAGCGTCCGACTTCAGCCAGGTCACGATCTCGCGGTCCCGGAGTTCGAGCCCCGCGTCAGGCTCTGGGCTGATGGCTCAGAGCCTGGAGCCTGTTTCCGATTCTGTGTCTCCCTCTCTCTCTGCCCCTCCCCCGTTCATGCTCTGTCTCTCTCTGTCGCAAAAATAAATAAACGTTGAAAAAAAAATTTTTTTTAATTTTTATTTTAATTTTTATTTAGTTGCGGGGGGGGGGGGGAGGGGCAGAGAGAGGGAGAGAGAGAGAGTCCCAAACAGAGATGCCAGGCTAGATCTCTCATGAACCATGAGATCATGCCCTTAGCCCAAATCAAGACTCGGGAGCTTAACCTACTGAGCCACCTAGGTACGCCTTAATTATTTTTTTTAAGTAGGCTTCACACCCAGTGTGGAGCCCAATAAGGGGCTTGAAATCACAACCCTGAGATCAAGACCTGAGCTGAGATCAAGAGTCAGATGTTTAACTGACTCAGGTGCCCCTATTTTTAAGGTTAGTAGCAAGATAGATGATCAGATTGAGGAGAACACCTAAAAATCAAAGGAAACAAAAAAGAAACAGCACAAAACAGCCAAAAATATAACCTGTCATAGGAAGACATATTTTTAAATCTTTATATCCCTAAAAGTAGCACCACAACTGTAACTGGTGCTCAATAATGATTGTGTAATAAGAAAGAAGATAGAAACAGAGGGAGCACAATATGGTCAAAAGGAGTCCCAAAAGGAAGGCAGGCAAATTGGGATGACCTGGGAAGGGGGTGCATCCGTGAAGGGAGCAGCCAGCCTATGACAGGAAAGGCTAGGATGTTCTCAGGTGTTCAAGCCCTCAAGTGTGTGGTAGGAGGTGAAGAAGTTCAGGGACCATGCAGGAAGACCCAATGGTGGTGAGACAGGGGGATGAGGTGGGTGAGGACAAGGCAGGCAGAGTGTCTGGTATCTGGCTGGGAAAATGTTTGCATGTCTGAAATCTGAAATGCCTAAATTTCAGGCTCTAGGTTCTTCCTCTCTCTCTGCCCCTCCCCTGCTTGTGCTCTCCCTCCCCCACCCCGTAAAATAAATAAATAAATAAACTAAAAAAAAAGAACTCGGCTTATTTGTTCACTGTGGAATCTCCAGGGCCGGAATATAGTAATCATTCAATAACTACCTATTCAATAAATGATTAAGCAAATAGAAAAGATATTTTTTTATTTTTTTTTTTAATTTTTTTTTCAACGTTTATTTATTTTTGGGACAGAGAGAGACAGAGCATGAACGGGGGAGGGGCAGAGAGAGAGGGAGACACAGAATCGGAAACAGGCTCCAGGCTCTGAGCCATCAGCCCAGAGCCCGACGCGGGGCTCGAACTCCCGGACCGCGAGATCGTGACCTGGCTGAAGTCGGACGCTTAACCGACTGCGCCACCCAGGCGCCCCGAAAAGATATTTTTTAAAGGCAGAAGATAATTTGTGTAAGATTTTCTTGAACAGGAGGAGTTTGAATTTAGTTCTAAGGGTAAAGGGCATTTAATTTGTAATATGGTGTCAAGCTTACAAAGAACGTTAATTCTGCTGAAGACCTGTTGAGCAATAAATTGGTGTAACCATAAATTAGGGAATGAGAATATTCACAATAAAGGACACAGACCTCCTTGGAGTGGGTAGTGGAAGAGGAGACAAGAAATGGCCACTCTCCAGTACAATTTTTGCTATGATGAGAAGTAGGGGAAGTACAGTGTCAGCTGGAGGAAGTTAGATATCCATGTAATGTTTTGTATTGGTGATGCAACCGTTTTAACATTGTCAGGAATAATCTGGAAGGAGGGAAAATGGTTAATGGTATAGAGAGAAGGTAATTAGCTATAGGTATAAAGTCCTTGAGAAGCCAAGATCTTGATCACAGAAAGATCTATTTTCTGCTGTAACAAAAGGAAACACAGAGAATGTGGGTAAAGGTAAGTTGTCAATTGGTGGTAGAAACACATGGGAAAATCCTATCTTTCTGCTTTTAAATCCTCAGAGAATTATGAGATCTTGATATCACTACAGCATAAGGGATGTCTGGAATATAAAGGGAGTGGTGAGAGTAGACCTGAGAAGACTTTCTTAGAATATTTGATATCAAACATTTCAGGGAGAACTTTCAGGTGTGCAGCACTTACGATACCACTTGATATCTAGCTCCATAAATTTATATCAAAACCAGGCAGTCTGGTGCCTGTTTCTTTACAGCATTATTACAGCATGGCAGTATAAGGAGCAGAGAGTTTATGTCCAACAGGATTGAGATATGATTAGCCAAAACTTTTTTAAGTGGGAGACAAAGGTTCTAGAGTCTCTTTCCAAGGGAATCATTACGGTGATGCAACATGAAATCTCAGCTCTGTGGAGAAGGAATGGTGTCACTACGATGGGATCATCACAGAGTCAATGGAACCAAGATCCATATGTGACAAAATAACTGAGAAGGGAGTAAGGAGAGCATTTGGCCAAGGGGTAAAAAGGTAGGAATTTGGTACAATACATATGGTTTTTCATTCTCTGGAAATAAAATAATATTCAAGGTGTCATATGAACTACACATTTCCATAAAACTACTGTTGTAGCAAGGAAAATTTAAAATTGTTATAACATCCTTAAAGTAAGAGGAGGATAATAGTTGGATAAATAGAGAGAAATAATGTTTACTATGATAAAAACTGGGGAAAAAAAATAAGACCATTCACGTTTGCAGTTAAGTGATCTGAGCAAAGACAAAAATATTTTCAATTTAGGTAATAAAAGTTAATCATTATGGAATAAGAATGAGTTCTCTTAGAGGACCATAAGCTATTAAATTTTAATAATTAAAGGTAAAACTGGGGTGCCTGGGTGGCTCAGTTGGTTAAGCATCCAACTTCGGCTCAGGTCGTGATCTCATGGTTTGTGAATTCGAGCCCCACATCAGGCTCTGACAGCTCAGAACCTGGAGCCTGCTTCAGATTCTCTGTCTCCTGCTTTCTCTGCCCCTCTCCTGTTCCTGCTCTGTCTCTGTCTCTCACTCAAAATGAATAAACATTTTTTAAAAATTAAAAAAATAAAGGTAAAATTAAGTATTGAGAAGTGTAAATTTTATTAAGTTAGATAGTGCATTTTAACTGAACATTTACCAAATTATTTATAATAGGCAGAAGCTGATCATTATACCCATCTGGCTTGGCTTTGTAATGAGCTTTACTTACACTTAGGAAAAAAGTTCACTGTCCTTCCAAATCTTGGGAGAATTGAGGTCATGGAAAGAGGATTCCCTTACAATATAATCCATAAACATGAGCACAATAATTGTTTACAGAATATATAAAGTTTTTTTAATGATAGCATTGAAAAACCAAGGAAAATATAAGACATCAATAAATTAGAAAAAATATTTAGACATCAATAAATTAATAAGCTCAAACTGTTGGTGAAATGTGGAGAATAAGCTTAGGAATCCCCCGGGCTTACACCAATGGGTTAACAAGGCATAAAGAAGCACAAAGCCACAGGATGCTCCACCCGAGTTTGGGTAAACAAGATCAGGACCCCAGAATAGGGAGGTGCGAAGGCACCCAGAATAGAGAGGGGGTGCAGAGGCACCGAGAATAGACAGGGGGTGCAAAGGCATCCAATACAAAGGTATATGAGGTAAGCAAGATTAGGCGCTCAGGGCAAAAACATCCCCCAATTGAATACTATAGCAGAAACCTGCTTTCACAGGAAGGAAGGACCAAGTTAAGTAAGCAGGCAAATTGGGCTATAGACCACTGCACTGTGCTGCAGGTGAAGCTGCCCAGAGCAGAGATGATTAACAAAAAAGGTGCCTTGTCAACCCTGAGGTCACGTGTCCTGTCTCATCCCCTAGGCTGAGATAAACAGAGGTGCTGCCTCACATCCCCTGTAAACAACCTTCCGCCAGGCTGCCCAGTGCCTAGATTTTGTTTTGTATTAACCCAAACCCCTAACCCCAAATATCTTCAAGACCCCCTTTCCCTCACGTCCCCAAGTTAATGTTCACAGATTCATTGTCTCTCTGTGCACGTCTACCGCCATGTTTGTAAGCCTTCTGATCCTAATAAAAACGGGGCAAGGCCCCTTATTCAGGGCTCTTGTCTTTTCCCAGACATTAGCTATCTCTCGTTTTTCATCCTGCATCCCGTTCTCTTGCTGGCCAAGAGAGAACTTTAGACTTAGAGTCTATGACAGTGAAATAAATAAAGCACGTACATTATGCAGGAATCCAAAACAGTAGCATAAAATAACGGTGACATTTATGAAAATTATACTCTATTGAAAATCCTCCAGAAGGCATGAGGAGCCTTAACTAACTTGAGCAGGAGTTCTCAACTTGGAGAAATTTTGCCCCCACTTGCAGAGGCCACCCAAAGACAACTGTGGTTGTCACAACTGAATGGTGGTGCTATTGGCATCTAGTGCATGGAGCCCGGGGTTGCTGCTCAACGTTCTACAGTGCACAAGAGAGGCTAAAAAAAAAAAAAAAAAAAAAAAAAAAAAAAAAAAAGATCCAGCCCCAAATGGACACAATGTCTGGGAGAAGTGGTGGCACCATGGCAGCCTGGCAAACTTATACAGATCTGCATAGCCCGTTAGAAAAGACTCAACAGCAGTCTCACCCACATATTGACTAAAAACCTTGTGATCTTTCCAGCACCATGGAAAGACAGTCTTGAAAGGATTTGTCACAAGGCCGTTTCTCACCCTGGGACTGGTCACGGAACAGCCCCTCTTCTGCCTGCCTGGTTTCCTTCTTTTATTGTACAGCTGCAGTTGGAAATACTTTAAGTATAGAAAAGGCTCCTCAATGACAGACTGTCCCCATCGCTCATTTGTTCATCAGACCACCATCATCTGGTCCCTTTGATCGGGTGTCACCTTGTGACATAAGGGTCACGGGAAACTGACAACATGCTGGCCTTGCTTATGCTGTCTATGAAAGTAATGAAGTCTAAATTCATGTGCTTTGTTGCTTTCTTACTGGTGACATCTATGGCAGAGTGGCCAAACTAGCGTACTGCTTGGAGACCGCTTGACTGCTTAACTATGCCAAAGTGAAGAAAGCCTGGACTAGAATACAATTAGTGACCAGGCAAAGACAAGCTTTTACTGTGGTTCTACAAATAAAGGATGAAAGGAAAATGAAATTTAAGTGCATTCGATGTTTTGCCCTTCAGTGTATAAGATCAGGAATAAATATATAAAAGTTCATCTAAGCTCACCATCACAAAATGAAAATATAGCATTTTCAAACTGTACTTAATATGAAAGCATTTGACTTTGAATTTGAATGTTTGGAAAATATGAGTTTCTATAAAATAATTTTTTTAAGTTTACTTATTTTGAGACAGAGAGAGAGCGCGTGGGAGGGACAGAGAGAGAGAGAGGGAGACAGAGAGAATCCCAAGCAGGTTCCGCACCATCAGCTCAGAGTCTGACACGGGGCTTGAACTCATGAACCATGAGATCATGACCGGAGCTGAAGCCAAGAGTCAGACGCTTAACTGAGTGAGCCACCTAGGCGTCCCATTTTTATAAAAGAATTTAATTTACTCCAGTTGACTGTGTGAGTCACGTACAATAAGCAGAACACACTGTGTCACCCACTTGACCGAATCCGGACACTGGCCTGTTATTTCTTAGGATGCACTTTCCAGTTCTTCACCCTACCACAGCATCTGATGGAGCTACATGCCTGACTGTGCCCCTGCCTCTTTCCCCTCACTATCAGTACCCCTAAAACATTGGATCTCTAAAGTTCCTTGAGGACTCTACACGACTTCTAACACAGGTATCAGTTCAGGCAATCTTCCATCTGCTGGAACAGCTAGACTCCACTTGGGGTAAAAAAAGTCATAATTTTTTCAGGTAACAACATGGAAAAAAAAAAAAGAAAACAAATACACAATGGAACTCAACTCTTTCCACCAAAATTTGCAAGAATTTGCAGTGAAATAAACAAATCATACTTTACATGATCTCAAATATATCCAAAGCTCCCATACTGAATACGATAGCACGGTGAGACAGGTTAGTTTTATCGACTGGTGTAGATGATTTCATTGATGGCTCTACTGAGTTGTAGATGGCATGAATATAACTGCTCTTATATTTTTAGTGTTTATTTATTTATTTTTGAAAGAGAGAGAGTGTAGAAGTGGGGAAGGGCCAGAGAGAGAGAGGGAGAGAGAGAATCCCAAGCAGGCCCTGCGCTGTCAGTGCAGAGTCGGGCGCGGGCTCAATCCCACAAATTGTGAGATCATGACCTGAGCCAAAATCAAGCGGCAGAGGTTTCACCAACTGAACCACCCAAGCACCCCTAATTGCTTTTTTTTTTTTTTTTAGCTTATTTATTTATTTTGGAAGGGGAAGAGACAGAGGGAGAGAGAGAAACCCAAGCAGGCTCCGAGCTGTCATTGCAGAGCTCGATCTCACACATGTGAGATCACAACCTGGGCCCAAATCAAGAATCAGACGCTTCACCAACTGACCACCCAGGCGCCCCACTAATTGCTCTTATTTGTCACAGAATAACAGACTTGTAGCCTGCTTTTAGGTACCTAGGTTTCACTGGAAATATTTTTGTAAATGATTGACAATGGATCCAAATGCGGAGCTTAGAAAACCTATAGGCGTCTAACCAGAACGGTTTTCCTTGCCAAGCAGGCAAAGCAGAACCGAGAGGCACGAGTGTCACTAGCGGTGAGCACAAAGGGGCTGAACGCTGGGGATCTTGGAGACACCAGAACAGAAATGGGCAACAGCCACCAGCTTGGATTTACGATCAGGGCCAATGAAAGTGTCAGAAGGGAAGACAGACAGTAAAATGAGACAAAGGAGCTCACCAGGACCAGGATGGGACGTGCGGCTCTAACCTCACGGGAAGTTTTAGAAGAAAGGCTGTGAATGTGTTGGACTCGCTGCTTGTGCCTGTGCAGGACACAGAGCATGGAGCTGCTGGTCCACACCATGAGGCCCAAACATAGTACATCCGAGAATGTAACTGTGGGTAGTGATGCTATAAACCTCTCTGGAATGGTGACACTCAGTATCCCTAAACATTCTCCATATTCACGTTTTTGTTTTTCTTTGGGACAGTAACATTCGTAGCAACAAAAGTATTTAACCTGAGATTCAAGATCCGGTAGAGGAAACAGCAGAAGTCGATGCACTTTGGGGATCTCCTTCTGAGCTCCATCCATCTAGAGATACTGGGGCACAGCTCAGTGGCCAGGAAACAACTGAGGAGGCAGGCAGTACTGAGGGGAAACCCTGTACCCACTCTGTAGAATAGAAAATAAGTTTACATCCAACATCACTCAGGAAATTTTTCCATCCAAACTCTGCCACTGTCTGAGGGATCCCTTTAGAGAAAAGAACCAAATTTTTGGCTAAGACCAGCTGAATAAGAATCAAGACTGGGGCAGGGCACTTGGGTGGCTCAGTCGGTTGAGTGTCCAACTTCAGCTCAGATCATGATCTCATGGTTCGTGAGTTTGTTCCTCACATCAGGCTTGCTGCTGTCAGCGCAGAACTCTCTTCAGATACTCTGCCCCCTCTCTCTCAATTTGCCCCTTCCCCACTCATGCTCCCTCTCTCTCAAAAATGAATAAACATTAAAAAACAAACAAACAAATCAAGTCTGTGGGCCTCAACATGCGCCCAGTGAACAAAGTAAAGATATAAAGACAAAGGAGTAAAGAATTTCCAAGGATCCCAGCTCCATTCTGAGTGAGGAAAATAAGAGCCAAACTTATATTACTAGAAACTATTTCATCGATTTAGAGATGTCAGAGGTTGTTCTTATTTGACTCAGAGGAACCTAGAGACTAAAAAAGAAAATTGGGGAATGCGTTGGCATCACAGAAGCATTAGCCATTCCCGTGTCTTTCCCCTTTAATTGACAACCAGTTGTTCACCCATAACTCAGGATTCCCCTGCATGGCACAGCAGCATGCCAGAGAGATTCACACATCTGTACCTTTGAAGGTGGGTGGACTGGACTTCATGGAGGCAGCAGAAACGGGGGAGTAGTGTTGCTGGTGCCCGTGATCCAGGCATGTTCCAGGACCAGTGGCAGTGCCTGTGACCCCTCCGGCACAGTGGATGGAGGGTGGAAAAGGGCACACTACCAAATACAACTGACCCTTCAACAATACAGGTTTGAAATGCATGGATCCATTTCTGTGCAGAATTTTTTTGATAAATACCATACAGTATTTCCTTATGATCTTAATAACCTCTTTTCTCTAGCTTACTTTATTATAAGAATAGGGTATATAATACTTAAAACATACAGAATATGTGTTAATCAGCTGTTTGTGTTACCAGTAAGTCTTCCGGCTCACAGTAGGCTATCAGAAAAGTTAAGTTCTGGGGGAGTTCAAAGTTATAAGTGAATCTTTGAGTGGGGGTCAGGACCCCTAACACCCACCCCCAGAATGGTTCAAGGGTCTACTGTATAGCCCAGTGGCAGCTCAGTTAGGAGAAACCAAAAACTTGTGCTATATCGTCACCTGCTGGAAAACAAAAGAAAGGCCTCTAATTACCAACCTGTTGAACTGTTAAATCAAAGGAAACAAAACTTTACTTGTGACAAACGTGTTTGCTACTTTGAATGCAGTGGCAAAGGCACATTTTATCACACACTATGAAAAATCACAGTAATATGGTATCACAAAAAGAAAATGACAATTCTCCAGTAACCAAAAGTCAAAGTTACAGAAATTGGGATCTACTGATAGAGAATGCAAAATAGCTGTTATGAAGAAAATTCAGTGAGCTCAGAAAGGAAATTCAATGAACTCTGGAAAAAAAAATTAAACAAAAGGAGTACTTTGCCAAAGATACTGAAATTCTAAAGAAAAAAAAGGACCAAACAAATTCTGGAGCTCAAGAACTCAACACATGAGATGAAGAATGCATTTGAAAAGATCCGATCAGCAGGAAGAGAGAATAAGCAATCTATTTTTTAATTTAATTTATTTTTCTAATTTACATCCAAGTTAGTTAGCATATAGTGCAACAATGATTTTAGGAGTAGATTCCTTAATCCCCCTTACCCACTTAGCCCATCCCCCCTCCCACAAACCCTCCAGTAACCTTGTTTGTTCTCCATATTTTTTTTTATTTTTTAAAAAAAATTTTTTTTTTCAACGTTTATTTATTTTTGGGACAGAGAGAGACAGAGCGTGAACGGGGGAGGGGCAGAGAGAGAGGGAGACACAGAATCGGAAACAGGCTCCAGGCTCTGAGCCATCAGCCCAGAGCCTGACGCGGGGCTCGAACTCCGGGACCGCGAGATCGTGACCTGGCTGAAGTCGGACGCTTAACCAACTGCGCCACCCAGGCGCCCCTGTTCTCCATATTTAAGAGTTTCTTATGTTTTGTCCCCCTTCCTGTTTTTATATTATTTTTGCTTCCCTTCCCTTGGGTTCATCTGTTCTGTGTCTTAAAGTCATCATATGAGTGAAGTTATATGATATTTGTCTTTCTCTGACTAATTTTGCCAAGCATCATACCCTCCGGTTCCATCCATGTAGTTGCAAATGGCAAGACTTCATTCTTTTTGATCGCCGAGTAATAATCCATTGTATATAGACACCACATCCTCTTTATCCATTCATCCATCGATGGACATTGGGGCTCCTTCCATACTTTGGCTATTGTTGATAGTGCTGCTATAAACATTGGGGTGCATGTGTCCCTTCGAAACAGCACACCTGTATCCCTTGGATAAATACCTAGTAGTGCAATTGACGGGTCTAGGGTAGTTCTATTTTTAATTTTTTGAGGAACCTCCATACTTTTTTGCAGAGTGGCTGCACCAATTTGCATTCCCACCAGCAGCTCAAAAGAGATCCGCTCTCTCCGCATCCTTACCAACATCTGTTGTTTCCTGGATTGTTAATGTTAGCCATTCTGACCGGCGTGAGGTGGTATCTCAGTGTGGTTTTTATTTTTATTTCCCTGATCATGAGTGATGTTGAGCATTTTTTTCATGTGTCGGTTGGCCATCTGGATGTCTTCTTTGGAGAAGTGTCTATTCATGTCTTTAGCCCATTTCTTCACTGGATTACTTGTTTTTTGGGTGTGGAGTTTGATAAGTTCTTTATAGATTTTTGATACTAATGCTTTATCTGATACGTTGTTTGCAAATATCTTCTCCCATTCTGTCAGTTGCCTTTTAGTTTTGTTGATTATTTCCTTCTCTGTGCAAAAGCTTTTTATTTTGATGAAGTCCCAATAGTTCATTTTAGTGAGAATAAGCAATCTAGAAGATGGAACTGTTGGAATTATTCAAGTTCTAAGATTTTTTAAAAGGCAAAGAAACCATTTGAGAGCTATCAGGCTCCATTAGGAGAGCCAACATAAAAATAATGAGTATACCAGAAGGAGAACAGAAGGAACAGGGGACAGAGAGGTTATTTAAAGAAATAATAGCTGAGAACTTCCCAAACCTCAGGAAAGAACTAGATAGACACATTCACAAAGGTAATAGATCACTTCACCATCTCAACGCAAAATGAACGTCTCCAAAACACACTATGATGAAGTTGTCAGAAGTCAATGCTGAAAGGCATCCAGGAAGAAAAAGAACCCTAATGTAAGCTGTTGGATTTTGTTAGTAATGATGTGTCGATGTAGGTTTATCTGTTGTAACAAAAGTACCATTCTGGGACAGGATTTTGACTGTGGGGGGTCTGTGCAGATGTGTGTGGGGGGGCTGTATAATGGACACGTCTGTACCTTCCTGTCAATTTTGCTGTAAATCTAAAACTGCTCTAAAATATAAAGCTTAATGAAACAATAAGCCAACATTCTTTTTAAAATTTTATTTATTTATTTTGAGAGAGACAGAGAGAGCTCAAGTGGGGAAGGGGCAGAGAGAGAGAATCCCAAACAGGGTCTGCAACACCAGTGCAGAGCCTGAAGTAGGGCTTGAACTCACGAACTGCGAGATCATGACCCGAGACAAAGTTGGATGCTTAACCAACTGAGCCACGCAGGCGCCCCGAGCCAGCATTCTCTTAGCTTCTCATGGATGAGAATGTCAAATAAATGTAAGGGAGCAAGTGACGTCAGCAAGATGGCAGAATGAGACATCCCCACCTCATATCTGCCCCTTCAACAACAATTTGGTGGTCACCCATGGAAAAAAAGTGTCTTTGTGGGAACTGTAGGATTCAGACAGGAGACTGAGAAATCCAGTGCAGTCCAGGAATGAGGAGAGCCATTTAGAGGAGACAGCCCCACATGGGCAATTGACTTACCAACGATGGTCCTGGAGACAGACCCAGAAACAGCTTTGTAGCTTTGGAGATGCAGCTACAGCCCTGTTCAGCTTTGATTCCATCACCAGCACTATACACCAAGGGAACCACAGTCTCGCCCACTGGTGCACTGGGCTTACAGACCTCGGTCTCACTGTGGACCCTGAAGTAGCCCATGAACTGGCTTCATTCCCTCTTGGCTATGGTCTGGGAACCCCTGGAGAACACTGATTTATACAACCACATGTGGAGGAGATAGCTTTTGTAAAGGTCCAGGGGTCCAGTGAAGAAGTTCTAGCACACTATTGGAGCCAAAAAAAGAAAATCTGGCATTGGAGTCACTGGATAGGGTAAGAGGAACACTGACTGAATCTGTGTCACTCCTCCCCACAGGTGGCACAGCTGAGTGCCAAGAGAGCCCTTCTTGGTCCTTATTTCTCCCGTGGGGAGAAGTGAGAGCACATGCGTGAGTGCCTGGCTTCCACAGCTGTGCAGAACGCTGCCAAAGAGGCCCATCTGTCTCTCACCCCATCCAGAGGACTGAGCTATGAGTCACACTACTGGAGGGTGGTGAGAGGTTGGGAGAAGAGTGGTCACGGGGTCAGGACAGAACGTATAAAAGGGACAGGGATCTTACTGAGCCTGGACTTCATTAATAGGCCCTCCCATGAGCTGCTGGGGATGCCTTGTCTGAAGAGCCCTTCAACTGACCCATAGCCACCCCCAGCAATCCACATGTCTCACTTGCACACCTCCACCCTGAAGCCACATCCCTGAGAGCCACACTCTCAACAACCGAAAGAGTGAGCTTTTGCAGACCGCTAGTGAATGCAAGCAGAAAGCCAGTGAATCTGTGGGTCTAGGAGAGACCACAACCTTGAGCATTTAGCACAACTCTTGGAAAAACAAAAACGAAAGGGAGGCTGTGAGCACCTCGGCCTGACTACGGAGGCTGGAGAGGTGGCATACAAGTTTAAGTATTCTGCTACAAGAGGAGGCAAGAAGTGTGGAGGAGTTGGGAGTTGTACCTATAGAAGTTCTGAGAAAACCTCAGAATCCTTAGCAGGGCTGACAGAAGGTATTTATTTCCTGGAGTAGCAAGTAAAGACTGGAAGAGGTAACTCCTACTTCAAATGAGAAGATAACAATACAGGACTTCAAGGAACATGAAAAATCAAGGAAACATAATATCCCCAAAAGAACACAGTAATTTTCCAATAACTGACCCCAAAGACATGGAGACCTGTGATTTACCTGATAAAGAATCCAAAACAGGTGTTTTAAGGAAGTTCAATGATGTGTATGATGGCACAGAAAAAACAATTCGATGAAATCAGGAAAACAATATATGAATAAAATGAGGAGTTTAACAAGATGGAAATCCTAAAAAAAGAACCAAAAAGAAACTCTAGAGCTGAAGAATACAATAAATTAAATGAATATGCTCTAGAGACCATCAACAGAATAGATAAAGCGGAAGAAAGAAAAAGAGATACTTGTGCACTGTTGGTGGGGATGGATATTGGTACCATGGAAACCAGTATGGAGGTTCCTCAAAAAATTTAAAATACGTGATTCAGCAATGCTACTTCTGGGTATATATTCAAAGTAAGTGAAATCAGAATCTCAAAGAGATATATATAGTGGAAAACCAGCTGTGAGAAAATTTTGCAATAACATGGATGAAACTTGAGGGCATTATGTTAAGTAAAATAAGTCAGACATAGAAAGACAAATGCCTCATGATCTCACTTATACATGTAACCTAACAGAGCTGAACTCACAGAAACAATAGAATGGTGGTTGCCACAAACTGAGAGGTGAGGGAAGGGGGCGGGTGTTGATCAGAGTACAAACTTCCGGTTTTAAGGTGAATGAGTTCTGGGGACCCCATGTACAGTATGGTGACTTTAGTTAACAATACTATATTACATACCTGAATGTTGTTAAGAGAGTAGACCTTAAATGTTCTCACCACACATACACCCAAAAAAAAGGTAATTATGTGAGGTAATGGAGGTGTTAATTAATGCTATTTTGTTCATCATGTTGCAATATATAATGTATCAAATCATCACATTGTACGCTTTAAAATTACATGTTATATGTCAATTAAATCTCAATAAAGCTGGAAAAATATGAAGGGAAGTAAGAGAGAAGTATAGGAGTAGGAGGGTGTGAGTCTTTTTTTTTTTAATATTTATTTATTTATGTATTTTGAGAGAGAGAACATGAACAGGGGAGGGGCAGAGAATGGAGGAGACAGAATCCAAAGCAGGCTCCGTGCTGCTGGCCTGAAGCCCAATGTGGGGGTCAATTTTACAAAACATGAGACCATGACCTGGGCCGAAATCAAGAGTCAGATGCTCAACCAACTGAGCCATCCAGGTACCCCTAGGATGTGAATCTTTTTTTTTTTTTTAACATTTTATTTTTATTTTCTGAGAGACAGAGAGAGACAGAGCACAAGCAGGGGAGGGGCAGGGAGAGAGAGGGAGAGACAGAATCTGAAGCAGGCTCCAGGCTCTGAGCTGTCAGCACAGAGCCAACCCACGGATGTGAGATTATGACCTGAGCCAAAGTCGGTGTTCAACTGACTGAGCCACCCAGGCGCCCCTAGGTACAGTATGAATCTTCTTAAAGAGCACAGAAACTTTCTCTTTCCCTTGCCCGCATCTTTTCTGTACGTTTCAAATTGCATCAAAATTAAAAGTTAGAAATGCCAATCCATGCAAATGGTCTTTTCAGCAAGAAAGAGAAGTAGCACACAAAAGTTCAATAGAGGTTTAAATATAATTTAACATAACTGACCTCACCATAAAGAAAATAGCTGGAGGAGCACCTGGGTGGCTACACTAATGCAAGGGAAAACATTGCACTGAAAGATTTAAAAGGAAGAATCAAACCTGCCCCCTTACCTCTTTAAAATATTTTCTTCCCTAAGAGTCTTATTATGAATATCCTACTTAATGTCGCTACCCTTCCTTGACCACTGAACTTTTCATCACCCATGCTCTGCTCTTTTCCATTTTCCATAGAACACAATGACCTATAATAAATTAAAGAATTTAGGGGCGCCTGGATAGCTCAGTCAGTTAAGCATCTGACTTTGGCTCAGGTCATGATCTCATGGTTCGCGGGTTCAAGCCCTGCATGGGGCTCTGTGCTGATGGCTCAGAGCCTGAAGCCTGCTTTGGATTCTATGTCTCCCACTCACTCTCACTGCCCCTCCCCCAGTTGTATGTTGTCTCTCTCTCAAAAATAAATAAACATTAAAAATTAAAAAAAAAAAGAATTTAAAAGCTTGGTTTCTTTAATGTTGTTTCTCTAAAAGAAATTAGTTTCTGGGGTGCCTGGGTGGCTCTGTTGGTTAAGCATCTGACTCTTGGTTTTGGCTCAGGTCATGATCTCATGGTCCGTGAGTTCAAGTCACGTGTGGGGTTCCATTCCGTGCTGACAGTGCAAATCCTGCTTGAGATTCTCTCTCTCCCTCTCTCTGCCCCTCCCCCCACTCGTGCTATCTCTCTCAAAATAAATGAATTAAAAACACTTTTTAAAGAAGTTAGTTTCTGTGTTTTGTACAATGATGGTCCAGTGTAGCCACCAAAGTGCCCAACCAACATAAGAACTCTGATAAATATCTTGGAAAACACTTAATGAATGTAACATCACAGATTTCTGTTTATTTGAACCACCCAGCTATTTTTTTTTTTAATCTCTACTCATTTCAGTCAGTACCCACAGTGAGCTCAGGAATGGAAAGGAATCATATTTTCAGACAAACTTCCAAAATGATTAATAATCCTGCATAATGAAGTGTTTGGTTTCATTCTCCAACTTAAGAGATCCCAATGTTGTCTGGCCTCCTTAGTGTTCCTTGAGATTTATTTTTTAAATGTTTCACAATTAAGTTGTTCCTTAGTTATCCCTGAAACTTTTGACAGAAAACTTTGTAATTCAACATTAATTGCTTTCAGTAATTTGTACAACCTGCAAATGTTTTTCATTGAAAATCTCAACTCCCTGTGCAGGTATTGTCACCAAAATTACTGGTGACACGATAATTACTTTACACCATGGAGATGAGATCATGGAGTCCCAAACCTTTATCCTGGGTTCAGATGCTCCTTTCCACCTCTGCACAGATGCTTCTCGAACACCTACTGTCCTGATTCCAAATGTTATTTGGGGTAAGTGTCTAGTTTTTGTTTTTGTTTTTTTTAGATAAGTGTGAGATTCATAGGAGAGTTATATCACAAAAAATCCAGTAAAAAACACAGATATAAAGTGCACACATGCTCTCTCTTGCTCCATGTTTTATGGGTTGAAACAGAAACATATTTCTGTGTCTAGTGAAAAATGACGTTTCCTGAGAACATCTGACACCTACCACCCCCTTGCCCACATTCTTTTTTGTTTTAATGTTTATTTATTTATTTTCAGAGAGGGAGAGAGGAAGGGGGGAGAGAGAGAGGAGGCAGGGAAGGGAAGGGGCAGAGAAAGAGGGAGAGAGAGAGAATCCCAAACAGGCTCTGCAATGTGAGCACATAGTCCCACTAGGGGCTCAAACCCATGAACCATGAGATCATGACCTGAACCAAAATCAAGAGTCAGATGCTTAACTGACTGAGCCACCCAGGCATCCTGCCTTTACCCACCTTCTTTACGGCTACCTGGCATTTCTCCTCTCTCCTCAGAGTTACAGCTTCTATGAAATCTTTCATTTCTCTCTGAAGATGCTGAACATCATAGGACACGCTCTAAAGACTTCACACAGTAGATATGTGCCCAACAGTTAGATAATGACAATGAACTCCAGCCTCTGAGTAGTTGCCTGGGGTCTGTGTGACAGGTGCTAGAACACGAATTTACTTGTTAGATTTTCTGGTGAGCCAGTTGTACTAACTGAAGCTGTGATGACAAAGGTTGAAACTTTGTCATCAGAAGAATGTTAAGGGGCGCCTGGGTGGCTTGGTCGGTTAAGCGTCCGACTTCGGCTCAGGTCATGATCTCACGGGCCGTGAGTTCGAGCCCCGCGTCGGGCTCTGTGCTGACAGCTCAGAGGCTGGAGCCTGTTTCAGATTCTGTGTCTCCCTCTCTCTCTGCCCCTCCCCTGTTCATGCTCTGTCTCTCTCTGTCTCAAAAATAAATAAACGTTTAAAAAAAAAATTAAAAAAAAAAAAAAAAGAAGAATGTTAATATTTATCTTCTGTTTACAGAATTAAAAAACCAATCTCATCCCCCAGTTAAGAGAGATTATTATTTGAAGAACACTGTGCCTAATGGTTGTAGGATTTGGGGCTGGAGCAGCGAGGGAGGAATAATCAGAGACTTCAGTAGTCTTCCAATAGTAGTATTACCCTGCTGTGTAATCCAGCGGATGGTAAAAGTGCCTTGTTAGTCTTCTTCTGCCGTTAACCTATTGCTCTCTCTACCCTCCAAGATGTATGTTTATCAAACTAAAAAGATAAGAATAAAACAATAGAATAAAATTCTGACTGGAGAACTTGTTTGACGGGGAAGTTCACGCCCCCTTGCTAAGAGCAGGAGTCACTTAATTTGGATCCTCCCTTTGTTGCCCAACACCCTGTGATTATGGGAATGTCATGATCCTTTATTGCCTTTGTACTTCTGAAGTCTTTAAGGGCTGGAATGATCAGTAACCACGGCAATTTCAGATTTTAGGACTCTCATGTGGGCTTTTAAAAAAATGTTTATTTATTTTGAGAGAGAGAGAGAGAGAGAGAGGGAACATCAAGAGTCGGATGCTTAACAGACCGAGCCGCCCAGGCATCCCCCCTCCCCCGCCCCCAAGTCTTGATTTGGGCTCAGGTCATGAGCTCATCGTTCATGAGATCGAGCCCCATGTCAGGCTCTGCACTAACAGCACCAAGCCTGCTTGGAATTCTCTCTGTCCCTTGCCTTGTTCTCTCTCTCTCTCTCTCTCTCTTAAAATAAACAAACTTTTTTTAATTATAAAATTTTAAATTTAAAAACTACGAATTTCACCATGAAATTTTTAGGAAATCAATTCATGCATAAATTTCAGGTGGATTTCCACTCTGACACCCCCTCCCCTGCCCCTTTCCTCCTTCCCAGCCCAGACAGTTAACCCTGCTTTACTTGTGGAGGATCCTTCTAGACCAATTTATATTCAGTCACGAAGATCTCTCTTAAGTCACATCTGCTGATTTACGGCTGAGTGAATTCACCTTCTGCATTCTTTTATGAAACATATTAATCAATGTCCAAGGAATATGATGGATCCTTACTAGTGAGGGGTTTTCCTCCTATTCACCCCACGGACTCTCTTATCACTAGCCCATTAGGTTGTTTACCAAGCGTGAGGTGTCTCCCCCACACTTAAATACAAACTGCTCTATTTCAGTTACTAAAATAGAATTGAAATGTATTTTACACAGCATTTACTTTAATCTCAAATTGCACAATCATTCCAGAAAACAAGAGAAAAAAATGTATCAGGTAAAATTTTATGTATTCAGTATTCTAAATGATTTTCAAAACATTTTAAATTGGCAGCTGTTTTGTATCTGTCATGACATGGTGTGTCAGGTTCAACCAGACACAAGAGAGGGCCAGAAAAACAGTTTATTATAGTCACGGGTCCTACAGAGACAGAGTCCGGGCACACCAGCAGGGGGTCATTGGTGGAAGAGCCAAGGGGGTTGACTCAACCAAGCAGGTGGAGAAGGTGGGGGATGGAAGAGGAAATGGAGGAGGACCTCTAGGCAAGCGCCTTTATTGAGGGTCAGGGTGGAGTACACGGGAGACAGTGAAAGGGGATTCCACTGGTGCATCTGAATATCCCGAGGTCACAGTCAGTTACATATTTTAAAATGTGTAACACAGCAGGCCAATAAGAAAACTCCAAATTGTGTATCTTTTCTGATATGCAATAAAAATGATGCAATTTTTCTAGAGGAAACCGACCCTAATGAAATTTCAGCAAGAGTATGTGTGCATTTAAAAAGTACAATGTCATTTTTGGTATAATTTGTTTTTTTCTGATGTTTGTGAGAAAAACACATTTTATAATGTATGCTTTCTTTTCTAAGAGTTGCCTGTTCATTTACATTGCCAAAGAAACACCGAGATTATTATAATTGCTGCTTCTACATATTCAAATGCTTTCTTTGAGTTTCATTTTTCTATTTGTTTGAGGGGTCTTTCAGTAAAAACACAGTATAAGCATGAAAACACTTTTAATTATTATCTTTTTTTTATTTTAGAGACAGCGTGCAGGGGAGAGGCACAGAGGGAGAGAGAGAGAGAATCTTAAGCAGGCTCCACACTCAGCAAGGAGCCCGATGCAGGGCTCAATCCCACGACCCTGAGATCATGACCTGAGCTGAAATTGAGAGTTGGACGTTCAACCAACTGAGCCACCCAGGAGCCCCTTAACTATACATAAATACAAATGTGCTACAAATGTTTTAAATCCTCAGTTTTGGTGCACACTTAGTAATACTTGGCTCAGCCAAAATTATGAAAATATACTACTACCAGGGGCATCTGGGTGGCTCAGTCGGCTGAGTGCCCAACTCTTGATATTGGCTCAGGTCATGATCCCAGGGTCGTGGGATTGAGCCCTGAGCCAGACTCTGCTCTGATCATGGAGCCTGCTTAAGATTCATTCTCTCTCTCTCTCTCTCTCTCTCTCTCTCTCTCTCTCTCTCCCCCCTCTACCTGTCTCCCCCACTCACACACTCCCTCTCTTTAAAAAATATTTTAAAAAATAAATAAGTTCAAAAAGAGAACATATTTTTAGCTAAGAGATTAGACATTTCTTAGGTTTAGATCCAGTAGTTATTTATTTTCTTAAGATTAGAGCTCAAAAAATATACCTGTGATGTCTTAACTAAGTCTCCAAATATTTTACTACCATATATTAAAAAACTCATTTCTCCAAAATAATTCAGCATTAACTTTTATCATATATAAACTTCTATAAATTTATCTCATAAATACCTGCAAACATAGATAATTTGTAATCTCCTTATTCTATTCCATATTTGGTTTTTGCCAGTAGTAACCCATAGTTATTATATACTTTATATATAGTAAGGAAAGTTCTTTTCATTAAACATTTAAAATTTTGGGGGCGCCTGGGTGGCGCAGTCGGTTAAGCGTCCGACTTCAGCCAGGTCACGATCTCGCGGTCTGTGAGTTCGAGCCCCGCGTCAGGCTCTGGGCTGATGGCTCAGAGCCTGGAGCCTGTTTCCGATTCTGTGTCTCCCTCTCTCTCTGCCCCTCCCCCGTTCATGCTCTGTCTCTCTCTGTCCCCAAAATAAATAAACGTTGAAAAAAAATTTAAAAAAAAAACATTTAAAATTTTGCATACGTTTGATGTTAATAGAGAAAATTTTGAAATGTTAACATTTTGGGGGCACCTGGGAGGCTCAAACACTCAGCTTCAGCTCAGGTCATGATCTCATGGTTCATGGGTTCAAGTTCCGTATTGGGCTCTGTGCTGACAGCTAAGAGCCTGGAGCCTACTTTGGATTCTGTGTCTCCCTCTCTCTCTCTCTGCCCCTCCCGTTTCTCTCTCTCTCTCTCAAAAATAAATAAATATTAAAAAAAGAGAAATGTTAACATTTTCATTGGAATTTTATTCAGTAACATACTTCTTAGTGTGAATTTTATTGTTAACATTCCAAAAATTTCCATCTAGGATGATAGTTTTCTTTGTTGTTATTCAAAATGAACCGTATGACTTAAGTAGTTTCTGGTTTTCAATCAATGTTCCCCTCATATTAGTTTATTTTAATGTTGTTTTCCAAAATTCCACTAGTCTTTCACTATTCACTGACACCTTGGAAAAGGCTATTGCCTAAAAAGGAAAATTTAAACTGTCTTGATTTGAGACTATTCTAAATTACGTGATTTATCCTAGTAACAATTCCGATGTTTCTCAAGTGTATAACCATCTCAGTTTTCAATCATGGAACTTTAAACCTATCTTACAGCTATTGCTCCTTAATCCATGCCAGGAAGACCGTGACTCCGTAAATTGCTGTCCAGCAGGCTGGCTTTGTGTCTTTGCAATCTGAAGAAGTCTTCATACTTCATCAACCAAGACTGAAACATCAGTGACTCTGGAAGAAGGGATTGTCCTCATGAGGAAGTCTCTCCTCAAATGTCGTTGAATTTATTTTTTACTATTTAATTTTGTATCTCTGAATCTTTTCCCATGATGAAATATTTTTATCCGACATCCACAGGTCTTATCCAAACAGGCCATTTTTTTTTGTGTGCCTCCACAGACATTTCTTAATGCAAAACGCAGGCTGTTCAGCTAATGCAGGAGTAATGGTTGATAGTCACCCTTTACCAGTTTTCAGAATTAGTTGTTTCCCTAACATCTTCCAGCATTAACTTTTGCATTACTTGTCTATATATGCCTTTGGTTTATCTATGTCAATCCTTTCAAGTTACCGTTGCACCAAAGTGGGGCAGTGACAGCTTCTTCAGGACAGACCTTGCCACCTCCCAAAGTAACCCTCAGCACTGATGGTTTCCTCTATTCCCTTGCCAAGCAAGCCGTTTTGGGATGATCTTTGGAGGTTCCTGCCCTAAGTCTGGAATATGTCAGTTTTTTCTTTTTTCCTAAACCACACTGCTTCTTATACGGAAAAACTGTATTAGGTGTCCATAAACTGGGCGCTAGAATTAGGCACTGTCGTGAAGTTGTTTATAATTTCTAGATTTTTTTCAATGAAAAGAAAAATGAAATACATGCAAGTTAAAACCAATACTATAGGAGTTGGTATTATTTCTGTCAAATGTAGGCTTTAGACTTTTACTCAGAATCTTTGGTTTCATATGTGCATTTGTTTTGTCTTACAGGGAAGGATTTATTTCCCATTTATACGAATATGTTTGTTCCCAAAATACCATACAAATACATTATAGTAAAATATGCAGACAAAAGTTAAGATTTGGGCAGATAGTTTTGCCTCCATTTATCCCCGTTCAGGATATACACTCAAAATTCTAATTTTCAATTCACTTGAAATGTATTTCCCTATTCATATTTCCTTTACATACAGGGACAGCCACATGGATAGCCAATCAAATTTTGTAACATTTGAATTTAGTGCTTTTAAAACAATTAATTTAACATTATTTAATAATTATGTGAAATATGTACATTTGTACACATAAGGCACTATGACAACATTTCTTCCTTACAAGTCTAGCTTTAAAATTAGCCCCATCCTATATATGTTCTGTGTCCATATTGTCACTCCTCCACACACTTGGGGAAACCTTAGCATGTTACACACAGTTTTGTACCTTGCTTCTCACTTCAGAATACACACAGTTCATAACTGCAGATCAGAGTCTAGAGATCCTCCTCACTCAATTCACAGGTGTGGAAAACTCTGTTGTGCAGATGGGCCATAAATCACTCACCATGTTCCAGTGAACAGACATTTGTTTCCAAGTGGAACCTTCAGGAATAGACTCTGTACCCATGAGCATACATATATAATGTTTATTTTTTTTCTTTTAAAAAAAATTTTAATGTTTATTTTTGAGAGAGAAAGAGAGGCAAAGCGCCAGCAGGAGAGGGCCAGAGAGGGAGACACAGAATCTGAAGCAGGCCCCCGGTTCCGAGCTGTCATCACAGAGCCAGACGCTGGGCTCGAACTCATGAACCGTGAGATCATGACCTGAGCTGAAGTTGGATGCTTCACCGACTGAGCCACCCAGGCGCCCCTATAGTGTTTATTTAAATTTAGAAAGAATGTGCTAAGCTTAGCGCTGGAGGCTACTGGGTTTGGTGGTAAATATTTCTTTTTGTTTGTCAAACTGCATTCCTCTGGCTGCAACTGAAACCAATGTTCCATAGATGACGTGATGGCTTCTGTCAAGTGGCAAATCGGGATTACCTTAGTCACTCAGCTGGGAGTGGGAATCCTTGGAAACTTCTCCCTTCTTTGTCTTTATAACTTCACTCTGCTCACTGGACACAAGGTGAGACCCACAGACGTGATTCTCAATCAACTGGTCTTAGCCAACTCCTTGGTGCTTTTCTCCAGAGGGATCCCTCATATAACGGCAGCTTTTGGAGCAACATATTTCCTGAATGAGGCTGGATGTAAGTTTTTCTTCTACTTCCACAGAGTAGCCAGGGGGGTCTGCCTCAGCACCACCTCCCTCCTCAGTGGCTTCCAAGCCGTTAGGCTTTGCCTCAATGTCTTTAGTTTGATGGAGCTCAGGAGATCCTCAAAGTGCATTTACTTGTGCTGTTGCCTTTGCTGGATCCTGCATCTCTTGGTAAGCATCTTTATTCCTATTAAAATGGCTGGTCCAACGCACAGTAAAAACCTTAGTGTGAAGATAAATTATGGATACTGCTCCCCATTAAATCCAGACCGATTTTTAAAGTTTATAGTGACAGCCCTATTTTCTACAATTGACCTCGCATGTTTGGCCTTCATGGTCTGGGCTAGTGGCTCCATGGTTATTTTCCTACACAGACACAGGCAACAGGTCCAATATATTCACAGCAACGGCCATTCTCCTAGACCTTCTCCCGAGGCCAGAGCTACGTGCACCATTTTGATCCTTGTGAGCTGCTTTCTCTCTTTTTACTCACTGTCTTCTCTTTTGTCTGTTTGGATGATTCTATTTGTTATTCCAGGCCAGTGGCTGGTGGATGCCTCTATATTTTTGTCTTTATGTTTCTCAACATTCAGTCCCTTTGTGCTCATTTTCAGTGATACTCGTGTCACTGGTAAACTGCAAAACCGGTTCTGTTTTATCGGCTAGGCAAGGTAAACAGCTTTTGCTAATTTGGCTGAGACCATAAGACTCTGTTCTCTATGGGAAATTCAATCATTCTTTCCATCATCTGCTAATACTTAGGGATCAATAATTTTCAGATTTTTGATAAGACAGTATTATGCTGTGTAGACTGAAACAATTAGGTCCTAGAACTCATGAACCCTATAAAAGGAGCACGTGAATATTATGTAAGTTGTTTACACAAACATTACTCAAATTGTTTTAGCTTCATCCATAGAAAAATCCATGAAATTTTGAAATAGTAGAACAGAGGAAAAATTGTGAGTTTGGGGATTTAGACAAAATCTCTCACTTTGCAGGTGTTTTGGTGTATATATAGCAGTAAATTATATGTAATATAAAGTTTTCCATTTTAATTATTTTCAAGTATACGATTCAGTGGCATTAAGTAAATCTGCAGTGTTCTGTGTCTACTACCATTACCACTATCTGTTTCTAGTTCACATATATGTGTGAAAATACAATTTATATACGAAAATAATACAACATATAAAGTTGTGTTAATTTCAAGTACACAACATAGTGATTTGACAACTCTATACATTACACAACACTCACCGTAAGTGCAGCCACCATCTATCACCATGCAGGGTTATTACAATATATTTGACTCTGTTCCCTATGCTGTATCTTTGTCCCTGTGGCTTATTTACTTTATAGCTGGACACGTGAAACTTAAAAAAAAATCAAACCAAACAGAAAATATGTACCCACTGACCAATAATTTCCTATTTCCCTCTCTGCCTAGGCCCTGCTAACCTCTAACCTATGTTCAGTCTCTATGAGCTTGACTATTCTGGGTATTTCCTATGAATGGAATCATAATATTTATCTTTTTGGGTCTGGCTTTAATCACTTAGCATAATGTTTTCAAGTTTCACCCATCTTGTTGTATGTATAAGAACTTCATTCCTTTTTGTGGCTGAATAATATTCCATTGTATAAAATACCACATTTTAAAAATCCTTTCCTGTGTTAACAGATACTTGGATTGTTTCCACCTTTTGGATATCGTGAAGAGTGCTAATATGACCATTGGTGTACAAGTGTTTGTTTGAGTCCTGCTTTCCATTCTTTGGGTTGGATACCAGGAGTGTTAAATGCTAGGCCCAATGGTATTTCCACATTCAAGTTTTTGAGGAGCAGCTAAACTGGTTTTCACATTGTTCAATCTCACACTGCACTACTTTACATTCCCATCAGCAACAGATGAGGGCTCCAATTTCTCCAATTTTTCTAAGGCTTTGTCAATACCATTTCTGCCCCACGGCCATCCTGGTAGATGTGGAGTGATACCTCATCATGGTTTTGGATAAAATTTCCCTAATGAACCATTCTGTTAACATTTTAAGTAATTCACACCTGCTGTTTTCCATGATCCCTTTCCTCACCTATTTTCCCCTATCTACTGACCTTCCATCAGTATATAAATAGGGACTAACACCTAGAAGGAAAACTTCCTCGCTGCTATCACCTCTTTAATGCTCTATTTCTGATGACCCAGAATCATCTTCCCCACTGCCCATCCCAATCAACCTTGCAGCCCACACATTAAATTCCCTCCTCCACTCTCTTTTCCATTCCCCAATGAAGCCAAGGAAACCCATCTTTCTTCCAGTGTGAGTAAACTACACATAGCAAAATATATATCCAACAGGAAACAGACACATCCTGTTAGAAATAAAGGTAATATATGGCTTGAGCCGGTTACTTTGGGATTTTCTTCCTCCTTTATTCAACTCAAAAGATAACCTTCCTAACTCAAGTAAGACTTCTAGAAGCGGCTCCTACTTCAAGTAAGATTTCTTCCAGCCCTTAAATAGGTTAGAAGTTTCATGCTGTACTCTGTGGATTTCCATGTACTCAGAGCTCAGGGTGAGGAGGAGTCTGGAATCCCTACGTAAGCACAACAGAGAACAGGGTATGGGCACTGAAGAAACCTCAGTAATCTGCATGGGGTCGCCAAGGTGTCTGGAAGAAAAAAAAAACCAAAAAAAACTAACCTGTGCAGGTGCTGGATGAGACTCACAAGGCTGGGCAAAGAACTACTACTGCTGGGGCTGGGAACCGCTGCAGATGGCACAGGCCACACAGTGAGGGTGCTATTAGAACCCTGCAGGGAACAAAGGCAACAATGACCCCCCTGCTGTTTACACTCAGGTTGCCACCCCATTCTACTACCCCACAAGCGGTTCTCACCCTTTGACTTATATTTTTCAAGTTTCTGTTTTAAAAGCATTCACCATTGCTTTGGGGTGCTTTCCAGACACCCCTGCGGGAAGCCGCACGGGGGGCGGGGACTTGTCCCGGGTGGGGCCTTGCTTGCATGGATTTAGGCTCAGGGGCAGGTGGGTCTTGGAGGCAGCAGGAGCCCACGCTGAGGGTAGGTTCCGCTTGGGGGCTCTCAGTGCACCTGTTTTCCCTGAGGGAACCTGGTTAATTCTTTCCCTCCGCAAACAGACATGCTCATCAGGTCAGCGGGCCAGGTGTGATTCGAGGTCGCATCTGACCGGGGACAGCGTGGGCTGGGCACAGCGGAGATGGAACTTCAGACCCCAAGGTGCCGGTGGGCCCCATGGAAGCTCGGGTGGAGGGCCGAGCAGCGCGGGGGTCCGGGGACACACCTAGAGGGGGCGTGGGCACCTCCTCAGAGGCCCCCGAGTCTGAGTTCCCCCTTTCCACCCAAGGGGCTTCCAGGGGGCGCCCGCCCGGGTCCCGGGAGCGGTGAGGGCCGCGAGCTGCTGCCGAGGGCCCCCCAAAGGACAGCGGGAAGTTGCGGGCGCGCGCTGACGTTCCTGGGTATCGGGCTCCTCCCGACAGGGCTCCCCCGGGGCCCTCAGGCTCCAGGCGCCGGATTTCCGCCGCGGATCCTGGGGGCAAAACGCCCCCGCCTCGGGCCGCCGACCTGAGCCGCCAGCGACGCGTCTGCGCGGCTCGGGGGGAAGAGTGCGCACCTGTGCCCGCCGAGGCCAAATCCCCACCTTTGTGGGCGACCCGCGGGAAGCGCACACAGTGCCGCCGGGCCTGATCCGGGTCTTTAACTCGTTCTGAGACGCGGGGCCGGGGCGCGTGGGGAGCGGCTCTGGGACTGGGGAGGGGGTAGGCACGTCCGGCACTGGGCGCTTCCCAGGGGGAGACCTCCCACGTCGCCCACGACCACCCCGCTCAGCCGAGGGGCGCCCGGGTGCGGGTCGAGCTTCCGCGAGGGGACCGTCCCGGGGCCTCGCCTCACACCTTCCTAGACGGTGTCTGTACTCCGCGAGCAAACGTGGCCTCGGGGCTCCGCGAACCTCGTGCCGAGCGCCACCGTGGGGACTACATTACCCATAATTGCCAGTGCCGCGTGCCCAGAGCGTGCAGCCAATGAACTCGCAGAAATAGAGGAGTTTCCGCGTGTGGACCAGAGCTTCGGGGCGGGACTTCCGGCACTCCTGAAGCTGCAGTCGCTTTGCTTTCGCGTGCAGCCGGGATCTCGGACCTTTAGGAGCGTGCAGTCGGGTCCGCGGTGGTGAGAGCCAGAAGGCGGTAGGGGTGGGGTTGTCCCCACTGCACAGCAGCTGGTCTGAGGTGGTTGACAACTGTGCACGAGTCCCGCCTTTGTCGCCGACCTCTTAGGACCCCTCTGTACCTACAGAGTCGGATGGCGGCGGCCGCGCCCCGGGACCCGACTCAAGTAAACGCGCGGCCTCCAGGTCCTCCCCGCCCTTCCTCCACCCAGGCCCTAAAGGCCCGAACACGAGGTGCCTGCTCGCGTCCCTACGGCCCAGGCCCAGGGGTCCGGGTCAGTGGGGAGATAATGTGTGACGTCCCCATTTCTTTCTCTTTTCTCCCTCCCCTCCCCTCCCCTCCCCTCCCCTCCCCTCCCCTCCCTTCCCTTGTCCTGTCTTCCCTTGTCTTCTCTTCGTCCCCATTTCTGAAAGCCACCGTTGATGAGATGTGAGAGTGTTACAGGCAGAGAGACTGGTTTGTCTTGTCTTCCCTTGTCTTCTCTTCGTCCCCGTTTCTGAAAGCCACCGTTGATGAGATGTGAGAGTGTTACAGGCAGAGAGACTGGTTTGCAGGGGCAATTGATCCAGGAGGAAATGCTCCTGTAGTGCCAAGATGAAGAGTTTCAACTTAATTCTCAGGATGCCGGGAGCCATGGAAGGTTGTGAATAGAAGAGGTACAAGATCTGAATTAGGCTTCTCAAAGTTTTCAAAAAGTTACTCAGAGTTAGAACATACCGGAAAGAAGATGATAATTCCGAGGCACAGGGAGTTTGAGTCCTTGGCCAAGGTCACGCAGTTGTAAGAGTCAGCACTGGGGACTGAGGCTGAGAGAGAATGCAGTCATCCCAGGTCACCTGTCTCCAGGGCCGGGCAGGGGTGCAGGGGAGCCCATGGAGCCCTGCCATGGTTACATCCCTCTGGTGACCCTCCTCCTTGCAAGACCAGAGAAGCACTTATGGACTGTATGAAGGTGAGTGAGGGATATCCCAGGCCCTCAATGGTCCTGAGCCCCCATCTTGGTCTCTGGAATTGTGTCCTGAGTCTCTTTGCCTGCCACTCTTCCACTCTTCCTGGGCCTGGAGACCCAGGGTCATACATCCAGGCTGGAAGTTATATGGAGAGGCCCCTATTGCTGGCAACCAATACAGTGAGGTAAAAGATTGTTCCAGACAGAGGTATTGGAATATGTTCATGCTAGGAGGTGAAGGTGTGTTTGTTCAAGGAACTGCAGTTCCTCTTCTTCTCATGAGAGAAGAGAGAACAGAGAGCAGATGGGAAGGGGTGGGGCCTGGAATGGCTCCATGAAAAGTTGGGTGTCTCTTCTGGAGGTGATGGGGAAAATAGGAGGTTTGGAGCAGAGGGAGGTGATCTGACCTCGGTCTCATCAGGACCCCTGAGGCTGCAGCCTGGAAGAGCGAGAGCAGATACTCTTGGGGGGCCAGGGATGATGGGAAAAACAGGCAACTTGCAGTCCTTGAGGTGAGTGCTGGTGGTTGTACCAGGGTGCTGGCTGTTGAAGTGGGAGAGCTGGTTGAATTCTGGATCAGTTTTTAAATTAGGCCTGGCCAGAATTTCAGATTTTGAGAAAGAGAGAGAAAAAGGTAAACAGTTGTAGGGCTCAGCAGCTGGAAGGGTGGAAACTCCCTTAACCAAGATATTAAGGTTGGTAGAAAGATTAATTCTCACTGGGGAGATGAGTTTTGTTTTTGGCTATCTTAAGACTCGGAGATGTTTCAGAGAAACACGTGTGGAGGACAATTAGTAGATGGCCACAGAGTTCTCTGGAACTCTGAGAAGGGGTTCAATAGGGAGACATCCAGAAGGTGGTGGTGTCTGCACCGGGGGTAGCTTGGGTCCCAATTAGGAGGGGGATCCTTGTCATCATGATAAAGGTATTGGCTGCCCAGCAAGGGGAAGCTGGGAGCTGTGACTGAGTGTCATGCCTGGGCATCCGGGTGGGGTGCTGGGCCTCATAAACACAGCTGAGAGGGAGAAATGGCTGTGGGAAGGTTGTGGGAGAGGACAACCTGTCAGGTGGCCAGGGCTTCCACAGGAAGCGTGGACATAAGGGGAATGCGGGCGCACAAGAGTAACTGAGGCAAGATGACACTGAGGCCCACACTAGTGTTTATTCATACTGCGGACTTACCAGGAATTTATTGTGTCTCTTGGTGTATCCTAGCTGTTTCAGTCAGGCTGGCAAATTAGCACCGGGGCAGAAGTATCGCTGGAGCATCGCTGGGGCTGGGGTAAGAGACCTCCAGGGCTGGGCTTTGACTGCTGGTTTGATGGATAGGAAGTCAGTGACTGATGAGGGGACATCACGTGCACCACAAGTGGAAGGGAGCCCTGGGGTCCTGAGGTCTGCAGGTGGTTCTTGGTGGCTGGGGTTGAAGCAAGGAGCAGAACCAGGTGGAGAGGCCTACAAGTGGGTTTTGTCCCCTCCGGTAGCAGGGATCAGTGGAAGTCTGGGGTAGCGCTGGGTCCTTTTGGAATTTGCCAGACACCACCTGGATGTCATAAGCAGGTAATGCCTGCCATTACCAGGGTGATGCTTCTGGGTAGGAGGGGAGAAGTGGTTTCCAGAGCAAGACTATGAGAGAGGTGTGGTGGAAGTAGTTTCATGGAGAGAGAGCATGAACTGAAGGACCTAGGGCCGTGACTTTGAGGACGTAAGGGTGGAGAGTGAGCCCGTATTTGGTTGTGTCTCGGAGGCACAATCTGGGAGACCCCGGACAAGAGGACGTATGTCCTAATGCCAAGCTCAATATTTAGATGGCACCTCCCTGCGCACATGCCGGTTGTTGCTGTCGGCAGTGACAATGATCACGATACTGTGAGAAGAGAGCAGGTCTCTCTGGCTCCAGGACCTGATATGTCTTCCATAGTGGGGACCGCTGGAAGGAGAGGGAGCATGGAATGAATGTCGGGGTGAAGAAACTCAGAGTCGTAAAAAAGCTGATCAAGGAATGATCTGTCCCCATCACGGCAGGGCTGTGTGACTTTTGAGGACGTGGCCATTGACTTCTCCCAGGAGGAGTGGGGGCTCCTTGATGAGGCTCAGAGACGCCTGTACCACGATGCGATGCTGGAGAACTTGGCACTTATAGCTTCGCTGGGTAAGGCCTTCACACGCACCCCAGTATCCTGGTTTTTGTCCATTGTCTTTTACCTCCCAGGTAGCTCTGCCCTTTCTGCAGCCGAACCATGGGTCCTGCTCGCTTCGCCATTTTCTTGGCACACGTGTCATGTGGCAGACCATAGTTGTGTGCACTGCCCTGAGAAGACCTAAGTCCCATTGCTCCAGACATTCAGGAAAGGGTCTGGGATTCAGGAGTCTTGCTGTCAGCCTAACGCACCGGAACCTTGTTTGCTCTCTCCCTGGCAAGATGACTGTGTCCATGGCACCTTGTGTTCCAAGTGCTTAATTACGGATAGAGTCAGTGGTTTTAATAATACTCATGTTGGTAAAATGTAAAACACAAAGGATAAACCCTAATGTAAACTGTGGACTTTAGTTAGTAATCATTCCTTTGTCAATGCCTATAAAACGTGAAACACAAAGGGCAAATGATATTGATGTTGGATATGGGGTCCTGGTGGATAGAACAACATTTAGGTTACAGTAGCCCACCATGAGGTACCCTTTAATTTTTCTAGATTTAAGAACAGGTACAATCGAGTTGTAGGACAGAGGAGTAGTGAGGATACTCTCTTTTATTTATTAGATTTTATATACAAGTTTTAATCCCTGGAGGCCCTGTTTTAACTTACATTGGGCCATATTAACATTTTACCTGGGTTGGAGGTGGGGGGCTATGGGATCTCATTGAGCCCATCTCTGTCAGAGACTTACATTAATTTAAGTGTATTCATCATGTTAGAGCATCTGTGCCCAATATGGGATATTTCTGGGTCTTAAGACACTGGGAAATTTAGGAAAGGCTAGTGTTCAAATGAGGCATATCTGTTTCTGTTTTATATCTGGTTACTTTCCTGAGTATAGGAGTACAGTGTGTAAAAGTAGTGGGATTCCCCAGATAACAATTTGAGCCCCAGTAATGATTAGGTCGATGAGGTTTTGGCTTTGGTGCCTTTTAGTAAATGATGTTTAAACCACTTTACTGAGGAATTATTGACATGTCTAAAAACTGTATATATTTTATGGATACAATTTGATGGGTTTGGGGATAAGTATATACCCGTAAATACATTACCATCAGCAAAGCCATAAACATATCCATCCCTCCCTAAATTTCCTCCCAACCCTTTATTATTATCTTGATCATTTGTGTGTGAATGTGTGTGTGAGTGTGTTAGCAAATTTTAAATATACAGTAGTCCCCCCTTACCCATGGTTTCTCTTTCCATGGTTTTAGTTACCCACAGTCCACTGCAGTCTGGAAGTAGATGATCCTCCTTCTGATGTATCTTCAGGTCAGTAGTAGCCTCACGCTAAGTCACAGTGCTTGTGTCATTCATCTATCCTATCACGTAGGCATTTTATCATCTCACATCTTTACAACAAGAAGGTATGGTAGAGTAAGAAATTTTGAGAGAGACCACATTAACATAACTTTTATTATAGTATATTATTATAGTTGTTCTACTTTCTTATTAGCTATTGTTAATTTCTTACTCGGCCTAACTTATACATTAAACTTTATCATAGGTGTGCATGTATACGAAAAAGTGTAATGTAGACAGAGTTCAGTACTATCCGCAGCTTCACGTCTCAACTAGGGATCTTGGAATGTGTATCCCTCAAAGATAAGGGAGAACTATTGCACATTACGGTACTGTTAGCTATAAACTGCTGTATAGTAGGTCTCCAGAACTTACTCATGTTAATAATTGAAATTTTGTACCATCACTCCTCCATTTCCTCTTTCCCCAAGGCCCCCTTGTCAAGATTAGTTGGTCATATATTTAGGTCATATATTTAGGGGGTTATTTCTGTGCTCTCTATTCTGTTCTGTTGGCTCATGTGTCTGTTTTTATGCCAGTACCATACTGTTTTGATTACTATAGCTTTGTAATATAATTTGAAATCAGGAAGTGTGATGCTTTCAGCTTTGTTCTTCATGCTCAGGAGTGCCTTGGCTATTCAGGGTCTTTTGTGGTTCCACCCTAATTTTGCTTGTTTTTCTACTTCTGTGAAAAATGCCCTTGGTATTTTGAAAAGGATTGCATTGAATCTGTAGATTGCCTTGGGTTGCATGGACATTTTGAGAATGTGAATTCTTTCAATTTATGAACAAGGGATATTTTTCCATTTATTTGTATCTTTAATTTCTTTCATTAGTGTTTTATAGTTTTCAGTGTATAGATCTTTCACCTCCTTGATTAAATCTCTTCCTAAGTATTTTATTATTTTTGAGGCTCTTGTAAAAGGGATGGTTTAATTTCTTTTTTGCACAGTTCCTTGTTAGCGTATAAAATGCAAGTGATTTTTGTGTGTTGATTTTGTATCCTGCAACATAATTTACTGAATTAATTTATTTTAACAAGTTTTTATTTTTCTTGCCCAATCACTCTGGCTAGGACTTCCAGTAGCATGTTGAATAGAAGTGGTGAGAGTGGTCATCCTTATCTTGTTCCCGATCTTCACCAAAAATCTTTCAGCTTTTCACCTTTGAGTATGATGTTTGCTGTGGGCCTGTCATATGTGATCTTTATCATGTTGAGGTACATTCGTTCCTTCCATACCTGATTTGTTGAGAGTTTTTTGTTTATGAAAGGATGCTGAATTTTGTTACATGCTTTTCTATCTTTTGAGATGATGATATGATTTTTATCCTTTATTTTGTTAATGTAGTATATCACATTTGTGGATTTGTGTTTGTTGAACCATCTTTGCACCCCAGAGGTAAATCTCACTTGGATGTGGTGTATGATCCTTTTAATGTGCTGTTGAATTTGGTTTATTAATGTTTTGTTGAGGATTTTTGCATCTAGGTACATCAGGGATATTGGTCTGTAATTTTCTTGTGTTGTAGTATCCTTATCTGGCTTTGGTCTGAGGGTAATGCTGGCCTTGTAAAATGAATTTGGTTGTATTCCCTCCCTTCAGTTTTTTGGAAGAGTTTAATGAGGAATGACATTAAATGTTTCATAGAATTCATCAGTGAACCCATCAAATCCTGCACTTCTCTTTTGGGTGAAGGTTTTGGTTTTGTTTTGTTTTTTAAAGGGGAAGTTTTTGATTACGGACTCAATGTCTTTATTCATTATCGGTCTGTCTAGATTTCTTATTTCTTCATGATTAAATCTTAGTAGTTGTATGTTTCTAGGAATTTATCCATTTCTTCTAGGTTATCCAATTTGTTGATGTATAGTGGTTAATAGTCATCTCTTATGATCCTTGTATTTCTGTGGTATCAATTGTAATGTCCTCTCCTTCATTTCTAGTTTTGTTTGTCTTCTCTTTTTTTTCCTTAGTCTAACTAAAAGTTTGTCAATTTTATCTTTTGGGAAAAAAATTCTTAGCTTTGATCTTTCCTATTGTCCTTCTAGTCTCTATTTTATTTATTTCCACTTTGACCTTTTTAATTTCCATCCTTCTGCTAACATCAGGCTTAGTTCTTTTCTAGTTCTTTGAGATGCAAAGGTAGAATGTTTACTTAAGATCTTTCATTTTTTCTTAATATAGATATGTATCTGCTATAGCCTTCCCTCTGGAACTTTTTTTGCTGGATCCCATAAATTTTGGTATATTGTTTGTATTTTCATTTGTCTCAAGATATTTTTTTTTTATTTAAAAAAAAATGTTTAATGTTTATTTCTGAGAGAGAGAAAGAGACAGAGTACAAGCAGGGGAGGGGCAGAGAGAGAGGGAGACACAGAATCCAAAGCAGGCCCCAGGTTCTGAGCTGTTAGCACAGAGCCTGACACAGGGCTCGAACTCACAAACTGTGAGATCATGACCTGAGCCAAAGCCGAATGCCCAACCGACTGAGCCACCCAGGAGCCCAAAGATATTTTTTGATTTCCCTTTTGATTTAATCTTTGAATCACTGGTTGTGCAAGAGTATGTTCTTTAATTTCCACATATTTGTGAATTTCCCAGTTATCCTCCTGTTACTAATTTCTACTTTTTGTTGCATTTTGGTCAGGAAAGATACTTGATATGACTTGATAGATTTGTTAAGACTTTTTTTAACCTATCATATAATCTATCCTAGAGAATGTTCCCTGCACTCTTGAGTAGAATGTGTATTCTGCCGTTCATTGGAATGTTCTGCATATGTCTGTTAGCTCCATTTGGTCTGTAGTGTTGTTCAGGTCCACTACGTTTTCTACCATCAATGTTTTGTAAAATGAGAAAACGTCATGTTATACATAAAGTTTAAAAAAAACAAACATGATTAATACTTTCCCACCATCGTCAGCATGACTCATCAGTATTTCTCCTTTTTCAGTTTGTTGGCATGGAATAGAGGATGAAGAGACACCTTTTGAACAGAGTGTTTCCATAGAAGTTTTATCACAGGTCAGGATTCCAAAGGCAGGTGCCTCCATGCAGAAGACTCACCCCTGTGAGAAATGTGTCCCAATCCTGAAAGACATTTTGCACTTGGCCCATCTACCTGGGCAGAAAGTGTATGTAGATGGAGCATGTGCAGACCTGTACCAGCTTCGGGAGTATCACAGTGCAGAGAAGAGGGATGTGGGCAGGGCTTCATTTATAAAGAGCTACATATTCCATGTGTCAGGGAATCCCTTCACCTGGAGGAAAGTTGGAAAGGAGTTCCCGGACACATTGGGCTTTCTCCAGCACCAGGTCATTCTCAACAGTAGAAGCCAAACAAAATCACCAAGTGTGGGGAGGCCTTTCCTTGTGGAGAAAGTCATTACAAATCATGTGAATGTGGGAAAGCCTCCAGCCACAAACACAGCCTTGTTCACCACCCAAGAGTCTCTACTAGAAAAAGGGTTTATGAGTCTAGCAAATATGGGAAGGCTTTTCACTGCAAGTACTCACTTGTTCAGCTCCAGAGATCCCGCACTGGAGAAAGGCCTTACAAGTGCAGCGAATGTGGAAAATCTTCTAGGCTAAGGGCCACCCTCATTATACACCAGAGAGTTCACACTGGAGAAAAGCCGTATAAGTGTGGTGAATGTGGGAAATCCTTTAGTCAGTGTTCCAACCTTATTGAACACTGCAGAATCCACAGTGGAGAAAGGCCTTTTGAGTGTGAGGAATGCAGGAAAGCCTTTGCGTGCAAATCCAATCTTGTGAGGCACCAGAGAACACACACTGGAGAAAAGCCTTATGAATGCAGCGAATGTGGGAAATCCTTCAGACAAAGCTTCACCCTTGTTCGACACCAGAGAATTCACACCACAGCAAGCCCTTATGTGTGTGACCAGTGTGGGAAATCCTTTAGCCAAAGAGCTGCTCTCATTAGACACCAGAGAATTCACACCAGTAAAAGGCTTTACGAGTGTGGAGAATGTGGGAAAGCCTTTGGATCCAAATCCAAACTTTATCGGCACAACCGAAGTCACACTGGCAAAAGGCCTTATGAATGTGCTGAATGTGGGAAATCTTTTACACAAAGCTACAGCCTTGTTGAACACCAGCGAATTCATAGCAGAGCAAGACCTTTTGAGTGTGGCCAGTGTGGGAAACGCTTTAGCAGAAGAGCTATTTTCACTAAACACCAAAGAATTCACACTGGAGAAAGGCCTCATATGTGTCATGAATGTGGGAAATCCTTTAGTCGAAGCACCAGCCTTACTCAACACTGCAACATTCACACAGGAGCAAGGCCTCATGAGTGTGGCCAATGTGGAAAATCCTTCAGGCAAAAATCTGTTCTCATTCAACACCAGGTAGTTCACACTAGAGAAAGGCCTTATGAATGCAGCAAATGTGGCAAATCCTTTAGCCAACGCTCTAGCCTCAATCTCCACCAGAAATTTCACAGCATGGAGAGGGCCCGTGAATGTAGGAAATACGGGAAATCCTTCATTCCAACCTCCAATGTTGTTTAACACCAGAAAGTCCACATTTGAAAATGGGGTTAGATTTGAAGGAAACATGCCGTCTCCCTGTTCACTCTAATGGCCCTAAATAGTTGTGTGAGGGAGCCACATGCCTGAAGTTGAACCTCATACCTCCAAGCATCCAGGGGGGGCGAAATATCCCCTCAGTTTATAGGCATGTGTGAGGCTTACAGGGGCTGCACTGCACGGTCCAGACCACCCAGGGCCCTTACCCGAATGCCACCACTGCCAGTTTTTCCAGTAGAAGCCATCCCACTTTACTACCTTGTACACTGCTTCATCGGTCACTCCAGTGTGCCTCAGGCAAGGCAAATGTCTATGGCCTCTCCCATTCCCTGGAGGAAATCTAGAGTAGTCTTTGCCCTTACAGTGATTTCCCTTTTCTGGTTAAGTATGAATATGACTCAGTTTGGGCCAAGAGTGGGCTCTGTTGGAAGCTTGCAGGGAAGGCTTACCTACTTCATGGAAATTGTTGGTTTCACATGACACTTGTAATTGATTTTTCTAGTCTTCAGGTCATCAACCAGTAACTATCTACCTCATTGCTCTGGTTTGTGCAGTAATAAAGGCCTTATTGTTTAATGTACCTTTAATCTTGGGGGGGGGTGTTCACTGTTTGGCGTGGGTGGAAAACAGAATTGTACTCTGTGGATGTGCTTTTGTGGGGGCCCCAGCTTTGTGCACCTCAGCAGGGACGACATAAAGACCAAGAGTAGCTCTCATTCCAGTTTTAGCCTAATGTGCATTGCTGCACAAGACCTAGGAACCAGTGCAGCGCTTCATAGTCCTAATTTGTGGACTCCATACTTGCTGAGACCATAGGACACTCTAAGGAGGGGTCCCTTGTTTTGCCAAGCTCCGGTGCCTTTAGGAATGGTGTGAATCTATTCTCTTGCTCCTGGGGGGTGCTGTTGAGGGGAAGCTTTTCACCAGGTTCTACAAAGGAGTCAGTGTCCTGATGTTTATAATTCTGAAGACTGGCATCACTGTCAGACAACAGGAGCCAGGCTTCAACCATAACTGGTACTAATATTCTTGATGTGATTAACAGGCAGGGGAGGGGCCTGCAGCAAACCAGATGGTGTATGCCTCTTCTAAAAGTGCATCCTTGCATGTTCCAGTGACTATGCTTGTGAGGAATTCCAGGACCACCACAGCTGTGTGTCTTCTGTAGCTGAAGTCATTGTTAGAGCAAATAATCTAGAGTTTGTGAATTCTCATTGTCTTCCTGAGCTGTTGCCCTCAAGGGTCGTCCATTGTTCTAAAGGCAGAGAAATGAAAGAATGGAGATTGTCCATTGGAGTATTAGGTTGTTAAACCTGCTGGTTTCCAAAAAGTGGGCAATTCAGATTTTTTATTTTGAACGATTTATTAAGAAGGCTTCACATTCAGCATGGAGCCCAAAGCAGGGCTTGAACTCATGACCCTGATAGCAAGACCTGACCTGAGATCAAGAGTCAGGCGCTTAACCGACTGAGCCCCCCAGGCACCCCTGAACTACTTTTTTAGAGATTTTGAGGCATAATTGACATGCAATAATCTATACATATTTAAGGTGTACAATTTGAAATTTCTTGTCATACGTATAAACCCATGAAACCACCATAATCATGACAATGAACAACTGTGATGTACCTCATGCCCTTTTATAATTTCTCCTTGTTCTTACCAGACCTACAGGGATCCAGTGATGTACTGTCTTTAACATATTAGTTTGCATTGTCTAGAATTTACATGAATAGAATCATAAAATGTCTACTCTTTTCTGATATTTTCCACAGTGCATAATTATTTTGAGACTCCTCAATGTTGTTTATATGAATGTTTATTTTTTTATTGTTGAATAGTATTCTACTTTATGGATTTGCCACTGTTTGTTTTATCCATTCATCTGTTAATGGGCGATTGGATTGTTTCCAGTTTAGTGCTGTTAGAAATAAAGCTTCAGTGAATATAGGCCTATGATTCTTTATATGAATGTGTGTTTTATTTCTCTTACGCCAGTAAGTCAGAGAATGTGAATGTTTCAATATTTAAGAAATTGCCAAACTGTGATCTAAGCTGGTTATACCCGTCTGTGTTCCACCAATAGTACATAAACTCCCGTTCCTCCACATTTTGCCAATGCTTGGTATTGTCAGTCTTTTTAAATTTATTTTTTTTAATGCTTATTTATTTTCGAGAGAGAGAGACAGTTCAAGACAGGGAGGGGCAGAGAAAGGAGAAACTGCAGTAGGCTTCAGGCTCTGAGCCGTCAGCACAGAGCTCGATGCGGGGACTTGAACCCACGAACCGTGAGATCATGACCTGAGCCAAAGTCAGATGCTTAACTGACTGAGCCACCCAGGTGCCCCGCAGGTCTTTTTAAATTTTAGCTGTTTTAACAGGAGTGTAATAGCAACTCACTATGGTTTTAATTGCAGTTCTCTGATGTTTCATGATGTTGAGGATTTTTATGTGTATTTGCCACTTGTATAACTTCTTTAATGAAATGACTGTTAACACCATTTGCTTATTTTTAAACTTTCTAGTTCTATCAGTCTGCCCACATTTATTAATTGGAATTTTACTATAAGGAAGAGCCGTCCCTTCTGCTTTTATAAACAGATATATTTTGGTAAATTTAGAATTTCACAAGTAATCAAAACAGTACAAATTAAAATGAGGAGTAAAAGTTTTTAAACTATTAGAGTGACAAAGATCAAAAAGAATGGAAAACATTCAAACATAGCATAATTTTCCCATTAACTTTATTATCCTGTCATCTACCCTGAAGAATTTATGATGTGAATAACCACTCATGTATAACATGGCTTGACAGAAATTAAACGAAGCTTTTCCTTAATGAACTATGTCATTTAATACATTAAAATTTTGCTATTAAATGTCTAAGTAGCAATAAATAGCGTATTTAAACACTTCTTTCCTACCTCATCCCTTAGAATATTATAATAGTTATAACTTATTAAATACATATAAATCCCTGAATAAGCAATTGATACACATTAATTCACTTAATCCTCAAAATTACCTCCAAAACTAGGTTATTACTATATCCATTTTATAAACTAGGAAACCAAAGCTCTTTTTACTAGCCCAAAGACTAACAGTTAAGCTTCAGAATCTAAATTCAAATTCAGCTGTGGACTTCAGTCTTTAAATTGTGTTAACGTTATACAGGAAAATATTTCAAGAAATTTTAGACAAACTTGAACATTAGCTTAATATGTAACCTAAAAGGGTGTTAATATTCATATCTGAAGTGTTCCTACTTTGTTATAAAGAAAAGTTAAAGTTGTTTTAGGGGCACCTGGGTGGCTCAGTTGGTTAAGCGTCCAGCTTCAGCTCAGGTCATGATCTCATGGTTCATGGGTTCGGGCCCCATGTCGGGCACTGCTGAGGGCTCAGAGCCTGGAGCCTGCTTTGGGTTCTGTGTCTCCCTCCCTTGGCCCCTCCCCTGCTCGTGCTCTGTCTCTCTTAAAAATAAATAAACATTAAAAAAAAATTAAAGTGTACAATTGGTGTTTTGATACATGCTGGCTTACCCCCTGAAATCAGAGGTTTCCTCTGCTCTTTAAAAATTTTTTTTAATGTTTATTTATTTTTGAGACAGAGACAGAGCATGAACGAGGGAGGGTCAGAGAGAGAGGGAGACAGAATCTGAAGCAGGCTCCAGGCTCTGAGCTGTCAGCACAGAGCCCGACGTGGGGCTCAAACTCACGGACTGTGAGATCATGACCTGAGCCGAAGTTGGACGCTTAACCGACTGAGCCACCCAGGCGTCCCTCCTCTGCTCTTTTTAACGCATCCTTCCTAACGTAAAAATGATAGACATATTTTACCCTTTGCAATGGATATTTTCAAATATATACATAAAAGGAAATGTGTCATGAGCTCCATGATCCGAAGCCTAGTCTTTAATCATTGATAAATTCTTGGGTGTTTTGTTTCCTCTATCCCCACTCACATTACTGGATTGTTTTCCTTATAATCCAAACATCTTCTCATTCAGTGCCTAATCTCTTCAGAGTGCATTTCCAAAATGTAAGGACTCATTTATAATCCTAATAACTCTTTTTCAAACAAAATATTTGAAGTATCATAAAATATATTGTTAGTGCTCTATTTTCTCAATTTTCCTAAAATGTTTGTTCTTTAAGGCATTCAGATCCAAAATGGGTCTATATGGCTTTTACTAGATGTCTCTGGTCCCTACTAACTTATAAGAACCACTTCATTGTCTAATTCTTAGACTGTGTTTGTTGAAGTTTCTCAGTCATTTTTCAGAATTTGCATGTTCTGGATTTGTCAGGGACTTCCTGAACCTGGGAGAGGAAACAGAAATCCAGACCCAGGAGGCACAGAGAGCCCCCATCAAAATCAACCCAAGGAGGTCCACTGCAGAACACAGAGTAACTAGAATGGCAAAAAGTGGTGGTAAGAGAAAAATTTTAAAGCAGCAAGAGAAAAGAGTTCCGTATATTTGAAACCCATACGGCCATCAGCTGATTTTTCAGCAGAAATTTAGCAGGCCAGAAGGGAGTGGCGTGATACATTCAAAAGTGCTGAAAGAAAAAATCTGCATCAAGAGTAGTCTACCCAACGAGGCTATCATTCAGAATGGAAGGAGAGAGAATATTTTCCCAGACAAAAGTTACAGGCACTCATCACCACTAAACCAGCCTTAACAAGAAATATTAAAGGGAATTCTTAGAGGGGAAAGGAAAAAAGCAAGAGTAAAAATAGGAAGCACAAAAGTAGTAAAATGAAGTATATAAAAACCAGTCAAGGGATTCACAAAACAAAAGGATGTAAAGTATGACACTATATACCTAAATTGTTACTGGGGAGAGGAGTAAAAACTAGTGCTTTTAAATGGGTCCAAATTTAAGTGACCATCAATTTAATTTAGACTGCTATATGCATAAGATATATACAAGCCTAATGTAACCACAAATCAAAAACTGGTAGTAGATATGCAAAAAATAAAGAGAAGGGGACCTAATTATATCACTAGAGAAAACCAGCAAACCATGAGAGGAGAACAAGAGAAGGGAACAGAAAAAAAAAAAAAACAAAACACCATAAAACAAGTATCAAAATAGGAGTAAGTACATACCTATCGATAATTAATTTGAATGTAAATGGACTAAATGTTCCAATCAAAAGTAGGGTGACAGAACAGATACAAAAAGCAAGACCCATCTATATGCTTGCTGCCTACAAGAGACTCATGTCAGACCTAAAGACACCTGCAGATTGAAAGTGAAGGGGGAGGGGGGGGCGCCTGGGTGGCTCGATCAGTTGAGCGTCCGATTTTGGCTCAGGTCATGATCTCACGGTTTTTGAGTTCGAGCCCCACATCGGGCTCTGTGCTGACAGCTTGGAGCTTGGAGCCTACTTCAGATTCTGTGTCTCATTCTCTCTCTGCCACTCCCCTTGTGCTTTGTCTCTCCCTGTCTCTCAAAAATAAAGAAATGTAAAAAAAAAAAAATCTTTAAAAAAAAAGCGAAGGGGTGAAAAGTCATTTGACATGCAAATGGAAGCAAAAAGAAAGCTGGGTTAACAATACTGGTATCAGACAAAATAGACTTTAGAATTATTGACGGAATATTAATCATAACAATATACATTCTCTTATAGACTGTTTTCCCAACTTAGGAAAAAAGATATTTCTTCTTGAAATTACTGTCTTACTATACTCTGCACCCCACCCTTTCTCACATTCTCCATTCATTTATTTATCCTCCTCTTTGCTCACCAGACTCTCAAAGGAATTCCTTTGCACTGTGTCTCCTTGGCTTTTGTGTCCTCAAAAAACAATATGATATCTAGCCTTGTCTATTTCACATCTGACTGCAGAGGCAGCTGGAGCCATCTGAACGGATTGCTTCACTGCCACGTTGTGGTATCTCCCCTCTATTCATCCTTCGGGCTGCCCAGCCAGCCAGTAAGCGCCCATATCCAACCACAACTAAGCTCCTGAATCTGTTCCAAATGTACCCCTATATCCTCAATCCCAATGTCTCTGCTTGAATGTCTCAAATGCACCTTGAGCTCATATCCCAACACCCCCAACTTCAGTTAATAGTCTTAACGTACAAACAAGTTTGAAATCCAGATTCGGCCTCTGGCCACAATGCTCCACACACAGTGCTGACACGTTATGACTGCCTCAAGTAAGTCTGCTCTGATGTCTGGGTGTCTCTCTTCTGTGATGAGTCCTAATATTATCAGTGTTTTCTATCCAATACCAATTCTCTGTGCATCTTCTACCAGGTCAGCATTCAACGATAACCATTGGGTAGTTGATTGCACACAGTTGAGACATTTGTACCCTACTTCTGTTGCTATTTCTGCATTCATTAGCTAGAAATTCTAAAGAAGAATAAGGAATTTGCCACAATATTCAGTTACCTCAAAATACAGTGTGTGCAGTAAAGGGAAGAAATAGCTTGATACCTTTGCTCTATTTAGTTATTTTCAGAATAACTATTTGGATCACAACATCATCCTCAAACAACAGCAAAACGTTTATCTCAGAGATAAGACGCCCCCTCTGCACACGGGCTCAGACTGTAATCGAAGTGGCCGCTATCACAGCAGGAAGAAACATTTGGCAAGGGGCTCTTTTCTTCAGGTAAGTCTAAGATTTTAAATGAATTGTATCTGTCTTAGCCTGTTAGGGATGCTATAAGGAAAGCACAGACTGAGTGGCTTATAAACAACAGAAATTTATTTCACAGGTCTGGAGGCTGGAAGGCCAAGATCAAGGTGCTGGCAGATTTGGTGTCTAGCGAGAGCTCACTTCCCAGTTCACAGACAGCCTTCTTCTTGCTGTGACCTCACATGGTGGAAGGGGCAAGGGAAATTTCTGGGGTCTCTTTTATAAAGGTACTAATTCCATTCATTAGGACAGAGCCCTCATGACCTAATCATTTCCCAAAGGTCCCATCTCCTAATACCATCACCTTAAGCATTAGGTTTTCAACTTAGGAGTTGAAGGGGACACAAACATTCAGACCATAGCAGTATCTGTGTCGGGAAATTCAGTTAGAAACTTACGAGAGGAAAAACGGGTAGGATTGCTGGGGTTAGAATACCGAGACGCCCACGCAGGGAAGAATTTCGGCAAAAGGCCGTATCGTCTGCTTCCTTGTAACACTCCTTATCCGTTTCCCTTGTCGTGACCCTAGCTGAACTCTCTTCTTCCTTGTCCCTTGACAAGGCTTAGCGTTTGCCAAACCCTAAAAAATTGACTATGAAGCTTTCTTTGATCAGCATATAATTGGAGAGTGAGAATATTTGTTGGTTGCCCAAGTATTGAAAGCATGCGCTTCATGACTGACATTGCAGTGTGTGCATTCGAGTGTTGCTTTGGGTTTCTGTTCTGCTGAATGGAATCTATAATATCTTGTCTTACTTTTAGGGAATACATTTTTTAAAAATAGAAGGGGTATAATAAATATATAAATACTTGGATAATAAGCTTAAAATTCGACTTTATGTCAAACCTCTCATGTTAGGTAAATTCAATCTCTTCTATATGTTCCACATAAAATTTGAAGGAATCCATAAATTTATTTTAGAATGTATAGAAAACAAATTTTTCGGGGCGCCTGGGTGGCGCAGTCGGTTAAGCGTCCGACTTCAGCCAGGTCACGATCTCGAGGTCCGTGAGTTCGAGCCCCGCGTCGGGCTCTGGGCTGATGGCTCGGAGCCTGGAGCCTGTTTCCGATTCTGTGACTCCCTCTCTCTCTGCCCCTCCCCCGTTCATGCTCTGTCTCTCTCTGTCCCAAAAATAAATAAACGTTGAAAAAAAATTAAAAAAAAAAACAAAACACAAATTTTTCACTATTCCTCCGTTTCGGGGACACAGGTTTTCCTCTCCAATGTCCCAGTAATGGCCCTGTGTGAAGTCTTTTCTCTCTAGACCTTGAGTCAACATACTGAGATTCACAAAGTTGACGCTAAAGCTTCAGTCCGAGTGTATCTGAAGAGCAACAACATGATGTTTATTACTTAGAAGTTATGAGGAAGGTACTTTATACCTAAGTAGCATTATAACATTATGATATCTTTCTTGTATTACTCTCCCATACGGTGAATGGGAGAGTATGTCCCCCTTGTGGAGTCTTTAAGCAACACTACAAAGCTATGTAAATTATACTCTCAAGAGTATCTGAAATTAAAGGATCTATAACATTCAAAGCTCCTAGAAGAAGGAGGCACAACGCCTCAAACAGGGGTCCAGATGGGAGGCCACATGGAGCAAAAGAACTGGCTCAGTCAAACAGGTGAGGAGCCAAGAGGGGGGGGGACCCCTGGGCAAGTCTCATTATTGCCAGTCAGTGGGGAGTACGCAAATAACAAAAGGGAATTTATTAATCCGCTGGAATGTTGCTACATCACAGGGGAGGAAAGAAAAGGGGCTTGGATAGGGGCTAGCCTTATCATCACACTGGTGTACCTGCTCACGTGGGTGGGGTGCTGACAGCCTGTTTGTAGGATGCTGAGGCAGCAGGAAAATGTGATTTTAAAAATTTACAACACAGTGTGGCCACATGCCCCTTTAGGAGCTTCTAAAATTAAAATATGCAGGCATTCTTCACAGAGCTAGAACAAACAATCCTAAAATTTGTATGGAACCAGAAAAGATCCCGAATAGACAAAGCAATCTTGAAAAAAAAACCAAAGCTGGAGGCATCACAATCCCAGACTTCAAGCTATATTGCAAAGCTGTCATCATCAAGACAGTATGGTACTGGCACAAAAACAGATCAATGGAACAGAATAGAGAACCCAGAAATGGACCCACAGACATATGGCCAACTCATCTTTGACAAAGCAGGAAAGAATATCCAATGGAATAAAGACAGTCTCTTCAGCAAGTGGTGCTGGGAAAACTGACAGCAACATGCAGAAAAATCAATCTGGACCACTTTCTTACACCATACACAAAAATAAACTCAAAATGGATGAAAGACCTAAATGGAAGACAGGAAGCCATCAAAATCCTCAAGGAGAAAGCAGGCAAAAACCTCTTTGATCTTGGCCACAGCAACTTCTTACTCAACATGTCTCCAGAGGCAAGGGAAACAAAACCAAAAATGAACTATTGGGACCTCATTAAAATAAAAAGCTTCCGCACAGCGAAGGGAACAATTAGCAGAGCTAAAAGGCAACCAACGGAATGGGAGGAGATATTTGCAAATGCCATCAGATAAAGGGGTAGTAACCAAAATCTATAATAAAGAACTTATGAAACTCAACACCCAAAAAAACAAATAATCCAGTGACGAAATGGGCAAAAGACATGAATAGACACTTCTCCAAAGAAGACATCCAGATGACCAACTGACACATGAAAAAATGCTCAATATCACTCATCATCAGGGAAATACAAAGCAAAACCACGAGATACTACATCACACTTGTCAGAATGGCTAACATTAACAACTCAGGCAACAACAGATCTTGGCAAGGATGCAAGGAAAGAGGGTCTCTTGCAAGAGAATGCAAGGGAATGCAAACTGGTGCAGACACTGTGGAAAACAGTATGGAGGTTCCTCAAAAAATTAAAAATAGAACTACCCTATGACCCAGCAATTGCACTACTAGGTAGTTACCCAAGGGATACAGGTATGCTGTTTCAAAGGGACACATGCACCCCCATGTTTATAGCAGCACTATCAACACTAGCCAAAGTATGGAAAGAGCCCTGTCCATCAATGGATGAATGGATAATGTAGATGTGGTGTGTGTGTATATATATATGTATATATATATGTGTATATATATATATATATATATATATATATATACACATACATACACACACATACATACACAATGGAGTATTACTCAACAATCAAAAAGAATGAAATCTTGCCATTTGCAACTACGTGGATGGAACTAGAGGGTATTATGCTAAGCGAAATTAGTCAGAGAAAGACAAATATCATATGACTTCACTTATATGAGGGCTTTAAGATACAAAACAGATGAACATAAGGGAAGGGAAGCAAAAATAATATAAAAACAGGGAGGGGGACAAAACATAAGAGACTCTTAAATATGGAGAACAAACAGAGGGTTACTGTTGGGGTTGTGGGAGGGGAATGGGCTAAATGCGTAAGGGGCATTAAGGAATCTACTCCTGAAATCATTGTTGCACTATATGCTAACCAACGTGGATGTAAATTTTAAAAATAAATTAAAAAAAAAAAAAAAAAGATGTTGTAAACACAATTTGGGAAATTGTGTAAATTTGGGTGCATCCCCTTTAGGAGTATCCGATGCCGCCCCTTCTTCATCGGAGCCTCCGGGAACCCTTTCTCGCAAGCCCTTTCTGGGCGCCCATATCCTGCCAGGCGTCTCGGCCCTAGAAAGAGAGGAGCATTGCTAGAAGTGGCTGGAGGCAGGACAAGAACTACATTACCCAGAAGGCTGTGCCACAGGAAGGGGGTGTTACTGGCCCGCAATGGCAGGGGCGGGGCTTCCGGTGTCGCGGGTGGGCGTAGGTTTGTGATGTGGCGGGTCGGTGCCCGCGGATGGTGAGCTCCCCGCATCTCGTCTGGACGATAGGGGGGACGCCGGCGAGGGGCCCCTCCTTCGCCTCTGTGGGACCCAGGGAGGGATCGGCTGAGCCGCGGGGACCCTCGGCGCCTACGCGCGGCCCTGCGGTCCCCAACGGCCGGATGGCGGCGCGCGTGGACCCAGCCCAGGTGAGTGGACGTGGGGAGCGGCGGCGTGCTGTGCCTCAGTTTCCCGGCCCCGAAAGGCGGCCGGGGCCACGTGGGGAAGAGCTCGTTTCTGGCATCCAGCGGGACGCTGTGTGGAAGGGACAGGTGAGGTTTCTGGAATTCCCCCTCGGTCCTCGCAGGGTGCGGAGAAGGACCCGCACTCCCGAGACCTCACAGCGGGTTGCGGCCGCGACCCTTCCCGAGGCCGTGACCTTGAGCGAGTCCCCTGCGCCGCTGGGCCCATGTGCTCCCGCAGGTGAAGTTGAGGGCCCTGGAAAGCATACGTGGGTGACGTGTGTCCCCCGGTGTCCCGCAGGGCTCTGGGGGCTCTTTCCACGGAGATGCCTCCTGAGCCTGTGTTGATCGCGGAGGCGCGACCCGGCGGGAGTCCGACTCTTGCGCCTTGCCGGCCTCTAGCCTCTACCAGGCTAGGGCGGGGGTGGAGGATGGGGACGCAGTTTCTGGAATTGCCGCTGTGCTTGGGCGGAGAGGTGGAAGGGCAGGCTGAGAGCCAGGGTGACCAAGGAGTTTCCGTTCACAGCACACAGAACCGGCTTTCCCTGACAGTAGCGGACCTGTTTTCTTATCGAAGACATTCAGTTAGCTTTGACCAGGGAGTCCATCCACACGGTCAGTGCCAATCGTGTGCGGGCGTGGGATGTCCCCTTGCACGCACATGCACAGGGAGCTCCGGGGACGCGCTAGCAGTCGCCCTAAGCCCCCCCTTCATGGCCTAGACCGTTGTCAGCACATGTCTTCCTCCCATCCGCAGGGCGCCGCCCCTCACTTTTATTTCAGACCCACCCTGTTGCCCCGTGCGAAGTTCACTATCATCTCTTCAGTCTTCTTGCTCCATTGTTTTGTCTTTGGAATCTTTAGGGCCCTCTGACATGGTCTTGCTGATTTTAGTTGCTTGTTCAGGATCTGTTTCCAGCCCCGGATCGTGAGTGCCTGTTGCTGCTCTATGCCAAGACCTAGAACGGCCTGGGCTTGTAAAAGGTACTCAATAAATGGTTGAATGAGTGAATGGGTCTCCCGCTCAGGGGCTCCCATCATACTTGTACTAAATGCACACAAACCCCACCGTGGCCTTCAGGGCTGTGCTGGATTCGCAGGGGAGACACCTCCCGGCTCCTCCCCTTCCCTTCTCCTGCTCAGCGCACCCGGCTGGGTGGTGCTGAACTTGCAAAGTCTTTCCTATTTTGCAGCCTTCCTCCTTGCACTTCCCTTCATCTGACAGGCCTCTGCAGGGCTGTCTCTCCTGTGCATCAGTGTCACCTACTACAAGAGCCTTTTCCTGGTTGTTTTAATTCTGGTGAAGGTGCCCCTGGCCCCCACCTGCCTGTTTTCTGGAGACAGTGTCATCTTTTGCCAGATGTTCTGATCCTGTCTCTAATGTGAGATTGCGGGCTTTCTAGAGCTGCCTAAGCCCCAGGCTGCAGGCTGTGACATGGACGTGATAGTGGCATTTACGTTATGGGCTGTGGGAGGATTAGGAAAAGTCACAAAAAACTTTGAACACATTCGACCCTGGGCACTCGAGTGTCCACATGTAAACCTTTTCGTTTTAGTTCTCAGAAATGCCTGGTGAAGTGGGAATGATTATGGTATCGATGTGGAAACCAAGGCTTAGAAAAATGATGTGATGTCCTCCCCACGGTCACAGCTAGCAAGTGTTGGATTCAGTCTCTGGGAATCTGGCTCCAGGACAAGGGACTTTTAGTCACTTTACCTCAGTGGTAAAGCAGCTCTCTGCTGGGGGCGGGCACACGGGGAGGACCTTGGCTACGACGGCTGCAGTTCTCATTGTTGGGAGTTATCATCATGATCCTTTTCCCCATTCCTCTCATGTCCAGATCACTTACTGCCCCCACTGTCCTCATAGGAACACCACCCTCTGTCGTCTCCAGCGGCTACCCTAGGGGGAGGCCTTTCTCTGAGCCCTAATTGCACTACGTACAAAGGCTGCCTCTACCTCCCCCTTGAGCCCAGCACAGAGCCCTGCCCTCAGGAGACCTGGGTCTCTCTGCACCTTCACCAGCAGCTGAGTAACAGGGTCTGACCCCATCCAACAGCACAAGGCCAAGGCCACTACCTCTGTTTGACTTTCCAGGTTTTGGTTACCTTTAAGGACGTGGCTGTGACCTTCACCCAGGAAGAGTGGGGACAGCTGGAACTGGACCAGAGGGCCCTGTACCAGGAGGTGATGCTGGAGACCTGTGGGCTTCTGGTCTCACTGGGTAAGGGCTCACGTCTCACCCCTATGGGGCACCCCGACTTTGGCTCAGGTCATGATCTCATTGTGTGAGTTCAAGCCCCACGTCGGGCTCTGTGCTGAGAGCTCAGAGCCTGGAGCCTGCTTTGGATTCTGTGTCTCCCTCTCTCTTGGCCCCTCTCCTGCTCATGTGCTCACTCTCTCTCAAAAATAAACATGAACAAACAAACAATAAGACACAAAATAGGGGTGCCTGGGTGGCTCAGGCGGTTAAACGTCTGACTTTGGCTGAGGATCTCACAGTCCGTGAGTTCAAGCCCCACAACAGGCTCTGTGCCTACAGCTCAGAGCCTGGAGCCTGCTTTAGATTCTGTGTCCCCCTCTCGGTCTGCTCCTCCCCCACTTGCGCTCTCTCTCTCTCTCAAAAATACAAAACATTAAAAAAATTGTTTTAAATAAAAAAACAAAACACAAAATAAATTCTAACTTCTAAATAATAATAATAATAATAATAATAATAATAATAATAATAATAAAGGCATCTTGGAAAGTAACTGAAACTGAGACTTGAAGCTTGGAGGGGAGGTGAAGGAGAGGTTCTGGGTGGAGGAACCAGTACAAGAAAAGGCCCTGAGGTGAGAGAAAGAGGTGAGCCAAAGGAACATCTGGTTCACCTTTTCTCCCGCCCCTCCGTGAGCTCGGCGGCTGCACATAGCACACAACAGTGGCCATTACCGAAACCCGTCCAAATGAATCCTGGGCTCACGATCAGAATCTGACAGCTGAAACTTCAGTGGGTCCTGGTAGCTCAGTCACTGGGCTTCTGTGCAGAACTGCCTGTCTCTGTGGAGCTGTATCTGGCTGCACATAACAGAAGAGCAGCTTAAACTGGCTTCCCCTGGAGGAAGTTTCCCCCCTCACCTACTGAGAAGCCCCAGGGTGGGGCTGGCCTGGTCTGGAGGATGCGGCCACACAGTTCCATCCTCAGGGATGAGAAGATTCTCTCTGCTCCTCTCCCTGGACCAAGCATCTCCCTGTTCCTCAGGCTCGCCCCCTTGTGGGCCTGTGGGGTGCTGCAGCCTCGCCTCGCGAATACAGGTTTCGTCCTCAGAACGAGCATCCAGCTCAGGTTCCTGCCTGCCTCAGATTACCGGTGCTCAGGAATGCCATTCACCGACCTCTTCCCCCTCAGTTTTCAGTGCGTTCTGGGCACCAGAACCCCTGGGGAGAGCTCAGATATAGTGGTCGCTAGGCCTCACCAGAAGAAATTGTGTTCCTTTTGGCTTGAGGTAGAAATTGAGCACCCCTAGGTGGTTCTAAAGCACAGGGTGTTTGAGAACCAGCGACTTAGATTAATTACAGAATCCCTTCTGGAAGGAGGGGCTCACTTTCCCAGGGTCCCACGGCTGTGTGTGAAAGCGCTGTGCCCCCAAGGAGGTTTGGCTTCCACCGATAAAGTTCAAGGACACTGGCGTTGTGCAGAGACAGCACCACCCTCTATAGTAGTTGCAGCCCAAGAAAGGGACCTGTGCACAGGTCAGCACGTCCTTCACGTCAATAGCAGCTTCACTTGGGTCTGGTCTCTGCCATTAAGTCCCAGACGGGATGGAGACGTTGCTTTCTTCTCATACACCAGGACTTGTTTCTTTCTCTGTCAACAGGGCACGCAGTCCCCCAAGCAGAGTTGACGCACCTGCTGGAACATGGGCGGGAGCTGTGGACTGGAAAGGGAGGCCTCTTGTGGAGCACCTGCCCAGGTAGGAGCAGGGAGCTGCGCGGGGGGGGGGGGGTGGGGGGGGGTGGGGGGGGGGGTGGCCTTGGCAGCCTCCAGCATGCAAGGGACCAGTGCCTCTGAACCTGTGTGAGACTCTTTGTGACCTCCTGGGGGTTCCGGTGGTTTCTCACACCAGGTGTAGCACTGCATCTGCAGGCCGGCTCGGAAGGGCAGCGTTGCACACGTGGTGCCTGTGAGTGTCAGCGTGTAGCCTTAGGTGCGCTCTCTGGCCTAATCCAGCTGGTGGAAGGGCAATGCGGGGGGACAGAGAAGGCACACCCACGGGCACCCCGATATCACTTCCACCCGTGTTCCCTGGAGGAGAGATAGGCACCTGGCCACACCTGGGTGCTCAGGCCTGGGGAGTGTTGAGCTGCATGTGCCCGAGGAAAAGAGCCAGCGTGCTTGGTTTATGTCCTTTCAGTTGCCTGTGTTCAGCCTACTTGGAAAATCAGAGTGACGATAGTTTCTGTGATTACGTTGTTTGAGGTTGTGATGACCCAGCACACCAAACTGCTTAGTACCCTGCCCGGCCTGTGGAAGGGCCAATAGAAGTCAGGTTTTTTGTCTTTTGGTTGATCGGTTTGTTTGTTTGTTTATTTTTTATTACATTTAAGGCTCTGAGCTATCAGCACAGAGCCCTACATGGGGCTCGAACTCACAAACCATGAGATCATGACCTGAGCCAAAGTCAGACACTTAACCAACTGAGCCACCCAGGTGCCCCCCAGAAGTCAGCTTTTAGTGTATCCATGTAACAATTGTAGTCCTAGTGGGTGATAGTGATGTCACTCATTTCTTTCTGACTCAAGGGGCCTTTCTTGCCCTTGAAAGCACTGTCTCTACTCTGTAAATTTCACTTTGTTCCGTATCCCACTGTCTCCCGCCCTCTCCATCCATTCATACAGCCCCATTTATCCATCAAAAGCAGCCCCTTGCACTGGCTGGATCCTCCTTCCTCTCTTGCCCTGAAAAACACAGCGACAATGGGCCTTTTCAGCCCCACATCTGTGCTTCGGAATCACTGGGGCCATCACAGTGAGGCGTGGCCTCCTCTCTGGCGGTCCTTCAGGCTTCTCGGCCAGCCTGTCTCTGGCCGCTCTCCCAGCTCCTTAATCCACACCTCCACTTACGTGTCTCAGAGGCACCTCGGGCCCGTCATGCCTTAGCCGCTCACCGTCCTGCCCACTCTCCCCCATCCCGGGTCAGAGTGTCCTGCTATTCCAGGCAGGTGACAAGTTGGAAATACCTCAGACAGCTCCTCAGCATCTCAGTCTCCGTCCAGCCCATTGACCCATGCCTGGTCCTGCCCGGTCGACATTACCCATGTCCCCCGAATCCATCACCCCCACCGCCTTCCCTTGCTCTATCTCCAGCATCTAGTCCGGGTTTCCATCGTCTCTTGCTCGGATGATGCCGAGCCTCCTAGCAGGTCCCCCCGCATCTGCTGCCTGCCTCCGGGCAGCCCTTTCTCCCGCACTGGCTCCCGTAGCCACCCGGACACCTTCCAGGGCTTCAGCACTTCCGCCACCACCGGAGTCTTGGCACACACTCAGCATCACGTTGGGAATAAAGGCTGTGGACTTCTGCCGCTTGCTCCTCAATCCGGAGCGACTCGTCCATGCCTGTCTCGCACCCGTGGCCTTCTCATCCTCTGTGGAAGATGCTGTGCCTCTGGTCACGGCCCATTCCAATACCACGGCCTTGGCCGTACCTTTGCCTTCCCAGGAAGCTTGCTGCCTCGCTTCCTTTCAGGCCTGGCTGCATCGTCATCATCTGTCTGCTCCACATACACATGTGCTCTGGTTGTCTACACATAGAGCAAACACAAGTGTTTGCAGATCTGGACTAGCCCACAACCAGTGTCGACTCTCCTTATAAAGCCAAGCTTCTCGAAGGAGCTGTCTTATTTGTTAGGAAAAACGTCTAGGGGCGCCTGGGTGGCGCAGTCGGTTAAGCGTCCGACTTCAGCCAGGTCACGATCTCGCGGTCCGGGAGTTCGAGCCCCGCGTCGGGCTCTGGGCTGATGGCTGAGCCTGGAGCCTGTTTCCGATTCTGTGTCTCCCTCTCTCTCTGCCCCTCCCTCGTTCATGCTCTGTCTCTCTCTGTCCCAAAAATAAATAAACGTTGAAAAAAAAATTAAAAAAAAAACAAAAACAAAAAAACATGGTGGATAAAGCCCACAAAATTAAAAAAAAAAAAAAAAACAAAACGTCTACACTTGACTTCCTTACCTTTTGCTTAAACTCTGCTTGGTCTTTTTCCCTTAACATCAGAAGTGTACGGTGACGTGCACAAATCTTAAGGGTCAGGCTTATGTGTTTGCGTGTGTACTGAGGTATTCCTCACCCCAGTCCAGACTTGGAATATTTCCAGCACACTAGCGGGTCCCTGGTGCCCCATCCTCATGATACTACAGTGGAAACCACTGTCTCCATGCTGTCACTGTGGATGGGTTTTATCGGGGGCTTTCCCACCCCCCACCCTCCTTTTTGTGCCTTGAACAACAGAAACTTATTTTCTCACAGTTCTGGAAGCTAGGAGTCCGACACTGTGGTGTCAGTTCAGTCGGCTTCTGCTGGTGCCCCTTTCTTGGGCTTGTAGGGCAAGCTTTGCTTGTGTTCGCTGGTGTCTTTGCTGCCATCCTAACTTCCCGGTGTGGCAGTGAGAATGACAGCATATTAGTCGGGTTCTCCAGAGAATTGCAACCAGGAGGAGGCAGAATCAGGCCAGGAAGTGGAAGAGGTGATGTCACGGCCTGAGTCTGAAGGCGTCTGCAGGCAGGATTCCTGCCCTCCCAGAGGAGCTCAGTCTTTTCTCTTAAGGCTTCAGTTGACTGACTGAGGCCTGCCGTCAAAGAGGCCCACTCTCTTTGAAAGATTGTGGATGATGATCTTTTCTCAAAGTCTGCTGGTTTAAATGTTAATCACATCTAAAAAGTAGCTCAGCCAGAACTGTTGGACCAGACCTAGCCGAGCTGATGTATAAAGGTAACCGTCACAGGTAACCAAGATAATGACCCAGTGGAGTAAACACACTGCGTCAAGAACCGTGCCGAGCGCTTTTCTTATTGAACCCTCACAATAGACCTCCTGGTCTCTCAGATGGAAACCTTGCCTTGAAGAAGAAGGTAGCCCATCAACCAGGATCACTCACTTGGTGGAGGTGGGACTGACGAATGGCTTCTGGCTCCAGAGCCCCCTTAACCACCACGTGATGCCTCCCAGCAGAGCAGAAGCTTGTCTTTTACACTGTTGGACCCCGAATGTTCCTCCATCCCTCCTCTTCTTCAGTCTTGATTCTCCTCCTTTGACTGTGATCCCCTTCGGTGGTGGCCTGGCCTCACCAGGCCTCCAGGGCCCTTCCTTCCTTTAACTGTTCAGCACTCTTCCAGGAGTGACTCTGCCCACACGTGCTCCTTCCGTTTCAATCCAGTGCCCCCTCCCTCTTCCTCTCTCTGGAGGCTCTGGCTTCTCCATTTAGGACCTAGCTCATGGGACACCTCCTCTTTTTCCTCCCCCTCCTGTTCAGCGCTGTTTCCATGTGCTCCTGGCACCAAGGGACATCTGTTGTTGGAGCGAATGATCAAAACTGTCCCCCATCCTATCCTCTGGACCGTGAGGAGGGGTGTCCACTCCAGACCCCCTGTCTCCTCCTTCCGCCTGCCCTCCGGATTTTCCCTTTAACGGTGTCAAGGGTACAAGGACCGGAACGGTCCTTGGAAACCCAGGTTCTAGAGATGTAAAACGCAGCCATTGTCAGTGGTGCTAGATCAGCCTCGCTTGCCCCCTGCAGCGTTGACTTCATCTCTCCTATACTGTGTCACTAAAAGTCCCCCTTTGTGTGTCGGATTCTCTTCAGGTGACAGCGCCAGACTTCGGACCAGAGACCCAAGCGCTTGTCAGCCGGTTTTGTCTGCGGGAGCCTGGCTCCGGGGAAGCCCGGCCCAGGGACCTTCAAGGGCCTCCAGGTTGGTGCAGGCCAGGGATTGGGAAGGGCATCTGGAAACGCAAAAAGGTCGACTGACGCCTGGGAGGGACGCTCACAAGACCCACCTTGAGAGAATGAACCTTGAAGATGACGGTTTGGGGACAGAGGACCGTCTGCACCTCCAGGTGTTGCAAAAGAGAGTCTCTCCGGGAGAGGTGCTCTGTGAGCGGGACCCACAGGGACCGGACAGAGGCTGCGGGCTTCGTGCGGGGAGTGACCTCTACAAATGCAAGCAGTGTGGGAAAGGTTTTAACCGCAAGTGGTACCTCGCACGGCATCAGCGGGTCCACACCGGCACAAAGCCCTACGAATGCAACGCGTGCGGCAAAGCCTTCAGCCAGAGCTCGACCCTGATCCGGCACTACCTCATCCACACCGGGGAGAAACCATACACGTGCCTGGAGTGCGGAAAGGCCTTCAAACGCAGGTCCTACCTCCTGCAGCACCGACCGGTCCACACCGGGGAGAAGCCCTACGAGTGCGCCCAGTGTCGGAAGGCCTTCGCCCACCGCTCCACTTTCGTCCGGCACAGCCGCACCCACACGGGAGAGAAGCCCTTCGAGTGCAGGGCCTGCGAGCGGTCGTTCGGCAACCGAGCGCACCTGATCCAGCACTACGTGGTGCACACGGGGCAGAAGCCGTACGAGTGCGCCGAGTGCGGCAAGGCCTTCCGCTGCGGCGCGGAGCTCCTGCAGCACCGGCGCGTGCACACCGGGGAGAGGCCTTTCGCGTGCGCCCAGTGCGGGAAGGCCTTCCACCGCAGCACCTACCTCCTGCAGCACTCGGTCGTCCACGCCGCGGAGGCGCCCCACCGCTGCCCCCAGTGCGGCAAGGCCTTCAAGCGCCGCTCACACCTGCTGCAGCACCGGCGGGTGCACCCCTGAGGGGGCGCCTCGCGCCCTCCCCCTGCGCCTCTGCCGGCCCTCCAGAGGGGTCCCCGGCGGGAAGCGCCGCTCGCCGTGCAGAACGGCGGGGAGATTTGCTTGGCCCTCAGACGCGTGAGCGGCCCCCCCACCATCGGACTCGAGCGGCGAACTGTGGGGGGCAGGGCACTCGGGCCGCCTCCGTCGGGGACGCACCGCGGAAGGATGTTCCTGGCACAACCTAGGGGCCTCTAGCCAGAAGGGGTGCCTTCCCTGCCGTTGGAGAATTCAGAACGAACGGGAGACGTCAGTGTCGTTGCTGTGAGAAAACCCATGACACGTGGGCGCTTACGGTGAGGTGGAGAGTCACGCGGAGCGGACACTGCGGGGGCCCTCCGGTGCCCGTGAAACGGCTGAGGGACAGGACAGGGGGTACTGTGCACTTACATGGACGTCGGCCACAGGTCTGCCATTTAGCCACCTCGGCATTACTTTTAAAAGAATAAAAAGAAGGGGTGGAAACATAGACTTCAAATGGAAGGAACGGATGTCTTTACAAACTCTTTCACGTTTCCGTGCCGAACCTACTACAGTTTTTCATCAGTTTTAATGTTTTGGTGGGGGGTATATTTGAGAGGAAGGGTCTTAGCCCACCCCCCCCCTTTTTTTTAAGTTTATTTGTATTTATTTTTAGAGAGAGAGTGAGGGAGGGACGGAGAGAGAGAATCCCATGCAGGATCCAGGTTCCAAGCTGTTAGCCCAGAGCCCTACTCAGGGCTTGAACTCAAGAACCATGAGATCATGACCTAAGCCTAAATCAAGAGCTGGAGGCTTAACCCACCGACCCGCCCCCGCCCTTTGTTTTTCTGTGTGTTCACTGCCACCCTGTGTCAGGACAGTTGGGACAGTGAGGGCAACTCTACAGAAGTTTGCTGGAAGCCTGTGTTACAATCATCCCCACCCATGAGGAACGTAGTCCTTTGTGAGAAATGTGAAGGCTGAGTCACAAGACACTTGGACTTCAAGTTAGAACTCTGAAAATAACACCGTGCGCCACTTACACCCACACTGTCTGAGAGAAGGAAGCCATGCATGGTGTCACATTGAAACATGCCCCCTCAAGACCATTTATGGCTTTGATACTTCGAAGTAAAGCTTCTGTTCGTGTGGTTTTTAAATTCTCGACGTTCTCTCTCCCTCACTTTTTCTTGACTCCATTCTGCTCCTTTGTTTTCTTTCTTTTCCCCGACAGTATGGTGTGGCCTTCTGGGGGGGGGGGGGGGTCCTAATTCCCACCTCGCCTGGTGGTTCGAGGGACTGGGCCCTCCCTCCCACATCCCCTCCAGTTGTCCCGGGCTTGAATTATAGTTAGAACCAGTGACCTAAAACACACTGCTGGGGCAGATTCACCATGAGCCCAGGAAACAAACACCCGAGTATCCTCACTGTCTGATCTTACAAAGGGTTGTGTGAAGTTGTGCTACAAAATAAAGGGCCAGGGACTTTAAAAGGACAGTCTGGTTGTGTACATACAGGTGTCGGGTTTGTGTGGGCTTCGTGGTTGCCACCTTGGACTTCCTTGGTGCTGGCAACGGATTTGGTCATTTGCAATTCTTCCTGTGGACTTTCCTTCGAAAGTTTTCAAGGCACTCACGATAATGTTAACAGGCTAAAAAACATACAGGAGAATATAAAATGATCATTTCCTCACTCGGAGCTTCCTCCGCACCTTTATAAGGCTACACACAGGTCACATTTTCACAGTGAGCACACACGTATCTGTCGTGCATAGTACAACTGCACTTCGTGATGACTTAATAAGACGTCTAGTTTTTGTTTTCAGGATAGCGTGCACAGTTTTCTGTTCTTTGGAAGGGAGAGCTGACTCTTGAACACCCCACCCTCCTCTGCCCTCTCTCTGGAGGGTGGTATGTACTGTAGCTGTGACTGTACTTGTGGCTGAGCATTGGGTTTGAGAGAATTGGAGAAAGTCCTCTAGAAACATCTTGGTTTTCATCAAAGCGGTCTTTGCGTGCCTGGGACGCCGACCCCACTTTGTCCCAAAGCAGGAGCGATGTATTTTCCCGTCTCTGTGTCTGTCTCTCTGTCTCTGTCTCTCTCTCTGCCATGACAGAGCAGCAGAAAGGAAGACGTTAAGCTGTCCCAATACAGGGAGACAAGGGTGGCAATATGCCTATGGTTCTGAGCAAACTCCTGTCCTATATATACAAAAATATTTGTGTTCAAAACCAGAAAGCAGAAATTACAGAGAACATTTATGACTGGATTTACTCAGGTACTTTTCTTTGAGTAATTTAAATTTCTCTGACATAAATAAAACTACTTATCCAGGGGGCATCTGCTGTCAGGACAGTGGGTGTGGGGGCAGCCTATGCAGGTGCAGAAGGCAGGCATCTGAACTCGAGACAAGGTTTGGGTTTCCATGATCTCTTCGTGTTCAGAAGTGATTACCATTTCACTTGTAATTGCACCGACAGTGTCTGCAAGGGGAGTGCAGATTGTCAGAAAACCATTTGTTAAATGTGGAAATTACCGAATGCTATTAATAAGGATTATGTCACTATGAGAAGTTAATGGTGGAGATACCTCAGGGAAAACACATCTATGACAAAGGTCATCGGGAACTCAGTGAAGCCTGGGCAGTGAGAGAATGAAGCTGAGCACATGGCCCTGATGGGGCCTTGGCAACCCTCAGGTTTTTGTCTCAAAAATGTGATTCCTTTTCATTCTGAAACCAACAAGGAATACCCATGCCAAGAAATTGGTATAGAGGCTATTTAGAAAGAGTTGTCAGAACAGTGAAGGGAGGGAGGGAGGGAAGAAATAAAATTAAAAAAAGAAAAACGTTGGTGCAATCCTGTTTATTTGCAAACCTAACAAATGTTCAGTGAACAACTAGTGGGTTTCAGGCACTATCATAGGTACATAGGAGACATCAGGAAACAAGAGACAAAGACCTATGGGGCACCTGGGTGGCTCAGTTGGTTAAGCATCCAACTTTGGCTCAGGTCATGATCTCTTGGTTCGTGGGTTCAAGCCCCACATTGGGCTCCGTGCTGACAGCTCAGAGCCTGGAGCCTGCTTCAGATTCTGTCTCCCTCTCTCTCCCTGCCCCTCCCCTGCTCACACTGTCTCTCTTTGTCTCCCCAAAATGAATAAACATTAAAAAGAGAGAGAGACAGACCTATGCCCTCGTAGACCTTATTCTTTAATCAAGGAAGACAGAAAACATAAATTTATAAATTACATAGTATGTCAAAGTTTTTATTTCATTTTAGAGAGGGAGAGCACCAGCAGGGGAGAGGGGCAGAGGGAAAAAGAGGGAGAGGGAGAGTCTTAAGCCGGCTCTACGCTCGCCGCAGAGCCCAACTTAGGCTTGATCCCACAACCCTGGGATCATGACCTGAGCCAAAATCAAGAGTCAGACACTCAACCAATGGAGCCATCCAGGTGCCCCTAAATTACATAAAATGTTATAATGTCAGGCACAAAGGAAAGAAGGAAAGATGAGGGTACTGGAAAGATGGGGGAAAGGATGTAACGTTACAAGTGCGATAATAGTCTTCCTAAATAAGAGCAATTAAGCAAACAAAGGAGGTGAGATACTGAGCCTTGTGGGTATTTTTGAGAATAATTTCCAGGCACAAGAAATAGCCTTTGCAAAGCAAGGAGTCTCACAGGGTGGACGCAGGAAAGGGAGGAAGAGGGGGCAGGGAGGTCAGGGCAGCATGTGGCCCAGGCCGCATGAGACAGGGCAATGGTGAGGATTTTCCATCTTATATGAGGTGTATCCCGTGACAGATAACTGAACAGGAGGGAGACAGGACCCCAGTAAATTGTTCCCAAGCCAGTTGCTGGGTTGAGAACTAACTGTGGAGGCCGGCGCAGTAATCCAGGTGAAAGGGAGGGTAACTGTGGGGGGTGATAGTGTTTTGGTTCGTGCTACACCGTGAAAAAAGAACCAAACACATTTCCCACTGGATTGGGTGGGGCTGGTGGAAGGAGATCTGCTTTGGAGTCTCTCTGCAGAATGGCGTCCAAACACAGACACTGAAGAGAGTCAGTGCATCGGTGGGGAAACTCCCGTGCCCTCATGCAGTCAGAGGAAGAGAAAAATAAGCGTGATTTCTTTGCTCAGTGCTCTCCCCGGTCCTTGAGTTCATATAGGAGGCTGTGCTGGACTTGATAAGACTGCTTCCGTCTTTCCTCAGACCACTCAGGCCCAGAAGCCATCCCTAAACAGCAACTCATGAAAGCCGCAGCGGTGCCCGCGCCACCCTGAGGACCCTGAGCTTTTGGAGGTCTCCCAGGGTGAGTTGCAGTGTCGGCCTCTCGCAGATCTTTCCCTTCTCAAGTCCCAGCCTGGGGCTTCAGTCAGGTGGCTGCTGACGTCACGAATCGACACTCCCCTCCATCTGGACGCCTCCCCCTGCATTTCTGTTTTCAGATAACGAAGCCAGAGCCGTACTCATTGGTTGGGCTGCTGGTGGCCCGGAGCAGCTGGTGGTAAAACAGCTCCTGGTGCCCCTCGCCGGGTCCCCCAGTTCCCGGACTACAGCCCTGACACTTCTCATTGCCCTTATCCTTATCTGTCTCACGCACCTGTGCGCTTTATCACTGACCGAATCCATGACAGCCCCGAGGTGGCTCATAACAAGAGACGACGACTCATGTCTTGAACCCACGGAAACCGGTGTTTGGGCCAGGCTCATCTTGGAAATAATGAGGCGGGAGGGAGGGAAGAGGCACTCAGGCTCCAGGTCTCGTAACTCTTTTCTGCTCCCACGGAGGCCCTGGGGCAGGGAGTGGGCCGGCACCTCACCGGGAGGTACCTCGGGAGTGGGGGCTCGGGGTGGGAATCCAGCCGCTGCCACACCTGACGGCCCGAGAATCCGGAGCCAGCCAGCAAGAGCGTCCTCAATGCAGCGTGGGGCTCTGCTTACTTGCCGCTCAGTCCCCATTGGCTGAGTGCGGAGCTCCTGACTGGCTCCCGTTGGTTGGAGTTTCTGAGACCTGACGGAAGAAAGTGCCCAGTAGTAGAGGAGGAAACAGAGCCTGTGCGTGAGGCAGAGAGCGATTGGCTCAGAGGCAGGAAGGGGCGGGAATAAGAGGTAAGGTCCGCAGGAAGGGGCGGTGCCAGGTGAGATGTAGAGCATTAGGCGGAGGCCCGGGTGTTTCTGGGAGTGAGGAGGGTGGTTCGCCTCTCGACCTGGGGGGTGTCGTTTCTGCGCGGTAAGTGCGGTCTTCACCCCGGAGGGCTTCGGGTCCGGCCTCCTCCACCTGGGAAGCGGCCTGCGTAGCCACTTGCTGGACGTGGGTTGAGGGCTTTCTCCCGCGCCCAGCGGGGCCTGGGAGGCCTAGGGCCCCAACCTAGTCGGCCTCCCATCAGCCTAGAAGGCTCGCTGCAGAGATGCCGGGGAGACCTCTCTGGGCTCGGCCGAGTCACAGATCTCCATCCCATGGACTCGCCTTTTCTACCACACTGGCTCTTGGGTTTGAACCCTGCACCGTCAGAATCACCCGGGAACTCGTTAGAAATGCGAATTCTCAGTCCAGATACCTATTGAATTACACACTCAGGAGTTGAGCCCGAGAATTTGTGTATTAACAAGCTTTCCGAGTGATTTCGATGCACGTGCAAAGAAATTACGACTTTGTACCGTGATTCCTGGGCATGGGGTTCACATGTCTCTTGTGAGTAGTAGGAATCTCATCTAAAACCGAGGCAGTTTCACAGTGAAATTGAAAAAAGCTGTGTACCTTCATTTTCCTAATTCTTAAAATCTAATGGATGTCCAATTTCCTATTATTTAAGGAGTACTACATTATGTATTATAAAATATAAAGTAAAAAGTCTCTAAAAATTCAACGTCCTGGAGAAAATGTTTGCAATATAGTATTGTCCTTTTAGAATTGTGGCAGCGCGATTGTGTGCGTCACTGTGTGTGTGTGTGTGTGTGTGTGTTCAAATGTTTCTATACAAATCATTTTTCTTCATATAAAGTTACTTTTTGTACACCGACCTGCAGTTTGCTTTTCTCACTTATCTTGGACATTCTAAAGCCACCTCCTCATTGTATACCTATACCTCATACTTCCTTATTAAGAACCCTGTATTCCTAAAGCTACCACCTTCTTTTCAAGGCCACATTGCATTCCTTTGCAGGCATCGTGGCTGGTCCGGCTGTCTAGGGGAGCCTGGTTCAGGACTTGCCATCATCGTTTGGTTCCTGTAGGACTTCTTCTTCAAAGCCAAAGAAAACTCAGGGTTATACACTGGTAGTCTGGCCACTGACCAATCTCCACAGACAGAAAAGCTGGTCAAGAAAAATGCAGACTATCTCAGTGGAACCTCCATAACTATGGAAGTAAAGACCACTCAGATGTGAACAAGGGAAGGATACTTATTCTGACCTTGTAAAGCAAGGGAGTTACTCATTATCAATTGTTTTCGGGAGTGACTCCAAGGCAGCAAAGGAGTGGAAAAGCTTTATGCTGGAAAAAATGGGAAGGCTTCAGATGTCCCAGGACTGGAGCCTGTTAGCACAGGAAAAGTGGAGGAGGGCCAGATAGAATTTGGGTGTCTTATGTGATTTATTAGGGGTGTATATTTGGCTTCCTCCACTTGGTCCAAACATTCACCATGAAGTTGGCCATGGTGGGAGTATTTACATTAGCGAAATTTCTAAATACAATTCAAGGTTTGCCTTATTGTTTTGTTGACTGTGCAGACTTAAAGTAATGAAAAAGAACAGTAACAATGCAGAATTAAACATGTGTCTGTAGCTTTATGTTGTAAATAGCACAAAAAATGAGGACATACTCTTTCAGTATTTAAAAACGATTACCATATTTAGCAAATGAGTCATGTCGTCTGATGAAGGAGTTACATTCCAACAAATGTTTGACAAAAACCTTTTTTTTGTTGTCAATGAAAATATCAGTCAATATTCATAACAGTATGAAATATATATATGAATTTATTGGCATAAAGGGACTCATAATATTCCCTCATTATCCTTTTAATGCCTATAGAATCTGTAGTGATGTCACTTCTAACATTTCTGACATTGGAAATTCGTGTATTCCCATCTTTTCTGTATGATCAGTTTGGGTAGAGGTTCATCAATTATACTGATATTAAGGCTTTGGATTTCACTAATTTTCTCTACAATTTCTCATTTTCTATTGCATTCATTTTTGTTTTGATCTTTATTATTTCTTCTGCTTTCTCTGGATTTCATTTCTCTTCTTTTCTAGTTTCTAAAGGTGAAAGCTGGGGTCCTTGATTTGAGACCTTTTTTTTCTATAAGTGTTTAATGTGATCAACTTTCCTTGAAGAGCTGCTTTAGAAGGCTTCCACAAATTGTCTTACATTGAGGGATTTTTTTTCCCCATTCCATTCAAAATAATTTTAGAGCAATTTTTAAAAATTTATTTTGGTGTGTGTATGTGACAAAAAGAGAGAGAGAGTCATCAAACATAGAAGGGATCTTCCTAAAGAGCTTCTATAAAAGTGCTATTGCAAATGCCATGCCTCTTTGTCCATTAAAAAAAAGTATTCCCCTGAGATTGTGAACAAAACACAATGCCTACTCTCTGCACTTATATTCAATATTAATATTGGTGTTTTTGTCTAGTGCAATAAAACAAGAAAATGAATATATAACATTTGGAAAGGAATAAATAAGGAATTTATCACTAGCCACCTTAAATTTTTTCCCTAAATAACATCTGCACTGGGTCCTTCTTTGGAGATCCAGTCCACTATTGCAATGCTTCCCTACCCCCTGTAATTTTCTTCACTCCTTCTGGTTCTTTTCTACTTCCAAAAGACAGACCTATTACCTTCTAAGATACCATGTAACTCAACACCTTAGACTCACTGCTTATTGTCTGTGTCCCTTAATGAGAATGCAATTTCCATAAGGAAACATTCCTTGTTTATGTTCTGTGCACTCATACATCATATACCTAGAAATATGCCTGACCCACATAAGGTACATGTCTGCTGAAGCACTAAACAAATATCCTGCACAGAATTCCTGCTCATTTGCAACATTGTGTGTTGTTTCCAACTCTACCCACCCAGTACAGTCTCTCCCTTCAATTTCAGTACCCTCAGATCTCTCAGGAAAGGAAAGAAATGGTATTTTGGATTGACCAAGTGGATAGGATGTGCTCAGCTTAGTTCTCTCACTTACTAGATTTCAGTGCCTTCTGTTCAATTTGCATGAGGATTTTTGCCCTCCCCATCCTGTCCTGACACTCCTGTTACATACCTCAATTAATCACTTTTAATAGCATTTGGGGGTGTGCACAGTTCACAAATGTTTTCCACAAATAATCTTCAATCCCCAGTAGACACTGTCAGTGCAATTACAGGTGAAATGATAATCACTTCCCAGCAAGCAGATGAGATCACAGAACCTCAAAACCTTTATCTCAGGGCTCAAAATCCCCCTTTCCGCACCTGCACAGGTTCCATCACCGCAGCCACTGCCCTCACAGCAAACTCCAACTGGGTTAGTAGCTATTTTTTTTTCCCCAATTAACTTCTTCATTATTATAAGGAGTTTATCTCAGGAAAGCCAGGGATAACCGTTCTCCCAGAAGCAGTAGGTTTTCTCAAGCAGAAACATACAAAACCCAGCCTGGGGAGACATCTGCTCCGGAACCAGCTGAGGAAAGGAGAGGCCCTTGCCACCCTCGTGCACCTGCTTCAGGGCCACCCCGGGTGCTCCCTCCAGCCGCCAGTTCCAGCCCCCTGTGAAATGGGCTCTCACCTGTCTGCAGCCCTGACTCACAGGCTGCACCCTGGAGCCGTCACAGCAGGGGCATGTGATCGGCAGTGAGAGACGATGAGTTCCCAGACGGTGAGTGTCTGAGCAGCCATTGCTGGGACGCCCCAATGCTTCTGGGGGTGCTGCTCTGCTTTGCAAAGGGGAAAGGCATGTGGTGCTGACTAAAGCCCAATGATCCGTGTCCAAATTTCTCTCGTTTGTAAAAATTCACATCTCATTTACAGAAAATAAGGTCTCATTTGTTTCATGATAGAAACAAACATCTTATGGTAAGAAAAATGTGGCCACAAGTTTGTGGGGGACAGGAGCGCCTGGGTGGTCGGTTAAGCCTCGGACTCTTGATTTCAGCTCATGTGGTGATCTCACAGTTTGTGGGTTCAAGCCCCATGTCCGGCTCCGTGACGAGAATGGCTGCTTGGGACTCTCTCTCTCTCTCTGCCCCTCCCCTGCATTCTCTCTCCCTCAAAATAAATAAACGTTAAAAAAGAGTTTGTGGGGGACAGACAAGAGGAATACTCAGGACTGTAGTAGTCTCAAAACACAAATGTTACTCCAACAGGTAACCAGATTTTAAAGGTGCTTCAATAGTCTTGTCCTTGTACAAATCTGACGTTCTCTCTACCCTTTAGGGACCTCAGCTGTTCTTTGGATCCATTCTTATCCATCTATCATCTATCTTTCTATCTAAATACATACATAGTGTGTGGCCACCCCATCCACTTACCTACCTACCTCATTTTATACACTGTTATTTTCAAAGAGAAACTAATTCTGGCCAGAGACTCTTTAGTGACAGGCTGGCTCGCCTTCCCCTCTCCGAGAGCAAGGGCACTAAACTGAGATTCTCCCTGTGACTCACAAAGCCACTATGATCAGGTGGACGTTGTGAGCCATTATTGCCCTGTGCATTGCTACAATTTTATCGGGCTGGAGTGGTTAATAATCACACTGATCTGAAGATTCATGTGTTTCTGTTCTCTTTTATGTTTATTTATTTTTGAGAGAGAGAGAGAGAGAGAGAGAGAGAGAGCACGAACAGGGAAGGAGCAGAGAAGAGGGAGACACAGAATCTGAAACAGGCTCCAGGCTGAGCTGTCAACACGGAGCCCCACGCGGGACTCGAACCCACAACCCTGAGATCATGACCTGAACTGAAGTCTGACGCTTAACGACTGAGCTATGTAGGCACCCCTAGATCTCTTATTAAAAAGAAAAAATATCGGGGCGCCTGGGTGCCTCAGTCGGTTAAGCGTCCAACCTCGGCTCAGGTCATGATCTCGTGGTTTGTGAGTTGGAGCCCCGTGTGGGCTCTGTGCTGACAGCTCGGAGCCTGAAGCCTGCTTCGGATTCTGTGTCTCCCTCCCTCTCTCTCTGCCCCTCCCCTGCTCATGCTCTGCCTCTGTCTCAAAACATTAAAAAATTTTTTTTTTAATAATAATTATAATAAAAGAAAAAAATAGTCCTTCTTTGCTCCCTGGCTCTGCCCCTTTCCCGGCTGCCGCTGCCGCTGCCGCTGCTGCTGGGGGAGCCCACCCTTCACTCTCACCCCGTCCTGGCCCCGTAGGCGCGGCCTGGCGTCGCCTCCTGCCCTGCGCCACCGTGAGATGCTGCCCTCTGGGCCCAGCGGCGCCCCCAGTCCCGTCCACCACGCCCCACCCGATGCGAAAAGCAGGGCCGGGTCTAGGCCAAGTGCAAAGCCGGAGGAGCCACGAGTACCGGGACTAGGAGGCGTGCCTCCGGAGCTTAGGTCACCAAGGTGATTACCAACTGGTTGGAAAACGTGGTCCGGGAAAGCATAGTGAAGTATTTGAGGCCATTAACATCACCAACAGCGAGGCAGTGGTTGTAAAAATTCTCAAGCCAGTGAACAAAAAAGATAAAAGGAGAGGTTAGGGTTCTGGAGAAGCTTCATGGTGGGACAAATATCATTAAGCTGAGGGACACCGTGAAGGACTCTGTGTCAAAGACACCAGCTTTGGGGGGCACCTGGATGGTTCAGTGGGTTAAGCACCTGGCTCTTGGTTTCGATCCCGTCATGGTCTGGAGGTCAGGAGTTTGAGCCCTGCGTCTGCGGACGGTGTGGAACCTGTTTGGAATCCTTTCTCTCTCTCCCTCCCTCCTCATGCTCTCTCTCTGTCTCCTCATGTGTTCTCTCTCTCAAAATGAATAAATAAACTTAAAAACGATTACACCTGAAAATAATGGAATGTCATTTTCAGTTGAGTTCACTTTATTATTTTAGAAACAAGCATTTCATAATTTTACTATGTTTTTACTTCCGAGTATCACCTGTTTATACACAGTGCCAGCATTTTTAAAATAGATTATCTAAATGATTAATATCTATAGTGAGATAATGCTATTTGTCCTCCTTTATAATCTACACAGTTAAATAATTTCTTTGTATTTAAGTTTAATTCATTGCTGGTACATCTTTACTTATCTCGACTTTCATGTTAATGAAAAAAATGGCCTCTGATTTGGGCTACGCATGGTAATGATGTGTCAAAACAGATTTATAAAAATATACTCCAATATTTTTACATGGCAGATTTGACATCTTTATGTTAAGATAATGAGAGCAAGAAATTTACCTCTTAAAAAAATAAATTTACCTCTACTATTTCAAATAAATCTCCAAGTAGTTTAACCATGTATTAAATAAATAATTTTCCCAAATATTTGATGATTTACTTTCATCCAACACAGTTTTTAGTTTACTGACTCTGATCTGTGCTATTGATCCGTGTACGTCTTCAGCAATGACAAGTTGTGGTTAATCGTCTTTGTATCTAACACAGCAAGTTCTCTTCATTGAACTTAAGTGTAAATTTATAGAGAGTATATAATACATTATGTAATATGGAATGTATATAATATATAGTATATAATTGGGTATGTTTACATTTTTTGTTTTGTAGTATTAGAAAAATGTAGGGGTGCCTGGCTGCCTCACTCGGTACAGCATTTGACTCTTGATTTCAGGGTTGTGAGTTCAAGCTCTATAGTAGGCATGGAGACTACTTAAAATAATAGTTAAAAAGAAAAAAAAGAAAAATTTATAAATTTTCACTTGAATTATATGAAAAAGACACTGTGTTAATTAAATCATTTACAATATTAGACTGTCTTGGAAATAAGTCTATCTCTGCTATTTGTTTACTACTGATTTTAAGCTTTTTTTTTTTTTTTAAGTTTATTTACTTATTTTGAGAGACAGAGAGAGAGAGAGAGAGAGAGAGAGAGAGAGAGAGAGAGAATCCCAAGCAGGCTCCATGCTCAATATGAAGCCCAACTTGGGGCTGGATCTCACAACGAGATCATGACCTGAGCCGAAATCAAGAGACAGATGTTTAACCGACTGAGCCACCCAGACACCCCAAACAGAGCATTATTTCTCCTTCTCCTTCTTATCGTCCTTCTCCTCCTACTCCTTCTTCTCCTCTTCCCCTTCCTCCTTCTTCTTCTTTTAAGTATTTACTTTGAGAGAAACACAGAGAGGGGGGTGGGGCCAAGAGAGATGGAGAGACAGAATCCCAAGCAGGCTCCATGCTGTCAGTGCAGAACCCCCTGTGGGGCTCAATCTCAAGAACTATGACATCATGACAAGAGCTGAGATCAAGAGTTTGATGCTTAGCCTATTGAGCCGCCCAGGTGCTCCCAAACAGAGTATTTCTTAAAGACAGAGCATTCTTCTTATGGAAGTCTCCCTTTAAAATCTTGTTGAGGGGCGCCTGGGTGGCGCAGTCGGTTAAGCGTCCGACTTCAGCCAGGTCACGATCTCGCGGTCCGGGAGTTCGAGCCCCGCGTCAGGCTCTGGGCTGATGGCTCAGAGCCTGGAGCCTGTTTCCGATTCTGTGTCTCCCTCTCTCTCTGCCCCTCCCCCGTTCATGCTCTGTCTCTTTCTGTCCCAAAAATAAATAAACGTTGAAAAAAAAAAAATTTAAAATCTTGTTGAATTTAATTTTCTATTAATTTACTTCAGATCTCTGCCTCTTTTTCCATCACTGATAAGGTTTTTTATCTGAGTGAAAGCACTGACTTTCCACAAAGGTTCATACAAAATAGACCTGGTTTGGATACCTGCCCCAAAGAGTTTCCCTAATGTGATTCCTTTCTTTTGAGTATCATGGTGATTTATATACTAAGCTAGATCCCTTACATTTAGAATTATGGGAAAATCTGATACATTTCATTAACTGACAAGCTTATAAGCATCTGTATTTTAGGCGGGTTTTACCTTCTTTAGTTTCCAAACTGCTCATTTATCTGTTCCCTCTGGATACAGATGTCACTTGGTTTTAAGAGTCCTGTCTAAAGACAGAAAAAAAAATTAAGTACGGTAAGAATAAAGTAATTTAACAATGAAATGCTAAGAATAAAATGTGTATTGTCTAGGTTGAAAAATATTGCCTTAAAGACACAAAACTTAGAAAATATTATTAATAGAAGAAAATGTCTTTGAAAACTGGTATAATGGAATATTTCAAATATATGTGAAAGATAACAGCATAAGGCCCACAGACTTATCACCACCTTAAACAGTTAAATTACCAGCACGCAGTCATTTCATTTCATCTATACTGTCACCCACGTTATCCACACCAGATTATTTAACAAAAAAAATCATATGTATAATTATATTCTCAAGTAAATAATCAAGAACGTACTCCTACACAATGACATGGGATGTAAAGATTGGATTCCTTCATAAGGAGGACCTGAGTACCTTTCTAATACCTACAACAATAACTACTCAATAATATCATTAAATAGCAATAAGAGCTCATGTTTCTCTTATTCACCCCCATATAATTTGTGTTTTTCTATTAAGAGTTTGGCAATTAATAAGTCCCCCTCTTTTTCTTATTCTTATAAAAAAATGGATCATTTATCTAGAATAATTTAAGATGTTCTATCAACTTATTACATCCTACTGATACTGCTTCATATGCTGTCCCAGTCAGTCACACTAAAGGTATAATTTTTGCTAGTGGCTTACTCAAGTTCTAGTTCAGTTTATTGTGAAGAACACTTCAGAGGTAATACAGTTCCTTCTTACTGCCTCCCATTCAAAGAAGTTTTTTATAGCTTTTTATATAAGCTTTTTATAAGTTTTTTATAGCTCAGCACAGAGCCCAACTCAGGGCTCGAACCCATGAGCTGTGAGATCACAACCTGAGCCGAAGTCGGATGCTCAACGGACTGAACCACCCAGGTGCCCCTGTGAGAAGTTGCATTTAGAGGCCACAATCTGGAGAACAGAGGTGGTAGTTGCTCGGGAGTTGATCACAATATCTGAACCTGTTCAGTTAAAAAAACTATATCTATCTCTCTATGCATTTCAAGTCAAATACACATTGGTTAATGTTGACTTCTTTCAATTACATGGATCACATTAATATTCTTATTCAGTCATTTAAAAAAAATTGATGATTTTACTAAAAATACGATATTGGATACCAGTTCACAATCTTGGCTGATAGTTTTGGTGTTTTGTTTGAATACACCCTGATAAAAATCGACACAATTATTTTTTTTTAGTTTCTCAAAAGTAATTATTTGTATGGATTGGTCATAAACTTCTCACATAATAAGGGTTGTATAGGTATACAATCATGTTTTAAAGTCACATTGAGATTGAAAGTAATGAGTTATTCTTGGGGCGTCTGGGTGGCTCAGTTGGTTAAGCGTCCCACTTCGGCTCAGGTCATGATCTCACATTTCATGGGTTCAAGCCCTGGATTGGGCTCTGTGCTGACAGCTCAGAGCCTGGAGCCTGCTTCAGATTCTGTCTCCCTCTCTCTATGCCCCTCCCCTACTCACAGTCTGTCTTTCAAAAAATGAATAAAGCTGTTAAAAAAAAAAAAGGAATTCGTAATTACATTTATCTAAAATATCTAACGATTGGTGGAAGAGTATAAACCTCCAAATCCCATGTGGAGATAGGACTCTTAAGAAAAAAGAACTAGATTCCACATTTAAGAGAGCAGAGATCATCGGGGACTTCAATATTCTCAGATTCTCAATGTTACCCTGACCTGGAACCAGATTTCAAAATTACTGTGACATTCGAATGATCCTCCAAATCTGAAACTCTTCCTACCCAACAAGGACCTCACGATCCCCTGATCAGTAGGAATTTTTAATGTGGTCACCCCTGACAGACGTGTAGCGTTTAACAGCATGGTTTGTTCCGGCAGATAAAGTTCTACTCAAGGAGCATAATGATGGATATTTCAATATTCTTTCTCTGAGAGCACAGTGCACATAATTTAGCCCCTACCCATGTCTCCATGGCGTCCATTCCCTTTTGATTAAGGGAATAGAATGAGTCTCTTTTGCCCTTGAACGACTACAGTTCAAACATAGGAGTGACCCATGGTGATCACAGGTGTTAAGTAGTCAGAGACTCCTCCAAGTTGACTCTGATTTACAGAAACTATGTAAATTCTCACTCCACATAAAATGACATCTTTGTTGGAGAATTAAATTCATTACATGTTTTCTTTTCAAAGTTATTTATGGAACTTTCCCTTGGTTTAAAATTCTTCTCTGATAAAGTTCATATGTATATTGTACTACATTTTCTTAAAATTACCCTTCAATTTTAATTGCTGTTATAAAAATTACAATTGTATCTAAACATTTTAAACAAATCCATCTGCCTATAAAGTTGATGTGAATGTTTATGTCTAAATATGCCACGACTCCCTCCTCCTTCAGTAACCCAAGGCCTAAAGGTTGCTGTCAATTGGTGTGCATCCTTGGAGAAACATCTTATCTACAGTGACGTAGTAAAATCTCCTTTAAATAACCACTATCTGACCCTTTTGTTGCTTTTAAGGACATATTCTGAATGTCCTCTATGCAGAAAAAAATGTGGTTTATGGAAAGCCCTACAGGAAACATGAAGACAGTAATACATATATTTTGGATTTCCTCCAGATCTTCTGCCCCAGTTAAGACCAATTTCCACTTGAAATTGATGGGCTCTTCCAACTTGGAAATGGGGATTATCTTCCTCATTCAGGCAGCAGTGGGGATCCTGGGAAATTCCCTCCTCTTTGGTGTTCATACCTTCACTTTGCTCACAGGACACAAGTTGAAAACCAAAGACTTGATTCTCAACCAACTGGTCTTAGCCAACAACTTGGTGCTTTTCTCCAAAGGGATCCCTCAGACCATGGCAGCTTTTGGATGGAAATCTTTCCTAGATGACCCTGGATGTAAAGTTGTCTTCTATGTCCACAGGGTGAGCAGAGGAGTTGCCCTCAGCATCACCTGCCTGTTGAGTGGCTACCAGGCCAGTAAGCTTCATCCTAAAATCTCTGGGGTGATGGGGCTCAGAACGTCTCCAAAATGCATTGGCTTCTGCTGTTTCCTCTGCTGGATCTTGCATCTCCTGTTAAATATCTACACTCCAATGAAAATGACTGGGCCAGTGAACAGCAAAAACCTTACTTTAAAAAATATATTTGTCTACTGTTCTAAACTACCACAAGATAAACTTAGAGACTCACTAAATGCTGTCATATATTTTTATTTTGACTTTGTGTTTTTGAGCATCATGGTGTGGGCCAGTGGCTCCATGGTCCTTGTCCTGCTCAGGCACAAGCAGCGAGTCCAACACATTCACAGCCGCAGCCTTTCCCCCAGACCCTCCCACGAGGCCAGAGCCACACAAACCATCCTGATGCTGGTGAGCTCCTTTGTCTGCTGTTACTGTCTCTCTTCCATTTTGTCTTTTTGCATAACATTTATTCGGAGTCCAAACGAGTGGCTAGTAAACATCAGTGTGTTTGCAGCATCATGTTTTCCAACATTCAGCCCATTTGTGTTCATCAGCAGTGATATGCATGTCTCTCGGTTCTGCTCTGCCTGCTGGACAAGGAAAACAATTTCCTTAATCTGGTAAAACAGTTGTCTATCTTTTGATCTGTGCAGATAAATCTATTTTTAGTTTCACCCTTCATTAAAATATACGTGACTATTTGGTGCTAGTTACAATTCTAGGAATCTGTGATATCCAGTGATTAACACCCCACTCTCATACAGGCATAGTAGAGCCAAAATAGATTTATACAATATGCAATTATTACTTAACATACACAGGCTGTATTCCGCAACTAAGAAGTTTAAGGTCCTTTACAGAGTATAGTGTATGAGAACTACTTGCCAACATAAGTAAAATGTCACCTATATCTAGTAAGGGCTTCTCAATAGTTGTAATATGTTTTTTCCCTAAACGTAAGTGAATGAGACTGTATCTATCAGGGAAAAGATCTGGAATGGCCCATATGGGGAATGTACATACAACCTTTTTTTTTTTTTTTAAATGTTTATTTATTTTTGACAGAGAGAGAGAGAGCGTGAGCAGGGGAAGGGCAGAGAGAGAGGGAGACACAGAATCTGAAACAGGCTCCAGGCTCCGAGGTATCAACACAGAGCCTGATGCGGGGCTTGAACTCATGGACAGCGAGATCATGACCTGAGCCAAAGTCGGACGCTCAACAGACTGAGCCACCCAGGCACCCCTGTACACGCAACTTTAATAAACAACAAAACTGTAGTGTTTGTGGCAGAATACCACAGGTCAGAGAAAAATTCTAAACTTTGTCCTAACAATGACAAAGGTCAATGAAGAGGTGTAGGAACATGTGTGAATCATCACCTTTGCTTTTTAGATGTCATTTAGTACATACATAATAAAATGTGTTTCATTTTAATAAACTTCCATTTGACTCCCAATTTTGGTTAAAATATTATGGTTTAATGGTTCTCAAACCTAGTGTGTTTCCAACCTTCAGTCATTGGCATTTATTTTAAACAAAAGGCAGGGACACCTGGGTGGCTCAGTCGGTTGAACATCCCATCTTGATTTCGGCTCAAGTCATGATCCCAAGGTCGTGGGATCGAACCCTGCATCAGGCTCTGTGCTGAGCGTGGAGCCTGCTTAAGATTCTCTTTCTCTCTCTCTCCACCTCTCTCCCCTGCTTGCACTCCCCCTAAAATAAAATAAACAAACAAAAGACAAAATTTCAAGAGCTTAAGCATTTTTCACTCTATTTCTCACATTTAGTATCAAATATAAGAGTTCTTTTTTCCCCCACTGGCCTATTTTTCTCTATTTAATTCACGCTGTTCATATTGTCCTTAAGGATTTTATCTTATTTTATATTAGTTTAGTTTAGTTTAGTTTGAGAGAGAAAGAGAGAGGGAGAGAGCTGGGGGGAGGGCAGAGAGAGAGGGAGAGACAGAGAATCCCAAGCAGCCTCTAAACTGTGAGCACAGAGCCTGACACGGGGCTCAAACTCACAAACCATGAGATCATGACCTGACCTGAAATCAAGAGTCACATGCTTAACTGACTGAGCCACCCAGGCGCCCCGTGTCTTTAGGATTTTAATTCAATCTTTTAATTTTGCTGAAGAGTCCAGGCAATTTTACAACTACAGTAAAACCTTGGTTTGTGAGTAACTTGTTATGTGAGTGTTCCACAAAAGCAGCAAACATTTCTAATATATTTTAACTTTATAAACGAGCAACGTCTTGCAATACGAGTAGTACATGATGCCAAACGTTACATGATTACAACTGAACCAATGGTTCTCTCTCTCTCCCTCTCCCTATCTCTCTGCAGGATTGTGGGTGATTGTCTCCCATGCTCAGATGCTCAGTCTCAGGGCATGGTATTTGGCAGAAATCAGTGATTTTTCAGAATGCTGGAAGTTGCCTACAACTGGTACTAGTGTATTTTTTGTCACTTCAAAGCACCTGTGGACAGTCCTTTGCTTCTCCATACAAGAGAAAGCTTAGGAAGGCTTTGCTTCATTCTAGGTCCGGCTGCCTGCAGATATAGACCCTTTCCTCTGCTGCCATATTGCCTTATATGTTCAATGTAACATAATATATGACAAGAGTGTATTAACATTATACTGCAGTCAATATCCACGCGAGCATATACAATGACCCTGTGCAGAAAAAGATTCCATTGAGCCAACAGACAGCAGTGATTCTGTTATAATGAAAGTTGTCCTAAAAATAACTCTCCTCTCATCTCCCTCACACCAGCCATGAAGGTTTTCAAAGGTAAGTGCAGGTTAATTTATTTTTCTTTATATTTTGTATTATATTACAGTATTGTAATCATTTTTATTTGAATATTTTTGGGTTGTGAAATGAATCATCTGAGTTTCCATTATTTTTTATGGAGAAATTCACTTTGATATACAAGTGCTTTGGATTACAAGCATGTTTCTGGAACAAATTATACTCGTAAACCAAGGTTTTACTGTATTTTATAGTTAATTTTGATAAATCCTAGGACTGAATGCTATCTTCGAGAAAGTATAACCTTATTTATTTGCACACAGAAAATGACATTTAAAGGCCTCCTTAAGTCCAATTAATTTTTATAAAAATTTCATGAACTGTGCAACTCTTTCTTGAGCTCAAGTTTGCACAATAGTCTCTGATGAGGCCTTATCGTTCCCATTATATCCATTCACACAGTCCCCGCTATCAGGTCAGGGTGTGTTTCTCTAAACCACCCTGATTAAATGCTTTCTAATTACCAGTCACCACTAACTTCTGTCTTCTCTAGTCCTAAGGTAATTCTTAGACCAATTAATTCCTGAATAGTTGATGAGAATACATTGTATCTATAACTGAGCCTTAGCCCAAGGACACCTAATCCATACAGTTGATCAACGAAGCCACAGAAGATACAGCAGTTTCCTTATCTGTGATGACCCACCTCCCAGTGAGCTCTCGGAGACCTGTGCTTATGCCCGCCGCCCTCAGTTCCTTCCTCACCTGCATGTCTGTCCTCTGACCTTACTGGTCTGTATGCTCTATGGCAGATTCCATATTTTCTAACAGTGCGCCTGAAATTATTTTATCTTTATGGGTTTACTAACAATTCGCTCATACATACAAGCTAACTATCCTCATGTCCATCTGGAAGATGAGAAAACACATTTACAGCCTATGAACTCCAGCCATCATTCCACAGCACCACTCGACTCAACCTTGTTTGTCCAAGTTCCAGACCCTGTTTTTAATGGAAATACTTTGCTTCCAAGTAACTGATCATCCTGTTTCTGAAGTTGAATGAATCACTTGGGGAAAGGTGTTTCTTTTGCATTTTATGGACTGATCTGTGTTTCACCTGATTTTCAGCCAAGCTATCACTTTCTGGGTCTGTAAACACTGATAGGGATACTGATTGTGTTTATGTTTCATGCCTTGCCCCTCATGACAGAAGTCTCACTCAAGAGAAACCTGCTAGTTAAATCTAACATTCAACCTTTTTGGTTTCCCATTTCCTTTTTTTTTTTTCTCTTTTCAGCTCTGTGCAGGTTATGTATAATTCATCTCCATTAAATTCTTACATTTTATTTATGTTTTTTGGTGCTATAATTTAAGGACCACACTTATGTTTACCCCATTTTTTTCTTTACACTTTTATTGTGAAATGTAACATTACTACAGGGAATTATTATACATATATTATATATATATGTATATATATTAAGTATATTTAGAATATTATATATGTATATATATTAAATATATATATTTAGAATTTAACAAATGTTCCTAAAATAGATACTTCTGTATCTGCCACTGAGGGAAATACAAAGTATACTTGTAGTGTGCCCTGCCATGTCAAGTGCTCCATGCCAGACACGGTCTACACCTCCTCCAAGAGGAAAGCAACATCCAGATTTTTAAAGTCGGCATCTTTTGGACTTAAAGAAATTTTTAATGCTTATTCATTTTTGAGAGACAGAGTGCAAGCTGGGAGTGGGGCGGGGGGGGGGGGGTGGGGTGCGGGAGGAGACACAGAATCCGAAGCAGGCTCCAGACTCCGAGCTGTCAGCACAGCTCCCAACTTGGGGCTCGAATTCATGAACTGAGATCATGACCTGAGGCAAAATTGGAAGCTTAACCAACTGAGCCACACAGGTGCCCCTTTTGGATTTTCTCAATAGTTTTCCTTACTATGCATAAATTCTAAAACTATAGTTTGTTTTTGTATACTATTGACATTTATAGGAGTGAAATCATATATTATGCATTTATTTTGCCCAACCCATGTCAGTAAGATTCATTTATGCTGTTCAATGTGTCTGTATCATCCATTTTCATTGCTGTTGAGGGCACCACATTCCACTTTCCTAACGGCACACGGGAGAAAAATGAGGCAGAAACAAGTCAGCTGCAAGAGAAAGGGAGCAGGGGACGACAGTTTGGAAGGATGGTTGCCCCAAACTCCTCATTCTTGTATTTATTGGGAAAATCATATCAATCATCAATAGACATCACAATTCATTACACTGTTTAAAGAGTGTTCTCGGGGAAAACAGAGCTTGTTGAAGCATGTAGCGGGAATAATGTATGGCTGAGCAGGCACAATCAAAACATCTGATCAGACCCATAACAGGTGGTCATGGTCTCTGAGAAGGCGGAGAAGTACGAGCAAAAGCAGCAGGCGGCTGTCCACCCTGAGCGGGCCAGGCGTTCCCAGCTGCTCGGCTTCAGCAACATCAACCGCCTCCCCAGAGAGACATTTCACTAGATGTTTTTCTTAGAGCTATATTGTTTATTGTATAGTTGTAGTTAATGTTTTCCTCCAATATTATGTTTTAAGCATCACATTGATCTGAGGGCCCATTACACCGTATCACGATTTCTATTCTACAGTGATGGACCTTTGTATTGCTTTCACGTGTTGGGAGTAACAATGCAGCTGTGTAAGTTTTTGTCCATGTTTTGATGCATATTAGAACATATTTCTTTAGAGAAGTTCCCTCCCACACCAGGTTCTGTAACATAGTCTATCATAAATCAAGTGATTGTCCAGATGTATGTGGATCTCCTTCTAAACTCTACATGGTCCCCACTGATCTGTATGTGTAACTCTGCAAATATCTAATATCAAACTGTCATTTTTAGTTTTATAACAAGCCCTAATTTCTGAAGAACAATCCACCTTATCTTTTTTTTTCTTTACCTTCTAAATGTGTCTTGATGATTATTTTTCCTGTGAATTGTAAGTTTTAACTTCTTTTTTAAATGTTTTTATTTATGTTTGAGACAGAGAGAGACAGAGCATGAGCAGGGGAGGGGCAGAGAGAAGGAGACACAGAATCCGAAGCAGGCTCCAGGCCCAACGCGGGGCTCGAACTCACGGACTGTGAGATAATGACCTGAGCTGAAGTCGGACACTTAACCGACTGAGCCACCCAGGTGCCCCGAATTGTAAGTTTTAAAAACCAACTGTCGGGGCGCCTGGGTGACTCAGTCGGTTAAGCGTCCGACTTCAGCTCAGGTCACGATCTCGCGGTCCGCGAGTTCGAGCCCCATGTCGGGCTCTGGGCTGATGGCTCAGAGCCTGGAGCCTGCTTCTGATTCTGTGTCTCCCTCTCTCTCTGCCCCTCCCCCGTCCATGCTGTGTCTCTCTCTGTCTCAAAAATAAATAAACGTTAAAAATAAAAAAAATAATAAAAAATAAAAAACCAACTGTCAACTTCAACCAGAGTAACGAGAGTCAACAAAATAAAAACTTAAAATAAGCATTTTATTTTTATTTTTATTTTTTTTTATTTTTTAAATTTTTTTTTTTTTTCAACGTTTATTTATTTTTGGGACAGAGAGAGACAGAGCACGAACTGGGGAGGGGCAGAGAGAGAAGGAGACACAGAATCGGAAACAGGCTCCAGGCTCTGAGCCATCAGCCCAGAGCCTGACGCGGGGCTCGAACTCACGGACCGCGAGATCGTGACCTGGCTGAAGTCGGACGCTTAACCGACTGCGCCACCCAGGCGCCCCTTAAAATAAGCATTTTAGCACTTGCAACTCTTTCTCTTAAAACTATCAACCATACCAGAATTTACTTTGAAATTGTGTATGTCTGCAAAATTATTATTTTTTTTAAATAGTAGAAAACATTATCAGGATATGGATTATCCTTACATCCCAGCCCCATTTCACCATCCTGCTTGTTTTTTTACTAATTTGAATATTAGTTTTTAAGAGTCATTATGGCAGATTCCTAGTTTAGAAAAAAAAAATTCCGAGGTCTAATATGCCCACAAATACATATATTTTTAAATGTTTACTTATTTATTTTGACAGAGAGAGATAGGGAGTGAGCAGAGGAGGAACAATGAGAGGGAGAGTAAGAGAATCCTAGGCAGGCTCTGCACCATCAGTGCAGAGCCCAATGTGGGGGTCGAACTCCCCAACCGTGAGATCATGACCTGAGCCGCAATCAAGAGTCTGATGCTCAACTGACTGAGCCACCCAGGCACCCTTATGCCCACAAATATTTTGATTGCTTTTTCTTTCAAATGGCATGCATATTGGCTGAGGACATTTCTTTTGAAACTTTATTTACTACTTAGCCCATTCTATCTTTTCAAAATATTTTAAGGTTTTTTCAATTAACTTAATTTCAGTGTAATTCAGGTACAGTGTTATATTAATTTCAGGTGTCCAATACAGTGACTCAGCAGTTCTCTATAATGTTTTATTTAAACATTAAATACAGAGTGTGTGAGAGCACGTGTGAGAGGGGAAGGGGCAGAGAAAATCTCAAGCAGGCTCTGTGCTGTCAGTGCAGAGCCTGATGAGGGGCACGAACTCACGAGTCATGAGATGATGACCTGAGCCAAAATCAAGAGTTGAATGCTTACTCAACTGAGCCACCCAGGGACCCATTTTGTTTCTTAAATTCCATGAGTGAAATTAAATGGTATTTGTCTTTCTCTGACTTATTTCACCTAGAATTATACCCTTCAGATTCATCCATGTTGTTGCAAATGACATTTCATTCTTTATGGCTAACATTCCTATACATCCTGAAGATGTACATACACACACATACATATTATACACACATTGTATACACACACATCTTTATTGATTCATCTATTGATGGACACTGGCTATTTCTAGATCTTGGCTTGTAAATAATGCTGCCATAAACATAGGGATGCCTGTATCTTTTCAAATTCATGTTTTCGTATTCTTTGAGTAAATGCCCAGTAGTGGAATTACTGGATCATACGGTAATCCTGCTTTTAATATTTTCTGTAATCTTCCTATTGTTTTCCACAACAGCTGCACCAGTTTGCATTCTCACTAAGAGTGCTGTAGGGTGCCTTTCTCCTCCACATCCTTGCCAACACTTGTTGCCTTTTGCGTTTCTGATTTTAGCCATTATGACAGGTGTACAGTGATAGCTCATTGTGGTTTTGATTTGCACATCACTCATTAGTGATGTTGAGCATCTTTTCATGTGTCTGTCGGCTGGCTGAGGATATTCTTGATACACATAATTTTTACTTCAACATTTTAAAAACATTTATTTCATGGTACATTTGCATTCACTAACTGTGGAAAGGGAAGAGCTCAAAAAGATTCTTGTTCCTCTATATTTCCTACTGTACATGTGCATAACTTTCTCCTGTCCTTGATTCTCCTTATTACAATGGGTCTAAACAGCATGTTTCCCTTTTGTAAACAGTCTCCCTCAGTAACTTCCTCCTTCTTTGTGTTTCATTATCTATAGGCCTGCTTCTCCTTTCATGTCTTAAGATGTTTGGCTTTCCTTTAAAATTTCCAAAGGCTTTACCCCTTTCCAACGGCTTTTGAGATTTCCTCCATCTGGTATTTCTTTCTTTTTTAAATTAAGCTCTACACCCAATGTGGAGCTTGAACTCACAACCCTAAGATGAAGAGTCACGTGCTCTACCTATTGAGCCAGCCAGACATCCCTGCTATTTTTTAGTTGTATAGGCATTATCATTTATCCTATCTATATTGTGTTCTTTACCAAACCATTGTATTTGACGTCCAATGTTTCCACATATCACAACTTTTAAAGTTTACTTTTACTGTTTTTGAGAGAGAGCATGCACCTGCAAGAGCGCAGGAAGGGCAGAGGGAGGGAAAGAATCTTGAGCAGGTTCCATGCTCAGCGCAGAACCCAACACAGGGCTCGATCTCACAACCGTGATACCATGACCTGAGCCAAAATCAAGACAGATGCTTAACAAACTGAACCACCCAGGTGACCCAACTATCACAACTTTTATATTGTACTATATTACTAATATCCTCCTCACTTTGAAAACCACTACTACATTTTACTTTAGAGATATTTTAGTCTTTTACAACATATGTTTTTTCCAGTGTTATAGGTAGCCCCTTTTACAATGGTTTTGGTTACAAGTAACTTTGAAAGGTAAGGCCAAACAATGCCTTCTTCACTAGATATGAAGAAACCAGGAAGTCAGGTAATGAAAAGGGGGGTGTCCAACAGTCAAGTAATCTTTCTGCAGTAGCAGCTGCTAGGTTTTGCTTGCCAATCTGCCATAGCCTTGTCTAGTAAGGAAACCACAAGGCCAAACGGATTGAGAAAGATTACTCCTCACATAGATAGCGTAAGAAAGCTGGCAAACATTCTGTCACCTCCTGCTATGCTTGTCACATAGGACACCACCAAACCAAAGGGACCAGATTATAGGCAGCATGTATAGTGGTACTGTTGCTGAGGAGCCGATTCAAGCCTGGATCTGAGTGGTTTTACATTCTTGCAAATGGACCCTAGGGAGGGAAAGATTAAGTGGAAATTTCCATGCCTCACAGGAACCAGGAAGGTAGTGAAACTCTCATACACTGATGGTAGGAAATATGAAAAGAAATAACCATTTCACATCAGTTTGGCAATTTCTTAAAAAGTTAAACATTTACCTACCCTATGCTTCAAGCATTGCACTCAGAGGAACTAACACAAGAGAAATGAAACATGTATCTGTATAAAGATTTATACGTGAATTTTCATAGCAGCTTTATTTGTAACAGCCCAAACCTGGAAACCCAGATGTCAATTAACAGAGGAACAGAACGTCAGACAGCAGTAGATTCACACCAGAGAATACTACTCAGCAGTGAAAGAACAAACTATTTTTTTGAATCTCTAATTATGCAGCATATATGAAACCAGAAAAATTCCAATCATCTAGAATTCTAGAAAATGTAGTCTATTGTAAAGGAAAGTAAACTCAGGTTTGCCCAAAGAGCCAGAGAGGGCAGGGAAAGAGATTAATAACAAGCAGGAGTTAAATATGTGTGGGACTTATGTTTATTGTCACAATTACGATGATTTCATGGATTATACTTGTCAAAAACTTATTTATTTATTTATTTATTTATTTATTTATTTATTTAATTTTATTTTTTTAATGTTTATTTATTCTGGAGAGAGAAAGAGAGACAGAGCATGACCAGGGGAGGCGCAGAGAGTGAGGGAGACACAGAATTTGAAGCAGGCTCCAGGCTCTGAGCTGTCAGCACAGAGCCTGACGCAGAGCTCGAACTCATGAACCATGAGATCATGACCTGAGTGGAAGCCGGAGGCTTAACCGACTGAGCCACTCAGGTGCCCCGTCAAAAACTTATTTATACACTTTAAATACGTGCAATTTACTTCATGTGCAATAACTTAATGGTTAAGCAATCATTCAAAATAAAGTACGGATCTCCCCCTCTTCATAAAAAATCAGGTTTGTCAACCCTCTATTATCTCCATCACCTCCTCTTTTTTTTTTTTTAATGTTATATTTGAGAGAGCGAGCAACCATGGGGGAAGGGCAAAGAGAGAGAGAAAGAGAGAATCCCAAGCAGGCTTTGTGCTGTTACAGCAGAGCCCGACATGGTGCTCAAACTGAACTGTGAGATCATAACCTGAGCTGAAATCAAGTGTCAGATGCTTAACTGACTGAGCCACCCAGGTGCCCCACCCATCACTCTCTGCTAACGCTTTAGGAGGAATGCCTTACCTCAGGAATAGCAAATACTGTTGAGCAATGAAGGATGTTTCCGCCTTAGTCTTCTAAGGTCAACAGCCCAGAAAGCCACAAGAATCCACAAAACCTTTATTTTCTATGCAAATGACCTCAGCTACTCAAGACACACAGGCCCGAAGGTACGTGCCCGCCCAACACAGCCAAGCCACAGTCACTGCAGTAGCTATGGGTACACTTTTAGAAGAGGCACGGTCCACCTGTTCGCTGCAGGCTCTACCTCTCCCTGTCAACGCAATGTCTGTGCACCAATGATGGTATTCCCTGGGCCCTACAGCTTTAAGATCAGTGACACTACTTTACAAAACTCTAGACATCAGGGCACGTGGCTCCTCTGAAGGACCTGGGGAAGACAACTCCTCTTCACCATGAGGTCATCACAGAATATGCGCCATAAGCAAAGAAACTAGTCCCGGAAGCACCGGATACTGTCACCAGTGCCTGCTCGTCAACGTGACCTCTGGGCCTGCAAAAAGACCTTGGCATTCAGGCTGCCAATCAGTTGTACAAAGCCTACAGTCTTTCCTTGGAGGCCATGGGCAACAGTGCGAACTAGGCCCGAAATGAAGAGCTGTCCTCTGCCATTACACGGTCTCTTCTGAGGCGCACCAAAGTTTAGGACTCCCACACAAGCTGTTCACCCCTGCATGTTTTCAAAGCACCTGTTAGTGAATACAATCCCCAAGACAAAAGGTGGCTTGAACAATAAGGCCTTTTTTACTGCACAAACCATAGCAAGGTGAACCCGTGTACGGTTGGTGACATGGAGACTGGAAAATCCATCACAAGTGTCATGAAAACAATGTCCATGAAGACAAATTTCCTCTTCAAGTCACCAACAGAACACAAATAAGGTCTTTTGGGAGAAAACTGGGTCAAGAATGTGACGAATTAAAGAGAAGGTAATGATGTCCCCCTAAAGGCTCAAGTTGCTCATTTTCTCCAGAGAAATCAGAGGTCTACTTCCGTAAATACCACGGGAGCCTGGGCATTTCAGACAGTAGAGTTCAGAGGACTTACACCACAGAAACTGGCAGTGACACAATCTCGGCAAGGGCCCCACCCAGGTTAGGAAGAGTGGCTCCTGGAAGCTTCCCACATACCTGGAATATACAGGGAATCTTCCCTGTGGTGTTTTAAGATGCAGGAGTTCAACTTCAGGAAGATGTCTCCTTCACGAAGGCTCTCCTCCAATGTCTTTATATCAAACAGGTAAACAGCCTGTTCCCTACACAGCCATGGCTTTGCTCTGTGTGAACTTCCCGGTGCCTGATGAGGGGAGACTTTTGGCTGAAGGCTTTCCCACATTCACTGCACTCAATGAGGTCTTTCTTCAGTGTGGACTTTTTTGTGTCAAATGAGGTCACATCTCTGGCTGAAGGCTTTCTCACATTCAGTGCACTCATAAAACCCACCTGCACTGTGAACATTCTGGTGCTCAATCAGAGCAGGCCGCTGACTGAAGACTTTCCCACATTTGCTGCATGTATAGACTTCCTGTGTGGTGGTGAATGAGGTTAGGCCTTCGGCTGAAACCTTTTGCGCATTGGTTGCACTCATGAGGCCGTTCTCGGGTATGAATTTTTTGGTGTTGAGCAAACTGGGTGTCACTGAAGAATTCCCCATGATCCCTGCACTCGGGAGCCCTGTCTCTAGCGTGAACTCTGTTGTGTTGAATGAGGTAGGACTTGCGGGTTAAGGATTTCCCACATATCCTGCACTCATAACGTCTTTCTCTAGTGTGAACTCTCTGGTGTTGAGTGAGTCCAAAACTTTGGCTAAAAAGTTTCCCACACTCCTTGCACTCATAAGGCCTTTCTCCAGTGTGAATTCTACGGTGTTTAATGAGGCAGGAGTTGTCAGTAAAACATTTTCCACATTCACCACACTTATAAGGCCTCACTCCAGTGTGAACTCTCTGATGTTTAATGAGGCTGGAGCTATGTCTAAAGAATTTCCCACATTCACTGCACCCATAAGGCTTTTCTCCAGTGTGAATTCTCTCATGTACAGTAAGGGTAGACTTTTGGCCAAAGAATTTTCCACATCTGCTGCACTTGTAAGGCTTTTCCCCAGTGTGAGTTCTTTGGTGCTGAATGAAACCGAAGATATTGGTGAAGAATTTTCCACATTCATTACATTTATAGGGCATTTCTCCAGTGTGGACTTTCTGATGCTGCAAGAGGTTAAACCTTCGGGTGAAGGATTTCCCACATTCACTGCATTTGTAAGGCTTTTCTTGGGCATGGACACTCTGGTGTTGAGCAAGAGAGTATTTGTGGCTGAAGGCTTTCTTGCCTTCACACCAACTGTGATGGCTTTTCCCACTGTGAACAGCTTCCCCACACATGGTGCTACTGTGAGCTTTCCGTCCATCATGACTGGCCTGGTGCTGGTGCTCGCCTGAACCGGTGAGGAAGTCCTTGTCGACCTCCCCACAGGTGAAGGACTCCCCTGGCACATGGAACCTGCAGCTCTTCACAAGTGAAGCCCTTTTCAGGGGTTTCTCTACACTGTGCTGCTTCCCGTGCTGGTGAAGGTTTGCAATGAAACTGGTCCGTCTCCCACATGTGCCAGGTCTCAGCTGGGAATGTGTTCTCTGATGCAGAGCCACACCCAAAATGTCTTTCAGGACCAGACCACATATCTCACAGGGGTGTGCCTTCTGGGGATCTGGGCTTGCCTGGTGAGTCCTAACCTGCGACGCTCCTACAAAAGCGCTCTGCTCAGAAGGTGCCTCCCCATCCCCTGCTCCATGCCAACAACCTGCAAGCAGAGAAATTCTAGTGAAGCACACAGACGCAGTAATGGGAAGAGGCAGCACCATCATTAACGTGTGTCCAATACACCAGTGGATGAGTTGATGGCACTGTTTCTGGGACAAAGGAGTTGGGGTCAGGGTCAAGAAGCTGCTTCTAAAGGTCACACAGTGGGGAGGCCTCACCAGGTGAAGAACACATGGTGGGGCCATGGCACAGGGAGGAGCAGTAGGATCCACAGCTCACTCCTCTGCTAATGGCTCTCGGTAAATCCTTGCCCGTAACTGTGCAGAAGGGCGCACCTGGGCCCAGGAAAACCAAGTGTAAGACAGCTGGTGTTTAAGAACCACATGAGGATACGTGCACACCCCACGATATGGTATGTACAGGCCGACGTGACAGAGTGCTGCAAGGGAAGCAATAAGAGAGGGGCTCAGAGAAGGGGGAATGAACCAAATTCAGAGCAGAAATGACAACTCAGCAAGTGTCAAGAATGGGGAAGGAAGTAGAAACGAGGTGGCCAGTGGCACCAGGACTTGAGCGGACTAGGACAGGTTTCTGGTATCATCTGAACACAGCCCTGATCAGCCCATCTTGTCATGGCTGGAGTCACGTTGATCCTGCGAAGCACCCAGACCTCTCCTCCCTAACCTGGGGTTCAGGAACTAAACAGGACCTGCACAATTCAAGTCCTAAGGGAAAGGCAGGATAGATGAGTGGTCCGCACAGGCCCAGAGCAACTAAACACATAGGAGACCACAGGAAAGAAAATTAGTATTACCAAAACAATCCTCAGAGGAGGACCCTGCAAGAACTGCCATAGTCCCCGTGAGAACTGACCATGGTAGTGTCCACAGTTCCTGGCACAGGCAGGGACAAGGGAATGTCCTCACTTACAGGAAGTGGGCAAAACCTGGGGCAGGAAGGTGGTGTGGATTTGGACAGAGTCAGCCAGACAGTGAAAGGGCAAGCAAGGTGGAAACCAGTAGCATAACTGCAAGACTACTGGTCATGTGAATCCTTCCCAGTGAGGCCCTGGGGCAGTGCACTCAGCCCAACCCTAACAACAGGTAACCGAGAAATGGGGAAGGAAGCAGCACCCATGTTTCTGATGGGACAAGTACCCAGCTACCCCTGGGATAAAAACAGAAAAGCAGAGCTTAGCCCAGGTCCCTGGGGTAGGAATGAGGGCCTTACCCAGGGAGGTCACAAGTGCAAAGTTCTCCAGCATCACATTGTGGAATAGCCATCTCTGAGCCTCATCGAGGAGACCCCATTCCTCCCAAGAGAAGTACATGGCCACGTCTTCAAATGTCACACTGTCCTGTCAGGATGGAGACAGATGAAACCACAAATAGCCCCTCTCCCAAAGATCCACAGTCTCTTCCCCCAACAAAACCACCCCATTAGGGGCACCTAGGTGGCTCAATCGGTTAAGTGTCTGACTTCGGCTCAGGTCGTGACCTCACGGTTTGTGAGTTTGAGCCCCATGTTGGCTTCTGTGCTGACAGCTCGGAGCCTGGAACCTGCTTCAGATTCTGTGTCTCCCTCTCTCTGCCCCTCCCCCACTCACACGCTGTCTCTCTCTCTCTCAAAAATAAACAAACAAAAAAAACTTAAAAAACCCTATCCCATGGGCACCACTGGTGCTCTCTCCTCATGGTCCCTAATTGCTGTTCAGCCCTCAGCAACCACAGCAAATCATCAGATAAACACCATCTAAACTCTGGGCCTGGCACACAGGGCCCCACTCCTCCTGCCAATACCCCTGTTGTCCTCTAGACTGTGCATCCCAGACAACCAAATCTGGGCGTTCCCTTCAAGCTTAAGTCCTCAATATCAGGACCCTCGGGCCATTAGTTCACACTCCCTCCTCACAGGCACATTACTCTGTAGATTGCACCTCTTTTACATCTCTGGAGCCCACAGATGCGTTCCCTCCACCACCACAACTACCTCCCTGCCCCGCAGCACAGGCTTCCCCCTGGACTCTCCCCTCGTCACTTGGCACAAGGCATCACAAGACATTGCTTGCTGAGCAAACTCAAGTAGGATCCAGAACTACTCAATCTCTGATGGCTTCTATTATTAAGCACAGTCCAGAATCCTGCTGGGAAAACCTCCCCTTCATAGGGAGAAAGCTAGCTCTGTTCTTTGCTTCAACCTCACCAACCAGAACCACACCCACATCTCAGATATCCCCTTGTGTGCTGCCCATCCTGTCCCCTCCAGTCGCACCTAAACCTTATTCAAAACCCAGCCCCAGGGGCGCCTGGGTGGCGCAGTCGGTTGAGCGTCCGACTTCAGCCAGGTCACGATCTCGCGGTCCGGGAGTTCGAGCCCCGCGTCAGGCTCTGGGCTGATGGCTTGGAGCCTGGAGCCTGTTTCCGATGCTGTGTCTCCCTCTCTCTCTGCCCCCCCCCCCCCCCCCCCCCCCGTTCATGCTCTGTCTCTCTCTGTCCCAAAAATAAATAAACGTTGAAAAAAAAATTTAAAAAAAAAAACAAAAAAACCCAGCCCCAGTGCTCTTCTACCCTAGGCCTAATAACTCATAGATGACCACAGTGGACTCTGAAATAACCCACCATCCTGACTGAAACATCTCATGTCCCACCCAAGGGTCAACGCGAAATCCTGGGGAATCCACAGAAAGGTGAAAAAGCACCAGTTCCAGCCTCAATTACTCCTGTGCCTCCACATGCTTCTCATGTCCACTTCTCTCTTGGAAACCTTGGTAACCTGCCAGATCATCCTTCTTGCCCACACCCTCCTCATGGCCACTTTTCTCCCTCCCCTATGTCCCCAACACCGACTACCTTCAACAAGGTGCCCAAGCAAGAGACCCAGTTCTTGGCCCACACCATCCTCTTGGACGGTTAAGAGTACCACCACTGAGACTTGAAAATCCCCCCTCCTCAGTGTAAACCACAACTCCTCCTAGGCTGACACAGCAGCAATCACCTGCGGGATAGCTCCAGCCTGATACCTGCCCCCCACCACCAAAGCGTGCGTGCAACTGCCCACTTAATGCCTCTACTCAGCGGTCTCTGAAACATCTCAGGCTGCATACGGCTGAAACAAACCTCCTGATATCCCCACTGAACACTGTTTCCACCACTGACCACCTCATCTCCATTGACGGAGCTTCCAGCCTTCCAGCTGCTGAGACCAAAAACTTTAGGGTCGTCCCTGATTCCTTCCTTTCTCTCCTTCACTTTTCACAACCGAAAGTCTAGTTGGCCCTACTTTAAAAAAAATGAATCCAGAATCCAACCATTTCTCCCACCTCGTGGGCCACTGTTTACATCTGATAACACTCAACTAGCCAGCCTATTACAGTAGCATTCTTCTGGGTCATCCTTCTCCCTCCCTTATCCCAGCATCTGTCCTCCACTGTGCAGCCAGATGAAGCCTGTTAAGACCTGGATACGATCGGGGCGCCTGGGTGGCTCAGTCGGTTAAGCGTCCGACTTCAGCTCAGGTCACGATCTCGCGGTCCGTGAGTTCAAGCCCCGCGTCAGGCTCTGGGCTGATGGCTCAGAGCCTGGAGCCTGTTTCCGATTCTGTGTCTCCCTCTCTCTCTGCCCCTCCCCCATTCATGCTCTGTCTCTCTCTGTCCCCAAAATAAATAAACGTTGAAAAAAAAAAAAAAAAAAAGACTGGATACGATCACCTGACTTTTTTTTTTTTTTTTTTTTTTTTTAAAGCAGGAGCCCTGGCCCATTTCAGAATGGCTATTTTTTTTTTTTAATGTTTATTTATTTTTCAGAGAGAGAGAGACAGAGACAGAGAGTGAGTCAGGGAAGGGCAGAGAGAGAGGGAGACACAGAATCCGAAGCAGGTGCTGGGTTCTGAGCTGTCAGCACAGAGCCTGACACAGGGCTCAAACAAACTGCCAGATCATGACCTGAACCGAAGTCAGACGCTTAACCAACTGAGCCACCCGGGCGCCCCAAGATCACTTTGCTCTTCATCAACCTCCTATTGCCTCCAGAATAGACACCTGACCTCAAAGGCAACCATTCCAGTCCTGCCTCCTGTCCCCTTGCTTCCATGAGGGAAAAAAAGGAAACCTTCAGTTCCCTGGACGTTCCCAGCTAAATTAACGCCTCCAAGTATTTGCACGTATTAGTACCTGTTCCTAGGATAACTTTCCACACCTCTTTCAACTGGTTGCCAGAAACAAGAACCCCTCAGGACGCCATGTTCAGGGTTTCTCCAAGGTCCCCTAGACCCAAGACCTGGAAGAATGGCAGGCAGAGTCCCAGGACACCTTAACCCCGGGACGGAGACTCCCTCCACTGACCTGTGTTGGCCTCATGAGCATTTCTTCACCAACAGAAACCTGTGAAGAGAGGCAGGCCTTAGAGGAAGGTAACCATGGCCAGACTCCTTGGGCTCAGATCACCCTGTACCCCTGCCCCGCTCAAGGGCCAGGTGACCTCAGCTGTCAAACCCTTGTGCCTGAGTGAGACTCTTACCAGGGGTGTGACCTTGCTCAAAATGAAACCTCCCGGCGCCCCACTGTCCTCATCAACCCGCTTCCAATCTATTCTCTTTAAGAGCAACCTTTGGGAAACGTTTACTTATTATTGTTGTTATTATTATTATTATTATTATCTTTTAATGTTTATTTTTGACAAGCAGAGCGCGCGCAAGCGATCGGGGGATGGGCAGAGAGAGACAGACAGAATCCGAAGCAGGCTCCAGGCTCTGAGCTCTCAGCTTGAACCCAGGAAAGGTGAGATCATGACCTGAGTCGAAGTCAGAGGTTTAACCAACTGAGCCACCCAGGCGCCCCAACGTTTGGGAAATTTTTAAATCCCAGAGATCGTGTTCCTCCTTTGGCCAAAACTCTCTTTCGCATCTAGAGTCCTCCCATGAAGGGACAACCCCTCCAGCCCGCCAGTGCCCCCGCCGCACACCCTCTATTTCCCGAGGGCAGAGGGCGGACCCCACAGCCCCCGATTCCTCCCCCTCGGCGCCCCCTGCAGCCCGCTCCCGCACCCGGTCACGCCGGCGCTCAGACGCGGGGTCCCCGCCCGCGAGCGCCTCCCGGGCCCGGACATGGGGACCCGGGCCACAGAGACGCGAACAGGCGCCCCGCGCTCGGGCCTGAAGGGTCTGGGTGGGGGAGGGCGGGGAGGGTCCGGGGGCCGCGCGTTTACCTCAGCCGGGTCCCTGCGCGGACTCTGTGGGCGGAGCGGACACCCGGGCCGGCGGTCCCTGTCCCGACCTCGGCGCGAGGCAGCCCGGGGCAGCCCGGCGAGTCGCGGATGCCAGTCTGCGCAGCGGAGACACCGCCTCCCCTTGCGCTTTCTCGGTCCCATCACCTCGCTCCCAAACCAGTGCTTCAGCACCTCTACACCGATATAAGTTCCGAGAAACCGAAATGACCGCCAAGAAGAGGACGCCGGAAGTCCCGCCCCGGCATCACGTGCTTTCCCGGAAGTGCCCTCTCCTGAGCCTTCCTAGGCTCGGCGCAGCCCCGCGCGCAGGAAGAGCATTCTGGGGAGTGTAATTTCTGCAGCTCCGTGGGCTCCGCGAAGGGTGTCTCCACAGCTACCTCCCGGCCAAGTGCGCCGGCAGCGCGAGGGTCGCTGGGAAGTGGCCTCGCCACCGCGGGGCCGGGCTCCACTCCTTGAGGAAGGGCAACACCCATACTTCTGGGTTCGTTGTTGGAACTGGTCGCCAGAGTGTTTAGAAACATGTTAGACCCAATGAAGCTGAGCTTGCTTCGGAGGCTAGAAATATTACTTCAGATGCCCCCAAAGAGACAAATCCAAATGGACATCTCATTCCGTCGTCACTTGGTACAAAAGGTGTTCACTCCGCAGCTGGAAGCTAATAAACATCATGCTATTGCTTTTTAAAGGAATGTACCCCAAAGCGTTGAAGTCGGTTTTGTTAGTTTCAGAATTTTAGGTCAGGGACAGGAGAGAAAAGACTCCGGATAGGTTCATGGCAATGAACATAGAAGAGGAATGGATGTTGGCCACTCTGAAGCAGGTGGACAAGGGTAAGCCAGGCTCCAGTTCCCTCAGAAAATAATCCTTTCTGCTTAAATTATCCGTAATTGTATCCAACCCAGTGAGCCACAGTTTTATCCGTATCATTTTTTTACTCCATATCCTGAAATATATTCAATTCCTCTTATGAAATGATAATGGCACAACTCACTCACTACTACACCCAGTGACCTACTAACAAAGTATATGCTTCTTGTTCTCCTGTTGCTCTAAATGTATCACTGAAACTAATGAGGGAGAGGACAGAGACAGAAGGGAATAAAAGTTGACTTGAGAAAGAAGCTGGGTAAATGTTTAAACTGGAAGGAAGGGAAACATGCTCCTTTCTGTATTCTGGGTGTGGGCAGGCACTTTGTGCAGGTGATACCTAAGTTGAGACTGACAGTACACATGAGGACAAGCCTCTCCTGGGGAGAGCCAGGTTAAAACAATCCAATATGAAAGTAGATAAAGTGCCAGGGGCGCCTACGTGGCTCTGTTGGCTGGCGACCAACTCTTCGTTCTGGCTCAGGTCATGAACTCACAGTTTGTGGGTCTGAGCCCTGCATTGGGCCTGCTCTGCATCAGCCTACTTAGGACTCTGTCTCCCTCTCTCAGCCTCTCCCCTGCTCGTGTTCTCTCTTTCACAAATAAATGATAAACATTTTTTTTTTAAGTGCCAAAAAGAGGAGATAAGAAAAAGCTTGGTGAGGTGGAAGGAGTAGCCAGAAAAGGGCAAGGGGGGAGGCAGGAAAGGAGGAACATGAGGAGTACAAATGTGAGCCCAAGGCTCAAACCTCTGATCTCACTTCTTTTTAATTTTTTTTTTAACGTTTATTTATTTTTGAGACAGAGAGAGACAGAGCGTGAATGGGAGAGGGTCAGAGAGAGGGAGACACAGAATCTGAAACAGGCTCCAGGCTCCGAGCTGTCAGCACAGAGCCCGACGCGGGGCTCGAACTCACAGACCGTGAGATCATGACCTGAGCTGAAGCCAGACCCCCAACCGACTAAGCCACCCAGGCGCCCCTCACTTCTTTTCTATGTACACTCACTAACATCAGGAACCTCAACCAGTCTCGTATCTGATATTCTCTCTCTATTTGGGACACCAAAGTTGCATCTTAATCACACCACCTCCAGGAACTGACTGGTACCTCTATCCACCTAATCAGCAAATCCAGATGGATCAATGCCAATTTCACTGTTGTGATATTACAATATAGTTGTAAGGACACAACTCAAACATCTACCAGATATGCCAGTTCACCATGTGTTATGAGCCAAACCTGTTCACTTCTGGTGGGGGAATTTTAGGCAATTGACTTTTGAGGTAATCCTCCTTCCATTACTTCATAGCATAATTCACAAGTTGCAACCCTCTGACACCCACTTCCACAAAACAAATTCCAGGCTAAGGTTAAGTGCTGCATTTATTACAGTATTTATGTGTTTCTCAAACTTTTAACGTGTGAAACTGTGTTACTGCATTTATTAGGGTTCTATCTTCTTTTTTACATTCTACTGATGACATTTTGAGGATCTCAATAAGCCCTGTTGATTTTTATTTTGGATGTTGCATAGCTTGGTGATTTTCAGAAGTGCATATGTTCTATTTCAGCAGAACTGACTCTGTGGACTTTTCTCCAGAATATATTCTTTTTTTAAAATTTTTTTCAACGTTTTTTATTTATTTTTGGGACAGAGTGAGACAGAGCATGAATGGGGGAGGGGCAGAGAGAGAGGGAGATACAGAATCGGAAACAGGCTCCAGGCTCTGAGCCATCAGCCCAGAGCCCGACGAGGGGCTCGAACCCACGGACCGTGAGATCATGACCTGGCTGAAGTCGGACGCTTAACCGACTGCGCCACCCGGGTGCCCCTCTCCAGAATATATTCTTGAGTAAAAAACTATGGTCCAGAACACACACACACACACACCCTATGTACAAGCACTTGTTACACCGAATTCCCTTCAGGGCTTGGGGCACAGAGGTCTACACCCCTGTACACGGAGAGATGATGGACCCTGTGGGGACATGCCACATGGTAGTGATGAGATACTTTCTGCCACAGGGCACTAGGCACATTAGAAAGTCAAGTCAGCTCAAGAAACAGTCACGAGCACCTGATACTTGTAATGAACTGTGAATCCTCAGAAGTAAAAGGTTCAGCTGATCAATCCCATGGAAGGTCTACACTCTGGCGTGTCGTTTTCAACGTGGTGATAGTGCATTCCATTAGTGGCCAAGGACTTCCTCTACTATGAACTTTTCTGATGTCTGACAAAGCAGTATCTCTGACGGAAAAATCTCCCACATTTGCTACACAAAAACGCTTTGCTCCAATATGCACTTCGTGGTGCTGAACAAGTCTATCCTCGAGGCTGAAGGCTCTCCCACGTTCATTATACTCAAAGCGTCTTTCTCCAGTGTGGATTCTCTCTGCTCGAGCTTTCTTTGGTAAATGGAGGACTTCCCACATTCAGAACACTCATTCCAGGCCTCTCTCCACCATTAACTTTATGGTGCTGAATATGAGGGGATTGGTGTCTGAAGAATTTCCCACATTCATTATATTCATACGGCTTTTCCCCAGGGTGAAGTCTCAGGTGCTCACTGAATTCCAACCTTTTCATGGTTTTCCTACACTTGGTGCATTCAGAGAACTCTTCTCCAATGTGGATTCTCTGGTGCAAAAGAAATCTTTTTTGTGGATGAAAGATTTCCATATTCACCGCACTAAGATGGCTTTCTGCAGTGTGGACTTTCTGGTGTTCAATGAGGGTGGAGCTGTGTCTAAAGAACTTCATACATCTGCTGCACTCACGAGGCTTTCCTCCAGTGTGGATTCTCTGGTGCTCGAGAAGCCTCTTTCTAAAGATGAAGGATTTCCCACATTCGCTGCGCTTACGAGGAGGCCCTTCTCAAGTGTGAACCTTCCAGTGTTGATTAAGACTAGATCTGTACTTACAGGACTTCCCACGTTTGCTGCACGCACGAGGCTTTCCTCCAGCGTGGATTCCCTGGTGCTCGAGAAGCCTTTTTTTGTGGACAAAGGACTTCTCACACTGCCCACACTTACGAAGGCCTTCTCTGGCATAAGCACTCTGCTGCTCTGTAAACTTAACCTTTCAGTGGCAGGGCTGCCCACGCTCGCTGCGCTGCACTGCCCTTGCCGAGGGCAAGAAACCACCCTGCTCCCCCTGCCTCCGTGCGGACATTCTCCACTGGGGATGGCCTGGTGCTGGAGAAGGTCCACGCCACCCAGGAAATCCTTCTCGGCCTCTCCACTGGGGAAAATGTTGTCTGACACGGGGATCCTGCTCTTCACAAACAGAGCCCCATTCTCCTCCCTTCTGAGGGCCTTCTCTCCGGGGTTCTGTCTCTGGTGCTGGTGGAGGTGTGAACTGAGCAAGCGCAGTTTCCCACAAGGCCCACAAGTGCATGGCTTCAGCCCAGCGTGCGTCCCTTCACGCTCAGCCAGGTTGAAGATGTCTTTCTTCACTGGGACACATGTTATCACAGGAAGTAGCCTCGGGGACAAATAGGCCTAGATCTGGTATCCTGGCCTGTGACACTCTTTCCACAAAAACTCTGTTCAGAAAAGGCTTCCCTAGCTTTTATCCCATGCCAACAACCTGAGAGCAGGAAAATGGTGGTGAGGTGTCCGCAGACTTTAGTGGGACAGGACAGCCCATTACAAACGTGTGCAGGACACAACCAGGACTGAGTCCATGGCTTTGTTTTTGGGACAATGGAACCAGGGTCAGATGGAGGAAAGGGACACTGTGTAGCACTGACGGTTACAGAACGGTGTGTTGGGGCAGGGGGCAGGGGAGGGGAGGAGGAGGAGTCTCACAACCAGTGAGAAAGGAGGATCCAGTGCTGTGTCGGGAGGAGAGACGCGGTTCCGCTCACTCCTCTGCCAGTGGCTTTCAGCAGTGGCTGAAATCAGTGGTTGTGTGCTGGTGACAAGTTCATGCTGTGTGGAATGTGTGTCGCACGCCAGGAAAAGGCAATCGTCTCTGGGTAGCAGGTAGTCAGCCACGTAGGGATATGCACACATCACATGACGCATGGAACACAGGCTATGTGACAGAACATTTGCAGAGAGAAAGGAAGGGGAAAGACGTGGGGGACATGGATGTAGGGGACAGCCAGGGGCCAGAAGTCACAGCAGAAATGACAAGTAGGCAAAATGTCAAGGATAGGGAGGAGGAACAGAAATGAGGTTTGGCCATGAGCCTTGGCACTCAAACAGCAGGGAGCAAAGGACATTTGCCTGCTACGGTTTGTACTCAGTCCTGAAACCATGCCTGCCCACCGCTCCCACCCACCCTGCCCATGGCCAGGATCCCATGAATCCCCCGTTCCTGTGGTAAGAGAGGTGTCTGAGCCGTCAGGTCCCCAGGGCTCTCCTCTACCCCTCAGCTCAACCTCGCCAACTACGTGGGACCTGGCAGACTGAAGTCCTCAAGAGAAAACAGGGCAGTCAAGTGAACATCACTGGCCCAGAGCGACCCAACCACTGAGAGACTGCAGGCAAGAAATTTGTTACTAGAATTTTGAGGACAGTCTTGCAAAAATCATTTAGGGTTGCCTGCAAATACTGACCACGTCAATGTTTGTAATTCCCGAGACAGGCGGCACACCAAACAGAAGGGGGCAGAAGCGGGGACAGGGATGCTTCACAGAGGTCAACAGTCAACATGGTAAGGGGGGGGGGTGGGTGGGCAGAGCTAATCAGCGAGCGTTGATCAGGCAGGTACAGGAGTCAGAAGCCAAGCCCTTCTGTGAGAGGCTTCACAGCAGAACATGTTGGTGTCTCATACCCATGCCAAGGAACCAGGGAAGGAAGCGGGGCCCATGGCCCAGCTCTGGGAGGGACAGAGAACCTTGGGAAAAGGGAATCAGAGCCTCATGCAGGCCAATGGTTTGGGAGGGAGGGTCCTTACCCAGCGAGGCTATAAGGGCTAAATTCTCCAGCATCACATCATGGTACAGGTGTCTCTGAACCTCGCCCAGGAGCCCCCACTCCTTCTGAGAGAAGTACACAGCCACGTCCTCAAAGGTCCCGTGGCCCTGTCATGATGGGGGCAGAAGAGTTCATAAGCAGGATCCCAAGGCCATGGCCCTCCTCCCCAGCTCCCTCACTCAGAGGAGGTACCAGGCCCTGGTCCACTGGTACCCGCTCTTCCTCGTGCCCGCTCATCACTGCTGCCAACTGTCGGTGAGACAGATGGGGAGGGGGTGGTCTTATCTGTGCTCCAGGCCGCTTCCCTCACGGTCAGCTCTCCTGGGATCACGAAGATCACACCCACATGGACTCACGCTCAGCCTTCCAGCTTAAACCCTGAGTACGAGGGGGCTGAGTGCATCCTCACACCCCCTTCCCCATTCGCACAGCACAACGGGATCACTCCTCCCTCACATGCCAGGCCGTGACCACGGGACCCACGACACCACTGCCGCCTCCAGCCCATGTCACAGGCATCTCTCTGGCTTCCCATAGGCCACTCTGCATGTGGCACCAGGCAGTGCCTGCCGAACGCGACAGGACCCAGGGCTAACCCAGGCGCTGCTCTGAGGACCTCCCGGCCTGGCCTGGCTCCTTGTCCTGACATCAGCCACCCCAGCGTGTGTGAGATCAGACCCCCTGAGCCCTCCTCCTCCTCAGCATGGTTTGCGCTATCCCCTCTCCAGTCACACCTGTCCCTCTCCACCTCCTCATTCAAAGCCCAGGCCCACTTCTCCCGCCACGACCCAAGAGACTCTTGCAGCAGACCTCCTTTACCCCTCAATGAATCTGTCATCCTGTCAGACACTCTTCAGGCCCCAGCAGGAGCTGGCACAAACCCAAACCTGCAGAGGGGAACAAGTACCATGCCTTCCTCAGTGTCACCGGACCTCCATCACTGCCCTGCCTCTCAGGAGATCACATCCAGCCCCTGGGAATCCCATGCCACCACCTGGACCCCCACCTGAGGCCCGTACCCTCATAACTCTCTCTCTTACACACATTTGTGGTCACCGTACCTCCTCATGTCTTAGTGATGACGGCCATCCCCATCCGGGTGCCGAAGCAAGTGAGCCAGTTCATGGATATCCTCCCCATCCTTCCCCTGTACTGGCACCGCCACCCTGATGTGCTGAGGGCATCCTCTTACCTGTGACACCGTCTGCACACCTGCTGCTGCTGAGGGGTGTGGTATCCTCAAACCTGAACCCCTTCCTTCCCTAAAATCCAGATGTGCTTCTAGACGCCCACTTGCCACCTCCACTCAGAGGTCCCTGCAATATCTCAGATGCAACATGCAAAAACCTAACTCCTGAGAGTGCTTCTGTTAAGTGCTCCTAACTCCTGAGAGTGCCTCCGTTAAGTACTCCGAACTCCAGAGACTTGCTTCTGTTAAGTGCTCCTGCTCTGGACTTTCCACCTCAGCGACGGCACTCACACACTTGCAGCTAAAAACAAACATCCTGGAGTGATGCCAGACTCTCTCACCCTGCAAGGCAGAAAATCATCCCTACTTACAAAGCAGCCTACAAACAAAACAGTTGTCTCCATCCACAGAGCCAGGGCTGTGATGTAGCTACCATTAACCTTCCCGATACCATGGCCTCCACTGGGGTCTCCCTGCCTCCACTCTGCAGGCAGAGTAGACTGTTTAGACGTGACTCAGATCACTTCCCTTCTCTGCTCCAAACCTTCCAGGGACCCACTCCCCTCAGCAGAGGCCCAGCACCTCAGGCTGCTTCTCGAGGACTGACTCTTGCCCTCAATCTCTGTTCCCAGCAGACGGAACAGAGTCCTGTGGGTCACTGAACACTCCCATGTGGACATGCAAGTGTCCTGGTTCTTGTGCCAGGAAGCCTTTCATCCCTTCACCTTATTGACTAGAGAAACGGGACACTTGAACAGAACTTATGACTTTGATTAAGGACCTGAGATGACCCCAGGGCACAGAAGTAAGGACAGAGAGTGTCAGGACATCACTCTCTCCTTTATCTATGTGCCAGGACCATGGGGATAGGGATCAGAGCCAGTGAGCACACCCTGCCAGCACTTCTATTATTCCAATGCGTTCACCAACCTGGAGGCTCCCTGGATCTCACTGCTCAACAGTTTTTATACCTCCAGCTCCCCTCCCATCTGGGAGGTAGGGGGTTCTTTTTTGGTGGGGGGTGCCTGGGTTGTTCAGTCGGTTAAGCGTCCGACTCTTAATTTCTGCTCAGGTCATGATCTCACGGTGCTTGGGATTCCCCCCCATCCCATCAAAAAAATAAAAATAAAATCAGCCTCATTAAAAAAAAAAAGTTCTTTTTAAAAAGCATTTTATTTATTTATCTTTAAGTAATCTCCAAACCCAACATATCAAACTCACGATCCTGAAGTCAAGTGTCACATGCTCTCCAACTAAGCCAGCCAGGTGCCCCGAAAGCTTAAACTTCTAATCACCTGGTCTTTCTGGTGACCAGCCCCAACTTGAGGCTATCTAGGGCCCCCGCCCTAAATAAGCTCATTAAAATAAACTCCTTTGTGATAAAAGGGGACACTTATGAAGAAAAAAGAACTCCTCATACCCAGGAAATTCCAAGGGTTTTAGGAGCTCTATAGCAAGAGTCCATGACAAAATCCAAATATATATACATTTTATCGCAGAGCTACGTTGGCATTTCAATCAATTACTACTTGGTTGCATAAGTTTAACTTGCTACAGCTGTACCGTTGTGAACTTGTACTTCCCTGGGAGAGCTGAGACACCTATGACCTTGACTGAGCCTGGGCTGCTCCTCCAGCCTGGCTGGCCCTTCTTTGGCTCCACAGGGAGTAGACAGTCTGCTGAGTCTTCAGAGCAGAGAATCTATACCCCCTCACCTCTCCCCCTCCATCCCAGCAGGCTCCTTAATCATTACACACACACACACACCCCAGAAAGCCCTGAACCACAGGACCCTCTCATCTGCAGGCACACCGCCTGCCCTCCAGCCCCAGCTCTATCTATCTGCCTTCATCTCGGGGCCTATCTCAACGAAGTACTCATATTTTCCATCCTAAATGTGAGATCCAGGCTGGGTCCCGGTCCAGGACTTAGGCTGTCACGATATGCACATCACTGAGCCAGCTCGCCCCCGACTCCAGACCAGAGATTCCAGCTGCCTGTACGTCACCTCTATCTCAGAAACAGCATGTCCAAAATTCAACTCCTAGGCTCTCTCTGAAACGTGCTCCTCACCAGTTTCCACGTCTCGGTGCTTCCAGACACTCTGCCAAAAGAACGACTGGGCAATCTTTCATTCTGTGCTTTTGCTCACAGCCACACTGGCTGAAGAGGAAATCCGGCCAGTTTCACCTCTAAGATTTATCAGGAATCTTATTACTTACATTCCTTCTACGGCCCAAACCCAGCATCATTGTTGAGAGTCTTTTGCAGCGGTCTCCTGGAAGCTCTCCCTGCCTCGACCCTCGTCACTCCCCTCCCAACCCCACCCCCCCACCCCCCCCCCCGCCGTCTGTTCTCCCCGGGGAACACCTGGAATACTTTTAAGACCATAACTCAGAGTTCCTCCTCTGTTCCAACCCTCCAAGGCCCCCAGAGCCCTCACCCCGGCGGCCCAGCTGCTCCCTGCAGACGGAGGGCGGACCCCCGCTCTCCCGAATGCTCTCGCGCGCCCCCACGACTTCGCAGACGCTGATCCCTTCCACACTCATCCCTTCCACACTTGCCCCACTGCCGGCCAGAAAGGGGCTCCCGCCCACGAACGCCCCAGGTTTTGCGGGCAGGGGCCTGGACTGCAGTGTATTCATCAGGAGACCACCCCCCCCCCCCCCGCCCTTGGGGTTCGGGCTACACGGGTCCGGGACACACACTCTCTCACCTGAGCCAGGTACTTTAGCCCGGCCGTCGCCATAGGACCCTGCGGGTTCAACCCGGCCAGGAGACGTGTGATAAAGGCGGAGACGGGCGGGAAACCCCCACCGCAGCCGCGCTCACACCGAACCTCAGATCCGCACCTAGTCAGTAGAGTCGAGACATCCTTCCGCCTCTTGAGTCCGGGATCCGAAATCCGGGCTCCACGCGGAACAGGCGGGAAGTCCCGCCTCCCTGGCCGTTGCACGCTCCTGGAAACGCCCTCATTGGTCAACACGGCCCAGAAGCTGGCGCACAGTCTTCTGGGTAACCTAGTTCCTCTCACGCCAGGGATTGCTGCGAAGTCCGTCGGTGGCCATCAGCCCTCGCACTGATGGCCAGGTGGTTCCTCGGAAAGGAGGAATTAGAAATACATGAAATTAGAGTCAGAAAAACCTAAGTTAACCTTAAAATAAAGCTGCCAGTTATTACCAACAAAAGATAGGTTTGGGGAATAAAAGAGAGTTGTAATCCAGGACGAACAAACTGCCGTAGGCAGTCGAGGAACAAAGGAGAGGTACCCAGTTTTACGGAGAAAAGGGGTAAGTTGGGAAGGCTGTCATAAATTAAAAGCCATTAGAATAAACTGGGAGTTTGAATTATAGTGGCTTCTCATTGGCTGAGTAGAGTGGGATAAGGAAAGTTTCCTATCCGTATGGGGGGTACGGAAAGTTTCCTATCCGTATCCATCTGCTAGGTCAAGTCTCTCTCTTCCTGTTTGGTCTGCAATTCACTAGGAGTGGTAGGGCCTCTGCTGAAACCTCCAGACGACATTTATTTTTTTATTTTTTTTTTCAACGTTTATTTATTTTTGGGACAGAGAGAGACAGAGCATGAATGGGGGAGGGGCAGAGAGAGAGGGAGACACAGAATCGGAAACAGGCTCCAGGCTCCCAGCCATCAGGCCAGAGCCTGACGCGGGGGCTCGAACCCACGGACCGCGAGATCGTGACCTGGCTGAAGTCGGACGCTTAACCGACTGCCCCACCCAGGCGCCCCTCCGACGACATTTTTAATGAGGTTTTGGTTATCAATTTTCATACCAGTATAAACTTTAAAAGAATCCAATTTAACTTGGATTTCTCAACATAAATGTTGATGCAGGATTACAATGCATTCAAAGTGTTAAAAAACTGAGGCACGGGGCACCTGCGTGGCTCAGTCAGTTGAGCTTCCGGGTCTTGATTTGGACTCAGCTTATGGACTCCTGGTTTGTGGATTCCAGCCCCAACCCGGGCTCTGTGCTGATGGCATGGAGCCTCCTTGGGATTCTCTCTGCTCATGCTCACTTTCTCTCAAAATAATAAACTTCAAAAACAAAACAAAACACCGAGACATGACACAGTCCTTAACTTTTGTGGGGTTTTTAAAAATTTTTTTTTTCTGAAAGACTGTTAAGACAAAAATCTTGGAGGGATTTTTAAGTAAGAGAAATCAAGTCACTAAGATTTGGAATTAAAAAAATGTGAATTAGGGGCGCCTGGGTGGCGTAGTCGGTTGAGCGCCGACTTCAGCCAGGTCACGATCTCGCGGTCCGGGAGTTCGTGCCCCGCATCAGGCTCTGGGCTGATGGCTCAGAGCCTGGAGCCTGTTTCCGATTCTGCGTCTCCCTCTCTCTCTGCCCCTCCCCCATTCATGCTCTGTCTCTCTCTGTCCCAAAAATAAATAAACGTTGAAAAAAAAAAATGTGAATTATATGCAACAAAATACCCTTGTATGCTTCATTATTGGCTAAAAAGTAAATACATAAAATTAGATGACACAAACCTATTGTTGACAGTATTTGCTAACTTGCCATGATTGGTAGTGGTGTAAGGCAAAACCACTAAGAGATTGCGCTAAAATACTATTTGGGGGGTTAGTGGTGAGGTCAGGTGTTGATAATAATAGTTACAAGTGTAAAAATCCCAACACCGTTTTGGAATTCGAGAAGCTATTCATAAATGTCATAATTCAATATGTATAGAAGATGCAAAATTTATTTTAATATAAAAAGTTGGAGTAATTTTCTTAAAAGATTAATTCAAGTCATAAATTTAAAATAAACAGTGTCTTATTGGCATAATGGCATAGAATTCAAGTTCAAAACTAGCAGAGTAAACTGTAAAGTTTATAAAGAGGTGCTCACATATTTAGATTCCTCATGGAATCTATGGGCTATGGTGATGCTACAGAACATTGGAAAATGGCTGCCTAAAAATATTATTCATGGGATAATACCAATTATCATACCAATACCAAATTGAACACCAGTTTTCATCTCTGCTCTTAATCATACACAGAAATTAATTTCAGATAAGGAAGGTTTAAGTGGTAATAAAAATATGTAACTTAAAAGATCATGGAAGAAAAAGAGCAGGAGTTTTCAAGCCAAACATAAAAATTATCAAAACATATACACAAACTATATGAAAACAACACACTTCTATTATCAAAAAAGCACACAAAAATTGAAATAACAAGAACACAAGTGAGAGGATATTGAGTCATCTATAACTTTTAAAGACTTAACATATAACTAATAAATACATTTATTAAGCCCTCTACAAATTAATAAGAAAAATGTTTAAAGCCAGAAACTGCAAAACTCTTGCATACCACTTTAAATTAGAATTACAAAAGGCAAATAAAAATTTTTTTAAATAATCTTTGGCAATCAGGAGATGAAACATCAGATTGGTGAGACTCAGTAAGTCTGACAGTACTGACCCTGAAAACATTAGTAAATATCATAAACTATCATTGAGCATCTATTATAATTATTTTGGAGAAGAGTTTGGTATTATACATTACACTTAAACCTATGTCTACGCAAAAAAAATTCTTCCTGTTGATATATGCACTGCATAAGCCAGTGAATAAACCAGAAAACATGGCAGTCACGTTAAGTAGCAGTGCTGTAATTGCCAAAAACACAGAGAAAGAAGCAAGCAAACACATGAAAACTTTCAAGAGGCGAATATAAAATCGAATTTTATTTATTCATCCCACAGACTACTACCCACAAGACCCACGAGTGTATGCTTTCAGCCCAGCATGCATTCCTTTGTGCTCAGCTAGGTACAAAATGTCTTTCTCCCCACGTGGCCCACGATCCAGCTTCCTGTCCCAACTTCAGCCATCCAGACCTTCTATGGATCCCAGGTAGCCTAACCTCCTCTTCCTTTTCAGTGTCACATGTGCTCTACATACACTAATAACATTTCTCTCCACCTACACTCATTCAAAGCCCAGCCTCATCTGTTCCCACCACATGCCAATGACTCTCCCATAAGATTATCATTTGCTCCCAAGCTAATCTGTCAGCTTGTCTGAAATTCCTCTGTCTCCACCAAGAGTTATCAAAAAAGTCTGAGCCTGGAGAGGGAAGAAGAAGCACCAACCCTGACCTCTGCATCATCTGACTTCCTTTCCTGCTTTGACTCTGAACAGATCTCATAACCACTTCCCCTTGGAAGCCTGTGCCACTAGCCAGCACTCTCTCCTCTCCCCACCACACACACCCATGGTGGTACAGTCCAACTTCTGTTGATAAAGACTGTCCCCATTAATCAGGTGCTCAAGCAAGATGCCCAGTCCTTGGAGAATACCCACCCCATCCTTTCCCCTAATGGCATCATCACCATGATCTGAATATGCCCCCCTAGAAATCTGACATATTCCAGGGCACCTCGGTGGCTCAGTCAGTTGAGTGACCGACTCTTGATTTTAGCTCAGGTCATAACCCCAGGTCATGGGATTAAGCCCCGTGTCTGGCTCTGCACTGAGCGTGGAGCCCGTGTAGATTCTGTTTCTCTCTCCCTCTGCCCCTCTCTCCTGCTCTCTCACTCTCTCTCTCTCTAAAATAAATAATAATAATAACGATAATAATAATAACGAGGAGGAGGAGAAGGAGGAGACATATTCCATATTCCAGCCACCTACTTACAAAGATCTTCAAACTGAATCCCTCCTTTAAATTCCAGATGTGTTTCTAACTGCCAACCTGACACCTCTACTCAGAGATCCTGGAATATCTCAGACCCACTTCTAATACTGCCTCTGAGAGTTAGTCCTACACGTGACTTCCCCATCTCAGTTGACAATGTCTCCATTCTTTGTAGGTGCCAAAGCCAAAACCCAACAGTCATCCAGCTCCCAGAATCCAGAATCCAACCAACTTCCCCCATGACAACAGACCCTTCTCTGGTCCATCCATCCTCAGCAGTGTTCCAGACTACTACAGTTATCTCCTTCCTCACCCCAAAATCTCTCCTCCACTCTGAATTCCCAGACGGCCTGTTAATAGATGAGTCAGATCACCTCCCTTTCCTGTTCCAAATCTTCCATGGTTCCCCAAACCCTCAGAACAGATGCCCAGCTGCCCGGCCAGCAGTTCTAGTCCTGAATCCTGCCCCCCTGCCCTCCGCATTCTCCCCGTATATAAAGCAGACTTGCTGTTCCCTGAACACCCTCAACTCAGACTCCCCTCCAAGCATTTGCAGACGCTGCCTCCCATCCCAGGGACAACCTTTGGGCTCACCTCGTGTTGGTTGCCAGAAATGTGGACTTTATCCTACAAGTCCTGGACTGGATTCAGGATTCAGGAATCTGGGCGGAGGAGAGCCCCCCAAGGCCCCCAGACCTAGAAGTGGGAGCCAGGAAGGTGAAGAGCCCATGAAACCACTCTTCTCAAACGGGGGAACCACGCAGGCAGGGGCCTGGGTGCCAGAGGGCTTGGGGCACGACCCTCACCTGCGCTGACGCTGTGTGAGCTGATCGACCCTGGTTAAAGGTTGCACTCCTGTGAAATGGTCCGCAGGACAGACGGGGGTGGGGGGTCCCCGGGTCCCACGAAGGAGCGCATGGGCCCCTGCGGTCTTGGGACAGCTCAGCTGAGCCCCGCGTCATGGATTTGGTGCAGACCAAGTTCTTTTTCATTACAGCGCAGCAGTGATGCCCCTTCAAGCTCTCCCTCCATGGCCTGCATCGGAAGCTGGAATCCACATCAGAGATAAAAGGCCAGAATTTCTCTGGATGTTTGAGGAAAATTGTCTTGATGACATGTTTTTTTTTTTAATTCTGCTTCATATCATGGATCTGTTTTTATTTCCAACTGTAGGTCAGTTTTGTTTTATTATATCATTGCAAAATGAAAATTGCAAAACATTGTTGCTTCCTAAAAGTCAGCCTTTCAAATGCATCCCTTCGAAAGGTTCTCTCTTCCTCACTAACAAATCTGTTCCTTTGGTTTTCATTTAACTTTGAACTGTTTTCTTATGTGAGTGCGCACAAACACGTAAACACATATACTTCTTTCTTACAGCAATAGAAAATTGTAGAAAATATTCCTGAGTGTATTAACACCCACTTGTTGACTTTTTACAATCAGTTACTAGTACAGTGGGTGGGTTGAGCCTTTCTTTATTCTTAATTTTTTTTTTAACGTTTATTTATTTTTGAGACAGAGAGAGACAGAGCATGAACGGGGGAAGGTCAGAGAGAGGGAGACAGAATCTGAAACAGGCTCCAGGCTCTGAGCCGTCAGCACAGAGCCCGACGCGGGGCTTGAACTCACGGACCGCGAGATCATGACCTGAGCCGAAGTCAGCCGCTCAACCGACTGAGCCACCCAGGCACCCCTAGCCTTTCTTTATTCAACAAGTTATTTCTTGTTTGGTTTCCAGTTCACCTTGCTTTGCTTTTGAATTTTGTTTTGGATTACTGCTTCAATTAATAAGTTCTTTCATGCTTAATAATATACTTTTATACTTTATTCTATGTGGGAAATGTGGGTTCCATTACATCCCGAGGGAATCGTGAAGATGATGACACATACTTTTATTTTCCCCTTGGTTCTGGAGTGTTATTGAAAGCCATGCTCCCTAGGTATTGATGTGATGGGTGTGTCCAGCTCAGGATGGAGGCTAGGATCCTGGAAAATGTCATTTTCCCTTTCCTTTCAATTTCACTTTGCTCTGTGGGCATGACCTCAGACCCATAGTCCATATTCCTTTTCTTCTTTTGTTTTTTTTTTTTTTTTTTGGTGTTTATTTATTTTGAGAGAGAGAGCTTATGCAGGCAAGAGCAGGAGAAGGGCAGAGAGGCAAAATCCCAAACAGGCTTCGCACTACAGTGCAGAGCCCAATGCGGGACTCGAACTCACAAACTGCAAGATCATGACCTGAGCCGAAATCAAGAGCCCGAAGCTCGACGGAATGAGCCACCCAGGTGCCCCTCCAAGGTCCGTATTCTTGTCGAACTAGTCTCAGTCAACCTCCTGGTACTCTTCTGCAAAAAGACACAATGGCAGGGGCACCTGGGTGGCTCAGTCAGTTAAGTGTCTGGCTTTGGCTCAGTTGTGATCTCAGGGTTCCTGAGTTTGAGCTCCACATCAGGGTCTGTTCTGACAGCTCAGAGCCTAGAGCCAGCTTCAAGGTTTTTTGTCTCCCTCTCTCTCTGCCCCTCCTCCGCTCCATCTCTCTCTCTCTCTCTCTCTCTCTCCCTCTCTCTCTCTTTCTCTCTCTCTCTCTCTTTCAAAAATGATATAAACATTAAAAAAAAAAGACACAATGGCAACATTTGGGTGGGACTATTCCCTAGATGAAGCTAAATGTAAATGTGTCTCCTATTTGTGCAGAATGGGTGAGGCAGTTTTATTCAGCACCACCTGCCTCCCTCAGTGGCTTCCAGGATACGAAGCTTTGCCCCAATTTCTCTGGGCAGATGGAGCTAAAAGTTAAATCTTTCTGTTCTGCCAAATTTACCCATTTGTTGTATTTATTCCAATACTTCCATGTGCTAATGAATGTGTTTGTATAATAAGTCCTTTTTTTTTAATGTTTATTTTTGAGACACAGAGAGAGATGTGGTGTGAGTGGTGGAGGGGCAGAGAGAGAGGTCGACACAGAATCCCAGGCAAGTTCCAGGCTCCAAGCTGTGAGCACACAGAGCCCAACACCGGGCTCGAACTCACGAGCCCAGTGATCACGATCTGAGCCAAAGTTGGACGCTCAGCCGACTGAGCCACCCAGGAGCCCCTGTATAGTAAGTCTTAAAATCAGGGTTGTGTTCTCTTCTAACTTTGTTCTTTTTCAAAGTTCTTTTGGTCATCTTTTGTCCTTTGCATTTACATATAAATTTTAGAATCTACTTGTTGATTTCTACCAAAACAAATATACAAGGATTTTAATATGGATTGCATTTCATCTATAGGCTCACTCTGAGAGAGGAAGATTTTTTTTTGTCTTCAATTTAAAAAATGTTTAATGTTTATTTATTTTTGAGAGAGAGAGAGACAGGGTGTGAGGCAGGGAGGGGCAGAGAGAGAGGGAGTCACAGAATCTGAAGCAGGCTCGAAGCTCCGAGCTGTCAGCACAGAGCCCGACGTGGGGCTTGAACCCACGAACTGTGAGATCATGACCTGAGCCGAAGTCAGACTCTTTAACCTCTGAGGCACCCAGGCGCTCCTGTGATCAATTTTTTTTAAGGGAAGAGGATTTTTATTTTATTTTATTTTATTATTTATTTATTTATTTGAGAGAGAGGGTGCAAATGAACGAGGAGCAGAGAGAGGGAGAGAGAGAGAGAAGCAGGGCTCACCTAAAGCAGGCCTCAAACTCACGAACCATGAGATCATGACCCGTGCCAAAGTCAAATGCTTAACCAACTGAGCCACCCAGTTGCCTTAGAGAGAGTAATATCTTAATAGGATGTTTCCCATCCATAAATATGGTATACCTCTCCTTTTATTCTGGTCTTGAGTAGCTTAACTCCAAGCCAAAATCCTATGTGTGATTTTCCAGGCCAAACTATAGGCAGTTAGAGAGACTTCACCCAGAAAGCCTCACAGGAGAAAGCTGCCCTCCCCACAACAGGTGCATACTCAGTTCACTGCAGGCTCTGGACAGAGTTGCAGTCAAGGCATCGTTCTCTCTGCACCCCCAGCCATGCTCTTGTGTGTATCTGCATTCTTAGCCTAGGCACCTCCATTCAGAGGCCTTTTTATATGTGCGAGGAAAGACAGGACTCCACTGAGATACTGTTCAGGCATCTCTACCAAAACTCCCTTATGTGGGGGCGGGGGGTGTGAAGACCCTTTACGCACTCTGACTTAGTAGTCAGCACTCCTAGTACTCCTAGCCCATACCCTCTTCCTCCTCCATCCACGGGGTCTGTTAAATAGCAGGAGTCTTTATTTTTTTTAAAAAAATTAACATTTTTATTTATTTTTGACAGAGAGAGACAGAGCACGAGTGGAGGAGAGAGGGAGAGAGAGGAATGGAGGGAGGGAGGGAGGGAGAGAGAGGGAGAGAGAGAGGGAGAGAGAGAGAGAGACAGAGACAGAGACAGAGACAGAGAGAATGAATCCCAAGTAGGCTCCATGCTGTCAGTGCAGAGCCCCACCTGGGGCTCGAACTCTCGAAACCACAAGATCATGACCTCAGCCGAAACCAAGAGTCGGACACTCAACCGACTGAGCCACCCAGGTGTCCCAACAGCAGGAGTCTTGTTCAGGGATCTCTGGCAGTGAGATCCCCTGTCTGCACTAATCATCTGACCCTCACCTGGTCCAGTTCTGGGAAGTAAAATGAGACATGGAAGAAGCCTGCCCCTTCTTTCTGTTCCTGGCCTCTTGTTTATTACCCAAGGATGCGAATAAACCCTGCATTGTTACTTTTTGTTTGTTTTCCTCCCTATCCTACTTGACCATCTCTGAGAAGTTACACATCTTCTTTTTTTTTTTTTTTTGTTTAATGTTTATTCATTTCTCAGAGACAGAGAGGCAGAGCGTGAGTGGGGGAGGGTCAGAGAGAGAGGGAGACACAGAATCTGCAACAGGCTCCAGGCTCTGAGCTGTCAGCACAGAGGCCGATGCGGGGCTTGAACTCATGGACCTCGAGATCATGACCTGAGCCGAAGTTGGACACTTAACAGACTGAGCCACCCAGGTGCCCCTACACATCTTATTTCTAAGTATTTGTATATCTGATGCTATTAGAGACTGCAGTGTTTTTTAAATTAGCAGTTGTTCATACCCATTACATAGAATAACACTTAATAGTTCTAGCAGTTTCCTTTTATGTTTTGGTTTCTAGGGTTTTGTAAGTCCCATAGGATTCTTTCCATAGACTATCATGTCCTCTGTTAAGTATTACTTGTTTGTTTCTAAACTGGATACTCAGTGTCCCTTTTTCTACCTTGACTAATCTAGCTAAAACCTTTGGTAGAATAGCTTCCTCTGCAGAGAATTGCTTTAGCAGCATCCCACAAATTTTAACATGTTGTGTATTTATTTAGCATAAGATAGTTTATTTCCTTGGAGTGGAAAAGTTCAGTCCTATGTCTAGGAATTCTGGATATCTGGCTTTGACTCTTTGTTGAGATAGGGTGGTGGGATTTTTTTTGTCTAATGTTTATTTTATTTTTGAGAGAGTGAGAGAGTGAGAGAGAGAGAGAGAGAGAGAGAGAGAGAGAGAGAGAGAGTGAGTGGTGTAGGGGCAGAGACAGAGAGGGAGACACAGAATCTGAAACAGCTGTCAGCAAAGAGACCGACGCAGGACTCAAACTCATGAGCTATGAGATCATGACCTGAACTGAACTCTGACGCTTAATGGACTGAGCCACCCAGGCGCCCCTAGCTTTCAAATTTTTAATGCATAGAAGTTCCTGGGTGGCTCAGTCAGTTAATAGTTGATCGTCCAACTTCAGCTCAGTTCTTGATCTTGAGGCTTGTAAGTTCAAGCCCCACATTTGGCTTACTGTAGTCAACGCGGAGCCCACTTCGGATCTTCTGTCCCCCTCCCCTCTGTGCCCCTCACCCACTTGCACTCATGCTGTGTCTCTCTCTCCCTGTCTCTCTCAAAAATAAATAAACATTAAAAAAATAAAAATGTTAATGTATCACTGTAAGCAGTCGGTGGTCTGGCTGTCCAACCAACTTTTCAGATTGTCAAAGGACCAGGATGGAAAGCCTTCATTTATTGTATCCTTGATCTATTTTTAAAATGTGATGATTACACAAAGGAGAAATCTCTAATCCCTTTAGAATCAATTCTGATTAAACATTGCCAAGCAAAGGAGAGAATTAAGAACGAAAGGAGAACCAGGGTTTTTTTGGAACAACCCCATCAACCTAAGGTTGCTTTCTTTTTTTTATGGGAAAAATGGCCTGTAGGTAGTGAAGAAACTTCATTAGGAAGCATGGGCACCAATTCTCAGTGCATTGCCATAATTTAACTAGCTAATGGAAAGTTGAAAGTCCGATTAAAAAATGGCCAAAGACCTTGAAAGACACTTCACCAAAGAAGATACCACAGATACCAAATAAGCATACAAAAAGATGCTCCCTGTCATATGTCTCAGGGAAATGCACATCAAGCATCTAGATGCCACTAGATACCTATTCAAATCCAGAACACTGACAGCACCAAACTGTGCCGTGGACCTAAAACTGCTCTAAAAAAATAGTCTTGACAAAATTTTAAAAGACAACATAACAGGGGCGCCTGGGTGGCTCAGTCGGTTAAGCGTCCGACTTCAGCTCAAGTCATGATCTCAAGGTTCCTGAGTTCAAATCCCACGTTGGGCTCTGTGCTGACAGCTCAGAGACTGGAGCCTGCTTCGGATTCTGTGTCTCCCTCTCTCTCTGCGCCTCCCCTGTCGCGTTCTCTCTCTCCCTCAAAAATAAACGTTTAAAAAACTTTTTTAAAAAGACAACATAACAAGGTATATGATAATGAAACTCTAGGTGGCTTGCAGGTGAAATCATGGTTCAGTGTAGGAATTTTGGGATGAAAATTATGTTGCTTCACCCTTACCCAAACGCTTTATCATAATGGGTGTAATACTTAACTGAGAAATTCTCTTACTGAAATTTTGGAAAAGAATGACCTGAAAATCTGCAAAAGGAAAACAGCTAACATTAATTTGGTGCCTTGTGAGAGGCTGAGAGCTAGAGAATAATATTATACCTTCGCTTTGATCTTCAGATGATCATAACGGTGAAACTATTTGTCCTTAGGTATCTTCTCATCTGCTTGAAGCTGAAAGGCCAGTACTGATCCCAATGTTCTGAAGATGCCTACAATCTGGATTCATCTATATTATGTGCCTCTGATACTAACAGATTAAAATGTGAAATAATTCTAATATTGTTTTGTTTTTAATACCCATTTTTCTGGCTATGTCTATTTCAGAGAACCCTTTTAGGAAGTAGTATGCAGGAACTTTTGCCTCTCCATCACACCCAAGAAGTACTGTGTTCAACAACAACCAGAGGTCACTGTGGCATTTACAGCCAAAGGGAGGAGCCATTGAAAAAGGTACCCGGATACACTGGATATAAAATCCTCTCTGTGTCTGGCTTGAGGCAGTATGTGCCCTAATGGTTTTAGTCCATGTTTTGTGGATAGAGGAACACGGAAAACGACACTTGCCAAATAGCGTCAGAGGCTATGTGGGCTCCTATGCTTAGTGACCATAGCCATAGTGGCCTATTTATGTGCATTCTTATGAGAAGCTTATTGGCATATGCAAACTAAAGTAGAATTAGGGGCGACCACTTCCCATATGACATCCTAAGAACATTGAGCATTTTAGGCCCATAAAATGTACTCAAATATCACCTCAGCAATAAGCAGTCTATAGCAAAAACAGATCTGGTGGCCAAACTATCGGTGACCAAAATGGTCTAAAAGAACCCTATGTGAACTTGTCATGGGTCTAGCTGGCCTGACAGAACCAGAGTCTGTCTTCCCTGAGGAGAGAGATACTGAGGAGAAATATTCATTGGCCATCTGACCACACCACAGTGTGTGTTTTCCAGGAAGAAGAGAAAAGGTTTGTTACCTTCCTTGGGGCTGCTGTAACAGATTCCACCAAGTAGGGGGCTCAAAACAAAAGAAATCTGCTCTCTCAAGTTTTAGAAATCAAGAGGTTGGCAGGGTCAGTTCCTTCTGGAAGCTCTGAGAGAGAATCTGTTCCATGTCTCTCACCTAGCCTCTGGTATTTTCCAGAAATCCTTGGTATCCCTTGGCTTGCAGATACATCTCTCCAGTCTCTGTGTGCATTTTCACGTGGTCTTTTCCTTTGTGTCTCTGAGTATGTCAAATCTCTTCTCCTTTCTCTTATGAGGACATCAGTCACTGGACTTAAGGCTCACCCTAAATACAAGATGATCTTTCCCCAGGATTCTTAGTTAAAACACGTCTGCAAAGAGGTGCCTGGGTGACTCAGTCGGTTGAGCGTCAGATTCTTGATCTCAGCTCAGGTCATCCCAGTGTTGTGGGATCGAGCCCCATGTTGGGCTCCCTGCTGCACATGAAGCCTGCTTAAGATTCTCTCTCTCTCCTTCTTCCCCTTTCCTCTGCTTGCTCTTTCTCTCTAAAACAAAAATTTAAAGAATAAAATAAAATGCATCTGCAAAGAACCTATTGGCAAATAAGTCATTTCCCGGGTATCTGGGATAAAGATTTGGACATCCTCTTTTTTGAAAGACACTATTTAACCCTACTCACAGATGGATGGCAAGCAGCCTGAACAGATAATACAGCTTAGGAAAATGCAACTATTTTTTTAAATATTTATTTTTGAGAGAGAGAGAGAGAGCACGAGCAGGGGAGGGGCAGAGAGAGAGACAGGAGACAGAGTATTCCAAGCAGGCTCTGTGCGCTGACAGCAGAGAGCCTGATGTGGAGCTCGAATTCACGACCTGTGAGATCATGACCCGAGCCGAAGTCAGATGCCTAACCAACAGAGCCGCCCAGGTGTCCTGTAGAAAAATGGATAAAACAAATCCACTGGATGGCAAGACAGCACCCTAGGGAACATGGATGGAAAGAGCACGCCCAGTGACCCAAGATGAACCATTACATATGCTTCTTCAGATGGAAGCAGAGGCGTCTAGGCGCCACTTCGAAAGCCCAAAGCGCGAACTCATCCACACTGGCCAGTCCTAAGCCGTGTGCCTGGCTTGCCTTGCCTTTCCCCCCGGAAACCCCTATAAAGGTTGTGCCCTAGCTCTTCCTCTTGCTCCTGTTTTTACTTCCTGACCACCCTGGTGTTTTGCCCATGTAGCCCCTTGTGGCACGCCTCAAGGGGCACGGTCCTGTTTCTAGACCGTGTGAGTGTCATAAACTTTGTTTTCCTGAGCCTTTCTCTGTTTCCTCTTGTGGCCACACCTGATGGACCATTTCTTAAAAGAATACAAAACAATGAGGAAAAGAATTTTTATATATTTTCAAAGAATCCTTTCTCTAATAACCTACAACAATACCAGAAAAAATAGTAACTTCTTTTTCTTTTAATTTTTTTTAACGTTTATTTATTTTTGAGACAGAGAGAGACAGAGCATGAATGGGGGAGGAGCAGAGAGAGAAGGAGACACAGAATCGGAAGCAGTCTCCAGGCTCTGTCTGAGCCATCAGCCCAGAGCCCGACACGGGGCTCAAACTCAGGGACCGCGAGATCATGACCTGAGCTGAAGTCGGACGCTTAACCGACTGAGCCACCCAGGCACCCAATACCAGAAAAACAGTAACTTCTGTGTAGGGATATCAGAGGGACATCATCATAACAAAGCAAAAAGTTACCGTCACTGATAATGGGAAAACAGACATCACACGCCTCCTAGTACAGCACATTGAGAAGGGCACAGCAATGCATCTGTGGTTTTCCAGCCTCCCAAATGCTGAAACTTAATGATTTGTTAAGAAACCTCATGACTGAGGTAAATTTTACAAAATAATTGGTCTGTATTTTTTAGAAACAAGAAGAAAAACACTCAAGAGAAGAGTAAGAAACTGTTTCGGATCAATGGAAAATAAAAGCAAATCAGAAATAAATGTAATTCCCTTTTTAAAAAATTTTTTAAATGTCTATTCATTTCTGAGAGAGTGACGGAGACAGAGAGACAGAGCACGAGTGGGGGAGGGGCAGAGAGAGGAGACAGAATCCGAAGAAGGCTCCAGGCTCTGAGCTGTCAGCACACAACCTGATGTGGGGCCCCAACCCACAGACCGCGAGATCATGACCTGAGCCAAAGTTGGATGCTTAATCCACTGAGCCACCCAGGTGCCCCAAATAAATGCAATTCTTGATACTGGGCTTGGCTCTGGACTGAAAAAAATTAGCTGTAAAGGGGATTAATAGAACAATTGACACAATTTAAGTATGGCCTGTGAATTAAATAATACTGTTGTATCATTATTAAATTACTTGGTTTTGAATATGTAGGATATGTTATGTAGGATATGTAGGTTATGTAGGATAATATAAATTCATATAAGAAATATACACCAACGTGTGCTTTGGCTGATGCTCTTTGTACAATGTTCCTAACATACTTTTCAAAATGTTCAAAAAATAATATATATACATACTTTCAAAAATATCATATATATTTAGAAACTATCTATGCATATGTATACACATACACAAGCACGTATGCATATAAGGATATGAGATGGAAGAGATCTTCTTTAGTCTTCTAAATAACATCCACAAAATATTGCTGCAAAGATCATAACTCATAGCCCATTATTAAAATATTCCGGGTGCCTGGGTGGCTCAGTCCAGTTGAACTTCCGACTCGATTTCAGCTCAGTTCATGATCTCACAGTTCGTGAGTTTGAGCCCCACATCGGGCTCTGTGCTGACAATGTGGAGCCTGCTTGGGATTCTCTCCCTCCCTCTCTGTTCCTCCCTGCTTGTACGTGATCTCTCTCTCTCTCTCTCTCTCTCTCTCTCTCTCAAAATAAATAAACTTAAAAAAAAATACTCCCATGAGATTAAAACAGAAGGAGAATGGCTGCTCTTTGCACTCTCATTCAGTATTTTCAGTATTTTTCTGAAGATCCTATTTTGGGCAATAGGGCAAGAAAATTGATATGTGACAACTGGAAAGGAAGGAATAAGTGTGTTTTCCTGCACCACAGAAACTATTTCCTCAAACATCATCCTCACTGTGAGCGCAAACATCAACAGCCAAGTCACTTTAACCCATCCGAACCCCTGAATTCTTCATCACCTGCACCCTGCTCTTTTTGTTTCTCTGGGACCCATCACCTTCTGATGTATGATGTGACTTAATATCACAAATGCAGTTTGTTGTCTTTTCCATCAACCAGAGTAAATTCCGGAATTTCTATTTCTATTTTGTGCACTGATCTATTCCATACTCCTAGAAACGTGCCTAAAACCCATAAAGAACACAATAAATATTTGTTAAAATAGTGAACAAATTTCACCCCACAGATACCCTGTTTATTTGCACAACTCTGGATACACTTTCTCACTCTAGTCGCACTGTTTTTTCTTTCAATTCTGCTGCCCTCAGTCTCCCAGGAATGGGGAGGAATTATCTTCTGGAAACAAAGCCTGAAAACTGGCTATGGATCCCAGACAGACATTTAGTCAACCTCTTTTTCTCACTGATTAGATAAAATGGTACTCTTTCCATATTTCCGTTAGGATTTGATGACTTCAGAAGTAGGTTCACCCCACCTACAAAATAGGATTTGATGGGTATCCTATTAAGCACTTTTAATAGCTTTCAGTCATTTCCACAATCCCAAATATTTTTGAGTTATTTGGGGATTAATTAGAGTTAGTCTCTGCTCCCCAGCAGACACTGTCACTGCACTTACAGGTGAAATGATTATCACTTCCCAGCAAGTGCATGAGGTCATAGACCAAGCCTTTATCTCTGGCATATATGTCCTATTAAGATACTTCACATATGGTGCCGCGGCCGTCCTTGTCCCGGGAGCAAACCTAAATCGGGTAAATAGCTCTTCTTTTAAGGTAAGTATCAGATTCTTAGAAAATATTTATCTTAGGAAATCCAGGATCATTCTTCAAAAATTTGGCTGAGTTGGGAAGGGGGGGAAGTCTTAGGTAGATGATAGCTATACAGACACATAGATAAATGATAGAAATAGGAAGGGTGCCTGGGTGGTTCTGTGGGTTAAGCATCTGACTTCGGCTGAGGTCACGATCTTGCAGCTCATGGGTTTGAGCCCCAGATCCGGCTCTGTGCTGACAGTTCAGAGCCTGGAGCCTGCTTCAGATTCTGTGTCTCCCTCTCTCTCTCTACTCCCTCCCCTACTTGTGCTCTCTCTCTCTCTCTCTCTCTCTGTCTCAAAAATAAATAATTAAACATTTATAAAAACAATAGAAATATGATAGACAAAAAGATGATCTATGATAGATAGATAGATAGATAGATAGATAGATAGATAGATAGTAGATAGGGTACATAAGACAAAACACAGACCAACAGGAAAGACATTTGCTGAGGAAACCAGAGGCACATCACCAGTCTTGTCAAACTGCCTCAGGGCCACCTGCCATCTCCCCTCTCTCCCTGGTTATATTGTTTCGAAACTTCTCTCACTTGCTTCTCACTAAACCCAGTGACCAGAACAGCATTCCCTCTAAAGGTTTGTTTTTTTGTTTTTTTGTTTTTTTTACATTTATTTATTTTGGAGACAGAGAGAGACAGAGCATGAACGGGGGAGGGGCAGAGAGAGAGGGAGACACAGAATCGGAAACAGGCTCCAGGCTCTGAGCCATCAGCCCAGAGCCCGACGCGGGGCTCGAACTCAAGGACCGCGAGATCGTGACCTGAGCTGAGGTTGGACGCTTAACCGATCGAGCCACCCAGGCGCCCCCCTCTAAAGGTGTTAAGATACAGAACTGTGAGTAACAAAGTGAAGAAGACAGGCTCCCACTCTGAGTGGATACCTCGTGTCTTGTGTGATATCCGCCGCTAGTGTGTGCATGTGCGTGTGGTTGTGCGCTTTGTTTGAGCAGGGGCGTGGTGTGCTAAATGGAGTGTTCGATGGCGTCTCTAAATCTGTATCATCAGTGGAAGATTGTGAACCATATCTCTCTCTTAGGCAGGGAAATCTGTGCAGAAGGTGCAAATACTGTGTAAAGATGACGAGGGCAGAAAGATTGTGGGGATGTGAAAAAAGAATAATTAGGACTTTAAATTTCAAAATGTAAATGTTATCCTGCCATGTAAACAGATTTTTCAAGCACCTTAATTGTCCTTTTGTCATGCTAATCTGACACTCTTTACATACACACACACACCCCCAAGGGCTACCCTTGTGGATTGACCCATTCTTGTATCTCTCTGCCCTCCCCTGGTCCCCCCGCCCCCGTAAAATCTCTTAGCTATAGTATGGTTGCACCCATATATACGTCCCATTTAAAAGATTCTTCTTTTTTGGGGCGCCTGGGTGGCTCTGTCGGTTGGGCGTCCGACTTCAGCTCGGGTCATCATCTCGCGGTTCGTGGGTTCGAGCCCCACATTGAGTTCTGTGCTGACAGCTCAGAGCCTGGAGCCTGCTTCAGGTTCTGTGTCTCCCTCTCTCTCTGTCCCTCCTCCGCTCACACTCTGTCTCTCTCTGTCTCTCTCAAAAATAAATAAATGTTAAAAAAAAATTTTTTTTTCAATGTTTATTTATTTTTGGGGGGACAGAGAGAGACAGAGCGTGAACGGGGGAGGGGCAGAGACGACACGCTCTGTCTCTCTCTGTCCCCCCAAAAATAAATAAACATTGAAAAAAAAAATTAAAGATACTTCTTTTTCAAGCAAAAAAAAAGAAAAAAAAAGAAAAAGAAATTCTGACCAGATACGCCATTAGAAGAGCAGGAGACCTTAATTTAGACCCTCCCTATGATTGGAGTGTCCACAGAACCCCTATGGTTGGGGGAAATTAGGAGTCTTTATTGCTTTCAAATCCCTGAGGGTCTTCAGGGGCTGGAGGGATCTATTATAACTCAGCAATGTCATAATTGTCAGGTTCTCTGTTTTGTGCACACATTTGAAACTCCCACAGTACATTTAATTGACACATGTTTTTACTATTTCACTTCATTTTGTGATTCTTTTTGAATATGAGTCCTGTTTCTCTCCTTTATCCCTGCACTTGCCCTTACATGAAACTATGTTCACTACACTAGTGATTTCCTGTGTTTTCCATTTCAACCTTAAATGGTGTCATGCAACTATAGTTTTCATATGAATATTTTGAACAAATCCATATGTGTATAAAATTAAATATTCACTTTGATACACCAGCTCCCTCCTCCCTCCCATACTCCTCAACACTTAGAACATTACTACCGGTTCGTGAAACTCCTTCCAGATCCTCATTTGTATGGACATAATCACTGAGGTCTCTGAGGATGACCCCCTGGCTGGCCTTGTGCCAATTCCTTCTTTCAATGGGACATCAGTGGCACACACATGATCGCTAGATCAGAAGTCCCCAATCGGTTGCTACATTTGTTCATTCAGTTTCCTTCCCCCAAACGCTAATGCCTTTAATTACATAATGTATTTATTATGGGGAAGGCAACTGAAATAAGATTATTGGGGCGCCTGGGTGGCGCAGTCGGTTAAGCGTCCGACTTCAGCCAGGTCACGATCTCGCGGTCCGTGAGTTCGAGCCCCGCTTCAGGCTCTGGGCTGATGGCTCGGAGCCTGGAGCCTGTTTCCGATTCTGTGTCTCCCTCTCTCTCTGCCCCTCCCCCGTTCATGCTCTGTCTCTCTCTGTCCCAAAAATAAATAAAAACGTTGAAAAAAAAAGATTATTAAAACAAATTAGACCTTAATTCCCTTGATCCAAAAGAAATTGCTCTGGGAAAAATAACTTTTTAGATTCTTTTTTTTTTTAAATTTTTTTTTTCAACGTTTATTTATTTTTGGGACAGAGAGAGACAGAGCATGAATGGGGGAGGGGCAGAGAGAGAGGGAGACACAGAATCGGAAACAGGCTCCAGGCTCTGAGCCGTCAGCCCAAAGCCCGACGCGGGGCTCGAACTCACGGACCGCGAGATCGTGACCTGGCTGAAGTCGGACGCTTAACCGACTGCACCACCCAGGCGCCCCAACTTTTTAGATTCTTAAAAAAAAAAAAAAAAAAGACTGCTTTTGAGGTAAAGGGTGTGAGTCAAACTGGATAAGGTGAAAGAAAGTACGAAAAGTTTTTAAATGCCTTCTGATTTTCTAGCACCTTAATGAACTCCAATTCTTAGATCATATTTAATTAATTATGGGTTGTGATAGAAATGAAAAGTAAAATTTTGGATCAGAGAAAAATGATTTTGATAAATTGATATATATTAGAGCTGAAAATAATAGATCGTCCTTTTCAGTTTCATTAGCATTCTTATGATCACGTATGAGACGAACATATTTTGTGTCTGAATGCGTCTGTCGAGGACTGCCTGTTTATATACATTGCAATCAATTGCTTTTGATCTTAGTAGTCTAACTAGTATTGTTACTGGCTTATGGTTGATATTTCCTCTTACATGCTTTAACTAATTAAATATTCCCCTGCTTAATTTTAATTTGCTTAATATCTTCTAATATTTTATTTTATTATTATAAAATTAAAATGCCGTCTGCTTGGACTATGTACTGTGATGATTTCCCAACCTGTATTATAAAATACATTCCAGTATTTTTACCTAAAGGATTTGTCATTCTTTACATTAAAAAAATTTTTTTTAATGTTTATTTCATTTTTGAGAGAGAGAGACAGAGAGACAGAGCGTGAGCAGAGGAGGGGCAAAGAGGGAGGGAGACACAGAACTTGAAGCAGGATCCAGGCTCTGAGCTGTCGGAACAGAGCCTGATATGGGGCTCAAACTCATGTATGGCGAGATCATGACCTGAGCCGAAGTTGAATGCTTAAACAACTGAGCCACCCAGGCGCCCCTGTCATTCTTTACATCTTAAATATATAAAAGAATTAAATACATTATTTACAAATTAAATATTTAGTTCTAATTGTGAGGTCAAAATACCTCTATTTCGGGGCGCCTGGGTGGCCCAGTCAGTTAGGCGTCCGAATTCAGCTCAGGACACGGTCTCGCGGTCCATGAGTTCGAGCCCCGCGTCGGGCTCTGGGCTGATGGCTCAGAGCCTGGAGCCTGCTTCAGGTTCTGTGTCTCCCTCTCTCTCTGCCCCTCCCCCGTTCATGTTCTGTCTCTCTCTCTCTCTCTCTGTCTCAAAAATAAATAAAACGTTAAAAAAAATTTAAAAAAAACCTCTATTTCTATTTCCAGATAAGTTAATATCATGTAATAAATGTATCATTTCCCCAGAAATGGATTATATTTATCAGGAAAAATACATGTATATCCATATTTATGTATTTATTTATTATGCCTCCTGTTTTGTGCCCTGTTTTGACTTTTGCTTTTTGGCATAAAGCGTTTGTAGGTATCCACCACCTTCATTCTCCTCTCATTTTTATTTATTTTTATATTGGGTAACAACTTGAGAAATGTTAGAAATATTCCCAATAAGATTGGAACCATAGTGTAACATTGCAAAGTATCTTTATGAATATTATCTTGGGCTACCACTTCTCTCTGATATTACTTATTTCTTCATATTTTAATAGAGTTTTAAATTTTGCTTCTATGTTTTTAGTTACATAATATTGATGTAATTTTGCCAAATTTTAATATATAGATTTTTTTGTAACCTATCAATACCAATGGATTTTGCCAATAAATGATCATGGACAGGGCTTTAAGATAATTTTGCAGGTATTTTTGCATTCTTTGTATCCCTCAGGGATTTTATCAGTTGAAATTTTTATAGAAATAACTCGTCATACACGTACAGTTGTAAGAAATAATACAGAGAGATCAGGTACACTTTACTGTTTCCTCCAATGGTAGCATTTTGCATAACAATGTAGTATGCTCTGATCTTATTCAGATTTCACTGCTTTTACTCAGGTGATTCGTGTGTGCATGCATGTGTGTGTGTCTCTGGGATTTAAAGCCATTTAAAAGCTTTTTCTTTGTCTGGTTCGGCCACAAGTCCAACACACAATAAAGCTCACTTTTTCTTTCATTTTGCCTCTCATTTTATGGATTTTTATTATTTTATTAATATTATTATGTATTAATAATATTAATAATAACATTAATTATATTAATGTTTGTTTATTTTTGAGAGAGAGTGTGAGTGGGGGAGGGGCAGAGACACAGAATCCAAAGCAGGCTCCAGGCTCTGAGCTGTTAACAAAGAGCCTGCTGAGGAGCTCGACCTCCTGAGCCGTGATATTGTGACCTGAACTGAAATCGGAGCCCCAACCACCTGAGCCACCCAGGTGCCCCTCATTTTGTGGATTTTTAGATAATCATTTTGATTTGACATTGAATAAAAACAATGTAAAAATATTTAAATTTGTACATGAAGTGTAAGATAAAATGCAGGACACTTTCATAAGCTTTCATTTCTGCTTCACCCTGTTTACACTCTTCCTTTATTTAAAATTTTCTACTTGGTTGAAAAAATATAGCATACTTTGCACACTGTTCTGAACTATGCCTTTTTCCCTTAAGAATATATCCTGGAGAGGGGCGCCTGGGTGGCGCAGTCGGTTAAGCGTCCGACTTCAGCCAGGTCACGATCTCGCACTCCGTGAGTTCGAGCCCCGCGTCAGGCTCTGGGCTGATGGCTCAGAGCCTGGAGCCTGTTTCCGATTCTGTGTCTCCCTCTCTCTCTGCCCCTCCCCCGTTCATGCTCTGTCTCTCTCTGTCCCAAAAATAAATAAACGTTGAAAAAAAAAAAATTTTTAAAAAAAGAATATATCCTGGAGAAAACTCCATAGAATCAGTTCTGCCTTTTATTTTATTTTTTTTTTAATTTTTAAAAGTGTTTTTATTACTGGGGTCCCTGGGTGGCTCAGTCGGTTAGGCATCTGACTTCGGCTCGGGTCATGATCTCACAGTTTGTGAGTTCAAGCCCCATGTCCGGCTCTGTGTTGATGGTTCAGAGCCTGGAGCCTACTTCAGAGTCTGTGTCTACCTCTCTCTCTCTCTGCCCCTCCCCTGCTCCCGCGCTCTCTCTCTCTCTTAAAAAATTTGTTCATTTGTGCTCACTCGGCAGAGTTTTCTTTCTCTTTCTATTTTAATGGATTTTATTTTTTCATTGAAATGTGTCTGACATATGACATTGTGCAAGTTAATGTGTGCGACATGTTAATTTGATACATTTGTATATTGTAATATGATTGCCACTGTAGTGGTAATGGGCACCTCTATCGTGTTGCACCATTATTCTTTCATTTTAGTCATTAGAATAATTAAGTTAGAATCTCTTAGCAAGTTTGATGATTACAAGAGGCTATTTCTAATCTAGTTCATCAGTTAATTGCATGCTGATGCACGCACACACACATACACACAAAGCATAAAATGTTAATACCCACTTAAAGTGAGAAATAAGTTTTAGGATAAGTGATGAAAAGTACTCTGCATAGTGTTGGCAAGGCATTTATTGCTACTGTTTTTGCTCTCATTCTTCTGACTTCAATTAAGATCCATCCCTAGATATTGATGCAATGGGTGTTGGCACATTGGAATTGGGGATTATCTTCCTCACTCAGACTGCAGATGGGATCCTAGGAAATTCATCCCTCCTTGGTCTTTATACCTTCTCTTTGCTCACTGGACACAAATTGAGACCCACAGACCTGATTTTCAACCAACTGGTCCTAGCCAACTCCATCATCCTTTTCTCCAAAGGGATCCCTCAAACAATGGTGGCTTTTGGATCCCAAAATTTCCTGGATGCTGCTGCATATAAACTTGTCTTTTATTATTACAGAGTGAGCACAGGGGTTTCCTCCAGCACTATATGTCTCCTCAATGACTTCCAAGCTATTAAGCTCAACCCTAGTATGTGTAGGTGGATGGAGCTCAGGATTAGATCCCCAAAGTTCCTTGGTTTCTGCTGTTTCCTCTGCTGGACCCTACATCTCTGGATAAATTCATTTATTCCTCTAATAGTAAACGGTCCATCCAATAACAAAAACCTTAGTGTGACAAGAAATGGATAGAGTTCCTGGAATGGGGTAGGGAGATTTAACGTATTATTTGCAGTCATATATATATTTTTAAAATTTTTTTTAACGTTTATTTATTTTTGAGACAGAGAGAGACAGAGCATGAACGGGGGAGGGGCAGAGAGAGAGGGAGACACAGAATCGGAAGCAGGCTCCAGGCTCCGAGCCATCAGCCGAGAGCCTGACGCGGGGCTCGAACTCACGGACCACGAGATCGCGACCTGAGCTGAAGTCGGACACCCAACCGACTGAGCCACCCAGGCGCCCCGCAGTCATATATTTTTATATGGGTTTGAGCTTCATGGTCTGGGTCAGTGGCTCCATGGTCTTTGTCCTGCTCAAGCACAAGCAGCAAGTCCAACACATTCACAGCAACAGCCTTTCCCCCAGATCTTCCCACGAGGCCAGAGCCACACACACCATCTTGGTCCTGGTGAGTTTCTTGGTTACCTTTTATTCAATCTGTGCTATTTTAACTGTTTGGATGACTCTGGTTGCAAATCCAGGCCAGTGGATGGTGAACAGCACTGGGTTTGTTTCTTCGTGTTTTCCAGCGTTCAGCCCCTTTGTGCTCATGGTCAGTGACACTCGAGTCTCTCAATTCTGCTTTGTCTATAGGGCAAGGTGAATTGTTGTTCCAATCTGGCTTCAGTGCTATGAGATTTCTAATGGGATTTAATCATTTATTTGCACATTCGTTAACCTTGGGGTGCCTGGGTAGCTCAGTTGGTTAAACGTGCAACTTTGGCTCAAGTCATGATCTCACGGTCCGTGAGTTCGAGCCCCGCATTGGGCTCTGTGCTGACGCTCTGGGCCTAGAGCCTGCTTCTCAGATTCTGTGTCTCCCTCTCTCTCTGCCCCTCCCCTGCTTGAGCTCTGTCTCTCACTCTCTCTCTCTCAAAAAAAAAAAACACATTAAAAAATATATAAACATTTGTTAGCATTTTATTAACTATTGTGTGATAGACAATGTCATGGCAAACAAGGCCAGTAATAGCCCGTGGTCTTATAATAGAGGTAAAAATGAACATCACATACTTAAGTATACAAATATTACTCTCTCTGTTTTAGGATCTTCAGAGAAGTGCAGAGAATTTTGAAATAGTGTAAATGAAGGACATTTCTAAGTTTAAGGAATTTGGGGAAATCTCTCACCTTGGGTCTTATGAAAATACATGGAAGTATTTAAACATTCTTTAAAGTATTCTTTAAACATATTTTGGAAACATAATTGGGTCCAGTCCAGTTCTTTCTTACAGAAAGAAAATCACCTGAAAAGATCCCATGGAGCCTCAAAGGACTGGGAGAAATCCTGTGTGTTTAGATTGTCAAGTGGTGAGGAGAGAAGCAGACTATGAAGTAAGAAAGGATGGTGACGGAGGGTTCAGAGTGAGCATGTAGGACAGTCCAAGAAAGCCAAACATTTGTTTTTTTAAAAATGCCAGGTCAGGGGCGCCTGGGTGGCTCAGTCGGTTAAGCGTCCGACTTCAGCTCAGGTCATGATCTCGCAGTCCGTGAGTTCAAGCCCCGCATCGGGCTCTGTGCTGACTGCTCAGAGCCTGGAGCCTCTTTCGGATTCTGCGTCTCCCTCTCTCTGACCCTCCCCTGTTCATGCTCTGTCTCTCTCTGTCTCAAAAATAAATAAATGTTAAAAAAATTTTTTTATTAAAAAAAATAAAAAATAATAAAAAAATAAAAATAAAAAATGACAGGTCAGTTAAGGTGTTCAAACATGGTAAAAATGTCAGTTCTCCTTATTCGAAATTATTAATACATTATTTAATTTTAAATTTAATAGTTCTTTAAATAGTATTACAGTTTCAATTGCATCAAAAAGAATAAAATACCTACGAATAAATTTAACCGAGGAGGTGAAAGACCTGTGCACTGAAATCTGTAAGACGACGATGAAAAGAAATTGATGGAAGAAATTGCCATATATCTATTGATATACTTACTGTCTCTTACTTAAAATCATTTTATGGTGGCATCTGGATGGCTTGGTGGGTTAAGTGTCTAACTTTGCCTCAGGTCATGATCTCACAGTTCTCATGGGCTCGAGCCCTGCATCGGTCTCTGTGCTGATGGAACAGAGCCTGCTTGGGATTCTCTCTGTTCCCCTTTCTCTCTGTCCCTTCCACTCTCTCTCTCTCCCTCTCAAATAAACCTTTATAAATAAATAAATAAATAAATAAATAAATAAATAAATAAAATCATTTTATTTTCCCTGTGATTCCCAGTTCTTCCCTTTCTCCTTTCTCTTAGTGTTTTGCTTTTTTGTTCTAGTTCTATCATCTATTTTTATTACACTAGTGATTTCATAAATTTAATTTTGTAAGTGATAAATTAAAATGATATTTCTATGACTATTTTGAATTGACTCATATATATACACAGTGAAAGTGAATATTCATACTGACACACTACTCTGCTTCCCCCGCCCCCTCCCCTGAATCCAGGGAAGGAATGCTATCTACAACGGATGAAGACTCTTCCCAGAAGATTATAATTTAACTACAAATATTGTGCAAGGTCTCTCTTAACTCCCCTCTGCTTGACCTCCTGCTGAGCAAAATTTTTCTCTGAATTCCCCTTGTGGAATTGACTAATCAGTATCCATGGATCACATAGTCTCTGCCAGTGGGGCCAAATACTCCCACCTCCAGCAGCTTCTACTGAGGAAGTAACTGTGGCCCTGAGTCTTTCTTCTTTTTCCCAACCCTCTCCTCACACATCACATCAAAGCTGTGATGGTCAGTCAGTGCTCAGCCAATAGGGGAAGGGGCAAGGGAAGAATCAAGGAAATCAAGGACCACATGAAAGGAATGGAGTCAATTGTGGGAATTTAGGGGGTCAGAGGTGGTCATAGGATTAAGTGTTGACTTCTCTTTTATCAGTGGCTATCCTTGGCCAACAACAGCCAAGTATATCACCCTGGGCTTGGGAATTATGTTGTGGGTTTGGGACTTTTGTGCAGGCTGGACGCCAGAACTGGGTCCTTAAGAAAAGAAAGGGGCAGATGGAGGGGGGCGCCTGGGTGGCTCAGTCGGTTAAGTGTCCGACTCCTGCTCAGGTCATGATCTCACAGTTTGTGGGTTCGAGCCCTGCATCGGACTCTGCACTGACAGCTCAGAGCCTGGAGGCTGCTTCGGATTCTGTGTTTCCCTCTCTCTCTCTCTCTCTCTCTGCCCCTCCCCTGCTTGTGCTCTCTCTCTCTCTCTCTCTCTTTCAAAAATAAATAAATAAACATTTTTTAAAAAGAAGAAGAAAGTAAAGGGGCAGATGGAGAACGTGTGAGGTAGAAAGACGTATATTCAGGATATCTGACATTCTCTCCACTGACCTTCAGGAGTCGGGCTGGTTTTGAACTCTTTCATATGGTGTCACTTCACAATTGATGACTGTAATTGGGTGTCTAGTCAACAATGAAACTATGTATCCCTGGCAATGCAATGCAAACCACTTTTGTAGTCCTGAAGTTCCTTTCCAAGCCTCAGAAATTCGGCTCTCTCCCATTTGGCATATTTCTTTCTATCTTTTTTTTTTTTTTTTTTTTTTTTTTTTTGGTGTTAATTTTTTAGAGAGAGAGACGGAGACAAGAGTGTGAGTGGGGAAGAAGCAGAGGGAGACAACACAGAGCCCGATGCGGGGCTGGAACTCACAAATCACGAGATCATGACCTGAGCCAAAGTCAGGCACTTAACAGGCTGAGCCACCCCGGCGCCCCTCATTCAGCATGTTTCTAACGCTAGGAACTCGAGTACCCGACAGGAAATGGAATCACTGTCTATAGAGGAAGTTGGCCTGATGATAGAAGTTCATCCTTGTCTGTGACTTCACTTTATAAAAGAATCCCCCTGTCTCCAGGAGACCTGTCTAGGGTGGTACCTTACCTGGGTTAGAGGTTTCATCCTCCACCCTGTGCTTTCTTTTGGACTTGCAATAAGCCTTCTGGGAAATACAGGCTGCAAGCTGACAATCTATAGAGCTCTTTCCTATTTGTAACCACCTTCAGAGTCTTCTATTACTGCGTTAACAGCAATAAGGACTTTCAGAAACTTCAGGTACTGTTTTAAAAACTCTATGTGTTTTCACTCATTTAATCCTCATTCTTACTTTGTAATCCTCACAGAGCGGAGGTACTCAAACCATGTCATTTCAAAATGACTTAGGCAACTTGCTGTCAACACAAATGCTTCGATCCTTTCTTCACTCAATGGCCTAGGGGCTTCTGTGTTCTTTCCTACTTCTTCAGTGATTCTGATGTGTCCCTAAAGTTTGAGAACACCTGCCCTAGAAGGAAATGCCAAAATTAAAGAACTATCTAGGGTGGGACACAACCATTTGAGATTTGGCAATCCTGCCTAGAATAAAAATATTTAAAAAATTTTTTTAATGTTTATTTTTTTAATTTTTTTTTAACGTTTTTATTTATTTTGGGGACAGAGAGAGACAGAGCATGAACGGGGGAGGGGCAGAGAGAGAGGGAGACACAGAATCGGAAACAGGCTCCAGGCTCCGAGCCATCAGCCCAGAGCCCGACGCGGGGCTCGAACTCACGGACCGCGAGATCGTGACCTGGCTGAAGTCGGATGCTTAACCGACTGCGCCACCCAGGCGCCCCAATGTTTATTTATTTTTGAGAGAGAGACAGAGCGTGAGCAGTACAGGAGCAAAGAGAGAGAGCGAGCGAGAGACACAGAATCTGCAGCAGGCTCCAGGCTCCAAGTAGTCAGCACAGAGCCCAATGTGGGGCTCAAACTCACCAGCCATGAGATCATGACCTGAGCGAAAGTCAGACGCTTAACTGACCGAGCCACCCAGGTGCCCCTGCCTAGAAGAAACATATTAATGGGAGGATGTAAGCTGCCATTCAGCACAAATCTGTCCATTCAGCTACCTGAATGGAATGAAAACCATGACCTAATGACTTGTTAAACTCAAAACACCCAGACATCAAATCTGGAAGGATTAACTGTTTTCAGTTTGGCTATTGTGGGATAATGAAGCAATCCAAATAAAAATAAGAGTGAAGGAGGGGCGCCTGGGTGGCGCAGTCGGTTAAGCGACCGACTTCAGCCAGGTCACGATCTCGCGGTCCGGGAGTTCGAGCCCCGCGTCGGGCTCTGGGCTGATGGCTCAGAGCCTGGAGCCTGTTTCCGATTCTGTGTCTCCCTCTCTCTCTACCCCTCCCCCGTTCATGCTCTGTCTCTCTCTGTCCCAAAAATAAAATAAAAAACGTTGAAAAAAAAAAAAAATAAGAGTGAAGGAGCGCTTGGGTGGCTTAGTGGGTTGAGGGTCTAACTTCGGCTCAGGTCATGATCTCTCGGTTTGAGTTCAAGCCCTGCATTGGGCATGCTGCTGTCAGCACAGAACTGGCTTCGGATCCTCTGTCCCCTGTCTCTGTCTGCCCCTCCCCCACTCGTTCTCTCCATCTCTCTCTCTTTCTCTTTCTCTTTCAAAAATAAATAAAGATTAAAAAAAAATAAGAATGAGGGACACCTAGGTGGCTCAGTCTGTTAAATGTCCAACTTCAGCTCAGGTAATGATCTCGAGGTTCATGGGTTTGAGCCCCACATAGGGCTCTGTGCTAGCATTGTGGAACCTGCTTGGGATTCTCTCTCTCTCTCCTTTTCTCTCTCTCTCTCTGCCCCTCCCCCAGTTGTGTGCTCGCTTTCTCTCTCAAAATAAATAAACTTAAAATAAGAGTGAAATAATTGCCATTTCAGCATTAATATTACCATAAAAGAATTGAAGTCTCCTTGGATGAACTGCCTATGTTGTAAATAATTTGAGAGATAAGCTGATTTACATGATAGAATTATTTGAAGGTTTAAGAAAATAGTAAATTTTTAATAAATAAAAATGAATATTATTTATATAAACAATAGTTATTGTTTATATAAATAATAAATTGTTACTCTGATGCAAAGGATTTTTTTTAATGTTTATTTTTGAGAGAGAGGGCTCATGCAAGTGGGGGAGAGGCAGAGAGAGGAAGACAGAGGATCCAAAATGGGCCGTGCACTGACAGCAGAGAGCCCAATGTGGGGCTCAAACTCATGAACCATGAGCTTATGACCTGATCTGAACTCAGACACTTAACTGACTGAGCCACCCAGGCACCCGCAAAGGAGGTTTAATTGGATAAAATATGCTCTAAATCACTCATTTTCGGGGCGCCTGGGTGGCTCAGTCAGTTAAGCATCTGACTCTTGGTTTCAGCTCAGGTCATGGTCTCGAGGTTCGTGGGTTTGAGCTCCACCTCGGGCTCTGTGGTGGCAGTGCAGAGCCTGCTTGGGATTCTCTCTCTCCCTCTCTCTCTCTGCCCCTCCCCTGCTCTCTTCCTTTCTCACAATAAATACATAAACTTAAAATAAATTTAATAAAATGACTCATTTTGATTATGTGTACATAATAAAAAAAACATCTTTCAGTATAATTCAAGAAAATACTACTAACTTTCACAATTTATGTTCTATCTATTTAGATTTTACAAATCATTGGGTGTTTGTTTCTTCCCTAATCCTTTCGCTGTTACCAAAAAGTTTGTTTTACTAAGGATTTGAGATCCATCCCAGGCATAAAGTCACACAGCAGAGAACACCATGTCCCATGCTCATCAGGTATTGACTAGGGAAGGACACCCCTTCTCCCCCACCCCACAAAGAGATTCACCGTCACATTCTAACCCTCAGGACACATCTAAGCAATTCTTCTTGCTCTCCTTTGTTCATCTTGTTATGGAAAAGAAACATTAACATCCTGGATATGTTTCACATGTTTAATATTTTAGGTTTTGACCAAATGTGTCCTGCCTGAGGTTGGGTTTTGTAGAAGCAGAAACTGGCACAGGGTTCAACGACATGAGATTTATTGAGGAGAAACTATCAGGAAAAATGGAAGGGCAGAGAATGAGGCAAAGAAAGGAGCCACACAAGGATGTGGCTTCATCTGAAATCTGCCAGCCTGATCCTGCGTGGAGTGTGAATGTTACACTCAAAGTAGGTGGTCCTACTTTGAAACATAGGTGCAGACCTTTTGTTACTCCAGGTCAAGCAGTCTTTAAATACTCTCCAGCTTTCAATTGCTTCTGTGTTTACTTTTTCTTAAACATTGGAATTACCTGTAACTGCATAAATCCATGTATGACACATTTTACTTTGTATTATTTCTGAAAATTAATTCCTTCTTCTGTGGGGGAGTCTGGATTGTAGAGCTATGGACATTCTACACTTGATCTTAGCCAAAAGGCCGAGAAGCGATGAGCTATGGACATTCTAGAAGTCAGTCTATCAGTGAATTTAAAAATGCTGACTTTTTTTTTTTTGACAAAATAATTAGAGTTCTATGCTGAAATGCCCACAGTCTGCCTCGCTTGGAGGTTTAATAGATTCTAATAAAACAAAATATGTTCAAAAGTGAGATCCTCATGTTTCCAAGGTCTTTCATCTGCCTACCACCACCCCTTCCCATCTTAGTGACAAATCCATCCTTCCAGCTGGGACACAACCCCTGAGTCATCCTTGATTAAGCATAACACATATAATAAGCTGACTGGTGGAGGAGAAGCCACATCCTGATCTGAGGACATTAACCACAATCATGTGCAGCTCCTCAGTGATATAGATGCCATATAATGAAACCACAAAGCGCCTTCTCAAAGTGAGTTTTTATTGAACAAGTGTTAATGCATAGCATGAGGTAATTAGTAATATAGTGCATAATCTTGCTAGTAGATGAAAACTGACAGGGAGGAATTTACTTTTCACAAATGGTTTTCAGAGGTAATGTCAATCTCCCTGGCAGATTCTATCACTGCAATTACAGCAAACAGACTGAGATCAAACATTTATCTTGGGGTTCAGATGGCTTCTTTTTTTTTTTTTTTTTTTTTTGAGAGAGAGGCGAGAGAGAGAGCGCGAGCTCAAAGGCATGTGCAGAAGAGTGGCCGGGTGGGGACAGAGGAGAGGGAGAGAAAGAATCCCAAACTGGCTCCAGCTCAGCAAGGAGTCCAATGTGGGGCTCGATCGGATGACGGTGAGATCATGATCTGAGCCCAAATCAGGAGTCGGAAGCTCAACTGACCGAGCCACCCAGGTGTCCCCAGATGGCCACTCTCTACACACTCTCTGGCCATGACCACTATAGTCACCGTCCCAGCAGAAAATGAAATTTGGCAAATATCTCTTCATTTCAAATAGATCTCAGGTTTCACAGTAGGAAAGAAATGGGATATGTCTTGGAATGTGGATTCAGAAACACCCCAGTGATGAGACAGTGCTGTGGCTGGATCGGATATGGATACAATCCGTGAGTTTACCGGCAGGGAAAACACTGTTTTCCGAGAGAAAAGGAGACAGCGCCCTGGTCACGTGACTTAAGGCTAATTGAGCGGCAGACTCCCTTTCTGAGTAATACCACGGTCTGGTGTGTCCCTTCAGGAGCCCAGCCTTTGGGCACACATGAAACCACGGGTGCGAGCATTTCTCCTGATCGCAGAAGCCACGCTGCAGAAACCGCGCGGGAGCGGGTTCAGAAGGGAAGAAACCGCGCCCCTCCCCCAGCGTCTGGTGACATAATTTCCCAGAGGCCTTCACGCAGGCTCCGCTGCTCCTTTGAGATTTCCAGAAGGGCGCCCCTTGAGGCAGCAGGCGGAGCTGCGGGAACCATATTACCCAGCAGGCTCAGCGCCAAGAGGCGGTAGCGCTGGGCCAATGGCAGCGCGGGGCGGGGATTCCACGTCACGCGAGACCCAAGGCGCCGTCCTTGTGGGCGTCGTCCTGGGTGCTTCTGCGTCTGTTCACCGGGTCGCTGCTCCGGGAGTCTCGGCGGGCTTGAGACCGCGGGACTTGGGAGGCGTGAGGAGAGGCGTCATGTCCCCTTTGCACCGAGGCAGGGCTGAGGGTGCGTGGGATGGGTCACAGGAGCCCTTGGGACCCCCCGCGGCCTCCCCACTACTGCGGCCCACTGTCCACGAACAGGGTCCCGCGGCGGCTGCACAGGCGCAGATGGGCCCGGCACAGGTGAGTGGGTGACCCCCCCCCCCCCCAGGCCCTGTGGACCCCCAACCACGCAGTCGTGGCACCTCCACATCCAAGGCGGTGGTGTCCTGGGTCTCGTCGCTTCCCCTAACTACGCCATTGTGTTTGGGGGCCACCCTGGTGTCCCGAAGCCAGGCCAGGTTCCTGTGGAAGGGTCCCCCACTCCGTCAGCTAATCAGTGAGGTGTGGAAGGGTGTCCCGGGCACACCCACCATGAGGTGCAGATGCGGGGAGGTGAGGCCGAGCAGGGCGGAATCTGTCCGGTGGGAACAGACAGCACTAGGTTGGGAATCGGGTCTGGAGTAACAGGCTGAGGAATCGGCCTCTTTTGAGGCCATGGTGGGGACCACGGAGGATTTGGAGTCCAGTTTTAATAGGCTTTTTCTAGCTCTGGAGGGGAGAGTAGGCTCGGGGTGAGTGGAGGCTCCCTGCAACCCCCCACATAGTACCCGGAACTGCCTTCCCCCGTCACCCTCAGCCATCCTCCCAGCCAGAGCGTGTGTCGTGGTGTGCAGAACAAGCTCCAAAGCCTATCGCCTGGGTTCGTCTCCAGGTTCTGTCCCTGCCCCGCCGTGGGATAGTCTGCTTCCCTGGCCATGAAATGGGGTTCATTGCAGGTCTTCCCTCTGAGGTCCTGGAGGCAGATGTGGGAGGCACTGAATGTGGCACAGCCCACCTAGGGAATGCCCAGGAAGTGCGGGTTGTAGCCATTCATTTCTGTGATCTCTGGGATCCAAGGAGGCCTTTGCCCTGACCTTGTCCTCATGGCAGGGCAAGTGAGAGAGCAATGATGCTTCTCAGAATTCCCCCATCCCTGCACTGTCTGAGTGAACTGTGCTTCAGGAAAGAGCTCATGCAGCAGTGTAGAGACTTTAGGGGCCATATGGCCATGCCTTTCCCAGGGCCATGACCTCGAGGAGTCTGGTCAGTGCTCTTGGCTTCCATCTCTGGGGATCCATGGGAATATCAACATTTCCTCCTCATGGCTTGAGGGGATCAGAGGGCATGTGTGTGATGTGTGTACCCCAGTCCAACACTGCCCAGGTAGCATCACCCTGGACACTGTTTTCAGGGAGCAGAGTCCCTTGTCCTCTGATGGTCTTTGGGGCTCACCCCAGCGGAATCCTGCCCCAGGGTTTCCCCTGTCTCAGCTGAGAACTGGGGAAGAGAGAGCCTAGGGGAAGACTCACAGTGGGAGCAGTATTTTTGGAATTTTGCTTCCCTGCTGGCATGAAAAGGGCCTTTGGGCAGGTTGGGCACCCAGGAAGGTCACTGGGTTCATCTTTATAGTTGCCGTCTGTTTATTACAAGCAATGCTGGCTTGCCACTTACAGTGGTAAGTTTATTTTTCTGTTGAAGATACTTACTTTATTTAAAAAAAATTTTTTTTGAGAGAAAGAGAGTACACAGGGGAGGGGGGGAGAGAGAGAGACAGAGAAAGAGAGAGAGAGAGAATCTTAAGCAGACTCCACCCCCAGGCCAGAGCCAACACTCCCATCTCACAACTGTGAGATCATGACCTGAGCCAAAATCAAGAGTCAGATGCTTAACCGACTGAACCACCCAGGCGTCCCTGAAGACATTTACTCTTATGTGAAAAGTATGTGCGTTAAAGATTCAGTTGTTGGCAGTGTGCGGGAGCATGATGTGCATTTATTTATTTATCTTTAACATTTTTAATGCTTATTTATCCTTGAGAGGGACAGAGTGCGAGCAGGGGAGGGACAGAGAGCAAGGGAGACACAGAATCCAAAGCAGGCTCCAGGCTCTGAGCTGTCAGCACAGAGCCCGATGCGGGGCTCAAACTCACAAACTGTGAGATTGTGATCTAAGCCGAAGTCAGACACTCAACTGACTGAGCCGCCCAGGCACCCTGTGTGATGTGCGTTTAGATGTAAACACACGACACACTCCAGGTTTCTCTCGGGCACATGACTCTATTCACTCCGATCATAGTCCCAGTCACCATTAGGAGTTGTCGTATTCATTTGTGGTTCGCGTGGCCTCCTCCCTTCATTCCAGCCATTCCAGTGGCCTGTCTTCAGAGAGGCCATCCCTAGCTTTCCTTCTGAAACTCTAGCCTTTTCACCTGTTTCTTGGCCTCAGAACCTGTAGGGCCATTTGCATCGTCTCGCTCAGTTATTTAGTTTCTAGTTTGGGATCTTTCTCCAGTGGGAACTGGGATTCCTGTTTGCTGCTGTGGCGCCAGGCCTCTGATGGGGCCATAGCTGTAACAGGACCTCGGTAGCTGGTTGGAAAATGAGCGAGACTCCCGGATGGGCTTTCATCCCACTTAGAATCTGTGTTTGAACCCCCACCGTGGCCTGGTGCAGTGCGACTGCTCTGTGTGCACACACGTGTCTTCCCTTCCCTTCTGCATCCCACTGCCCTGCAGCCATGCCACCCTCCACTTGCCCAGCTCTTCCTCACTTTCCAGCTTTGCCCTGCCAGTGCCATCTGCCCTGGATCCTGTCTCCAGAGCTCTGCGGGGCAGCCCTGTGCATTCCTCAGGCCTCTGCTCAAATGCCACCTCTGTCTTTCAGGTTCTCGCTAAAGTACCTCCTGATCAACGTGCTCAGGCGCTAGCATTTTTGTGCAGAGTTGAGTGTTGGATTGAGATTCTCCAGGGTGCTTGAGGTGCAAAGAGGAAAAATAATCATAAGAAGCAGTGATAATAGCGGACTTTCACTGGGCCCTCAATTTGGTTTGAGGGACAGTTATGTTTCAGCTCATTCAGTTCCTACCTCCTCAGAATTAGGTTCTGTTATCATCCCTGCTTTACAGAAGAGGAACTTGAGGCTCACAGACATTAAGTTACCTACCCAAGGTCACACAGCTTTTAAGTAGTTGAAACTCACACATTGTCCATTGGCTGCCAGAGCCAGTTCCCAACCACAGTGGGCTGGGGAGGCCTGAGGATGACACCTAAATTAATCTGTGTGAGGGGGGTAGAGATTTCTCCTGCAGGTGAGGTTGGAAACAAGGAAGGCAAGAGGGGCCATCCCAGACAGAGGGAACGTTGTGGACAGAGGCTGCGAAGACAGAGTTGTTCAAGGAGGCCCGAGATTGTGATTGCCATGCGCCCCCCACCTGCTAAGATGGGTCTCGAGGAGGGAGCACGCATGGTCATTGACCCTTGCCCAGGACAGACATCACAGCCAGTCAGACACTGCTGCCTGTGTTCTTATGGCCACAAGGGCATTATTCTCACCCGCTTGGGTTCCCTGGTTCTCACGGTATTTGTGCCTCAGGGACATATCCCGTCAGGACTCTGGAAGGGAAAACTGACTGATACCTCACTGTGGAATCTTGTGGGGGTCTGAACGGCTGGGGGGCCCGAGCCGGTGTGGGGAGCTGATCCAGGCCCTGCCGCTCCCAGGATGGTGCCTCCCGTGAGGTGGAAGAGGACGGCTCCATTCTTCTGCCCATGTCCGCGGATGTATGGTCAGGGATGGTGGAGGCAGATAAACAGCAACAGTTCCTGGCAGTGCCTCACCTGTAGTGATGGAGGGGCGTAAGCGTTGCCATAGACCCTCGCCAGAAGGTCCTAGGTTCAGATCCCACCTCTGCTATGGAGACTGGGGACTCTCAGGGTGACTCACTAACAAAATGTACAGAGCGCTGTCATGAGCCAGAGACTCTAGTGTTGGCTTTATGAATGTTTTCTCTCGACTTCTCAATCTGATAAAGTGGGAGAGTTGTTGTTGTACTGGTGGAAGAAACGGAAGCTCGGAGGAATGAAGTGGCTTCTGCAAGGTAGACAGCAGGCAAGTGGTGATTCAAGGTTGAATTCAAGCTTGGGAGTGTGCTCCAGACCTGGGGACATTTAATCCCTTTGCCGTAGCACGTGAAGCCCTCGGCTAGGGGCGGGCATGCGGGGAGGACCGGGGAGGACCAGCTGCTGCTACCTCTGTTCTCAGGGTTGGAATTGTCTTCATGAGTATTTCCCCGGTCCTCTGACGTCCCAGACCACTTACCTTCTGCCCCCAAGGTCCTCACGGGAACGCCGTTGTCTGTGTCATTCTCCATGGCATCTGCCATTGAAGATTTCTCTGTCAGCCGTGTCTGCCCCCCACTTACACCCAGCTCAGAGCTCAGCCCTCCAGAGGCCTCAGTTCGGGGCTGGGTCTCCGTGCACCTTCACCGGTAACTAAGTTACAGGCTTTGATTCCTCCCAACGGCCCCGGTGCACTTAACGCTACTGTGTGTGACTTTCCAGGCACCAGTGACTTTCAAGGACGTGGTTGTGACCTTCACCCAGGAGGAGTGGGAATTACTGGACCTGCCACAGAGGACACTGTACTGGAGGGTGATGAGGGAGACCTGTGGGCTCCTGCTCTCGCTGGGTAAGGCTTCTCACCTCCACGCGGGGGCCTGCAGCCTCCTGGGTTCCTTCCTCTCTCCTGAGGCCCGGCTGGTAGAGAAGGGCTCCGAGTGGCTCGCCGCCCTCCCCACAGGCCCCACTGTGTGCTGGGCCCACCTCCTCCTGCCCACTCTCCTTTTGTCTCCACCAGGAATCACTAGGCAGGAAACCTAGTTCCCCTGGCAGATGGAAGTGAGGTGCCTGGCAGAACCTGGGATTGGGGTGCCCCGAGAATGGGTTCAGGACGTGGGAGGAAGCACGGTTGTTCCACGGCCCCGGGGCTCTCGTCCTGGCTTCTCTCTCTGGGTCTGCACACACCACTGTCTTTTCACAGCAGCTTTTGGTGGGAGTGGGCACCTCATTCTTCTTCTGTGAGCCCCTTGGATTTCTCATCTCCATTCTTGTCTGTGTGTTCATGTCCTGCCTTCTCTGCATAGGTGTTTGTGTTTGTGTAGCGGGAAGCAACCCCTGGAGCCCACGCTCCCCTCACCCTCTCAGCCCAGTGCCCTGCACAGGCTTCACCTGGGGCGCCTGCTAAGGATTCCCGCCAGAGGTTGCTGACTGGCCCGGCTGTCTGAGTCAGGTGACCCCACAGCATGTTAGCATGGTCGTGGGCTGATTCTCCAAGAAGGGGGGAGAGTGAGGCTGGGCCCCAGTGGATGTTTGCCCTCAGTGTTGCCCGCCCATTTATAAACAACACAGACTCAATGAAAAGGCTGCTTCGGCCTAGACCATCCTTTGCTGGTGTGGGCCATACTGTGCTGGGGTGGCAGATAGTTTAAGACGACACAGATGCACACCCTGAGAAAGCCATTTCCCTCTTGATTCTCATCAGGAAGATGTCTCAATTCGTGCTGAGTTATTAATGCTGAGTCGTTCATGCCTGTCACGACTGTCGCCAGTGTCCATTTTCAGCAGAGGCAACAGTCTCCAGCTCGTAGCCCCGAGCAGGCTGCTGAGCTCGCTGGGACCTGTTATCGTTATTTTGATTTCTTTATTGTGTTTTGATTGTAACCTTTCATCCGTGGCAAGGAAGATTTTCCATTTTCTGGAGTAATGTGAGATCCCCTTTGAAGACATTGATTTACAAGAAATTAAAAGTGGTTTGCTTTCGAGAGAAGCCATTAGTAATGAGTTGTCATGGCCAATGTCCCCTGAGCACTGACACGTGTCTGGCCTTTTCTGGGCACTTGCCCTGCTCCATTCATTGAACTCTCACAATATCCCTGGGAGGTGAGATGTTTCCCCAGAACTGCCTGACTTTGAACCCAGTTTTCTCCCCACTGGGGACCTCTTGCCCAAAGGCAATCATCAGGTTTTGGAGCCAACAATTTATTGTGATTAGTTTAATACACTTACGTGTTATTCAGTGATCTTGTCATATTCCTAGTATTATTTCAGCGCACAGGCGTGGGTGTGCAACATGTGTGAAGTACACAGTATGAAGTATCCAGCCCAGTGCATGTTTTACTCATTTACCTACTGGTGTGACTTCCACTGGGTCAACCTTTGCAGTGTTCCCAGCCCCCAGCAGGCTCCCCTGCCCCACCGTGTAAGGAAAAGACCACCATTGCAGGGAGCTTGTCAGGAAGCCAAAATGTTAAAACTTAAGCTTAATGTAAAAGATGGGCCTTAATGGTCAAATGCCACCCTGTTCCCCCTGTGGTAAAGGCCCTTTCCTTTGTGAAATGACACCGAGAGGAGATGCTGGTTGATGTCGGTGTAAATGTCCTCATTCACCCAGGTCACTGTGTGAGTTTCCTTACATTCCTGCAACGTGCCAGTCTGGGAATCACCGGGTAGCACCTCCCACCATCCCTGGCTCCCCACAGTCAAAACCTCCTACTCACATCCCCCCTCCCACTTGAACAGCCCACTTTCTCCCAGCTGTTGGCCCCACGTAAGGGCCAGGAGCCATTTTGTCCCCAGTGCAGTGCTCAGCAGGCTGGGCTTTGGACCTAGGTGGCCTGGAGTCAAATCCCAGGTTGGCTTCCTGTGGACTGTGGCAAGTTACTGAGGCTGACCCCCTGTTCTCCCTTTTCCTCCCCCTGCAGTCATCTCTCCTGACTAAGCGACCGGCTTAAGTCACCTGTCTTTCTCAGATGGCCAATGATGAGGGTACCATTTGCAGATTGACGGAGACTAGGACTTTCGTCACTCACTGACGAAAGAGTGAATCACCCAGGGAGCTTGGAAAACTCCTGACGCCCAGGCCTCACCCCAGAGTTCTGGTTTGAACTGACCTGTGGTGAGAATCAGGCCTCCCCTGTAGAGATATAGGTAGGGTGAGACCCACAGACTCAGAGCCATTAGAACACAGCTGCTCAGAAATTCCATGGAAGCTTCTTGTTGAGCCCTCCCTGGGGGCATCAGTTTTAGTGAACAGCCCTGCCATTTGAAAAGGCCAGAAAACAACTCCTCAGTACCTGTTTCCATCAGACCCCTCATGCAGCCATCCTCAGGTCCTGCCCCTTTTACACTGCCCTTATCTCCTGAGTCTGTCCCCACCACCCCCTCCCTGAGCTCCAGCCTTGACACCCTGGTCCGCCTGTCTTGTCCTCTCATCTGCACGCTGCTAACGCACCTGTGGTCTCCCCGTCTGCTTGTGCCTCTGCCCAGCTGTCCTCTGCACCAGCTCTCCCAGCCGCCCACCCGATTCTAAGCCTTCACCACACTCTCAGCCACTGAGGCTCAGTCCACGGCCAGACTCATGTCAGAAATAAAGACTTTACTTCTTCTTGCTTCTCGACCCTTTCAGACTCATCTGCATCTGATTTCTGCCTCCAGCCTCTGTTCTCACCGCCCCCCACCAGGAAGAGGTCTCACCCCCAGCTATGACCAGCTCCTGCGCCAGGGACTGGGTCACACCCTCTCCTGCCTTCTTGGGAGCTCCTTCTTTAGGTCTAGAGTTGACTGATTGGTGTGATTATGTGTACAACCAACTTTTTAGAGGAGATGTTGCATTCTAGGGAGAAATGTCTACACTGAACTTCCATATATCCCATTCTCCCTCCCTCCCTTCCCCCCTTCCCCCATTCCTTTCTTTCTCTGAAGTATAATTTATACACATTGATGTGCATGAATCTTGAGGATTTAACTTGATGAGTTTTTGCACATGAATAAATCCAAGTAACCATTCAGGTGAAGATACAGACCTTAGGAGGTGCCTTGTAAGCCCTACTAGTCCTACTAGTCCATGTCACCTCCTACAAAGGTAACCGCTGATACCTGAACACCGTCGGTGAGTTTCACTTCTTGAATGGATATAAATGGAGCCTCACAGTATGTTTTCTGCCTCTCTTGTGTTTATCATCAGTATGTCTGTGAGGTTCATTCATATGGATGCAAATGTTTGGAGATTGACATTTTCATACTATGTAATATCCCGTTGTAGTTATATAGTGCAGCCTATCCATTCTCCTGTTGATGGACATCTGGGCTGTTTCTTTTGGGGTGGGGATGTTATGAACATCACTGCTGTGAGAGGTTCTGTTAGGCATGTACCCAGGACTGGACTGGATTGGACATGGGATAGGTGTATATTCAGCTCTAAGAGAAATTATGAAACAATTTTCAGCATGATTGATCATCCCACACACCACCAGCCCCGTTTGTGAGTTCCTGTTGCTCCACATTCTCGTCAGTGCTTGGTGTCCTCTCATTACTCTTTGTAATGGGATGCACTTTAGAGGGGACTCCCAGGACCATAGCACTGAAATCGATGCACTTCTCTCTGATCCCCATTCCTCAAGCACAGAGATCACCATTTTCCAGAATTCACACTTACTATTCATTACTTGTTCTGTGGGAAGTTATGTCATTACAAGATCCGTTTCCTTATGGATATAGGGGTATTCAGATTTTCTCTTTACTCTTATCTCAGTTTTGGTATGTTGTGTCTTCCAGTAATTCTGTGTCATCTGAATGTTTGAGCCAGTACTTTTAAAATCATTTTATCATCCCTGTGTGTGTGTGTTATGTGTATATACATACTTGGAAAATATATTGTGTAGGCCTTTTGTTAAACTTTATCAGAAGGGTATTCTAGGGCACCTGGATGGTTCAGTCGGTTAAGCATCCAACCCTTGATTTTGTGGTCAGGTTATGATCTCATGATTCTGAGATTGAGCCTGACTTGAACTGGGCATTCAGCCTGCTTAAGACTCTCTCCCTCTCTCTCTGCCCCTCCCTCACTTGTGTGCTTGTGCGCGCTCTCTCTCTTTCTCTCTCTCTCTCTCAAAAGAAAATGAAAGGGTACTCTGTAGTCATCTGGGACTGGCTTTTTTATTCAGTATTATGTTATTGTCTATAACATATATTTATATATTATATGTTACGTATTATATATTTATATGTTATATATTACATGTCATATATAGCTGTAGTTCACTCGTGTTCTTTGCCTGGGAAATAACCTCTTGCATGAATATTCCACAAAGTATTTGTTCTTTTAGACATTTACTTTTTCCCAGCTCTTCCCTCTTGCACACGATGCTGCCATGAAAATGTTTATGCGTGTGTCCTTGTGCACATGTGTGTGAGTTTCTCATGATAACGTTCCTGGGAGTGGAATTTTGGGTGACTAGGGATTTGGCATGTTAAGGTGGCACCCAGTTGTTTCCTGAAGTGGTTATAGTAATTTTGACTTTGGCCAGCAATATCTGAGAGATTCCATGGACCTACATCCTCTCCAGTATTTGCTATTACCAGCCTCCTTAGTTTTTGTCAGTCAAATGAGTATAAAAAATATCTCAGTGTAGTTTTGTTTTGCAGCCCTTCATTACTAAGAAAGTGGAGTGACACTCCCCATTTGTTTAGTGGCCATGTGTATCTTTTATTAATGTCAGTTCATGATTTTTTTTCTGATTTTTCTGTGAAGATGGTTGCTCTTCCCTTTTTGATTTGTCAGATTTTTTTTGTATATTCCTGATACTAATCTTTGACCCATACTGTGGGCTGCAGTTGTATTCTGTTAGAGTTTAGCTTTTAAAAAATATTCTTTAAAGTATCTTTTGATTAATATAAATTCATATTTTGTTTACTGCGGTCAATTTCTTTTTTTTTTTTTTTTATGATTACTGCTTTTCATGTCTTGCTAGGAAATATCCCTACACCAAGGTCAAAAACATACTCGTTTTCTTTTGCTTGCTAATCTGGAATTAATGATGTGTGTGATGTGCGGTAGAAATGGAATAACTTTTTTCTTCATGTGGGAAACCAGTTTTCTAGCCCCCCTTGTTGTCTGTCACTGTTACCAGTGACCTGCTGTGTCATCTCTGCGGTGTGTGAAAGCTGTGTCTGTTCATGAGGCTATTACTTCCTGTTGCCAGTTTTTCTTAGGCCTGTAATTTCATCATAACCCCAGGACTGGGAGGGCAAGCCCCATCGCCTTATTTTTGTTTCAGTGATATTCTTGGCCCTTAACTCTTCCTAGGAAATTCTAGAATCACCTTGTTGAGTTTCATGGCAAATCATGTTATCTGGAATTGTAATGAACTTAAAGATAGATTTGAGGAGAATTTACAACTTTGTTATTAATTTCTCCATGTATATAGATCTCTTTAATATCTTGAAATGTTTCAGATTTCTCTACTAGCTTTCTTCCATTGTTTAGTCCCCGCACTGTTCCTCACACACAGAAGATTTAAAGTGTTCCTCACCTTGAGCCCTGTGGGCACTGTCCGGGGAGTGGCGATGGCTGCCCTTACTCTCAGCCCTCCAGACTCTGGAATCGGCACCCTGTTTGTGGCACCGTCCGCATCTCTGCCATCCTCGTGCCCTGCAGCTCCCTAGGCATCAGGACTCTCTCTCGACTTGGCACCTTGTGCACTCTGCCTCCTTTTGGGCGCAGTGCCCTCTTACTTTCTATGTGTGCTGGCTCCTGCTTCTTCACGACTCAGATCTCAAGACACCTCCCAAATTCTCTCTCTCTCATTTGGACTGTGTTAGATGTCCCCTTCCTTCCCTGTGTTCCTGGTAACCACGTGTGACGTCCTTTCTTAGAACAAACACAGCCTGTGTTGTCTTCGTTTCTCTCCCCTCTGGACAGAGAGAAAGGGATTCCACTCTGGACCCTGCCCCCAATTCTCCTCAAGGTTGTCCCTCTAAGGGTGTCAAGAATCCAGGGACCAGTAGGGGCGCCTGGGTGGCGCAGTCAGTTAAGCGTCCGACTTCAGCCAGGTCACGATCTCGCGGTCCGTGAGTTCGAGCCCCGCGTCGGGCTCTGGGCTGATGGCTCAGAGCCTGGAGCCTGTTTCCGATTCTGTGTCTCCCTCTCTCTGCCCCTCCCCCATTCATGCTCTGTCTCTCTCTGTCGCAAAAATAAATAAACGTTGAAAAAAAAAATTTTTTAAAAAAGAATCCAGGGACCAGCAAAAAACAAAAACAAACCACACAACAACAACAACAAACCTGAGCTTCAGAGATGTGAACAGTTATCAGTGGCACTGTTTTCCCGCTGGCTTGGCGATCGTGTTTCTTTATGTTGGCATTGCTAATGGGCCTCTTTTGTGTATTGGATTCTCTTCAGGTGATGAAGCAAAAACCAGGACCACGGAGCCTTCTGCTTCTCAGTCGGCCGTGTTTGAGGGATGCTTATCCCACAGGTTACCGACTCAGGAAGACTCCAGTGTTTCCATGCTGGGAGAGGCCAGGGAACAAGAAGAACCATCCAAAAAACAGGGAGGGCCCGTGAAGACAGGGATAGTCCCGTTCAAGGAGACTCTCCCTGGAGAGATGAACCCCGAGTGTGATCATTGGGGAACAGGTGAAAATCTGTGTACAAAGGACTTACAGGAGCAAGTCTCTGCAGGAGATGCTCTCCATGAGTACGAATCACGTGGATCAAGGAAAGACCCCTCGATTCATGGAGGGAAGAACTTGTACAAGTGCAAGGAATGCGGAAAAGGGTTTAAGAAGAATCGCTTCCTTCTCCAGCATCAGTGGATTCACACTAAAGTAAAACACTATACATGCAAAAAGTGCGGGAAGGCCTTTCTCAGGAAGGCAGAGCTCACTGGACACTACAGCGTTCACATGGAGAAGAAGCTCTATGAGTGCATCAGGTGTGAGAAGGCCTTCAGCCGCAGGTCACACCTCACAGAGCACCAGCGGGTTCACACTGGGGAGAAGCCCTTTGTGTGCATCGAGTGCAGGAAGACCTTCAGCCGCAGGTCACACCTCACAGAGCACCGGCGGATTCACAGCGGAGAGAAGCCATATATGTGCAGCGAATGCGGAAAGGCCTTTGCCCGCCACTCTGATTTTATTCGGCATAACAGAACCCACACTGGAGAAAAGCCCTTTGAGTGCAAAGAGTGTGGGAAGGCCTTTTGTAACAGCTTTTCTGTAACTCGACACATGAGGTGTCATTCTCAGGAGAAGCTCTATGAGTGCGGCGAGTGCGGAAAGACCTACGGCTACCGCTCGACCCTCGCTACTCATCAAAAGATCCACAGTGGAGTAAAATCCTATAAGTGTAAGAGATGTGGGAAGGCCTTTTACCGGAAGACGGGCCTCAGTCAACATCAGAGAACTCACACTGAGTTCCGAAAGAGACCTTTTTAAAGTGACGACTGTGGCGGATCGTTTGACCGGGAGAGCGTTACTTGGCTTGGCATCTGAGAGTTTGTACCCGAGGCTTCCCTGCGTACGTGTCCTCCTTCGTGTGCACGGCTCTTGCTGGGGCTACGGCATTACCTTCACCTGTGGCTGAGCCCTGGCACTTCAGAGACCGGAGGCCAGGCTCCCAAACACGACTTGGTTCTTAGGAGAGGGACCTTCTTCCCACACCTGAGAGTGCTTTGCTGTCACGTGGCCTGCAAAGAGGCCTGGGCCTGTTTGTCCCAAAGCACAAGTGATGTGCTTTGCAGTGGACAGAGGGCCCTCTCCCCTCATTGTCCACATCTCCCCCTGGAACTTTATGTGTTCACAGGGGCCTGCTGTGGAATGGGCAGGAGTCACGAGAACCCTATCCTTCACACCCATTATCCTGCACGGTGCCTGGTGTCGTGGAGATACATGGGTGACTGAGACGTGGGCCTTGCTGTCTAGAAGGGAGACACACGTGATAACACAGAGGTGTAGAGGTGTAGTTTGGCCACTCTGATGCTGTGGCAGCAATGTGCCTGTGGTCCCCATGTGGCAATGAAGATCAAGGTCAAAACTTTGGCAAGGAGGGCAGATGTCCTTTGGGAAGAGTGGTCCAGTGGTGAAGGTTTTGGATCCTCGGGATACTGGAATTCGAGCACTTCCGAGCTGTGCCCATCGCCATCTGGGTGACCTTGGTTATGTCATCTCCCCACACGCCTCTTGTTACAAAAGTGGGGAGATCCATGTTAAACTGTGAAGCATGGGCAGAGGAGCAGACGGTATACAAAGGTGAGATCACACATACCCATGAGGAATGGAGGAGCCCCAGCCATGTTCAAAGATGAGGAAGAATGTTCTGGTAAAGGGAACAGCATGTGCCAAGACCCTGAGGCAGGGGAGAGCTGGCCTTGTTAGTGGAAGCAGCTGAAGGCCAGTGTGTCCAGAGGAAATGAATGGTGGATGGTGAGATGGAAGAACAGGGGCGGATGTGGTGTTGGCAGGCTGAGGAAGGGATTCACCACGGCAGTGGCATGTTCTTGCTTCTGAGTTCCCCCTTGGCTGCTGTGTAGAGAGCGAATTGAAGAAGGGAGAATTGATATGGGAGAGAGACAAGGCCACCATGTAACCCAGGAGTTCGTTGGCGTTGCCTGACCCAGGATGGTAGCATTGGAATTGGTGGGGAGAGGATGACTTAGGATGTGTTAGGAGGCAGAGCGCACAGGACATGTGCATAATTGGGATGATGAATGAGCCCCGAGGAATGACTTTCCCTCCTCGATCCTCAAGAGGAAGCCCTCTGCATCCATGGAATGTGACATGGGGCCTGTCCTTGTGTTCTGGTCTTCAGTCAGCACCTAGTGTGTTGAGTGAGCAGGTGAAGCTGAAGACTCCCTTTCTCAGACAGAAAACTGGCAGGACTCCTTGTCCCCGTGATGGTCACATGGGCAGTGAATTTACCATGACCTTTTTTCTCTGATGGAGAGGGGCCCTAGGTACGTAGATTTGCACAGGAAGCCGTGCAGGGCAGTGATGACGCCGGCCTCTCCATGGGCACCATTCTCAGCTGTGCTTCTTGCCAGTGGCCAGGACTCAGGGCCATTCAGGAATTTGGGGGGTTCTCAGTTTCCTCCTCTGTAAATGGTGATCTAATAAGCCTCAGCCTCAGTATCTGTGAAACAAGAGTGTTGACTGATGCACTTCACCAGGTGGTTGTTCAGATTAAAGGATGGTGTTGTGAAGTACCTGGTGTCAGCTTTGCGGGTGTTCTTAAATGTTCACAGTTGTTAAAATTGTTTTCACTGAAGTGTTACCCCTTTGTGCCACCCTGTTCTTTTCTCATCAGGAGATGTGCTGATGGGATTTGCTGGTAAAAATATACTTCAGGTCCCGAGAACATCTCAGCTGATTTTAGGCCTTAAGAAACTTGTTCATAGATTCTGGTGAACCTAGGCATGAGGTCTTGGTTCCCCACCAACCAAATCCAGGACGTTGTTCGCCCCCTGGTTTCTTTTCCTGGTGGAGATGGGGTGGCTGAGGATGCCACAGAATGTTAGTTTTGCTTTAATGGAAATTCAAAATTTGCACTTGAAATTTATGGGTGAAAATTAAGTACCTTGTGAAGGGAGGTTTGAACCATCTAAAAGTACTGACTAATGGGGCACCTGGCTGGCTCAGTTGGAAGAGCATGCAAATATTGATCCTGGGGTCCTGAGTTCAAGCCCCACATTGGGGGTAGAGATCACTTAAATAAATAAAGTTTTAAAAAAATTTTAAAAAGACTACTAATTTATTTCATGACTCATGTAATATTTGATATATTTGGGATTAATATATCCTCTTATTTTATGGCTTTGTCTCCCTTGTTGTTTTTCTGATTCTTTAAAAAAAACAACTTTTACTCAGAATCCAGATTTTTTTAAAATTCTAGTTTAAAAAGCATATTGTTTGTTATTGTTTAAGCTAAAATTTACAAACACAACAGTAGATGACAGAATTGTAAATACTTTTCTGTCTTCCCAGGCAATATAAGGGACTTAGAAGATGAGCTAGCATGTTCTGTCTCCGTATATGTGTTGAGATTATGCATGTTAACTCTATCAGTCTAACTCCACAAGGAAATGTTATTCTTGTTTAAGGCAAGTAACGAGCCAGATGAGTATGCGTTCCCCTCTTGGGTCCTCATTCCTTCTGTAATTGCAAGTGTTTCATCTGAGATTACTTTCCAACGTTCTTAAACATAACCTTTAGGATTTCATTTTATGTGTGTTAATCTTCCATTAAATTCTTCATTTTTGGCTTGAAATACTATTATTTTGTATTCTTTCTTGACAGTTTTACCATATATAGAAATCTAGGTTGGCATGGGTTTTTTTCCTTCAGCACATCCTTGAAGAGGTCCTTCCACTTTGTTCTAGAATCATAATGATATTGGGAGTGATTGGCAACAAGTATACTTTGTGTATGATCTTTTAAAAAAAATGTTTGCTTTGGGGGCGCCTGGGTGGCTCAGTCGGTTAAGCGTCCGACTTCAGCTCAGGTCACGATCTCGCGGTCCGTGGGTTCGAGCCTCACGTCGGGCTCTGGGCTGACCGCTCGGAGCCTGGAGCCTGTTTCAGATTCTGTGTCTCCCTCTCTCTCTGCCCCTCCCCCATTCATGTTCTGTCTCTCTCTGTCTCAAAAATAAACGTTACCAAAAAAAATTTGTTTTTAAATGTTTGTTTTTGAGAGACAGAGAGAGAGCGGGGGAGGGGCAGAGAGGGAGACAGAGAACCCAAAGTAGGCTTAGCACTGTCAGCGTAGAGCCTGACCTGGGGCTCAAACTCATGAACCATGAGACCATGACCTGACCAGAAGTGGAACGCTTAACCGACTGAACCATCCAGGCACCCCTACTTTGTGTATGGTTTTAAGAATAGAAATATTAGGGGCCTTGGAATATAGGCAGAGATTATATCTTCGTTGTGTTTTCTCTTTTGTGCTCCTCCACAGGGATAGTTTCTCCAGCCTCAGTGATTTCAGTTTGCACACCGGCCCCCCCTCCAGTATTTAGCGCTCTCTTGAGAGCTGAGGTTCAGGCATGGACTGAGGGTGCATTGGGGCCCTGGTAGGTGCATTTTTAATATAGACCCGTGTGATACTAATGCTGCTGGTTTGGGAGCCACTGGATTAGAGCACCACTTAATGTTAGTACACAATGATGCTGCAAGCAAGTTATCTTTTTATCACCTAATTTAAAACTTGCTCATTTATTTTATATAGTATTGTTAACCATAGTCACCATGCTGCATATTTCATCCCCAGGACTTATTTTATTGTATGGTTTTTTAATTATATTTTTTTCCTGGAAGGCGGCTGAGGAGGCTTGCTTAAGGCCACATAAGTAGAAGTCTCTTGTCACAGCTATCCCAGGATGGGGCTTCACCCAAGGTGGCCACAGAAATCTGGGCCTGGTCCCTGTATTTGGAGCCATAGAGCATTATTCCCCAGTATCCCTTGTGGGGCTGTTTGCCAACTTCCTGGAGAATGGGAACCGCCCATCCTAAGCTGGTGATGTGCAGGACGGAAATTATTACCCAGAAGGCTGTGCCTTGTGTGTGGGCAGTAAGGACCCCTCCAATAACAACACAGGAGAATGGCATTTCCTGCGGAAGTGGGGGTGACACTTACGATGATGTCGTAGAGGCTGTGGCCGGTCTTTCCACGAAGAATGGCGGAGGGAGGAAGGAAGGGGAGGAGAATGGGACCCATCTCTGTGTCTTTGGGTGAGCCGTGACCCTCACCTGGCCGCGCCTCTCCTGGACCTGCACTGGTCCTCCTTCCTCCAGGTGCCTGGAGGCGACACCCTGGGCCTTGTGTGTCCTCCCGTTTCTGGGACCCAATAAGATGAAGTACGGTTTCCGGGAACAAGAACTGGCAAGAACAGAGGTTTGGATGTGGTACTAAACTAGGAATGTTTCGCGACATCAGATCCATGCTGTGCCTGCAGCAACAGGAGAGCAGGCAGACAGGAATCAGCAGTGGAATGGCCCGTGAGGAGCTGGATCTCTATTCTGAGGGTGATGGGAGCCGTGGAAGGACGTCCTCTGACTCAAGTCTTTACAGGCTCCTCACGTCTGCACATAGGAAAAGCAACTGTGCGGGTGCGGGTTGTTTCCCTAATGTTAATCCAGCCTAGTTTTCTTCTGACAAAACCCAGTGACTCATATATACCTTTTTTCGTCTTACTTTTTCCTGGATGGGATTTGCCATAGATTTTATTACTACTGATTTCATTCACCTGTGTTAATTAGGTCTCTACTTCTGTAATTGTTTTGTTTCTTGTCCTCATGAAGTTTTGATGTAAGTGGTGTGTTGGCTTTTTTTTTTTTTTTGGTACCTTCTCAAAATCACTTCATTTTTTAAATATCTTAGTATTGCACACTAGTGAATAGGATAGTGTGACACATGGAAAGCACAGTTCCTGATGTGGAGAAAGTTTTATTTGGGTGACAGCCAACCTTAAGCAAAGCAAACAATTAGATAATTGCACAGATACGAATCATGTATTATAAACCTTAAGCAAGTACGCTATGACTTAGTTAGAATATTTGAAGGTCATAGTCATGTTTTTGTCTGATTACTCCTAATTCTTCATATTTTGCTATTTTAAATGGCATATTTTATTTTAAATACATTTTTAAAGCTTTTGTTTCTGTTATACAGAATTTTCTGTATTGAAATGAGTTAACATTATATATGTATAAGTAAGCTTGCTGATTTTGCTTAACTATAATTGCTTTTATTTTTTCTTTTTCAGAGTAGACAATCATTACCAATGAGTAATTACAACCTTATTCTTTATTGGGATATAATTGACACAAGTTAATTTCAGGTGTGCAACATAATGATTTTATATTTGTATATACTGAAAAATGTTCAACACAGGAAGTCTAATAAACACCCTTCACCATTCAGTTACAAAACATTTTTTTCTTGTGATGAAAACTTTTAAGACATACTCTTAGCACCTTTCAAATATGTAATACAGTGTTAACTGTGGTCACCATGCAGTACCTTACATCCTCATGATTTATTTTATAATTGGAGGATTGTACCTTTTGACTCTCTTTATCCATTTGCCTACCCTCCCAACCCCCACCTCTAGCAAGCACCAATTTATGTATTTATGAGTTCATTTTTTTTAATTCCACATATAAGTGAGATCATATATACAGATTTGTCTTTATGATTTATTTCACTTAGCATTATACACTCAGGGTCTATCCATGTTGTTGCAAATAGCAAGCTTTCCTTCTTTTTTATAGCTGAATAGTATTCCATTGTGTATACACACCACATCTTTATCCGTTCATCCTTCAATGGACACAGTTTGTTTCCACATCTTCATTATTGTAAATGCTTCCATGAACATAGGGTTGCATGTATCTTTTCAAATTGGTATTTTCATTTTCTTCAGATAAATAGAAGTGGAATTGCTGGATTATATGGTGAATCCATTTTTAATTTTTGAGGAACTTCTATATTGTTTTCCATAGTGGTTGTACCAATTTATATTCCTACCAGCAGTGCATAAGGATTTCCTTTTCTCCATATTTTCACCAACACTTGTTATTTCTTGTCTTTTTAATAACAGCCATTCTGTCAGGTGAGAAGAAATAGCTCATTGTGGTTTTGATTTGCATTTCCTTGCCCCTGATGATGAGTGATGTTGAGCCTGTATGTCTTCTTTGGGAAAATGTCTATTCACATCTGCCCTTTTTTTAACTGGATTGTTTGGTTTGTTTTTCATTGTTGACTCATAGGGGTCCTTTATGTATTTTCCATACTAAAAAATATGATTTGTAAATATCTTCTCCCATTTAGTAGATTGCCTTTTCACTTGAGTTGATGCTTTCCTTTGCTGTGCAGAAGCATTTTTGTTTTATGCAATTGCACCTGTTTATTTTTGCCTTTGTTCTCTTGCTTTTGGAGTCTGGTCCAAATAATCATCATCAAGACTGATGTCAAGGAGCTTGCCACCTATGCTTTCTTCCAGATTTATGGTTTCAGGTATTACAGCCAAGTCTTTAATCCATTTTGAGTTATTTTTTATGTATCATGTAAGGTAGTGATCCAGTTTTACTCTTTTGCATGTGGCTGTTCAGTTTTCCCAACACTATTGAAGATATTTTTTTCAATCTCTTTGGCTCCTTTGTTGTGAATTAATTGACCATGTGTATGTGGGTTTATTTCTGGCCTCTGTTCTCTTCCATTGATCTATGTGTCTGTTTTTATGCCCCCGATACTGTTTTGAATACTTATAGCTTTGTAATAGTTTGGTATCAGGGAGCATGATGCCTCCAGCTTTGTTCTTCTTTCTCAAGATTGCTTTGGCTATTTGGGATGTTTTGTGGCTCCGTACACATTTTAGGATTGTTCTAATTCTGCAGAAAATGCCATTGAAATGTTGATAGGGATTGCATTGAGTCTGTAGATTGCTTTGGGTAATATGGACAGTTTAACAGCATTATTTCTTCCAATCCATGAGCACAGGATATCTTTCCATTTATTTATGTCTTCTTTCATCTTTCATCAAAGTCCTATATAGTAATCAGTGTATATAGGTCTTTTACTGCCTTGGTTAAGTTTATTCCTAGGTATTTTATTATTTTTGATGCAATTATAAATGGGATTGCTTTTTAAATTTCCTTCTATTTTGTTATTAGTGTATAAAAACATGACTTTTTTGTATATTGATTTTGTATTTTGCTGAACTTTAACAAATTTGAATTTGTTTATTCTAACAGGTTGGTTTTTTTTTTTTTTTTGATGGAGTTTTCAGGATTTAAAATGTTTATTTTTGAGAGAGAGAGAGAGACCCCACATGTGAGCAGGGGAGGAGCAGAAAGGGAGGGGGGACAGAGGATCTGAAGGAGGTTCTGTGCTAATAGCAGAAAGCCCACTGCAGGGCCCAAATTAATGAACCGTGAGCTCATGACCCAAGCCAAAGTCAGACACTTAACCAACTGAGCCACTCAGGTGCCCCTCAGGGTTTTTTTTATATATAAAATCATGTTGTCAGCAAATAGTGACAGTTTTATTTCTTCCTTTGTAAGTTAGATGCTTTTTACTTCTTTTTCCTGTCTGATTGCTCTGGCTGGGATTTACAATGCCATGTTGAATAAAAGTGGTGAGAGTAGGTGTTCTTTTTCCTGACATTAAAGGAAAAGCTTTCAGCTTTCACTGTTAAGTATGATAGTAGTGGGCTTGTCATATATGGCCTTATTCTCTTCAAATAATTTTTCTGCCCCCTTTTCTCCTTTTTCCTCCTCCTCCCATGCAAATGTTAATACATTTGATGGAGTCACTGAGTTCCCTAAGTTTATTCTCATTTTGCATATTTCTTTTTTTTTTTCTCTTTTGTCCATCTTGATTACTTTCCATTACTCTTCTAGGTGGTCAATTCCTTCTTCTGCTTCTTCCAGCCTGCTGTTCATTGCATTAAGCATGTTTCTAATCTCATTTATTGCACTCTTCATTTCTGATAATTTTTTTAATCTATGTATTAAGGGTGTCACTGATGTCTTCCACTCTTTTCTCAAGTCCAGTGAGTATCCTTATGATCATTGCTTTAAATACTCCATCAGACATGTTACTTATATCTGTTTCATTTAGATCTCTGTCTGTGGCCTCATCCTGTTCCCTTTGGTACCTCTTCTCATTTTAGGTCTCTGTGCCTATTTCTGTTTGTTAGGAAAGTTGACTAGGTCTCCTGCTCTTGAGGGCCTTATAAGTAAGAGGTCTTGTAGTGCCCTGCTGCATAGTGTCCCCTTTTCCCCCAGGGCCTGGTACTTCCGAGTGTTCCTCATGTGTGCTGTATGTGTTCTGCTGTTTTCTCTTGGATGCTTTATCCTTCCAGCTAGTCGTCTGCAGATTATTTGCCTGTTGTGGGTAATGTTTTATCCTTGGCCTGAATGTAGCACATTTTAACTAGATGTACTCTTGTCTGCCTGTGAAATAAGACCTGTTGCCACTGTCACTGGAATGGAGGCCCTGCAAAATTCCCAGGTTGGGAGATGCAGTATTGGCAGGGATGTGGGCCAGTCTTCTGAGGGAGGGGGGCCACTCCACTAGGATTAAGGCAATCATGACTAGGAAGGGTAGTTCTACCAGACCGTGGAGGGTGCTGAGCTTGGTGTAAACAAGTTAGGCAGCAAGTGAGCAAGTGTCTGTGCTATGCTGGTTCCCACAGGTGTCCCTGTGTTTATGTCGAGGGGTGGGGGAGGGAAATGGCATCTACCAGTTCCTTTGTTCCTGCAGGATCTCTCCATGAATTCTGCCTCTTTGGGACACACTACAAGATGAGCAAATAACCTCCCCACTCCGTGCCCCAGGCATTCTTCGGATCACTGTCCACAAGCTGTTTGCTCTGCCTTCTCTCCAAAAGCAGTCCCAAGGCCTCCTGTCTCTATGTGATCCTGCTGACTTTTAGAACTCCAGGCTTTAAGCCCTACTGGATGCAAGTACTCATGAAATTTGGCCCCTCTTGCTTTCCAAGCTAATTGCTATGGGGATTCATTTTCCCCATGCTTTCCCATGTGCTAGTCTGTCTCTTGCCCTTCTCTGTGACCATGGCTCTCTCCCCGCAAATGTCAGCCACGATCCATTTCTCTCCCAGACCACATCTCCACACTTCCTTCTTTGATGTGGCCTCTTCTCTACCTTCAGTTGTGGAGTTTATTCTGCCTGCCAGTCTTTAAGTTGATTTCTGGAGTATTTAGGATGATTTGATATTTAGTTGTATTTGTGGGACAAGGCAAGCCTAGAGTCCTCCTACTCTGCCACATCATCCTCTCCCCAACCCCCAAAATATTTTTGTTAAGGTTTTGCTGTATCTATGTTAATGTGGGTATTGCTCTGTAATTTGTCTTAATATCATTCTCCATATGTAGTATCATGTTATTATTGGGTTCACTTAATTAGTTGGGAAATGTATGAACCTTGTTTTGGAAGACTTGTGCACAATTGGTATTGTTTCAGCTTTACATATGCTGTAAAAGTTCTAAAATGTTCCAGGGCTGACCCTAAGCTGACAGCTACATAGAAAACAGGGACAGGAGTCCTACAACCACAAGGAACTTAAATTGTCCAACAACTCGGGGCGCCTGGGTGGCGCAGTCAGTTAAGCATCCGACTTCAGCCAGGTCACGATCTTGTGGTCCGTGGGTTCGAGCCCCGCGTTGGGCTCTGGACTGATGGCTCAGAGCCTGGAGCCTGTTTCCGATTCTGTGTCTCCCTCTCTCTCTGCCCCTCCCCCGTTCATGCTCTGTCTCTCTCTGTCCCAAAAATAAACGTTGAAAAAAAAAAATTGTCCAACAACTCAAAAGAGTAGGAAACAATCTGTTTTAGACCCTCCAGAAAAGAACACATCCCCTGCCAACACCTTGATTTTAGCCCATTGAGACCTGTCCTGTGTAGGTCCTGGGTAGGACTTACAACCCACAGTGCTATAATAAATTTGTGTGGTTTAAGCCATAGGTCTGTGGTGATGTGTTAGGACAGCAATGGAAAGCTAATACATCAACATCATTCTGTGAGCATTTCTTAGCTAATTGAAGAATATTTCCTAGGTTCATGTACCTTTCCTGCCCCCAACCTGAACATAGCCTCTTTTCCGAGTGTGGGTTCTTTTTATTGAAAAATTACATTTACAAGACAATAATTGGCCACTAAATATGCTGATGTCTACTGCAGTGCCACTGCTTTCTAGGCTGAGAAGAGATAGGGGTTATGTACACAGGTACATCTACACACATTGAATTCTTCATCTACATTTAAACCTACAAAGATTTCACAAGATTGGATAAAGACTGATAAGACCCCAGTATACGCAGAAAGACTTTTATTTACAGACAAGATATAGTACCATAAAAGAAAAAGAAGAGAATACCAAATGTGCAGTCACTAACAAATAAATTGAACTTCATGAAAATTAATAAATTCTGCCCTAGGGAAGAGACTGTTAAGAAATGAAAATCAAAGGCACAGACTGTGAGAGAACACTGGTAAAGATACACCAAATAAGGAACTTCTATCTATGTAGAATATATCAAATCACAAAATAGTAAGAAACCAACCAATTTTTCTAAAAGTAGGCAAAAAACCACAGACAATTCCCTAAGGAAGATACATCGGTGGCAGATAAACACAGAGAATAATGCTCAACACTGACTCACTATGGAGATGCAAGGTAAAACCACACACCTACTAGAGTGGCTGAAATGAATAAAGGGCCTGTGTCTTACATACAAAGGTCAGCAATGTGAAGAAACTGGAAATCGAATATACTCTAGGAGGAAATATGAAATGTCACAGCTATCTAGGACACAACTTGGCAAGTTCTTACACAGTTAAATAGATCAACTTCCTGCATGACAGTGTGAGGAACTTTGTGGGCCTGCTTATTAAAATTGGGGAAAATTATAAAAACACAACTTAAAGTCTCTGGAAATGGTCCTAAAGGTATACGGCAAACAAGAAAACATTTCCTCAAGAACACCTAATATTCAGTAAGAGCAGCAAGAGCCAGTCACATCTGAACCAAGACCATTACCTCTCCCCATTCCAGTGACAGAGGTAGAAACTCTGCTCCAAATGGATACATCCAGGAACACGGGACTCCCTCTTCCTGGAGCTCCGAGGCAGAGGCCGACCTTCTCAGGAGGCAGTATGTCAGCATAGCTGGATGAGTGATGGTCCACTGCGGCTCCCTCACGAAGGCTATGTGCAGAGCTCCTCTGTCTGAAGTTAGGATGCCCGTGAGACCACACGTGCACTGCACTCCTAAAGCTTCTCTCCAGTGTGAACATTCTGATGCCCAACAAGGTTAAGTCTGTGGCTGAAGCCAAAAGACTCTTCACATTGACTGTATTCATCAGCCTATCTGGACTGAAGCTTCCACTGCTGAATCAGAGCAGACCTTTGGTAAAAGGCTTTTCCACATTAGTTGCATTCAAGACCTTTCTCCACTGTGAACTTTCTGGTGTTGAATGAGGTTGAAACGCTGGCTAAAGGATTTCCCACAATTACTGCACTCATAAGGCATTTCTCCAGTGTGAATCCTCCGGTGTTTAACAAGGCTGGAGCTGTGGCGAAAAAACTTCCCACATTCCCTGCACTCATAAGGTCTCACTCCAGTGTGAACCCTCTGGTGTTTAACGAGGCTGGAATTCTCACTGAAGAATCTCCCACATTCGTTGCACTTAAAAGGCTTTTCTCCAGTGTGAACTTTTCGATGTTGCATGAGGCTAGAGCTTTGGCTAAAAAATTTCCCACATTCGCTGCACTCGTAAGGCCTTTCTCCAGTGTGAACCCTCCAGTGATTAATAAGGCTTGACTTGTGGCTATAGAATTTCCCACATTCACTGCACTTATAAGGTCTTTCTCCAGTGTGAACTCTCTGGTGTTTCATGAGGCTTGAGTTAAAGCTAAAGAATTTCCCGCATTGGCTGCACTCATAAGGCCTCACTCCAGTGTGGATCCTGTGATGCTGAACCAGCGTGGAATTATGCCTGAAAGCTTTTCCACATTCACTGCATGTAAAAGGCTTTTCTCCAGTGTGGACTCTCTGGTGTTGAATGAGGTCGGCATTGCGGCTAAAGGATTTTCCACACTCCCTACACCCGTAAGGCCTTTCTCCAGTGTGAACTATTTGGTGTATAAAAAGGTTTGATTTATGGCTAAATAACTTCCCGCATTCACTGCACTCATAAGGCTTTTCTCCAGTATGTAGTCTCTGGTGCTGAACAAGTAAGTATTTCTGACCAAAGGCTTTCCCACATTCACTGCATTCGTAATGCCTTTTTCCAGGCTGGAAGGCCTCCCCACCTTCGGTGCTCCTATGTGGCTTCCCTCCACTGTGGGTCACCTGATGGTTAAGAAAACCAGCACTAACTGGAAAGTCCTTCCCACCCTCCTCGCCCTCTTCTCTCCTTAAAGATCTCTCTCCACAGTGCAGCTTCTGCTGTTGAAGTTTTGCTCTGAACACTCCTTCTACATAAACACTCTGCCCAGAAGGCGCTTCCTCGACCTCTGCTCTACGCCGCAGACCTGAAAGCAAAGAGATGCTGGTGAAGTGTGTGTGCACTTCCGTGCAGGGGAGGGGGGAGCACGCTTACAGATGTGTCCGACCCACCCAGGAATCAGTCCACAGTATTGCCGGCAGAATCGGGCCTGGGGTTCGGGGCCAGGGAGGGCCTGCTGTGCAGTGCCAGGCCTGGTGGGCTCACACACTGGCGAGGGGCCTCATGAGCAGCAAGGACACAAGGATGGGGTGTAGGCTGGGTCTCCAACACATTCCTCTGCAAATGGCCTTCAGCAAGGCCGCTGAGGGCACAGGAACACCGTGCGGAAGGGTGTGTCCAGGCCCAGAAGAAATCAAATGCAACTGAACAGCTGGTGTTCAAGGACCATTAAAGATACGTGCATGCCTCATGACACATTCGGTGAATGCCTGTACTGTAACCTTGAAAACTCCATATTCTCCCACTGCCTCTACATCCCCACAAACAGGCTGTGAGCTATGTGACCATGTGCACTAGTGTGACTAGGTGGGGCCCTGCCACAAGTCCCCCTTCCTGCCCGCCCATGACTGGGACCTGGTGCCATTCAAACGCACCAATGAAATTCCCTCACTCCTTTTCTTGTGCGCCCCCCCTGCCTCCCAGTTCAAGCACTTGCCCACAGGTCACCTCTATGTCCCAGCCTGGCTGAGCTCCCTCCCTGTGCTCTCCCTCCCAGCGGAGTATAAATTTTGTTTATTCCCGCGCCTGCCTCACAAGCGAATACAAAATGGTTGGCGTCACAAACAGGATGGTCTGGTCACAGGGCAAAGATTTAGGAAATTTCTGGAACTGCTCGGTTTATTAACCCGCTGTCCCAGATGGGCTCCACCACCTGGGGAGGCAGTGCAGTGCTCCTATGTGCTGGTTTGAGCTGTTGTGTCGCCTCTCAGGCACTGCCAAGGCTTTCCACACTAAATTGTGGAGTTCATTCTCCTAAAATACCCCGAGACTTCACTTCTTGCCAGGCCTGACTCAACAGGGTGGTGGGGATGGGGACTGGGTGAGTGTCCAGGGCTCCCTGATTAAGGGGCAGACTGGTATAGTTGGCTAAACATCTATGAAGTCTCCATGGGGATTGAGGGTGAGGGTGGAAGGGCAGGCTCCCCGCAGCCAGCAAAGACACTGAATGTCAGGCGTGGGCCATTAGCTGTTTGTCAACAGAGGAGGGCTGGGTGACCTTCGGGAGATGCCTCCCGTGTGCTTGCAGCACCAGCACGGGGAAGTTCCTCACGTTCCCACTCAAGTCCGTGTTCCTCCTCAGACCCAACCACCGATTTGCACCCCTTCAATGGGAGTCTACTGTGGCCCCCCATGAGGGTCAGTACTACGGGCACCCCCTTCTCCACCGTGTTGTGTTGCTGCTGTTGCTATTTGTCTCCCAAACCCATGGGTATCAATGGGTCCCGTCCCTGGAGGTAAGTAGCTCAAAATATTAGGCCCAGGATCTCGGCAGGAACATTCAGTTCTAGCACCTCCCAATAATCAGAGGAGGTGAACCAATGATTCAAGAAAGGTAAAACAACTTTGAAACATTTCTGGGTTCTGATTAGTGCTGCTGCCTGCCAACTGCGATCTCTGCTCCCAAGGGATAGGACCGACACCCCCCCCCCCCAAAGGTCATCTGGCCACCACAGCTCTCCTCAATGGATTCCAACCCAGCTGAGGTCACCCACAGAGATGGGGCCACAGGAAGAAAGCATCCAAGGTCTTTCAGACCCAGCAGGTCAAGAACACAGGAGATCACAGGGAACTAGAAGGTAAAATTCATAACTTCACAAGATTGGAAATCCAAACTATTAAAGATTCTGTGCAAAGAGATGGAGCGGGGAAGGAGCTCAGTGGTTACCGAGAGTATTTACTACGGGCGCGCAGCTCTTGTTCACAGAGCCCCAGAGATGAGGCAGCTGCTGGCATCACTTCAAAGAGCTGAAGATGCATCATCTACTTCAGGATCCTCTGGCTCACCAAGGCCAATCTCACATGGTATTTGGGGCTGAAGGCACCCAAGGAGGACACAGGGTATCCCCAATGTCAGCACAGGGGTGACAGAGGCTAGAACTTTTTGAGGTTATATCAAAGCCTCAGGTGAGGAATCTGAACCCTCTCCCACCCCTCAGGATTCAGAAGCCCTGCCTCCGTGGACTTGGGTTTCCACGGCCTGGAGATGGCTGACAGAAAACCATCCCACTACCAGGGATGCCCTCATGCTCCTCCGCAAAAATCAGAAAGGTTCAGTGGACCTATCAGTGCTTTGAACATTCAGACAAGAACAATCCAGAGGAGCCTCTTTGTCACGGAGTCTAGGAGTTGTTCTTGAAGGCACCCTTCCCAATTCACAGCAGAGCTGCTTAATTTTATCGGCATGTCCACGCCAAGCAGGATGGAATGGATTTCCCGACAAGCCATAGGGCTCCACCTGCCATGACTTACCTCACAAAGTCTGACTTTCCACACTCCGCCTCCTAGGATGCAGACACCCCCCCCCTCCCACCTCCACTATTCAGCCTGCTCTGTCCTTCCCAATTTGCTGATGCTGCTTCTGGGCGATGTGGCTTTGCCTCATTTACTGACAGCTGAGACACCCTATGAACTACTAGTCAAGCTATCCCCAAATTATAACAACTAAAGGAGATTAAAAGAGCCTCACCCATTATTACCCAGAGGTCTGTAGGCTTAGGGAACCACTCCTCTGGAACCACCCAACGATGCTTCCAGCTCCGAAAATGGCAGCCGCCAAGGCCTCTCCAGTGAGGATTCAGCGGGGCCTCAGGCCCGGTCACACTCCCCAAGGGCAATCACCCATATATAACTCTGGTAGTTCACTGGAACTCTAAAAATAAACATTTCCTAACTTTACAGACTACAGGAGCCCAAGCTACCATCATTCCAAGCAACCCAACTCAGATTTAAAGGAGGTGCCCCTTTTAAACTACAGGGTAATGCCAGTAAAACAATTCATGGCAACAAAAGTGCACTTGCTGTCAATACTGCAACAATCCTCATTAAACGGCTGCCTGTCACAGTGGCCCCTAATGCTTTGAGTCTTCCTGCTGTAGACAGAGATACCACTGCAGGCCGTGTACAAAGCTGGACAAGCCATAGTCCCTGGCCCTGCCAGTAAGAATCACCAAGTGAGAGCCGGGGGCGCCCCTGCTGGTGAAGGCAGTAAATACACCACAGTATCACCTGAAACAAGGGGGCCTTCAGAGGACTGTTCGAGATCTACTAAAGGAAGGGGCCATTCTTCTAATTTCCTCTTTCAGTAACCCTGTTTGGCCAGTCATCAAGGCTTCTACCAACAGTGCCACTTAACTATCGCTTAAGTTCCCCCCAGCGAGGCTCTAATACCTAACACAACTGAACTAAAGGGTGCCCAGGGACTATTTTGCTGTGGTAGATCTGGGCAGTGTATTTTATTCAGTAACTACTACCAGTCATAGCCCGTGTGCCTTTGCCTTTCAAGGAACCCAACACACATTTACTGAGTTGTCCACCAGTGACTTAGCCCGGCCACCGTCCACCATCTCTCAGGACCCAGAAAGGGTCCCCCCAGGCACCTTGTCTGCTTACACCACCTGCCTTTGTCCCCAGCTATACTCCCCGGGAGTGGCTGCACGTTACAATGACGTCACTCTCACAGGCCTTCCTCTTGTGCCCAGGAACCAGCCACGCTTGACCAATGCCCCCGTTAGGGCTCTTGCCTCCTCGCGGGCACATTGGCCTTCAAGTAACAGCGCCTCTGGATTCCACTACAACCCAAACTCATGGGTACACCACTTTCTGTACTTTCCGCTGCTGACCCCAGGAGTCTGTACGCCAGTGTGCGGTGCTCACACTGGGGATCCCCACAGCTCTTCATCCGCCGGGTACCCACCCCCTTTGCTATCGACCCCAGGAAAAACAGGCAACACTTATTCCCATCTGAGTAGGCCTGGCCATACCACGGGAGACACCAGAGCTGGCCCCAGTTCAGCAGCCTTTTTCAAGTGGGATTACAACATGACTGCCCACCAGCACCTTCTGGCGGCCTCTCAAGGTCACAGACAAAGGCTGTACTAAACACTGGTCCGCGTGCAACAAGCCCACGAGTCTCTAAGCCCACGTGGCCACGGATAACAGACTGGCTTACAACTGTTTACCAGCCAGGAGAGGAGGTGTTCGTGTTCCTCGGGGTACTTCCTGCTGAATGTAAATCACTAATTCTAGATAGCTATAAGCCGAGCTTTGAAGATTAGGCCAAGAGAAAAATCTTTCAGGGGCGCCTTAGCTGGTTAAGCATCCGACTCTTGATCTGGGCTCAGGTCCTGATCTCACGGTTTGTGGGCTCGAGCCTTGCTGACAGCAGGGAGCCTGCCTGGGATTCTCTCTCTCCTCTCTCTCTCTGCCCCTCTCTCCGCTTATGCACGCTCTCTCTCTCAAAATAAATGATAAGCATTAAAAAAAAAAAAAATCTTTCATAATGTAACCAAAACCTTCCAACAGCTTCCCTTAAACCAAGAGGTACCTGACCGGTTCTCCTGGCTTTCCCCCACTAAGTGCAGTGTCTGGCTGAGGCCTGGGTTTCAAGCCCTCACCCTGTGCCTAGGACCCCTCCCCGCGGTCTGCATCAGAGCTTGCCTTGGGTGGCTAGACCAAGCTACGCCAGGCACCTCTAACATCCCCACCCCCAGGAGGCAAGTGTGAGCCATCCCACCTCGTCCTGCCGATGGGGTTGAGCCACCACAGGCTCAATTGTACTGTAACCTTTTAAACTTCTGTATTTTCCTGCTGCCTCAACATCCCCACAAACAGGCTGTGAACACTCCACCCAGGGACCAGCCTACCCAAGTGATGTCCTGTCACAAGTCCCCCTTCTTGACCTCTCCTGTGACCTAGTGACATTCGAATGTTCCAAATGACATGTGCTCACAGCTGTTCTTGCGTCCGCCCCCTGACCCACCGGTCCTCACTCACTCTCTGCTTCCCCCTGCTTGGCTGAGCCCACTCCCCGAGTGCTCCCTCCCACGTGAACCCCTCCCCACACACCCCCAGTGTGTCGTGACTATCTCTGGACCTGCTTATGACCCCCCCCACACATACCCCGAGCGTGTCGTGATGGTCTCTGGACCTGCTTGTGACCCCCCTACACACCCACACACCCCCAGCGTGTCGTGACTGTCTCTCTGGACCTGCTGCACATAATAAACTTTGCTTTTTCCTGAGCTGCTCTTGACTCTCCTCTTGTGGCTCTGCCCAACAGACCATCTCATAAAACACAAAACAAGGCCACTGTTGGGGAACACTGCAGAGGGAGCAGTGGGGAAGATCAGGTGAGATCCGGAGGACGGGCAGAGGGAAGGGGATGGTCCTCAGTCAGAGATCAGAGTAGACGTGGTAAAAGCACAACTGAGAAAGAAAAGCTGGAACTCAGCTGTGGCCTGGGCCTCGGCACCCAACCACCAGGGTCCCATGCAAGGACTCCTGGTATGACCTGAGCCCGTCCCTGAGTTCACATCTGCCCAGCCCCTCCCTCCAAGTACCTCTTGGCATGGCTGCAGTCATGACTCCACGGGGAGGCAAGGAGGGCTGTCTCCACCACTCCAACTGGGTAATTTCATGACTCCTGGAAGACGCAAGTCCTAAGGGAGAGATAAGACAGGTAGATCAAAGCGACCCACCTCATGACAGACCACAGGAAAGAAAACTAAATATTACAGAAGAATCTTAGAAGACACTCCTGCAGGAAGAGCCCAGTCAAGCAGTGGCTCTGTCGGTGCCTCAATAGCTGTTATAGGCACATCCCACACGTCAGCCAGAGAACAGGGCAGAGCGTGGGGCACAGAGCGGCCATGGACCTTCACGGCATCCCTGGGCCAGGGAGAGGCGACAGGGTGTGACCCATTAGGCTGACTGCAAGACTCCTGATCCCCAAACTTTCCTGCATGGCTTTGGAGCAGCGAGCATTCAGGCAGCTCAAGAACAGTAGGGGTAGTGCACGGAGCCCAGGCCGTCAGAGCACCTACTCAAGAACACAGGGAAGAAGTGCCCACAGTCTGGCTTTGGAAAGGCCAAACCAGCCCGTGAGGGAAAGGGGAAGAGCAGACCCCAGCCCAGGACACGGCACTGGGTTGTGAGGACCTTACCCAGAGAGGCCATCAGTGCAAAGTTCTCCAGCATCACATCACGGTACAGGAGTCTCTGGGCTTCATCAAGGAGACCCCACTCTTCCCAGGAGAAGCGGACAGCCACGTCCTCAAAGGTCACACAGCCCTGTCAAGATGGGGCAGCTGAGTTTATGTGTACCCTCCTTTCCCAGGACTCCAGCCATCCCCACAAACGTCCTCACCTCAGAGGAGCCATTGATGCCTGCTTGCTCCTCACTGTCCCGATAAGCACTGTTCAGACCTCAGCAACAACAGGTGGGCAGGAAAATGCCACCTGAGTTCTGGGCCTGGCATGCAGAGCGTCACCCTTCTGCCAGACAATTCACTTGGAGTCCCCCAGACTGTGCTTCCCAAACACAACTAACTTGGGGCCACTGTGCTCCCTTCAGCCCCTGTACAAGGGCCTGGAGCCATCCCAACACGCACGTCACTGTGCCACACCTCCCTTCGTATCTCCGCACCCCCCCCCCCAACGCCATGCATCTCCCTGGCCTCACCAAATGCCACTGTATGCCTTGGCACATGTAATCAGAACTCCATCCTATCCCGGACTTCCCAAGGCAACCCCCAGGCCTGTTTTCGAGGCCTTCCTGCCTGGCCCTTGTCCTCGCTTCGTCCTCAGCCACCAGGAACCACACACAGATGTCAGACGCCCTCGGCTCTCCTCCACTGCCATGTTGCAAAGGTGTCCCCTCACCCGTCTCAGTTTCCTCTGACACTTCTGTGAGCCGAAGCCAACCCGTCTCTCACACGAGGCTGGCCAATTCTCCCCGAAGACCCCATGTGATCTTGAGCTAATCTCCTGGTCCCAGCAAAGGTCAGAACAGGAGCCTGGGGAGCCCGGAGCTGGATGAATAAGCAGAGGTGCCATCTTCACTGTCACCTCACTGCCCCGTCCCCACATCCATCTCATGGCCACAGGCCACCAGCCAGACCCTCCACACTCCTACACGCGGTCCCCATGGACACTGTTCTCCCTCAGGAGTCTTTGTGAAGCCTACCACCCCTACCCAGGTGTCCAGCAAGGCTTGGTCCTTGGCCCCACACCCCCCTTCCCTTGTTACCATATGGCATCGCCACCAGGGCCTGAAGATGCTCCTGCCAAATCTGATCCACGGCTCCATTCTGATCCACGCACCGTCCGTACCATGGGCGTCTCCAATCTGAGCGCTTCACCTCAGCTCCAGACTTGTGTGTCTGGGCGCCCCCTCGACACATCCACTTGAGGGTCCCTGAGGCATCTCATTCGACACAGCCCAAACCCGACTCCTGGTATTCCCGCTGAAAATGACTCTTACCACCGAGTCGGCCCTGGTGCTACGTGCCCGCTTCCAGCTGCTAAGACCAAACATCTCGGAGCCACCACGGACTCTTGTACTTCTTCCTCCCACCCTCCACGTCACAAAGTCTGCTCAGACCTACTGATAAGCAGACACAGATTCCAATATATCTCCCGCCTCTGCAGCCGCCACCAACACTCACCTGACTATTGTGGCTGCCACCTCCCCACGTCTGCTCCTGGCCACTACTCCAGCTCCAATTTCTATTTCCTGCTGTTTCCACCACACACAACAGAGACCTAAAGTTGCATGAGCATTCATGGCCCAGCCTCACCTCTAGCATTTTCCAATGTTTCTCACTGTGAATGTGATGCCTTATAAACCTAATGCCACTGGTTGCCAGGAATGGGAACCAATCTGTTAAATTCCCGGTCTGGACTCAGGCCCCCGACCTTAGGTGATCACCGTCCAGGGATCTAGGATGGAGGGGTGGGGAGAGTAGTGGGGAAAGAGTCACAGAATCCTGGAGACCACGTAGATGGGAACTGAGCAGAGACACCCCTCATGACCCTCTGCACGGTCTGGAAGCAAATCTGCAGCCAACAAGAACCTACAGAAAAGCAAGGCTGGGAGAGGCAGGCAACAGTATTGGGCCACAAAGGCCGCTCAAGGGCCTCACACCACCCGGGCCTCGGTCCTCAGGGATGCGTCTTACCCGCTGCGTGACTTTGGACAAATACTCAACCACCCTGTGCCTCAGCGTTGGCATCTGTGAAATGGGAATAACAGTGGTGTCCATCCAGTGGTGCAACCGTTTATATCAAACTCATCCCTATGTGTCAAGTACTGAGTAGTGACTCTTACTCTCCTCATAATTAACACTTTTATCAACATTTTTTAGGTTTATTTATTTTGAGAGAGAGAGAGCACACAGACAGGGGAGGAGCAGAGAGAGAGGAAGGGAGGGAGAGAGGGAGAGAGAGAGACAGAGAGACAGAGAGAGGGAGAAAGGGAATCCTAAGCAGGCTCCGCGCTGTCAGCGTGGAGCCCGATTTGCGGCTTGAATTCATGAACCATGAAATCATGATCTGAGCTGAAACCAAGAGTCAGACGCTTGACCAACTGAGCCACCCAGGAACCCCCTTTTGTCAACATTTTCAGTGAAAATGCACTGACAATATTGAAAGTGTATTTTGTACATGCCTTTTAACTAATAGAATGTGATATTCGAGGCATTTGATTTCAATCAGATGCTTAGCAGTACATTAAAACCTCAATTATTGGGGTGCCTGGGTGGCTCAGCCAGTTAAGTGTCTGACTTCAGCTCAGGTCACAATCTCACAGTTCGTGGGTTCCAGCCCCACGTCGGGCTCTGTGCTGACAGCTCGGAGCCCGGAGCCTGCTTCGGGTTCTGTGTCTCCCTCTCTCTCTGCCCCTCCTCCACTTGCACTCTAGCTCACTCTCAAAAATAAACATATTTAAAAATTAAAAAAAAACAAACCCTCAGTTATTAAGGGCTTACATCAACTTAGCTCATTAAATTTTTATTGTCATTGCCAATGTATGTATGCGTATACACACATGTGTGTATGTGTACACGTGTATGCACATGCATATATACACATATGTATGTATTTTTATCAATTAATGTTTAAATAAGCACTTACTCACATAAAGTCACAAGTTAATAAACTGGGAGCTCGGGCAGAGGAAATAGAGTAGATACTAGCCCTGGTGGCCCCTGGCTGTTTGCTGTGCTCTCCCCTAAGGGCAGTCCTGATGCGGCCTTTCCAGAGACTCAGCCCTCCAGCCCTGAAGGCTGCGGAAACTTAAGCACCAAGAGGGGCTGCTCCACGCACCGGACTGGCCTTTCCTTTCCTCCACAAGGAGCGGACACAGGGGTCCTGCTGAGGCTGGAATGGCAACCATCTCGGTCTCCCTTCCAGTCCTGGGTCCTTACACCCTATAACCCTCCACTGACTCACACACCCACCAGAACCACGTGGGACCACGGGATCGACCACTTTGGAAGCAGCCCCGCCTCCAGGCCCATGTGAAATATGAACTTGGCAATTCTTCTTCCTAAATAGGAGTCCCAGGCCTTGCCCTGGTTCAGGACAATGCCTACCAGCCCTCGGTTTCACACAGACCTCTCCCCAGAACTTGAGACGCGAGTGAGCAAGCTACCCACGTGACACCTGCACGCCACACGGTAACCTCGGTAATCTTGGATTACCCTGTCCCAAATCCAACTCCTACTCTTCTCCCTGAAGTGTGCTCCTGCACGAACTTCCCCATCTCCATCCTTACCGAGATTTTCAGGAAACATTTAGGGGAAAAAAAGAAAAAAGCAAACAAAAACACTGATGGTCCTTCATTCCCTTCTTTCTCTCACAGCCACTTCTGATGCAGCAGGAAATTCTGTCCAGTTTTAAAACTCCATCTGAGACCTATCAGTGCACCCCCTCCCCTGCCATCGGCCCAGCCCCGGCCACAACCCTCTAGCTGTCCACTGAACGGACTTGCTCCGCCCTCCTCACTAAGACGCCTTTGAAAACTCTGAGCAACAGATGGGGTCCCTCCTATGTGCACAGCGTTCCGTGGCCACCAACGGCTCAGAGCGAAGGTTCAGCCGCTCAGGCTGCCTTTCCGCTCGTGACCCGTCCCCTCTCGAGCTGTTCCCTGGGGACAAACCCCAGGCCCTGTCCCTCTGCCTGTGACCCTCCTCTGCCTGTGACCCTCCCACACCGCATCACACTGGCTGACAGAAATGGGGACCCGACCCAGGGTCGTAAGCGTGGGCCGCCCCTTCGGACTTCGGCATGTGCGGGGAGGACCCGGGGACCAGCGCTTACCGGAGCCGGGCCCCTCTGCGCGGCCACCGCCATCGGACTCTGGGCGGAACAGCGTCCGGAGAGGAGGACCAGCACGGGCCCCGCGCACCCCGACCCCGATCCAGAATCGGGGTCACCCCCGGACGCAGCTGGCGAGCCTCGGACCGGCCTCCTCTCGCGTCTTCCCGCTCCCGTTGCCCCAGCCCCAGGGCAGCCTCCGGGAGCCTCAGATCAGACCGAGCGGCCCTAGACACCCCGAAACGCCCGCCCCTGCGGCCGCGCCATAAGTCCCTCCCAGCGCGTGCCCCACGCGGGGAAACGTCAGTTTTCATTGGCCGAGCGTGAATGCCGCGGGGCGCAGCGCCTCCTGGGTAATGTAGTTTCCACCGCCCCACCGGGAAGGCGGTGGCCAAGGCCCAGAGAGGTGGCTGGAGAAATCTGGGTCAAGAACTGTCCCAGACTCTCCAACAGAGGAGTGTAGCTGGGCCTGGATTTCAGTTTCCCCGAGCATCTGGTGCCACAGGCGTTCCTCCTCGTGAAGGACTGAAAGCGACTCTCACAGTAAAGCGGTTTCCTCGGAATGAACCAATGATACATTACCAGACTTCCCTTGCCAAGGGGATGCCCGATATCAAAGACAGCGATGGTGAAGCAACGCCTGTTGTGTGAGGAGAAATGGCTTAGTTCTGAACGTAGGTGGGGAGGTAGTCGGGGATCCCAGGTGTTCACCTTCCTGCCTCACCCCACACATCTGTGTGTGTCTCCCCAACCCCCCCCCCCCCCATTTTGTAATGTTTTTAAAATTTTATTTATTGAGGGGCGCCTGGGTGGCTCAGTCGGTTGAGCGTCCGACTTCAGCTCAGGTCACGATCTCGCGGTCCACGAGTTCCCGCGTCGGGCTCTGGGCAGATGGCTCAGAGCCTGGAGCCTGCTTCCTATTCTGTGTCTCCCTCTCTCTCTCTGCCCCGCCCCCATTCATGCTGTGTCTCTCTCTGTCTCAAAAATAAATAAACGTTAAAAAAAAAAATTAAAAAAAAAATTAAAAAAAATAAAATTTTATTTATTGAGAGAGCATAAGCAGGGGAGGGGCAGAGGGGGGGCGGGGACAGAGCATCCGAGGCGGGCTCTGTGCTGACAAGCTGACAGCATGAGCTTGATGTGGGGCTGGAACTCACCAACCAGGAGACCATGACCTAAGCTGAAGCCGGATGCCTAACCTACTGAGCCACCCAGGTGCCCGCCCTTTCCCTTTTTAAGGGCCCAACATTGGTGTTCAAGTAGGACAATAGGCTTCAAACCCATAAGCCAACACTCCTCTCACTCCCAGATTTCTCCCCTTCATCCCTTTCTATTCCGTGTTCCCACTGCCCTTTCATTTCCACAGACAAAGCAAACTCCCTGCGGGTAGGAAGGATGCTGAACTATTACTGACACCAGGCAGCACTGGTAAAAGAAACATCACCAGTTTAGTATGTGGACTCCCGGCACCTCCCTCACCGCTGGTTCCATTTCTTTGGACCCAGTCTTCATTTCCCCAATTCTTCTCCTGTCCCTATCATCTGTGGGCTGAGCAGTGACTAAGTCCATCACTGCCTTGGAATCACTCGTGAGAACAAAAGATGATGAAGCATTCGCTCCTTCCTGTGACTTTCTGGAAGTAGGTGTTAAGTGCTAGGTGATTCTGGAAAGGAATTTAGAGTCAATATCGGAGTTGAGAACAGGAAGTGATAGAGACTCAAGTGGCACTAGTTATTAAATCAGGCCACAATGTGGCATGTGACTCTAGACTATCATTTAGGGAAATATACATAAGTGGTAAACTATAAAGATATCAATAGCATGATAATCAAAATGTCAGATGAACTCTAGGGAGCCTCAGGGTCATGTAAAGGGAGCAAGGGAAAAGGAATGCCTAAGAAACATTATATATTCTGTTTTACATTGGGTGATAGTTTTATAGGTGTGGTCTTTATGAAAGAAAAGACACGGGGCTCCTGGGTGACTCAGTCCATGAAGCATCCAACTCTTGGTCTTGGCTCAGGTCATGATCTCATGGTTTGTGAGATCAAACCCCACGTTGGGCTCTGTGCTAACAGCATGGAGCCTGCTTGGGATTCTCCCTCTTTCTCTGCCCCTCCGTGGCTCTCTCACACACACACACTCTCTCTGTCTCAAAAATAAATAAATAAACTTAAAAAAGAAAGCATGAAGGGCACCCGGGTGGTTCAGTCTGTTGAGGGTTGACTGTCCAACTCTTGATTTTGGCTCAGGTGATGATCCCAAGGTCATGGGATCGAGCCCCACATCAAGCTCCCACTCAACATGGAGTGTGCTTAAGATTGTCTCCCCCTCTGCCCCTCTCCCTGCTCCCTAAAAAAAGAAAAGAAAAGAAAAAGCACAATTTGTACATCTCTTATTAACACTCAACTGAATGTATAGCAGTTTTTAAAGTAAAGAAAGAGAAAAGGCTATGTAGATAGTCTAATTTTGTCACAGGAATAAACAAATGGATGATCTCAACAGCCTGAAACAGCCACACAAGGATGTGGAATTTGATCACTGGATCAGTGAGGACAGAACAGGCAATTTAATCATTTAGTTTAGGTAAAATGATTATCTACTGTCTCCAAACGTAACTGGGATTAGTTCTAATTAGCTGTGGTAAGACATACAGACACAGAAATTATTTTCAGAAAGGAAGAAGCCATCACTCCAATCCTTAGAAACAAGAGGCACGCCATGCAATGTAGGGCCACATGGGGAAGCACCAGGGTGGATCAGGAGGCAGAGGAGAGGTGAAAGATGGCCCAGAGTCTTTACTGGGGTTCTCATGGGAAGGACAAGCCAAAGTACCTACTTTGCTCAGTAGGTACACTGAGCAAAGCTTGGATTGGATAGTTTGAATAACTTTAGCGGACTCTGGGATATAGTCAGTAGGACTCAACAGCTGCTACTCCTTCTGGGTGAAATCTACAGTCCCATTCCTGAAAGCTGTCAATGTTTTGTTTACTTTGAAAAGGAGAAAGAGGTCTCCGCTCCCCTCAAGGAGAGCAGTACACCAGAGAACATAGGCTACATGTCCTGGTCGACCTCAGGTAGGCTGGGCAGGACTTTGGGGTGGGACCGAATCCAAATCTGTTTACCTGATGCACAGCAAAGCCAATCATTGGGACATAAGATATGCAGGAGGAAAATGGGAACTATACTCTTGAACTTTTATCTTTTTTTTAATGCTTTTAAAATATTTATTTATTGTTGAGAGAGACAGAGAGAGAGGGAGACACAGAATCCAAGCAGGCTCCAGGTTCTGAGCTGTCAGTGCAGAGCTCAACATGGGTCTCGAGTTCAAAAACCATGAGATCATGACCTGAGCTCAAGTGGGATGCTTAACTGACTGAGCCACCAGGTGCCTCCTCTTGAACTTTTCTCTATAACTCTGCCCACTTCCTTGCCTTCCTCAGAACACTATCCACGTTTCTACCTGAATCTGTGTCTCCTGAATTGCAATTCTAATTGCCAAATAAGACTCTATTGTTTTTCATTGTCAGTGACTTCTTTCTTGGTCAACAAGTTATATTCCAAATTTTTCCTCTTCTAGCCTAAAAAAATATATGCTCTGATCCTATTTATCATATTTAAGCTAAAAATCACAAATATCTATTTGATACATTAATACATTTGAGTTGTGAAAATTAGTTAATGGGAAACCTCACTAAAAGGAGTCAAGAGGTTTCCACAGGGGAAGCTCTCACTCTCTCTCTCACTTGTAGTCAATTGCAGACCCAAAAGGAAGAGATGGACTTGACCTTACCTGGACTAGACCTTGCATGTTGATACTCTACTACTCCAACTAAAGGTAGAGATACTTTTCTCATCCCCTCAGGCAACAGCTCAGCCAATAAAGGTACCACACTATTAATCCCAGTTTACCCCAATGGATTTGTAGTTCATAACAGCCTTCCCAACTTTCCTCTTTTCGCCCTGTGAAATTGTGTCTCTCCTTTGTTCCCCAGACTCACCTACAGTTTTACTGCAGCTTATTTGTCCTGGATTGGAATTCTCTTTTCCCAAATCAACCCATCTTTTGCTGGTAAAATAACTGGCAGCTTCTATTTTTAAAGTTAACAGAATTACAAATGCATTTTCTTCCCATTTAGAAATAGAAGGGATTTAGAACATTAAGCAAATAGCCTTCTCTCAGTGAGTATCTGGAGGAATGCATGGGAATTCCATCATTTTAACCCCACAGGGGGATATGTTCACATTTTGCATAGATAATGAACATTTGTTTTATTTTTTAAATTTTTTTTAACGTTTTATTTTTATTTTTGAGACAGGGAGAGACAGAGCATGAACAGGGGAGGGTCAGAGAGAGGGAGACACAGAATCCGAAACAGGCTCCAGGCTCCGAGCCATCAGCACAGAGCCCGACCGGGCGCTCGAACTCATGGACCGGGAGGTCATGACCTGAGCCCAAGTCGACCGCTTAACTAACTGAGCCACCCAGGCGCCCCTGAACGTTTGTTTTAATCAAAAGATGCACATCTCTCTCGATCCTCGTTCCTTCTCTCATTGCAGACCTTTCATCTGAGATCAAGCTTTTTTGGACTTGAATATTTTGTTTAGAAATTTATTGCCTGTGGGTTTGTTTTCCATTACATGAATCACTTTGGGCCTCAAATATTCTTATGTCACACTCACTTAAACGACATTTTTTACTGTATCCAAATTTAACATTTATTTATTATTGAGACACAGAGAGACACAGAATGTGAGCAAGGGAGGGGCACAGAGAGGGGGAGACACAGAATCGGAAGCAGGCTCCAGGCTCCGAACTGTCAGCACAGAGCCCGAAGCAGGGCTCGAACTCACAAACCGTGAGATCATGACCTGAGCTGAAGTCTGACAGACGCTTAACCAACTGAGCCACCTAGGTGTCCCTATACAAATTTAGTTCTGTGGCTAATTCCTACGCACAGAAGCTGTTCTTCTTGCCCTCCTAACTGCCAATGACATTTGCTAAATCGCCTTTCTCTCAGACATTTGTAAGATACCAAAATGGAATTGAATACATCTCTGTATACAGAGTAAGAAATATCTTGTAAAAAAAAAAAAAAAAAGTATTAGACCTGTGTTCGACACAATCACTGACTATACAGGCAGGAGGAATGATTTCTGAGGCAACCAGAGACACAAATTTTCCCCGAGTGCTTCAGCAGCGCCCAATATCCCTCTGCCTGTTGCACATCCTGGCCCTGTCTGGAGTCGTTCCTTCTCTTGTTTCTGACCCAAAATGCTGGGTCTCACAAAACTAACTCTAGAACTGCAGGCTACAAGTGTTAGCTTCCAGCTCTAAAAATATGAGTGACATTAGCATACAAGGTGTCCATCTGAGTTTTGGGTGAGCATTCTATGCCTAAAGAGAATATCTCCAAACAGGTGTGGCAGACTACACTGATGGGAAATATGGTAACGGTTCCTTTAAGGGAAAGCGAAGCTCTGCCCAGTCCTCAACATGACGCAATTTCTAGGCGCCACCAGCTCTATGGAGGCTTCTGCTTTGGAGGTGGCGCGGATGCTCCTTTCCAGTGTAGCTGCTGCCGAAACTGAAACTACGTTACCCAGGAGCCTCCGTGGTGCCGGGCCAATGAATGCCTGGGAAAGTGGCGTTTCCGTTGGTGCGGGAGACGTCAGGGTGGGACTTCCGTTCCCTTCCAGAGCGGACATTTTGTTTGCTTTTGGATTAACCCACCAGGTTAGTCCATCTCGCAGAGAGGTGACACGAGAGGGAAAACACTGGAGGAGGCGTTGTCTCCCCTGAGCTGAGGCGGGCCTGAGGGTCGCGTCCTCGCACCCTCCGATCGTTAATGACCCTCTTCTCTCCCTGCGCCTTCTCGGGTCCGCAGGTTCGGGTGGAGGCGGCCCCACTGACGGACGAGGCGCAGGTGGGTGCTGCGCTCTCGGGCCCTCCCCCGACTTCCCTTTCTGAACCCGAGCTCGAATGAGGGCTGCTTCAGGTCCCTGCAGGTTAGGCCCCTGTGTCTAGACAGCAGGGGCGGTTGGGTCCCGTTTCTGACAGCCGGTGTGTGGGGTGTGGAAGGACGATGCAGGGAGGGCCCAGCATGTGCGAAGGCTCGGAGGAGCGACAGCCGGAGGCTGCGGGATACCTGGGGCCGTTGGTTTGTGAAAGGGTCAGGGAGTGTGAGGAGTTACACTTGCAGCGACATTCAGAGGGGCTGTGCCTTCATTCTGAGCGCCCCAGGAGCCATGGAAGGTTCTAACGGGAGGGACGCGATCTGAAGGTTTTCAAAGTATTTCATAGACTGATTATGGAACAAACTTGGGGTGGAGGTCGGGAGATGATGAGGACAGTGAGGCACAGACAGACAGACCTAGTCCGAGTTTACACAGCTGTTAGTTGGCCCTCAAGACTGAGGCACAGAGGGTGGACAGTCAGCCCCAGGTCTTTGTGTTGGGGCAGGAGTAGGGGGGAGCCGTGAGCTTTTGGGGCTCCTTCGTGGTTTCTTGTCTCTCACAGCCTCCTCTTCCCACAGGTTCCCACGAACTCAGAAGTAATGATGGACCCTGTGCAGGTGAGGGAAGGGTGTCTGTGCTCTCGATCCCACCCCATCCACATGGTCTCCAGGATTGTGGTGTCCTACGACACTTTGCTTACACTGCCCCAGCGCATGAGTCTGAGGACCCTGGAGAAATCCTCAGCCCAGAGTTATAGGTCCAGGCCAGGGGTTATATGGGAGGGTTCCTATATTGAGTGACTGTTAGAACATTGTTCCAGGTACCGGAAACCAACAGGGAGGAGAGACTGAGATGAAAGGTTTCAAGAAACTGCAGGTCTCCACCACGTGCGGTAGGAATCAGGAGCAGGTGGGCAGGAGTCCCGTCTGAGATGGCCCGCTGACAAGCTGGGCCTCCGTTCTGAGGGTTGTGTAGCCGTGGGGTAGGAGCAGAGGAGGGAGGTGATCTGATCCAGGTTTTAGCAGACCCCCTCTGGATGCCAGGTGGAGAACAGACTGTGTGTGGTGTGGGTACAGGGAGCTGTGGTAGCCACGAGGAGACCAGGGAGGAGGGCGTTTCAGCATTCTAGGTGAGTGGTAGTAAGGGGCCACAGGGGAGCTGTGTAGATGGGAGAAGTATTGGATCAGATTTTTTGAAGTGAGAGAGAGAACCCTGAGGCTTTAGGTCTTATCACCTGGAAGGGTAGATGTTCCATCAGCCAAGATGGGCATGTCAGTGATAGACGTAACTCAGATCAGATTTCAGGATTTTATTTGTGGCCTGGTGACGAGTCTTAACGTGTGCCAGAGAACACTGAGTGGAGGTGTCAGGTGAGCTGCTGAAGACAGGACTGGACTTCGGTGGAGGGCGTTAGGATGGAGACATCTAAGGAATAGAAGCGGGTGTGTAGGTGGGCTTGAGAGGAGGAATTTGCACAACAGTGTGGTTAGCGAGCCAGGAAAGTAATGGTGGAGGCCAGTGTCTGGGTGGGGGGCCAGAGTTGTGAGAGACCCTATGAATAGTGTGCATGTGGAAAGGAGTGTGAACCGCTGGCTCCTGGGCCCTGGTACTGGGGACTTAGAGGACAAAGGTGAGTCCAGCTTTGGTTGTCCGGTAGCATGATGGTAGCAGCCACCGGAGAACTAGCTGGCGGGAGGTGGGGGAGGGGACTGCAGCTCCACAGACCAGGCCCAGAGCTTCAATGGTGCCTCTCTGACCACCTGCCTGTTGCTGCCCTGGGTGCACACAGTAATCAAAGGGACTTTAGGAGAGAGCAGGCACCTTTGGCACCCAGTCGCCGTTACTTCCTCTGAGTTGAGGAATTAGGTAGGAAGGAACTTGGCGGGGAGATCTGTGGGGGCCTAGATGCGTGTCCTCGGGAGAGAGGCTGCTCATGGACTTGGTTCTCGCCATTGTGGCAGGGGCAGGTGAACTTTGAGGACGTGGCCGTGTACTTCTCCCGGGAGGAGTGGGGGCTCCTTGATGAGGCTCAGAGGCTCCTGTACCGCGATGTGATGCTGGAGAACTTGGCACTTACGGCCTCGCTGGGTAAGGCCCCCCACACCCACCCCAGTGTTCTGGACTGGGGTCTGCCGCTCCCCTGTTCCCCAAGGGCGTCTATCTCTTCCTGTATCAGAGATTGTCCTCTCTCTGACTGAGTACCCCTCTCCAGATCCAAGCACCCCTGTGTTCCAGTTTCTGCCTGCTTCCTCTAGCTGATGTTTCCAGTAGCCTGCCTCGGCCAGGAACTGCAGGGACCAGTGTGGTCACTACTAGCCGAGCCCATTGAGCTATTCTTAGTAAGACCTTGTTTTGAGGTTATTTTTATAATATTTAGTTTTCTTCTCTGAGTGGTGGGTTACCCAGACCAGTGCTGGCCATTTACCTGTCTCATCTTCTTCTTAGGATATGAATCTTCCATGTCCCTTCGGGTTGCCTCACTGGAGCTGGGCGGCAAGCCCTGGGTATCTGACTGGGCAGACGTTACTCCAGCCAGGACCAGAGAGGCTCAGGGTGGGTGTGGCCCTGGGGAGTGGGAGCGGGGAAGGATGTGGTGTCAGGGCTGGGTTCTGGTCACTCCCTACCCTCTCTTCCCACGTTTGTTTCTTTCTGTCTTTGGTTTCCCACGTAAACACTTGTCTTATGCTCTGAACTTTGACCTCTGTCTTTTCACCACCTGGGTCTCCATATCTCACCTGTTCCTCTGCACTGCTCCCCAACGTTGGCCTATACTTAGTGGTTATGAGATGTGCACATATGCCAAATAGTCCTAAAATATCAGGTGTTCAGTGGTAGCTATTCAGTAGACATACCTTCTACACACCTCTCACTGTCCCCAGCAGCCAAAGCCTCACTGAAACCCTGAAATGCTCTTCCTGGCTTGTACCCTACATTTGTGTTCTGCCCCAGCCAAGGCCTCTTCCATCCTATGATCTTTAGATGCTAACTACTGGTTAGCAGCTCTTTATTCGTCTGGAGCTTGGGCCTCTTGTTCTGACAGCAGTCCTATGACCTTGATCTTATTTCTGTTAGACACACATTTGTAATGAGGCTGCCCTTCCCATCAGTGTCCGTTTGCACTTCACCAGCATTTGTCTGCTTTCAGGTTCTTGGCATGGAACGGAGGACGAGGAGACAGCTTTTGAGCAGAACATTTCTGTGGGTGTGTCACAGGTCAGGACTCCCAAGGCAGGCCCTTCTACCCAGAAGGCCCACCCCTGTGAGACTTGTGGCCCACTCTTGAAAGACATTTTGCACTTGGCTGAGCCCCAGGGAACACACCCTGGGCAGAAATCATACACATGTGGGGCATGTGGGAAACAGTTCTGGTTCAGTGCAAACCTTCAGCACCAGAAGCAGCACAGTGGAGGGGAAACCTTCAGAGGGAACGAGGGCGGCACCTTGCTTGTAAACAGCTGCCCTGTCGAACCATTGGAGATGCCTTTTATGACCGGGAAGGGTTATAAGGACTTCCCAACTAGCTCAAGCATTTTCCAGCACCGTGCCCCTCATAGCAATTGGAAGCCAAACGGTAACGCCAAATGTGTGGAGGCCTTTCACAGTGGACAAAGGCATTACGAGTGCAGCGAATGTGGGAAGGTCTTCAGCCGCAAAGACTCACTTGTCCAGCATCAGAGAGTCCACACTGGAGAAAGGCCTTATGAGTGCAGCGAATGTGGGAAAACCTTCAGCCGCAAACCCATACTTGCTCAGCACCAGAGAATCCACACTGGAGAAATGCCATATGAGTGTGGCATATGTGGGAAAGTTTTCAATCATAGCTCCAACCTTATTGTACACCAGAGAGTCCACACTGGAGCAAGGCCTTACAAATGCAGCGAGTGTGGGAAAGCCTACAGCCACAAATCCACACTTGTTCAGCATGAGAGCATACACACTGGAGAAAGGCCTTACGAGTGCAGTGAATGTGGGAAATACTTTGGTCACAAATACAGACTCATTAAACACTGGAGCGTCCATACTGGGGCAAGGCCCTATGAGTGCATTGCCTGTGGGAAGTTCTTTAGCCAGAGCTCTGACCTTATTGCGCACCAGAGAGTTCACAATGGTGAAAAGCCCTATGTGTGCAGCGACTGTGGAAAAGCCTTTAGCCACAAACATGTACTTGTTCAGCATCATAGAATTCACACTGGAGAAAGGCCATATAAGTGCAGTGAGTGCGGGAAGGCCTTCAGGCAAAGAGCTTCCCTCATCCGACATTGGAAAGTTCACACTGGAGAAAGGCCTTAGTATAGTAGGGAATATACCGTTTCCTTGTGCAACATAGCAACTGACACTAAAGAGAAGCTCTGAGAGTAGCCTTCCGTGAGTAGCCATCAGCTGGAAGTTGAACCTCATACGTTTAAACATCCACCCTGGGGAGGTTGAGTCAGAAGCTTTCTGGCGCAGTGTTGTACTTTATAACATGCCCAGGACCTTTGCCAGAATTCTGTGGCCACCAGTGTCTCTGAAGAAAAACCAGCCATGTATGGAAGGGCAGAGTCCCACATTGCACAAGTCACCCCGACGTGCTCTAATAGGCAGATCTCTGCTGCTCCTCCCTTTCCTAGAGGGAATCATCAGTAGTAGAGCCCATTAAAAATCTTCACTCCTTCCTACCTTTGCCTCCATCAGCTGGTTTAAGCAAGGACATGACTCAGTTTTGGTCATAAGCTTGCAAGCTTTGTTCTGCTGGCTGTTTGCAGAGAGGGTTTCCATTTGTCATGGACTTTGTTAGTCCCATTTTGCACTTAACGATGGATTTATCCAGTCTCCAAGTCAATTACTTTGGGAATTGCCTGCCTCACACTGTTCTGTTTTTGCAAGCAATACCTTAGTTTTCCAACTACCTTTAGTGTTGGGGACTCTGTTCACTCTGTGGGTTGTACTGAGAACAGGATTGGGCTCTGCCGGCATGAAGGGAGGAACAGGTTTTGTGAGAACTCCAAATGTTGCGTCTCGGTGGTAGCAGAATGGCAAAGAACAGCTCTCGTTTTAGTTTTGGTCTAACTTGCATCACTGCTCAAGGCTGTCTCTGAAAGAATACTGATCTTGGGTCTAATATTTTGGCCTGTATTCCAAGATTATTTGTGTGATCAAGGTCACCCCGAGTAGTGGGCAGTTGTTGTGACAGTCTCTGGTGTTCTGGGAGCAGTTTGAATTGATTCCCTTGTTCCAGACGGATGTTTCATGTTCCCATATTTTCTTGAGGAGAACTTGGCCCCTTGAGACCCGCGAATGGCCCTGAAATCTATTAGTAGGAAGATGTCCCTGTCCCCTAAAAAGACTAGGTAGGAATCCTGATTGGTACGGGGACACTGATTAATAGGGAATTGGGAGCAAACTGTAGGGAATGTGACTCTTGTAAAGGTATATCCACATGTTTCCATCACTGTGGCTTCGGTATGAGGGCTTATGGAAATTCTCAGGATTCCCGTATTTGTGTCTCTTACGGCTACTGTCACTGTCAGCAAGCTATATTTTCTGCAATAAACTGTACTGATTTATAGTATACAATTCAGTTAGTTTTGATAACATGTTTGCACCTGTGAAAGCAAAGTTTTCTGATTTGCCCTCCAATCCCTCTCCTCCTTACCCATTCCTAGGCAACGACCCATCTTGCTTTCTGTCAATGCAGATTTTATTTCCTAGGATTTTATATGGAAAAATACACGTCTACAGGTAACACTTTAATATGTGCTCTTGTGTATATGGCTTTATTTAACTCTGCATAATTATTTTTGTCGTTCATTAGTCTTTTTCTAGAAGTAATTTTTTTCTTTTTCAGGAAATGACTTATTCTGTAGGTAACACAGACTAATCCTGGTATAAGTAGAAGGGGGCCCCTTGACAGAATACAAGGAGGTAGGGATTTCAGAGTCTCTTGTATGTTGGTTACCACAATCATAGTGGTTTTTTTCTTTACATTTTTAGTCTTTTAATGATTAATTACATTGACTACTTTTCAAAAGCTGAACCCACTTTACATTTCTACAGTGAGCCCCATTTGGTCACAATGTATTCTTTTTATGTATCGTTGCATTTATTTGTTGTGTTTCTCTCTGTAAGGATTTTTGCATCTATGCTCATGAGGGATGTTAGTCTCTAATTTTCCCTAATGCCTGGGTTTAGTTGGTATCACCATAATGCTGCCTTTACACTTTAAGTTGGTTAAGTATTCCCTGATTTTTAATTTTCTGGAACAGTTTTTGAAGAACTGGTATTGTTTCTTTCTTTTGTAGAATTCACCAGAGAATTAACTGGGCCTGGAGTTTATGGGAAGATTTACAACTACAAATTTAATTTTTATAGTGGATATAGATCTATAGAAGTTACCTTTTTGCCCCTAGAGTGAGCATTAGTGATTTGTGTCATTCAAGGAATTCAGTTTATTCAAGTAGTCAAACCTTTCAAACTATTCTCATTATTTTAGTACCTATAGAATCTTAAGTGATGCCACCTGTCTTACTCCTATGTTAACCTTAAAAATAAAACTTCTAGTTATTTTACCAGCAGAAAATGGGTTTATTTAGGAATAGCTCAGAATTGCAATCCAGGACGAGCAAGTTGCAGCAAAACCATGGGCAAGTCTAGAGAACAGAGATGAGAAATGCTTTTTTTTATTGAGGAAAGGGGAAGTTGGGAAGAGCTTTTATACACTGAAAGACCATTGGAGTAAACTGCAAGTTGTAAGTATAGTGGCTTCTCACTGGCTGAGCTGTTGCCATCTCTCATTGGCTGGGTTGTTGCCAGGGGAGGAAGAGATCTTCCACCTGCTGAGATCACGAAGTCACGTGGGCTCAAGCTTAGTGGATTTTGCCAATATCAGTTGAGGATCTTGCCCATAAAGAGGATGGTAGCTGATACAATAGGAACAAAACGATTAGCTCTCCATAGTCTGCTATAGTGCTGTCGGAGACAACGAATAAAAGATGTCACATGGTCTCTTAATTCCCCTGGTTGGCTCTTGTGATTATTGCTGTAAAATTCTAGAATGATTCACCCCTTTTTGGGAGAAAGTCTGGCATGATTCTTCTCTAAGAAATCTCAACCCAATAAACGAATAGGGGCAGAGTAAGGAGAAAAAGAGTATCTCAAAGGGCCTAGACAAAAGGGAATAGGTTCAGACCCAGGTACCAATTGGAGTTTACTAGAGACGCCTACTGCTTGAGCCGCTCTAGTATTCTGACGCAAGGACTGCTTTGTAACAGTGGGTCCAGACACTGCAAATCTAGCTCATCTCATTGGCAGAGCTTCATTTCCAACCTGGAGAGGGGTTTCTCCAAGCTGATTGAGAGGGACAGTTGGGAAGAGCCCCTGTGGTTTCTCAGACCCCCATCACTGAGAATTAGGAAGATATTGGAAAGGCTGACTGAGGGCTGAATGCACCTGGGGTACTTGAATTTGTACCAATCTTTATTTTTTTTTTTGAAGCACAGCTAAGAGTTCATGGCACCCACTCACCCCGGATTATCAGCAGTGCTTAAAAGTGTCCAAATTCCCCTCTCTCCCTCCAGGATCAAAGCTTTCAGGCACCAGGGAACACTACCTGTGCTTACCTGTACCATGACCCCAAGATCTGACCCTTCTCTCTCTCATGAACTCTGGATATGTTCAGAGCAGCAGAATTGTTTCATCGTGCCCCTGTGTCTTCATGTATATTTACCACACTTAATGATGAGCCCTTCCCCAGGCAATGTAGGACCCAGAGCTCTGTCCACATCCTCCCACTCTCCAGAACACAGTGCTTGATGGAGAGAAAGGACGGGGGTCTTTTTTTTTTTTTTTTAAGATTTTGCCTTTTAAAAAAATATTTTCTAATGTTTTACTTTATTTTTGAGGGAGAGCATGAATGGGGGAGGGGCAGAGAGAGAGGGAGACAATCTAAAGCAGGCTCCAGGCTCTGAGCTGTAGGCACAGAGCTAGACTCGGGCCTGAACCCACAAACCACCAGATCATGAGTTGAGCTGAAGTCAAGAGTCGGATGCTTAACTGAGCCCCCCAGGCTCCCCAGGAGGACTTTCGAAGCACCCCAATGATAGCATCTTGAGAATAAGTGTATGGTGGTACCTGGGAAGCCCATGCTTAGCTGTGGCCACGCATAGTGGTTTGCCTGTGAGAGTTCCAGGAGCTTTACAACACTTCACAAAAAATTTATGAAATTAAGCAATGAGATTTCTTCTGCATGTTTGTTTTTTGAGTTTATCGGGAACCTTGCTCAGCTATGTGTTTCATTGTGGTGGTTGTAGCTGTGATTTGGCAGCTGGAAAACTGCTGAGGTTGACTTAGAAGCCCCCGTGTACTCAGGAGTAAAGCACCTGAGAAACACCAGGAGGAGGAAAGAATCCGGACTTGCCTGCACGGCTGGAACTACAGGGCTCTCCCCAAGACTCTGGGGGAAATGCAAATCACCCAAACCATAGCTAAGGGTCCACCAAAATGGCCCCCTCCCCAAACCACTCTAGGTCCACTATCCCTGAAGCCAACTCGGGCACGCCGACCCCTCCAGCAGAGTCTGTAACCGCCCCCCGCCCCTCACTCTACCCCTGCCCCCTGCCAGCTTCGCACTGACTCCTGGGCCTTCTTGGCGGCATTTCCAAGTTAGGTTTTCTGCCACTTGCGCTTGGGCTGATTTGCTCCCATCATGAATCCTTCCGTGTTTACATTCAGGATTCAAACCTGGGTGAGTCTCCACGTTGTGCCAAGGTGTGCATCCAGCTCCCCGTTCTGACCGGCAGCAAAGCATCATCAAACCAGCGGGGATGGGACCAGGATGGGGGGGACGGGGGACTCTCTCCAAGCCAGGTGGAAATCACCTTGTCACCCTCAGCCCATGGGGATTGTGTGATTGTGCGTGTGTATCTGCATACCAGGCTTTTGGGTGTCCCTGTGCCGTGGCTGTCTCACAAGTCTCCCCAGAGTATTTGTGCATTCGTGTCCTCGTATCTGCGAGGGCGCGTTGGCACCGCCCTCTGGGGCACAAGCCCCTGGTGCAAGCTCCACAAGCCGGCTGTGTGTCCCTTGTCTATTGCACCTGTTTTCTGCCAGGGCACGGTATAATGCGTGTGTGTGGCTTGTTGAAGGGCACCAGCACGCCTCGCCGGTGATACAGGGTCCCTGGGATGTATGTAGGGGCTTCCGGGTTCTGCTGAGGGGTGTCCTAATCTCACACGTGTCACACTCCATGTATCTCCAGGAGTGTCACATTGCACAACTGTCCACCTGGCATAGACCTGAAATACCCGTCTCACAAATACCTACTTTACAAGAAATACAGAGGAAGGTGTGTAGGAGTAAAAGCAAATTAAGAAGAAACCCTGGGCGCCTGGGTGGCTCAGTAGGTTGAGTGTGGGACTTCCGCTCAGGTCATGGTATCGGTGCACGGGTTCGAGCCCCTCATCAGGTTCTGTGCTGACAGCTCAGAGTCTGGAGCCTGCTTCCGATGCTGTCTCCCCCTCTCTCTGTGCCTCCCCTGCTTGTGCACCTCTCCCTCCCACTCTCAAAAGTAAATAAATAAATATTAAAATTTAGGAAAAAAAAAGAAACCAATTCTCCTTGGTACAAAAAAAGGGAAGAGACTTCCCTAGTCTTCCCTTAGAGCATTGTAAGGGTTAAATTGTAGTGTAGGGCTAACAGGTAGCTTGAAAAATAACAGCTTTGTTCTGACACTGAAGGTCAAGAGATAACAGCCTTGCTTTACTCTTGTAAATTATGCTTCACGCTCTTGTAAATCAGGCTTCACCAACCAAGGAAACAAAAGCTCAAAGAAAAGAGCATCAGAGGCAAGGTCAAGGAGATCCACTGGTTGCAACCTGGCAGCAGAAAGTCTAAAATAATCACCTCATCCGGCAACTGTTTCTAACTCATCTGGCAACTGTTTCTAACCCATCTGGGAACTGTTTCTCTGTTCTGTTCCCAGGTGATGATAAAAATCAGCCATAAAAACTCTGTACCCCAGCTGTTCGAGGCCGCACTCTTATCAAGAGTGTTGGTGCCAGGGCGCCTGGGTGGCTCAGTCGGCTAAGCGTCCAACTTCAGCTCAGGTCATGATCTCGCGGTCTGTGAGTTCGAGCCCCGCGTCGGGCTCTGTGCTGACCGCTCAGAGCCTGGAGCCTGTTTCAGATTCTGTGTTTCCCTCTCTCTCTGACCCTCCCCTGTTCATGCTCTGTCTCTCTCTGTCTCAAAAATAAATAAACATTAAAAAAATTAAAAAAAAAAAAGTGTTGGTCCCGATCTGTCGGCCTTGCCTCTCATTGCAATAAACTTTGTTGTGACTGTCACTGGTGCCCATAGCATTCTGTGTCAAGAGTCGTGTGGATGCAACAGCATTTCCCTTGGCGAACTTCTAATGGTAAGTCTTCTGAAAGGCTAAGTAAGCTTCTTGCCAGCTTTACCAGTGTGTAAAAACGTGGGGCGCCTGGGTGGCGCAGTCGGTTAAGCGTCCGACTTCAGCCAGGTCACGATCTCGCGGTCCGTGGGTTCGAGCCCCGCGTCAGGCTCTGGCCTGATGGCTGGGAGCCTGGAGCCTGTTTCCGATTCTGTGTCTCCCTCTCTCTCTGCCCCTCTCCCGTTCATGCTCTGTCTCTCTCTGTCCCAAAAATAAATAAACGTTGAAAAAAACGTGCCCGCGGGATTTTAATTTACGGAGGTAACGGAGTGACAAGAAAGGCTAATGCCTTAACCTCTTACTACTCGCAGACCCCCTGGAAAGGAGGCGCACATCCACGCCATCCAGGGCGCATGAAGCCGGTCACATGCAGGATCCCGAAGCAGAAAGAGAGGAGCTGGGACTAGGCCAAGACGCGGTGGCCGGGAAGGAGGTAGGCGGGAATGCCCCCTACTTGGCAGGAGGCAAAATCTCACATTGTACAGTCTGCGAATCCGAGTTGGGGAGGGCGAAGCCTGGACGTCGAGGCGGCAGGCAGCGCGCCCTCGATGGCCGCGATCCACATGCGTCTGGGGACGTTCGCGCCGGTTGTCGGGCGCCATCTGGTGGCTCCTCTTAGACGTTCCTCCCTCCAGAGCTCCGGCGAAATCGACAAGAGGTGGGATTTGGCGGCGGTACCCGAGGAAGGGTTCCAGGAGGCCGGGGGCGCTGGGGGGATCATCCCGGGGTCGCCGGCGCATCGCCGCGCATCAGTTCGCTGGAGATTGAATGCGCCGTTCTACTAGGGAGTGGCTCGTAGGCCCTCCCCGGGAAGGGGAAGCGTCGACCGGCACCTGCTGGTGCCTCTCTGCCTGCGGGAACCCAGTGTGGCGCCGCGGGGGAAAGGGAGAGGGTGCCCCGCGTCTAGAGGCGGCCCGCTCCGGAGGGGCAGGCCGGCCCGGGACGGGCGGGGAGGCCGGGGTAAGGTGCCCGGGGCCCGGCCGCGGCTCCTCGTGGGGTCCGGTGGTCGGAGGCGCCTCCGCCGAAGTTCTCCCAAGTCCCAACCGATAGCCGTGGATGCACCGGCCGCGCCCCGGGGGCCGGGGAGGGCGGACCCCAGCGGCACTTGTGCCTGCGTGGTTTCTTGCGCTCGATTTTTCGGAATCCTGCTCCGGAGGCGAGGAGCGTCACAGAACGTGCAGGGTGGCGGGGATAAGGTGCTCAGGGTCTGGCCGCGGTTCCCCACGGGGCCGGCGGTCGGAGATGCCTCCACGGAAGTTTCTTCCAAGCCCCAGTCTTCTGTCCCGGACGGGCAGCTGTGCGTGCGGGCAGACGGGAGGACGTAGCCGGCCCGCGGCGGCCCCCGCGCGTTCCGAGCTCCTCGCAGACACGACCGACAGTTGAGTCGGCCAGGTGGCCCCAGGAGCTCCAGGGTTGCAGCGATGGGATCGTGTTGGGGGGCCAGTAGTTGAACACAGGAGGCTCCCGTGATCCGTACAGTCCTTACCCGGACCCGTAATTTTTTCACTCAAAAGCTAGTATTTTTTTTTAAATTATTTTAATTTTATTTATTTTTGCTGCCAGGAAAGGGCTGGCAAGGTTTCCAACCCCCGTGCTTTGAAGTGGGAGTGCGAATTAGCTCAGAAGGTTGCTTTGTGGACGCTAACGCAATTTCCTTCGCTTGGAACCCTGGGTCTCTGTGGCAGTAACCGCGCATGCGCGAGCCCCGACCTCGAGGCTGCTTCAATCCTCAGGCGCCTAAGGGCGTCCTCTGGCCCGTGTGACCCCCGCCACAGGGACCAGGCAGCGGCCGAGGCCGGAGGTCCAAAGCAGACCTGGAGGTGTTGTCCGTGCAGGCTCCCCTTTGGAGCTCCTTGAGCCGAACTCCGTGGTGAGCCCGCTCTCCCGCGCTGGGCTCGGCTCCAACCAGACGCAAGACGGATGTTCCGGTGCGGGGAGCTGCTCCTCCCACTCCACTAGCTCATTCCCTGCAGGCGGGTGCGTGGTGCGCAGACAGGGATGCGGAACCTGCCTGGCCTCGCCCTGCTCCACGGCTCCGTTTGGGCCGGGGCCGCTGGCCCAGCGGACACTCCTTCCTTCTCCGCGGCTTCGTAAGCGGTTCTCCCCGCAGTGGAGAGGCTGTCCCTCCGCGCTGTGCGCCCCCGGACCACTCGAGGTCAGCCCCCAAGTGCGGGTTCGCCTTGGCCCCTGAGCGTCCGTCCACCCCAGTGCGCCCGAGGAGCGGGGGGGTGGAGTGGGGAGTAGAGTGGGGGAGGGAGGCGCGCCCGACAGCGATGGTGGGGGTTCGAAGCTGTGATGCATCGCAGCGGTTCGTTCCGGAGCAGCGCAGACTCCCAGGCCGACCAGTGGCTGCTGAAGGAGCCTTGTGCTTCCCTTCATCTCCAAGCCCCTGCCCGCGTGTCCGGGTATCTCTGCAACCCCGGCGGGCCAGGATTGGGGGAACGAGCTTCTGCGATCAAGGCTCTCCCCCTACGTCCCTGCCGCCGCTCATTTCTCGAGCGGAGTAGCCCTTGCAAGGCGTCCCAGCGCCTCCCCTCGGCGTGGAGCCCCCTGGTCTCTCCGTGGGGCCGAGCACCGCTTCCCGCGTCGTGAGCTGTGCAATAGCCTCCGAGGCAGGGGCGGGTCCGACAGCGGTCCGGTGATGGGCGCGGGCACGCGTGCGGGGCTCTTTTCCGAGACCTAGTGTTATGCCCAGAATTCGTGATCCCCAAATACCGCCAGGGAGCCGAGTCCGATGTAAAAGTAAAAGAGCCTTTATTTTAAGTAGCTCGAGCTCAATCCCCATACCTGCACCGACGCAGTGGTGTGGTACCAGGGAGAGAGAGCGAGTTTCCAAAGCCCAAAGGTTTTTTATTGGGGCCTAAGGGCAGTTGGTGAGGTAATGTAATAGCTATGGCCTCAGCTGATTGGCTGGGGAAGGGTCCGAGTTCTGTTGGGCAGGTGGGGGAGGGGGTGGCTCAAGGGGAGGAGGTGTGGTCAAGGTGAAGGACACAGAACAAGATCTAGTCGGCTGGCGTAGGCCCGCCCTTTCACTAGGAGCCTGTCTCCAGCACCCCGAGCCCCCTGTGGGTGCCTCTCAGCAGCTCACAAATCCTGAGATCATAACCGGAGCTGAAGTTTGGACGCTTAAGCGACTGAGCCACCCAGGCGCGCCCCAATCCTCCTTGACACCTGGGACGAACTTCCGGCCCTGGACTGCGTAATTAATCCTCGAGGTGGTTGGTGATCAATCCTCCAGGCAGGTGCCTCAGAGGGTGCTCGCCAGGAGCTCCCTGGGGCCTGCTGTTCTGCCGCTTTGTGCACCCCACAATCCTGTTGGTGGATGGTCGTGCCACAGGGTCGTGGTCCTCCCCGGGCAAGCGCAGACATGGTGCCTCCTCCCGCGTGCCCAGCTTCCCGTTACCACTCGAGGAACCCATCTGCTGGGAAACCAAAGATTTTGGCCCTGTTTTTGCTCTGGGAGTCCGGAGACAAGAAGGCGGTGGGAGTGGCAAGCCGAGCGGCCCCTAAGGAATGAAAAAGAACGCCAAGAAAGCTGTTCAAAGCCTGGTGCCATTTCCATGAAAACTAAGCCTCGGAGAAGGCTGCGAACCCCCTCGTCTCTGAGCGGTTTAATTTGGCGTCCGGCTGTAAGCTGTAACTTGCCCAATTGCAGACCGAGGAAGGGTGCCCTTCCTTCAGATAGAAGTGGTGAAGGGCCAACCCCAGAGGGGACCCAGATTACCAGGTGCTATCAGAGGGTAAACGCTGTGAAGCAAGGGTGGATCGAGGGGGCAAGGCGAAGGGGTCTCGCTGCGAGGACCCAGGTTTTGCTGATCTTGACAACGCGTGCGTAGTCTATCATATTGTCTATCATAGAGCCAATAGGCCGTCTCTGTTGTCTGCTGTAGTTCTAGAATAAAGTGGTTTCCTCTGACTACCTCGGTGTGTGGGGGGAGTTTCTGAGGTGGCAGAACCCACAAGTGTTAGCACCCCTAACACTATCGGCAGAGTTGCAATGAGCGAGTTTTAGAATGGGGGACATCGTAGATAATTTGGCAGTAACTTCAAATTAGAATAACCAAGCTTTATATATATATTACATATGTTTTATTTTTTATATATATTTTATTTTTTATATCTCACATGTATATTTCATTTGTTATATACATAGATCGGATTGTGAACGTTTTAAGGACCTTGTGAGGCCTAAAAACACCGTGAGGTCGTGGCAGCTGTTCTGAAGGCCCCTGGAAGATGTGTCCTTATTCCTTGACCACATGTAAGTGTTCCCTTTGACACACGATTTGGCAAATGTGGAATTTTTTTTTTTTTTTTTTTGTGGATGAGATGAGCTTTTTTTTCTCTCTTTATGCAGGTGAAGCAGAGAGAGGTGTCCTTCTAAAAGTTGTAGGAAGAGGAGGGGGAGATTACTGCCATATAAGGAAGTTCTATTTGATGACCCGAGACAAAGATGCTCCACGGATGCCTTGCTGCCTTTGAAGGTAAGTGCAGAAGTGATCTTTGGTCAAGGAGCAGGAAAGGAGGCAGGTCTTGGGGGAAAGGTAGAGGATGAGCATTCAACCCCAAAACCTGTGTCTGGGCCTGTGCCCCCATAGGGAGGGAGGGATGTGTAGATTTGCCCTTATGTGAACAGACTGTTCTGACCTGTGGAATCATTAAGACCACGTAATTGATGGTCTTATACCACCAAAAATCTGCGGTAACTGTTTTCAGCAGCTTCTAGATAGAGAAGTAATACAATTTATTCCATCACCAAAACAAGTATAATGAAATGCATGTTTTTGTTTTCTTTAGGTTTGCTTATTTATTTTGAGGGAGAGCAGGAGTTGGGGGGGAGGGGGCAGAGAGAAAAAAAATCCCAAGAAGGCGCTGTGCTGTCAGCCCAGGGTTGACTGTGGGGGCTTGAACTCACAAACCCTGAGACCGTGTGACCTGAGCTGATATCAAGAGCCTGAGCCACCTACGTGGGCCCCATGAAATGCATTTTGAAAAAGATTCCCATTTTAAGAATTCAGTGACATTGATAGGATGTCCCTCAGGATCCATCTATGTAAGTTGGCTGTGGGTGGAGGTGGGGTGGATAGAAAAGACCCAAGAAGAAAACAAGGACGGAACATGGATTAGGGGTTATACATATGTAATTATATATTTAAATAAACTTCTATAATTGAGTTTTAAGTACAAAATCTTGCTTAGAATAGGAAGTATGTGGCAAAGTGCTTAATTCTCTGGGTTTTTGTTGTTTCGCGGTATCCTGGAGCAAGGAGCCCTTGTGGGGCTGACATTAGTCTCCAGCTGTTCCACCACCTGGAAGTCACATTATTTAGCACAATCTGATAGGGGGCCCCAGGCCCCAAGTAGACAAAGGCATTGTTTATCAGGCAGTGCTGTGGAAGGGGGAGAACTAAACTGATTTTGAAGTTTAAACTGATTTACTCTTTTACTGCAGGGTAGTAGTAATATTTAAAACCTGTCCTTTCCTATTCCTGTACAGTAAGTATTGCTGGGAAAACAGACCTTTACCGCCTCTCCTTCTCAAAGGCAGCACATCTGGTTGGCAACCTTCATGTTCGCAGCTAGCAATGGGGAAAGGTTATGATGGCTGGACTAATGCTCCTTTCAACAGAGAACCACACTCTCAAGTGCAGGGTGTATGTGGCCAACACACAGTCAACAGCACAGACGAGGGAGCAAACACGTGTAAGAACATTTTAAACGTTTTTGTTGAACATTTTTATTGCACTAGCGTGAGGGCCCAATGCGTTACTTTTCATCAGCACCCACAGCAAGTAGACTTGGCAAATACACACCTATGGGTGGCACACAGTTCTCGGGGGAAATGCACGATTCGAGCAGGGGGAGATTGCACACACACACCTTTGAAAACCACTCGTGGAAAAGACGGAACAAATCTGACCAGGCTTCTACTGGTGAGGGCGCTGGCAGAACTCAGAGCAACCATATCCCCCTGGGGAGAGCTTGGCCTGTTTCAGTTCGCTGGGACTCAGGCCTCGCACTGCTAGGGGGACGGAGACGTACATTTGGCACAACTGTGCCTTGTGACGGCCAGGCTGGCAACAACCCCCGAACCCTCGTCGTCCTTTTTGTTAGATGAGTGAATAATGGTGTCTTCCACTTGTTTAAAAAAAAAAAAAAAAATTCCAACTATTCACTGGTGGCTGTCGAAGTAATTATGTCCTATTATGTACCCGTAAAAAGGAGCCACAGTAAGATTCCATGTAAAATTCTAGAGAACATAAACTAGCGAAGGTACGAAAGAAAGTGACGGTCTATGTGGGAATCCAGGCAGAGGTTACAAGACAAAGGACCTGTGGTGGAGTATGATGGTTTCATGAGCACACATCCAGTAAAGTCTACCAGCAGCAGTTTTGGGTTTTCAAGTACACTTGAAGTCTATCGCATGCTGAGTGGAAATGCTTTTGCGGAAAAATCTGAACATCGGGAAAACCTTGGAAAATTGAAATCTGGCCACCCCACAGGACACAGCTCCGCGTCCCGCTGGCCAGCAACCCCACCGGAGTTTACAAGCTACACTCCGTGGGTCAGAAAGACCACGTGCCCTGCTGCCTTCGTGTCTGCATTTCCAGGAGTTTGGTTTTCAACCCCCCACCCCCAACACCTTAACTGTAGTGCAATAGAACCCTGGCCACAGGAGTGCTGTCAGCTCTATAGGGCCTCAGAATGTCGTCCACAAGGCCCTTACCTGAAATTGGCTGTAAGCCCCCAGGGCATTGGCGTAGGCATCGCAGCCCCTCCACTTTGCAAGTCCCCCACCATTTTGCTGTGTCTGTACCGCACAGCTGGCTCCTACCTGGTGCCTGGAATCCATGATACCAGCCCAGCAGATGTGATGGCACAGGGCTCTGTATTGGGACCTAGAGCACTACTTCTCAACAGCACTGGGGCACTGTGACATCCTATCTGAGAAAGAGAAGCTGATCCTTGGGGCGCCAGGGGGCTCAGTTGGGTAAGCGTCTGACTTCAGGTCATGATCCCATGGTCCATGGGTTTGAGGCCCACATGGGGCTCTGTGCTGACAGCTCAGATCCTGTGTTTCCCTCTCTCTTCCCCTCCCCCGCTCATGCCCTGTCTCTCTCAAAAATAAACATTAAAAAAAAACACAAAACCCCACACCGTTCCTCTCAGGGAAACTTCCAGAGTCAACCACAATCCCGTACATCTGGGACACAAGATTAGTCCCAAAAAATTGGGACTGCTCTTCATTCTATCGTAGGAGGCCTTGTGCCCAAAACTCTAGAGTGAGAGCTACCCTGTGCCATGAAGCCATCACACTGTGAGGCATACAGTGTTTGGGATACACGTGGGAGAAACCTGCACTGACCAACATGAGGGTTCTGGACAGGTTAGAAAGTACAGCCTAGCCCCCTATGCCCCATGGGCTCAGACTGTGGTGAGGATGGGCTCTCGACATGGTGCAGCCCCCGCTCATCCTAAGGCCCTCCTCCCCTGTGAACTTTCTGGTGTCGCAGGAGGTTAGACCTGCGGCTGAAGGCTTTCCCACATTCAGTGCACTCATGAGGTCGAGCGGGGCTGTGGAGTTTCTGGTGGTCGATGAGAGCCGACCGGTGGTGAAAGACTTCTCCACAGCTCCTGCACTGGGGAGGGCTCTCTGCGGTGTGAACTTTACGGTGCTGAGTAAGTTGTGTGCTGTGGCTAAAGGATTCTCCACAGGCACGGCACTCGTAGGGCTTTTCTCCTGTGTGGACTCTGTGGTGTTGAGTGAGGCCAAAGCTCTGGCTAAAAAGTTTCCCACATTCGTTGCACTTGTAAGGCCTTGCCCCGGTGTGAACTCTCTGGTGCTTAATGAGGGTGGAGCTTTGGCTAAAGAGTTTCCCACATTCGCTACATTCATAAGGCTTTTCGCCAGTGTGAATTCTTTGGTGTTTAATGAGGCTGGGGCTTTGGTTAAAGAATTTCCCACATTGGCTGCACTCATAAGGCCTTGTTCCGGTGTGGACTCTCCGGTGCTTAATCAGGTTGGAGTTGGAGGTGAAGAATTTTCCACACTCACCACATTTATAAGGCCGTGCCCCAGTGTGAATCCTCTGATGTTCACTAAGGCTGGAGCTTTGGCTGAAGAATTTCCCGCACTCACCGCATTCGTAAGGCCTCTCTCCAGTGTGAATTCGCTGGTGCCGAACGAGTGTGGGTTTGTTACTGAAGGCTTTCCCACACGCGCCGCACTCGTAAGGCCTCTCTCCAGTGTGGACTCTCCGGTGCTGGACGAGTATGTGTTTGTAGCTGAAGGTTTTCCCACACTCGCTGCACTCATACGGCCTTTCTCCTGTGTGGACTCTCTGATGCTGGGTGAGTCTGTATTTCCGGCAGAAGGCTTTCCCACAGTCACCGCACTTGTAGTGCCTCTGTCTGTGGTGAAAGCGCTCTGTACAGCTGGTGTCCTCAGTGGGTGTCCCCCGACTGTGAGCGAGCTGGGGGAGAAGCCCTGGGCCAGCGGGGATGGGCTTTTGTGGTGGGGGGTGGGTGGCATGGCTCTTCGTGTTCCTTCGCGGGTGTCTTTCTCTACTGTGCTGCTTCTGGTGCTCCTGAGGCTTCCCCCCTGTCCCACACACTTTGTGCCCACGGCTTGCTCCCAGGCTCTTGGCTGGATGCAAATCCCCTTCAGAGTCTGGGCTGCGCACCTTGTGGGGGGACAGATCTGCCTTCGCGATGCTGACCTCTGACACTCCTACGGGGACGCTCTGCTCTGAAGGTGCCTCCTCAGCCCCTGCTCCGTGCCAGCAGCCTGAAAGCAGAGAAGAAATGCTGAGCAGCTCTGGCAGCAGGAGGAGGCAGTTCTGTGCTTCACACGGCAGAGGGGACTCAGCAGGTGAAGACACGAGGACGAGGACGGTGTGTGGTGCAGGGAGGAGAGGCTGGGTCCACAACTCACTTCTGTGGGGAGTGTGTTTTCACCAGGGCCTTGGTGACTGGCGTTCAAGTATTGTTTTAAGGATATGGGCACAGACAGACTGTGTGGCGGGTCAAGCATAGGCCGGGGGTGGTGAGCACAGCAGAAGGAGCAGTGATGTGGGGGAGATCCCAATGAAGGGTAGAAGACAGGTGAGGGAAGGGGGCAGAGTGTCAAGGAAGGGCAGGCAAGATAGGAGAGCCTCTGACCTTGGCATCAGAGCAGTGTTGTGAGCCCGGGACATGTTCCTGTCAGGATCCCCAGCCATTTCACATCCTCTCCCTGTCGCCAACTTCCACGTGCAAGTATCCCCCACTTGGAGGCGTACCCACGTGGTCATGTACCCCGTGTTCTCCCAGCTCCAGCTGGATAACAGGGGACCTAGAAGATGCAAGTCCTTAAGGCAAACTTGGGACAGCTAAGTGGTCAGTGCAGGCCCAAGGCAACCAGCCCCCAAACCACCTCAGGAAACAAAAATGTCCCAGAAACCTTGAGCGAAGGCCCCTCTGAACAGCTGGTGTTGGGGCTGCTTGTGAGGTATCTCCACGCCCCAGCCTCTGTGCCCAGAATGAAGAGGAAAGCCAGGGGCCAGCCCAGGATGTGGGGGTTGGGGGGAGGGCCTTACCCAATGACACAACAAGTGCAAAGACCTCCAGCATCACGTCCCGGTACAGGCGTCGCTGAGCCTCGTCAAGAAGCCTCCACTCCTCCTGGGAAAAGTACACGGCCACGTCCTCAAAGGTCATGGAGCCCTGTGATGATGGGGACAGTTGCGTCCATAAGCAGCCTCTCCTGGTAGGACCCTGTAACTGCCCCGAACCCCAACCTCCAGATTCACTCACTCCCTGCTCCTCATCCTCCACTCCCCCACACTGAGATGCAGGACTCCCATCCCTTTCCTGCAAGACATCTGAGTCCCCCGCATCCTGCCTCCCAGATGTAAGCAGCTGGGGCCTAGCATTCTCTCTCAAGCTCCTACTCACACAGCTGGTCCCCACCATTGACTTGTGTCTGTGTGTCATGCTGAAGAAGTGCTGGGCAAGTGTGATCATAGATCCTAACCTCCAAGGGAAGGGCCTTCCCCACTTGACCTTGGTGCTGGTTTAGATCACATGCAGATCTAAATACCCTTGGTAACATTCTGCTTCTATAGTTATGTTGTGTCTCTTTTAGGTCCTGGGAGGTCCTGTAAGTTCGTCTGATGACCTTCTGAGAGAACCACCACAAGAGCCTGGTTGGAGGGGTGCATACACAGGTGAACAAGTACCAGTCTACTCTACCAACTCACCCCCATTATTGTTCTGATCTCATTTCCACTCCCATGAAAATCCAGCCACCTGTTGGACTTTCCCCTCCCCATACCTCCTTCTACATTCCTGGTAACAACTGTTATGCTGTCTTGTCCATGCACTGTCCACAGCTCTCCTCCCTTGTTCCCCAAGGGCAAGGCCACTATGACCGGAATGTGGCCCCACCATATCAGATCCAGAGTTCAGCCTTGGTGTGGATGTCCTGAGAAGTGGGGGACCAGCTCTCCAGTGGTCACCTATACTTGGAAGTCTCTGAAACATTTGAGAATCAACATGGCCAAAAGAGAATTCCTCATATTCTTACAAAAGCTACTCCTACAAAAAACCATGGAGTCATCTGTGACCCCTCCACATGAGAAAATGCGTTGCAGTTTGTGGGTTCAAGCCTCGCGTTGGACTCCCCAGTGGGTGTATAGGGCCAGCTTGTGTTCTCTCTCTCTTAAAATAAGTAAATATATTTTTAAAAAGAAAATCTGATCACCCTGACTTTACTTAAAACTTTAATGTTTATTTTTGAGAGAGAGAGAGGGACAGTGCATGCAAGTGCGGGAGGGGCAGAGAGAGAGGGAGACACAGAACCCAAAGCAGACTCCAGGCTCTGAGCTGTTAACACAGGGTGCGACACAAGGCTTAAACCCACAACCCGTGAGATCACAACAGAGCCAAAGTCGGATGCTTAACCAGCTCGAGCCACCCAGGTGCCCCTGGTCAGCCCTATGTGAAGCCAAATCCTTCTCCTGCCTCCGCATCTACCAGCTATTTGGCCCAGCTACAACCAGTACCGGCCGATCTAGAGCTTTGACGACACGAGCTCTGTTCATGATCTCCTTGTCTCCCTCTCCCCCACTGTGGAGTGCACTCTAGCCAGGGGCAGCTTCTGAAGACCTGAGCCAGCTGGTTTTCTCCTCTACTCCAGAACTATGTGGCCATCACCCTCACTCTCAGAACAGAACCCCAGCTCAGGCTACACCCCAGGCCTGACTCTAGCCTCCTTGTCCTCTTTTCTCACCAGACATAACAGTCCTAGTGGACCTAGAACATTCCCCTAACCACTCTCATCTCTGTCTCTCCTCCAAAGCCACAGCACCGATTCCTAAACCTAAGACATCCTTTCACACTCACCCCATGACTTGCCACAAGTGGGGATCCCTCTGCATATGACCTCTGACCTGGACTGAGGGCTTAGCTAGAGGCTCTAGACACCAAGGGCAGGAAGGGTGGCAGCAGGAGTTCCAGGACACCTGACACTCACCAGTGCAGGGTCCATAAGTGCTTCTGCTGAAAGCAGAACCTGCAGGAAGAGCAGGGCCACGTTAGTTTAAGTCCCATCGCGGGTATAGACAGAAAAGTGAAACACAGTATTTTTTTTTTTTTTTAATTTTTTTTTCAATGTTTATTTATTTTTTTTGGGACAGAGAGAGACAGAGCATGAACGGGGGAGGGGCAGAGAGAGAGGGAGACACAGAATCGGAAACAGGCTCCAGGCTCCGAGCCATCAGCCCAGAGCCCGACGCGGGGCTCGAACTCACGGACCGCGAGATCGTGACCTGGCTGAAGTCGGACGCTTGACCGACTGCGCCACCCAGGCGCCCAACACAGTATTTTTAGGTACAGAGGAAAGCCAAAGGGGGAAAATCCAGCCTTTATGAAAGAAGGCAGAGAGGGTTCAGTTGTGCCCAAAGCACATGCATCTTGACTTTTCAGGAGAGGGAAGAAAGGAGTGAAAAGGCTGATGGGGTCGTGTTGTGTTGGAGTAGCTGCCCTCAGGCCAGCGAGCAGGAAGAATAAGGGATAAATTATGTCCATGTCTCAGTGTGTTTCCGACCCTTCCATTTTATTCCTTCGTATTCTGCTTCTTCCTGTGCCCAAAATACACTCTTCTCTTCCTGTATCTTGTAGTTTAGTTTAGCCCTAATAGCTGGTCATGAATGTGACTCTTTACACTTCCTTTTCCAGTTTTTCCATAAATGTTCAGAAAGAAATGGTGCAGATATATTCTCCCCCCTGGGTAAGATAACATATCAAACCACCGCTTACGTGATTGTGTGTTTTTGAAGGAGACAGAGCATGGGTAGGGGAGCAGACAGGGAAAGAGACACAGAATCTGAAGCAGGCTCCAGGTTCTGAGTTGTCAGCACAGAGCCTGACACGGGGGTTGAACTCATGAACCGCAAGATCATGATCTGAGCCCAAGTCGGATGCATAACTGACGGAGCCACCCAGATGCCCCATAAAGGGTGAGATCACCCCTAGATTTCATTACAACTGCAAACCCAATAGTACTAAAAGATTCAGAGCAAAGCCAAAACCTTGATATTATGCATGTTATAAACACATGCTTGGTGTTATTGCAAATACAAAAGGACTACACAGTTTTGCTAAAATCCTTGAGTTTTTCTGGGAACAGACCAGGTCATAGCTGCAAACATAAAAATCCCAAGTATTTTAGAACGTGAGAAGCTATTTCTAAAAAGTGACAAGGCTGGGGCGCGTGGGTGACTCAGATGGTTAAGCATCCAACTTTGGCTCAGATCATGATCTTGCAGTTCGTGAGCTAGAGCCCTACTGTGTCAGGCTCTGTGCCGACAGCCTCCTTCGGATCCTTTGTGTCCCTCTCTGCCCTCCTGAGCTCTCACTCTCAAAAAATATTTTTTTAAAGTGACAAGATTGTTGTAAATAAGAATAAACATTAAACATCACTTTAACATACAAGAGTAATTGTTCCAAAAGAGATTAGCACATTATAAAGCTGTTCTAGTAAGAAAACGATTGTCATAGGATTTAGGTTGGAAAAACTACAGAGATCATGAAGTGGGTCATGCATGTGTGCATGGATCTGGATGCTTTAGCGGTGCTACAGAGCATTAAAATAGTAGCAGTTTATAAATGGTTGTGTGACAACATAAAAATTTACACCTCTACTTTAAACGATGCACACAGGGACACCTGGCTGGCTCAGTTGGTAAAGCGTGACTCTTTGAGTTCAAGCCCCAAGTTGGGTATGGAGCCTAATAATCTTTTTAAAAAATGACGTAATTTCAGCTGGACAGGCTTAACTTGGAAGACAAAAAATTATGTCTCTTACAAGTTAGCAGAAGAACAGATTTCTCAAACCAAAGTATCACAATAAAGAATCCCACTACATTGAAACAAAGGGCTCCTGGGGGCTCCTGTTACATTTTGTCATAAAAACTGAAATGACCAGTTACACAGTTGAGCAAAAATTACACAAATTCGTGAACCCTCCCTAATCATTAAATTATTTAAAATTTTAATACTTAGTGAATTAAAAAATCTTGTGTATGTAAATGAGAATTCCAGTAAGCACTTTTTAAAAATGCAAATGTAAACTTAACAGTAATGAACAAAAATAAAGCAAAACTCAGTAAGGCGTGGGGTGCCTGGTCAGACTGTGGCTGACAGGTCAGAGCCTGCCTCAGAGTCTGTGTCTCCCTTTCTCTCTGCCCCTTCACCATTGTGCTCTGTCTCTGTCTCAAAAATAAATATTAAAAAAAAAAAAAACCCCAAAAAACCAACTCAGTAAGGCTGACATCACAAGCCTGACGTTGCCCACTGCTAGTAACACTATAGAAATTAGCTAAATATTGTAAACTATTATATGTATGTAGATTGGTAACGTTTTGAAAACCAATCTGGCATCATAAAAAAAAATTTTTTTACATTCATTTTAGAGAGAGGGAGACACAGAATCTGAAGCAGGCTCCCAGCTATCAGCACAGAGCCCGATGTGGGGCTCAAACTCACAAACCGCGAGATCATGACCTGCGCCGAAGTCAGATGCACAACCAACTGAGCCACCCAGATGCCCCTGGAATCATAAATTTAAACCTACGACTACTTGTGGAAAGTGGGCTATCTTTAATACAGAATGCTAGACAACTGTATGCTTGTATAGCCCAAAACATGTGGCTACAGTACCAGTGTTTATAAATGCAGAAAACCACGGGCAGAAACATAAAAACATTTTGTTTATATACTCATATCCCAGAATACTACGCAGAAAAACGAACAGCTGTACGGTGCTGTGACTGCAGTAACCCATCAATCTTTCATCTAAACTAGGAGGCTGAGGACTTCCCACAGAGGTGCTGAAGCTCTCGGACAATAAAGGGTGCTTGCCTGAGACATGGGACAACAGTTTAACCTTGGAGAGGGCCATGGTGGCCGCGGAAGAACCGCGGAGCTGGGTGCCGGGGTGCTGTCTAAACCCCGGCCAGTGGGAACGCGAGAACGGAGCGGTCGGGCGGCAGGGGGCGCGCTCACACCCTCGCTCACCTTGTCCTCCAATTCGCAGAAAGACGGTGGCCGCGACCAGAGCTACCACCCTCAGCCCCAGCCCGGCCCACGAGCTGCCACTCCATTTGCCCCAGCGGGCTAATGTTTAGAACAGCCCTTGCCGGCTTCCCTCTCCCTGGAACGGATCAGGCTTTGGCGAGCGCAGCTGCACCCCGACGCTCGTGCTACTCGGGAAGAAACCCAAAGGTAAGAGGTTAACAGCAATGAGTACAAGCAATAAGCTCCTGGCCGTGTGCGGGAGGTTAGCACTAATCTTACAGCCGGCTATTCAGCTGCATACGCATTCTGTGCCACTCTCCTCGGGCAAGCGACATTCCAGAATTCGGAAGACCAAGGTAAAGAGGACCCTCGTAAGAACAAAAATATGAAATTTCAATGAATAAGAGCTGAATGAGGGGGTGAGGGCCCAGAGAAACGCAGCATTTACCTGGATGGGAACCGCCACGGCGACCGTGGCACCGCAGTGTTCAGCCCGCACGACAGCCACGCTGAGTCTCCGAGCAGCCGGCCCTGCGCGTCCCCGCTCCGTTACCTTGGGCAGTCCCAGCAACCTGAGCTTCCGAGCGCTGGACAGAACCAAATTTACAAGATGTCGCTGGAGGCCGACGCCGGAAGGCCCGCCTACATGCCGTCCGCTGGGCGGAAGTGCCTCGCTCCTTGAGCCCTCACTGGCCCAGTGTGGCGCACTGCCTTCTGGGTAACGTAGTCCTGATGGAGACGCCAACCTCCGCACGGGTCTCCATCCTGACCTCCGGCAGCTGTCCCGCCGCACCATGAGGGGTGCTGGGAAGGGATGTCTGAACGTTCTGAGGGGGGCTCCGGCTTCTTGGAGGGGGTCACACCCAGATTTATACCATCTTACTGCTTTTCATGTTAGACTGAAACTTTAGAATCAATTGTAGGAGTTTCACTGTTAGAAAAAAGGGCTAGTGATGTCCAACTCTTAACTCCATGCATTCCATTCTTTTTTAGAATTTAACACCCTATCTCAAAAGTGGGAGCGACTTACCACATTGGGACAGCGGGCTTCTGAACACGGAGGCAGAGACAGAGAAGCGGCAGGATTGGATTTTGTGATCTTTTTTCCTTGCTGGGAAGTAAATCTAATTCCACGTGCGACTGCAGTGACAATGCATGGGCACTTGAGACTATCCCAGAAGAAATGAAACTACTGAAATCAATGATGATGTAGCTATTCACCCGTGGCCAAAATAGCTCTTGGCCATCTGCACGAGGTTAGATCTTACTGAAGTCTGAGAAGTGAGGGAATTAAGGCGAGCACAGGCTTACAAAGGAAATCAGAGGTTATGACTAAACCGGGACTTCTTTTTATCGTATTTAAAAATCACTGAGAAATACCAGCTTCAATGAAGCTGTGAAGACATAGCTTTGCACTTGAGGTATCTGTACATCATAACAAATACACCGTAAGTGCCTGTAAGTCAGGGGAGACTGAGGAGCTATATTCCTCAGCAATGCCTGGAATATGGGACAGCTTCGGAGTACAAATGACCCAACTCATGCTGCTGCTGAATGCAAGGATTGCCAGGGCGACTGCCCTACCCCACCCTCGAGTAGACTAGCAGACTGGATAACTACAGATATTCTTTGCACCCCGAGTACAGAAGTCCTATAAACTTTCTGGAGATGCATCATGTAGCAATGCAAATTGAACCAAATCTGGACTGAGAGTTCTTCTTTATCCTCCTATTTCCTCTGAAACACACAAAAGAGAGGCCCCCCAAAACCCGTTCATTCTTTCATTCCATCCGAGTCCAATTCTGTTCTCACCCACAGTGAATACAGTAAATATAGTTTAAAGAATACTTTTAGGGGCACCTGGTTGGCTCAGTTGGTTAAGTGTCTGACTTTGGCTCACGTCATGATCTTATGGTGTAGCTCAGAGCCTGGAGCCTGCTTCGGATTCTGTGTCTCCCTCTCTCTCTGCCCCTCCCCCGTTCATGCTCTGTCTCTCTCTGTCCCAAAAATAAATAAACGTTGAAAAAAAAATTTATTATCACAAAAGCCAGGGGGTGACCAGGGAGTTCCTGTGTGGGGTAACCTACTGGCTAGAAAAATCCATTACAAGTCTCATGAGACAGAGACAATGCCCCCAAAGAAGGGAAACGTTGGGAAACCTCTGTGAGCTGGGAGGTGAAGCCAGCTCAAGTCCCCTTGTCTAAAGTTGGGTGATGTCCCCACCCAAACTGATAGGAGGTAAGGTGTAAGGAATGAGGCCTCACCAACCCTGGTGACTACGCCAGATGAAGAGAGCACAGCAATCTGCTGGGCTCCCTGACACCTGGTAGAAGAGGGATGGCTTCTCGGATAGACCGTGGCAGTGCCACCCCAAGCAGGTCTGAAAGTGGAAGAGTTCATGAAGCCAACCCACATATTTAGCCCGGGAGGTGCAATTCTGGCTGACTTCTAACCTCTCACGATGCTGACATTGTGAACTTCCTGGTGCGCAATGAAGACAGGGTACTGGCTGAAAACTTTACAACATTCACCACACACAGAGTACTCTTCTGGGTGTGTAGGTGTTGCGTGAGACTGAAAGGTCTTTAAAAAATTTTTTGTGTTGTTGAGGATGATGATGGCAGGTGAGAACAAATACCACTCAAATAGATAAAAGGCAAAGCTCTTTGTAACTTACAGCTGGGAACAAGAGAAGGTCAGACAGAACCCAACAGGGGCTTGTAGTGAGGGGCAGTGTGACAGCAAGCTGGAGCTGGAAGGGGCAGTGTATGCGTAGCAAGGTAGGTTTCCCAGGATCCGTGTGGGCTGAATAATTTCTTAGACTCCAGGGCACAGGGGCATCCTTAGCTGTCCGGTACCTGGTTCTGAGGTGTTCAGGCCATCAGGACTGGTATGGGTGAGAGCCTGATATGGGGAGTATTTGGGGGTGTGGAATTAATCAGATACTCCAAAAGGGGAGCTGACTGGCTTCATGCCAGGCTTTAAAGTGGAATTAAGACAGTATTTTATAAAAGTATATATCAAAACACTGTGATTCTGGTATGAGACAGTGATACACATACACCTATGAAATAGAATTCAGAGCATAGAAATAAATTCTCACAGATGGTCAAATGATTTGGACACGGCTGTAAAGGACTTCAATAGGGAAAGTCCAGTCATTTGAAAAGGCGCAGGGAAAACTGGACATACCACATGTGAAAACTGGGGCTACATTATAGCGTTATACAAAAATGAACTCAACATGGATTAAAGACTTACACATGGTTCTCAAACCATGTAACTTAGAAGGGAAGAAAGCTTTCTCACACTGGACTTGACAATGATTTCCTAGACATATAGCACCATACAATGAAAGATAAAAATTGATAAAGTGGACTATATCAAAATTTAAAACGCCTGTGCACCAAAGAAAACAATCAACATACGGGAAATGCACGTATGAGTGAAAATGCAACATGGGGGAAGGGGAGAAAATATTTGCAAATCTGATAGGGGATTAATATCCAGAATATACAAAGGACTTGTATAAAGAACTCATAATTCAATAACAAAGAAAATACATTATCCAATTAAAACATGAGCAAAGGACTTGAATAGATATTTCTCCAAAATAAATATGCTCAACGACCACACATTAATCATTAGAGAAATGAAAACTAAAACTACAAAATATATCCCTAGAATAGCTATTATATATATATTAAAAAAAATCTATATGTTGCAAAGGATGAAGAGAAACTAGAAACTTCACACACGGTGGGCAGGTGCACAGGAACATAAAGTGGTACCAGTATTATGGAAAACAACTGCTCAAAACATTACCATAATACCACATGAATCAACGATTCTACTTTTCTGGGGTAGGTACAAAAGGAATTGAAAGCAAGGTGTCGAAGAAATCTATGTGTGAAAGTTGGAGTTGCGCCTACAAAGCGTCCTACCTTCACTCACCAGTCTCCTTGGTCTCATCCAGGGTGGACTTGTGGCTGCTCCACAGTATGTGCTGTGGCTGAGGCTTCCCATGCTTAGTGCACAGACACCCATTCTGTCCACTTTCAAAGGCCTCCCTGCATCAGTGTCCCCGTGTGGCTACCCACTGCATGGCCGGGGGCAGGAGAAAGACTGCGAAGTCCTTCCCACCCTCCCTCCAGGCCAAGGTCAGATGAACTGTGTGGCCCCTCACAAATGAAGGGCTCTGCTCGTCCTTTATGCCAAGCTTATCTCTATTCTGCTTCGTCTGATTCAGGTGTAGGTCTGCCCCACGAGCATACAGGCCCTGCTCAGGGTAGGTTCCACCCTGTTCAGCCGAGTGCAAAGTGTCTCTCCAGAGCAGGACACACATCTCACAGGGCTGGGCCTCGTGGACTGACGGACCTGGCTTTGGAGTCCTGACCCGTGACGCTCCTATAGACACCTTGCTCTGAAGGGGCCTCCTCGTCCTGGGCTCCATGCCAGCAACCTGTAGGCAGAGAAATATGTTTTAAATGCCAATACTACCCAAAGCAATCTATATATTCAATGCAATCCCTATCAAAATAACACCAGCATTCTTCACAGAGCTAGAACAAACAATCCTAAAATTTGTATGGAAACAGAAAAGACCCCGAATAGCCAAAGAAATGTTGAAAAAGAAAACCAAAGCTGAAGGCATCACAATTCCACACTTCAAGATGAATTACAAAGCTGTAATCATCAAGACTGACAAAGCAGGAAAGAATATCCAATAGAATAAAGAAGACAGTCTCATCAGCAAATGGTGCTGGGAAAACGGGATAGCGATATGAAGAAAAATGAACCTGGACCACTCTCCTATACCATACACAAAAATAAATTCAAAATAGATGAAAGACCTAAATGCAGACAGGAAGCCATCAAAATCCTCGAGGAGAAAACAGGCAACAACCTCTTTGACCTCGGCCATGGCAATTTCTTACTCAATATGTCTCCAGAGGCAAGGGAAACCAAAGTAAAAATGAACTCTTGGGACCTCATCAAAATAAAAAGCTTCTGCACAGTGAAGGAAACAATCAACAAAACTAAAACACAGCCTACAGAAGGGGAGAAGATATTTGCAAAACACCTATCAGATAAAGGGTTAGTATCCAAAATTTATAAAGAACTTATCAAACTCAACACCCAAAAAACAAATAATCCAGGGAAGAAATGGGCAAAAGACATGACTAGACACTTCTCCAAGGAAGACATCCAGATGGCCAACCGACACATGAAAAAAATGCTCCACATCCCTCATCATCAGGGAAATACAAATCAAAACCACCATGAGATACCACCTCACACCTGTCAGAAGAGCTAACATTAACAACTCAGGCAACGACAGATGTTGGCGAGGATGCAGAGAGAGAAGGTCCCTTTTGCACTGCTGGTGGGAATGCAAACTGGTGCCGCCACTCTGGAAAACAGTATGGAGGTTCCTCAAAAAATTAAAAATAGAACTACCCTACGGCCCAGCAATTGCACTACTAGGCATTTATCCACAGGATATAGGTGTGCTGTTTCGAAGAGACACATGAACCCCAATGTTGACAGCAACACTATCAACAATAGCCAAAGTATGGAAAGAGTCCTGTTCATCAATGGATGAATGGATAATGTAGATGTGGTGTGTGTGTGTATATATATATATATATATATATATATATATACACACACACACACACACACATACATACATACAATGGAGTATTACTTGGCAATCAAAAGGAATGAAATCTTGCCATTTGCAACTACATGGGAAGAACTGGAGGGTATTATGCTAAGCGAAATTAGAGAAAGACCAACAGCATAAGAGACAAAACAGATCATCTGAAACGTTAGTCCTCCAAGGAAGCAGTGGAAGGGAAAGGATGAGAGCCGAAAGTGAGAACTGAAATGTTAGTGGGAAAGAAAAGGTATAAATAAGGCGGCCACTGCCCCAGGCATCATTCAGTGATGGACACAGAACAGATGCTCCCTGTGAGGGCCACATTTTTTTGAGCATCTCTTGATGTTGCGGAAGTAACGTTCCTCTGTCAGGTGCCTGGGGCTCTACTATTGCTTAGTGCGAGCAACCACCGGGGCCTGGAAGAGGCGTGTCCAGGGGAAAAGACAGAGAAAGAGAGTACCGGACATCCACCCAGAGTGACCCACACGACATCAACATCCCACCTTCTAAATTTATGAGACCTTCAGAGGAAAGTCTTAAAACAAACCCAATGGTCCCTACAAGTGGTGATGGCACGATCAGTGCCTGAGGTTGCTGGCATAGGCAGGCCCCAAGTACGTGAGCAAGAGGACAGGAAGGCCTGGGGTACCTGACCTTGGACAGGGAAGACAATGCCACCGTAGCCCCCAGGACCACACGGTAGGCATTTCTTTGACCCTCCAACATGCTCAGTCCGCACACGGAACCCAGGCAGTGCAAATGCAGCCGGCCTCCTCATCTGCCGGAGTCTTCTATCATAACACCAAAGTATCCTCGCCCAACTGTTTCTTGCTTTAGCTTAGCCACAGAGACCTGTGTGAGGGTCTCACAATCTCAGAAGCGATCCTGACCTCTCACCACCTCTCGTTCAAAGCCCCAGACTTGCAATGAATCTGGCCGATCCCACTTCCCCCACCCAACTAATCTACCAGTCCAAATAAACAATCCAGGTGAGGGTCACCAGAAAACCTTGCCGAGGCCACAGAAGGGTAACAGGCCCGCCCGCCCTGGTGTCTGACCTTCACTGTGGGCACCTCAACAACCGTCTTATGTCCACTGCCTCCTCAGAAGGCTTTACAACCCTCCACCTCACATGCACATCCCCCCCCAACAGCCCTCCAGTTCCTCCCGTGTTTGTGATCCCCACCCCCACCAGCCTGGCACCCACCTGAGACACAGATTTAGCCCCTCCTTCCCCTACCTGATCCCCAATGGCACTGCCACCATAACACAAAGATGCCCCATACGAAACCAGAAGCACAGCTTTACTGGGGTCCACATGCCTCCCTCCATTGGTGCAGGTGCAGAAGGAGGGAAGCCATGAGAAATGGGTAACCACGGTTAAGGTCCTACAAGTTGAGCTGAACCACCAGGCCTGCTCTGCCCTCCAGCAAAGCAATGTCAGTCTGATGGTCCAAACCGAGCTCCTCAGGGCTCACTGCTGCCTCTTACTAGCCATGTGACTGGAGAAAGACTGACCCTCAGGGAGGTCTGTGTCCTTATCCCATATAATGGGAATAAGACTGTTCCCCTCTCACAGGGTGATACTGATATCACACATCAGTAGCACACTATGTATCAGCTTACAGTCCACAGCATCCAGGGTTTTGTCTATGTTTTCAGTGGAAATGAAGTGGTAGAACTTTAAAAGTTTGGGAGCGTATTTTTCCCACTTTGTAAGTTTTTAAGAGGATGTGATGCATGAAACTTACATCATAAGCAAATGCTTAAAAATAAAGTAACTCTTACACCAATTATTAAGTGTGTGGATAAATTTAAGTAATTCACTGTGCTCATTTCTAGTTGCCTGCCTATGCCTATGTATTTGGAAGAGTGCTGCTTTGTTAGTATTCAAATCAGTAGCTGTTTCATACGTTCTGAAGTTAAGGGGAGCGCTGAAAACTACTAGTCCTCATGCCATCATCTCGGAGGACAGCACGTGGGGAGCCCTGGACTGCACAGCAGAGGGGAGGGGAGGCAGCAGTGCCCTGGTCTGGGGCTCGGCTGACCTTGGTTTTGTTCCACAGGGAGTGCTCTTGAGTGGCTGCTTAGCCTGCAGGGGAGGAGCCACACCAATTCACACCTCAGTCATCCTGCCAACACCTCACCTCATCTGGACCTCCCTCTCTCCACACACAGGCCAGAATTCACCTCATCTCTGAAAGAGAATCAGCGATACACGTGTGTCCCAGGCCTTCCCTACCCCACCGCAGGACCCATCCGAAAGAACCTCAAAACCCTCCTTCTTCAATCTGATCCCCAGACTCTGACCTGATCCAGTCCGAGGTCCCCACCATTTAACATTTATCTCCAGCCCTCTTCCCTCACCTCTAAACCTTCAAGCCCACATGTCTAAGATGTAACTCAAAATCTCTGTGAAACCTGCTCCCTGCACTGACTTCCCCACCTCCTTTCTTTCAAATGTCCAGGCAAAAATAAAAACTTTGGATGGTCTTTCACTCCCTTTTATTCACAGACATGCTGGATGGAGCATGAAATCCTGTTGACTCTTTTTTTAATTAATTAATTTATTTAGAGAGAGACAGAGTACAGAGGGGGAGAGAAAATCCCAAGTAGGCTCCACACTGTCCGTGTGGTTCTCAAACTCAGAACCATGAGATTCTGAGGCGAAACCAAGCATCGAATGCTTAACCAACTGAGCCACCCAGGCTCAGCCACCCAGGTGTCCCTGATCTATCCAAATTCTTACATCTCTCCTCTACTGCCACTCCTCTGGTCCAGCCCCCACCATATAATCTCCTGGAGTCTATTGCCGGGCTGTCCTCCTCGCTAGTTTCCCATTCCCTTTTCAATAATTTTAAACTTCAAATATGGATATGCCCCTAAATTAGGTCCCTGGAACCAATGCCAACAAGTGTGTGCGTGTGTGTGGAGTTGGGAGGAGGTCCCTGGGGTTCCTCACACAACATCAATTCTTAAAAGCCAGAAGGATGTCCAAGAATTCAATTCTGACACTATGTATCAGGAATTAGCATCAGATTCACAGGTTAAGGACCAACAGGTACAGTCCTACAGGACGGTACCCCCACCCTCAACCCCCTGCCATTTCAGATGCCAGCTGCAAGCCCAGGCTGTTACTGGTGCTTCCCACTGACTGGCTATAAATCAGAGGTTCCCAAGACCCCTTCTCCTCAGGTTTAACTGATTTGCTAGAATGGTTCACAAAACTCAGAGAAACATTTTTCTTCCTAGATCACCGATTTATCACAGAAGGGTATTAACTCAGAAACAGCCAAAATGGAAGAGACGCACACGGCAAGGTATGAAAACAGGGCACAGAGTATCCTTGCAGTCTCCAGGTGCACCACTCTCCTCAAATCTCCAGGTGCTTACCAACCCGGAAGCTCTCTGAACCCTGTCCTTTAAGGGTACTTTGGAGGCTGCATCATATAACCATGGCTCATTCAATCACTGGCCACTGGCTATTGGTTCGACCTCCAGCCCATCTCCCTTCTCCCAAGGAGTAGGGTCGGGTAGGGTCGGGTAGGGTCGGGTAGGGTCGGGTAGGGTGGGGTCAGGTTGGGGGGAGGGGAGGGACTTAAAGTTACAACCCTCTAATCACCAGGTTGGTTCTCCAGGCAACCAGCTTAGGTGCTTCCAAAACTCACCCCATTCGTAGGACAAAACACAACTTTACCACTGTCAACACTTAGGAAATTCCAACAGTTTTGGAAGCTATGAGCCAGGAACTATGCACTAAGACCAGATATATAGCAGAAATACATTTTGGTCACCTTAACAAATACGTATTTCTTTAAGTCACCAAATCGCAGCCCGTCCCATCCCCGCCCCTTCACGGATTTCAGCGACTCACGCCGTCCCTGCCAGCGACCCTCCCCCTCACCCCTCGGCCCCGGGTCCCGACTCAGCAGCCCCTACGGGCGGGCGGGACCGGGACCAGAACAAGAACGCCCTCTGCTCGCGCCCTGGGGGCCTGACTGCGGGAGCTAACCGGGCGCTCCTCCATTCTGGCCTCGGCCCTCCGGGCGGGGGCGGACGGCCGAGGGCCCCGGGGTCGCAGCACCCACCTGCACTGGCTTCACGCGCGCGGCCTCCTCCTCCGACCAGTGGGAAGAGCGGGGCGGAACGCGGCAGGCGACGGCAGGGGACGAGGGCGCCTCGCAGCCGCCTCAGCGGCGGGAACATCACCTCCTCTGGAACCTTGCATCCGCTTCGAAGGAACCCAGCGTCCCCAAGACCCTGCACCAGTCAAACGGCCCAAGAACTCGAAGACGCGCAACACCAGGGGAACGCCACCGGAAGTCCCGCCCACAGGCGCCGCTACCGGAATCCATGCTGCGTTTTCATTGGCTCGGCTCTCACGATGGCCTGCCGCGGAGCCTTCTGGGTAGCGTGTGGTTCCCTGGCGGCTCCCCGCCCAGTTGTGGGGAATGAGGTCCCTTCCTGATTTCGGGATGGACGCCGCGGGACAACGTGAGCCTGCCCGGGGAAATGGCGTTCCTGGATTCCTGTGATCCAGCATGGGGTCGCTGACTCTTACAGCGTATACCCAGATTTCCTCTGAGTGCAGTCTAGGCCAAGTGTCCCAAATAGAGGTCTGTTACTACAGACTCTGGGAAGCACAGGAAATTCCCAAAGGCTACACCACCAAAGGGACACACCAGACTATTGTTAAAAAATAAAATTCAACGAGTAATTTTGCAAATCTAATTGGCTTTACTAAATACCTCATCAACAGGCTGCGTCCCATCTAGCAAGTAGAGGGGATCTCCGAGGAGTTGTACAAAACAGAAGATTTTATAGGGAGGAGGTTGGGGGCAGAAAGTTATTAGCAAAAGGATTTTCAGGCAAGGTTGCTTTTCCTTAGGGGGACAGCATGCAGGTGACTTTCATCTTCCTTGCAGCATGGATGAGGGCCCAGGTAGCGGATTACTACATCAGCACTGATCAGAAAATTCCTGACTAACTGGTTAAGTCTACATTTCTGGAGGAGGTTGAAATTGCAATTAGATTAGGTATTAAGCCCCAGTTTGGGGACTCAGCCTACGTGCACCATTTTGGGTCTGTGATTTTCTTTTTTTTTTTTTCTTTTTTTTTTTTTTTAATTTTTTTTTCAATGTTTATTTATTTTTGGGACAGAGAGAGACAGAGCATGAACGGGGGAGGGGCAGAGAGAGAGGGAGACACAGAATCGGAAACAGGCTCCAGGCTCTGAGCCATCAGCCCAGAGCCCGACGCGGGGCTCGAACTCACGGACTGCGAGATCGTGACCTGGCTGAAGTCGGACGCTTAACCGACTGCGCCACCCAGGCGCCCCTGTGATTTTCTTTTTAACTTCATAATAATAATCAGCAGCCACTCATATTGATTGCCAAATACATGTCAACTGTTTTATGACCTTCAATATGCAAGGTGAGGGACGAGAAAGAAAAAAACCCTAGACAGGGCATGAGGGGGAGTTGGAGAAGGGATATTTCTCTGGCCTGGATAATCAGTGTTCAGACTGTGTTCCAACCTAGCAAGTGACACTTTTATTGAGATAATACTTAATACTTCATTTCTTAGATATGTTCCATTTCTTTTTTTTTTTTTTTTTTTAATTTTTTTTTTTTCAACGTTTATTTATTTTGGGGACAGAGAAAGACAGAGCATGAATGGGGGAGGGGCAGAGAGAGGGAGACACAGAATCGGAAACAGGCTCCAGGCTCTGAGCCATCAGCCCAGAGCCTGACGCGGGGCTCGAACTCACAGACCGCGAGATCGTGACCTGGCTGAAGTCGGACGCTTAACCGACTGCGCCACCCAGGCGCCCCGATATGTTCCATTTCTTTTGTTAACCTTAAAAGTGCCAATTATTTTGCCAGCAAAAGATGGGTTTGAGACCAGCTGAGAATTGTAACCTGGTACAAGCAAGATTTGGCAAAGCCATAGGCAAGTCTGGAGAACAAAGAAGGAAACCTCTCTTTTACAGAGGAAGGGAGTTGGGCAGAGACGTTATAAACTAAAAGTCCATCGGAGTAAACTGGGAGTTATAAATGTAATGGCTTCTCATTATCTGAGCTATGACTGCCTCTCATTGGCTGGGCTGTTGAGGGTGGGAGTAGAGGAAGAACTCTTCCGCCTGATGGGATAGTAAAGAGGACTGGACTTGCAGGATCCACCTTTACTCTTCTTGTTGGGTGTGAGTTTGACAACTAGTGGGGAGATTAAGAGCGGGGCTCGAACTCACTAACTGTGAGATCATGGCCTGGGCTGAAGTCGAATGCTTAACCGACTGAGACACCCAGGTGCCTCATTCATCCATATACTTTTAATCTGTACAGATATGTCTTTATATTTAAAGTGGGTTTCTTGTAAACAACATATTGTTGAGTCTTGGGTTTTGATCCACTCTGACAATCTTTCTTTTGATTGGTGCATTTTGACATTCAAAGTAAGTCTTGATATAGTTGGATTAATAATCTGTCACATTGGTTATTGTTTTCTGTTTGTTGCCCTTGTACTTTGTTCCTATTTTTGCCTTCCACCCATTTTCTCCCTTTTGTAGTTAAAAAAAAAAAAAGTTTATCTGTTTTGAGAGAGGGAGAGAAATAAAGAGCAAGCAGAGGAGGGGCAGAGGGAGGGAGACAGAGAATCCAAGCAGGCTCAGCACAGAGCCGGACTCAGGGCTTGAACTCACCACACGTGAGATCGTGACTTGAGCTGAAATTAAGAGTGAGGTGCTTAACCAACTAAGGCATCCAGGTACCCCTCCCTTTTGTAGTTTTAATTGAGCATTTTATGCATTCCATTTTCTCTCCTTTCTTAACAGTTGTACTTGTTTACTTTGGGGGTTGCCCTGGAGCTTACAGTATACATCTACAGCTAATCTAAATCCACTTTCAGATACTACCATTTCACAGGGAGTGTGTGTGCCTCAATATAACAAAATAATACTAATTCCTCTGTCTCCTTCCTTGCATCGTTCCTGTTATTCATTTTAATATATTCACACACATATATACTCTAATACATTGTTGCTGTTTTTTGACAAATTGTAATCTGTTAGATAATAATAAGACAATTCTTTTTTTAATTTTTTAAAATGTTATTTATTTTTGAGACAGAAACAGAGCATGAGCAGGGGAGGGGCAGAGAGAGAGACACACACACACACAGAATCTGAAGCAGGCTCCAGGCTATGGGCTGTCAGCACAGAGCCCGATGCGGGGCTCGAACTCACGGACTGTGAGATCATGACCCGAGTTGAAGTGACGCCCAACCAACTGAGCCACCCAGGTGCCCCAAGACAATTCTTATTTTACCTTCACTTCTTCCTTTTCTGATGCTCTTCCTTTCGTTGTAGATCTGAGATTCTGAGCTATATACCATTTTCCTTCTCTCTAAAGAACTTTTAACATTTCTTTCAAGGCAGGTCTACTAGCAACAAACTCTCCATTTTCGCTTGAGAAATTCTTTATTTCTCCACTTTTGAAGGATAACTTCACGGGGTACAAAGTTCTAGATTTGTGGGTTTTTTCCTCTCTCAACACTTTAAATACTGCACTCCACTCTTACATGGTTTCTGAGAAATTGGATGTCGTTATCTTTGCTCCTCTAGAAATAAAGTGTTTCCTTTCTCTGACTTGTTTCAGAGTTGTTGTTGTTGTTGTTTTTTTTTTCTATCTCTATTATCTGTTGTTTGAAAATACTATTTCTGGGTGTAGTTTTTTCTTTTAGCATCTTTCCTGCTTGGTGTTCTCTTAGCTTGCTGGATCTGTACCTGGATGTCTAAATTTGGGTAAATTTGGGGGAAATTATCAGTCGCTATTGTTTCAAGCATTACTTCCATTCCTTTTGGTATTTCTTTCCTTCTGGCATCATCATTATGTACCTGTCACACCTTTTCAGTTGTTCCATAGTCGTGAGCTTTATGAAACAAAGTTTTCAATGTAAACATAAATTTATATATAATTACCTTAATTTTGCATTCTTTTGTACATGGTGAGGTTTGAAAGATACAGAGTGGAGTCTTGAATCATTTCCCTCTCACGTATCACTCCCAAACTGTTTTCTTTCCATTTCCTATTCTATAATGCTTGTCAGCCTTTCTAAAGTTCAAGTTTCTCAATGAGCCACGTGGTTTGAAGATTACATGATGAAAAGATGACCTCAAGCAAGAAAGCCTACCAGCAGACTGCCTTTGGACCTGAACTGCAACTCTTCCGTGGTCCCCAGCCTGTTGGCCTGCTCGGTAGATTTTCCACTTGCCGGGCCATCACAAATGCTTTAGCTAATTCTTTAAAACACATATCCACTCCCAGCCCTCCACACCTCTCTCTACACACACACCCTGATGCTTCTCTGGAGAGCCCAATACACCACAGAACTGAACACTTAAAAATGGCAAGATAGTAAATTTTATGTGTACTTTACACAAAAAATTTTTTAAATGCTTTAGAAACTTTTATGATACAAAGATATAGCTTAAAGACACTACTAGAAAAAAAGAAGCCAAACAAGAATCTTCCAAGAAAGGTGTTTCAGATGGTTCAAGATTTTTTATTGATAATGAATTCATATGAAACTGAATTTAAATTTATTTTATCTAAACTTCACTTTCCATTCTAAACAACTCTTACGCTCAGTGATTATTAGCACCTTTGTTGTTTATGAACAGGGCAGCTCTAATACATAACACAGAGCCTTGCCGGTTATCCAGTGCCATGCTTCTGCACACACAACATGGACAATACTAAAAATACATATACGCGCTTAGTAAACACAGCTATACACGAGTAAGCGTAGCATTCTATTTATATAAAATTCTAGAAAATGCAAATGACAGTGCCCACCTGGGGATAGCAAGTTGCGTAGGACTGGGAGAGAGAGAGTACAAGGGGCCGATGGAAACTATATATAGGGGTTATCGATTATTCATTATCATGGCTCTGGCAATGCTCCCATTGTGCATACATATATGAAAATATATCCTACACTTTCAATAAATGCAGTTAAATGTATGTCAATACCTCCATAAAGCTCTTAAGAAATAAAGATAACCATATAAAATCTGGATCTCCTCTTCCTCCCGAAATATCACATCTGGCGAAGCTGTACTGACTCTATTGACACCCTTCCCAATATCTTATTAACTCTGATTCTTTCTCAAAACAGAAGGAAATGCTGACAAATGAGGAAACTATGCTAAGCAAAATAAGCCAGTCACGAAAAGACAAATACCGTATGATTCCACTTACATGAGGTCTCCAGAGCAGTCAAATCCATAGAGACACAGTATAAAAACATAGCTGCCAGGTGTGGTGGGTGGCGGGCAGAAGCTTGTCTCGTGGGTCTAGTTTCAATTTTGCCAGATGAAAGGAATTCTGGAAATAGGTTGCACAAATGTGTAAAATTTTTAACACTACTAAGTGCACAGAGACAGGGTAAGCTGTGCTAGGTGTGCACAACACACATGTAAAATAAAGAACTATATTACAGTGGTTCCCAGGGATAAATGAGAGCCGGTATTTGGCTGAAGTCTTTCCCCCTTTGCAATGTTCTCTGGTGTGAACTTTTTGGGGCCAAAAGAGGTTGGACTTTTAGATGAACAAACGCCCGTATTTGTTGCACAGATAAGGTGTTCTTCCATCGTGAATTCTCTGAAGTGGAATGGGGCTGGAGTTGCACCTAAAGACCACACTGACTACACTCCAAGGTCTTCCTCCAGTGACCTCTTGATGTCTAATGAATGGCGAACTGCACCAAAACAATTTCCCACGTTCACTACCCAGCAAAACCTTGGATTGTGAGTAACTTGTTCTGCAACTATTGCTCAAGACTAGCAAATATTTCTCATGAATTTTAACTTGATAAACGAGCTATGTCTTGCAATACAAGTAGTAAGTGACGCTGAACATTCCATGATCACAACTGGGCCAGTGGTTCTTGAAATTTGCTTTGATATATGGGTGCTCCGGATTGCAAGCATGTTTCTGGAAGGAATTATACTCTCAAACCAAGGTTTTACTGTACTTCTAAGGTGCTTCTCCAGGGTAATGAGCTTAAAATGGTACCTAAAAGATTCACCATATTCTCCACATTTACAAGTTGCTTTACGAGTGTAATTCTCCACTAATGGGTGGGAGTTGTATCTAAAACCTTCTCCACATTTATGGTGCTCATAGATCTGTCTTCATTGTGGATTTTCTGGTGATGAATGAGGTGGGACTTTCTAATGAAGGCCTTCTGACATTTGCCACACTCATACGGCCTTTCTCCAGTGTGGATTTTCTGATGCTCAACAAGTATATGCTTGTGGCTAAAGGCTTTCCCGCATTCACTGCACTCATAAGGCCTCTCTCCAGTGTGATTTCTCCAGTGTTTAATAAGGTTGGAGTTGTACCGAAAGAACTTCCCACACACGCTGCACTCATAAGGCCTTTCACCAGTGTGAACTCTCTTATGTCTAATGAGTCTGCAGTGGTACCTAAAGGATTTCCCACATTCGCTGCACTCATAAGGCCTTTCTCCAGTGTGATTTTGCCAATGTTTCATGAGTTTGGACTTGTACCTAAAGAATTCCCCACACAAGCTGCACTCATAAGGCCTCTCTCCAGTGTGAACTCTTTGATGTCTAATGAGCGTAGAGGTGTACCTAAAGAATTTCCCACATTCCCTGCACTCATAAGGCCTTTCTCCAGTGTGAACCCTCTGATGTTTAATGAGTGTGGAATTGTACCTAAAGAACTTGCCACATTCGTTGCACTCATAAGGCTTCTCTGCAGTGTGAACTCTCTGATGTCTAATGAACGTGGAGCTGTACCTGAAAAATTTCCCACATTTGCTGCATTCATAAGGCCTTTCTCCAGTATGAACCCTCTCGTGTCGTATGAGTCTATAGTTGTACCTAAAGAATTTTCCACATTCTCTACATTCATAAGGCCTTTCTCCATTGTGAAGTTTCTGATGTTTCATGAAGTTGGCATTGTACTTAAAGAATTCCCCACATTTGCTACATTCATAAGGGCTTAATCCAGTGTGAACTCTCTGGTGACTAACGAGTGTGGAGTTGTACCGAAAGAATTTCCCACATTCACTGCACTTAAAAGGCCTTTCTCCAGTGTGGATTTTCTGGTGCTGAACAAGGTGGAACTTTCTAACGAAGGCCATCCCACATTTGCTGCACTCGTAAGGTCTAACGCCAGTGTGGATTTTCTGGTGCTCACCAAGTACCTGTTTTTGCCTGAAGGCCTTCCCGCACTGAATGCACTTGTAATCACTCTGTCCGCTTCCAAAGGCCTCCCCGCACGCGGGGCCCCTGTGTGGTTTCAATGCACTGCGAGGGGTCAGGTGCTGGGGCAGGCCTGTGCCGGCCGGAAAGTCCTTCCCGTCTTTGCAGCACGTGCAGCTACTCTCTGCCACGTGAACACTGTCGTTCGTTGCAGAGGAAGGCCTCCCCTCCTCCCTTCTAGAAAACTGGTCTTCAATCCATTCCTTTCGGCTTGCCCCACAAATATATAGTTCCCGATCAGAGTACATTCCATCCTGCTCAGCCAAGGGCAACATGTCTTTCTCACACTGGGCCTCCTGGACGGAAGAGTCTGGCTTTGGAGTCCTGACCTGTGATGCCTCCTCGTCCTGTGCTCCATGCCAACAACCTATAAGCAGAGAAATGCTGGTCAATCGCAGGCCAACTTTGGGACAAGACAGCCTCATCGGGAATTCGTGTCGGACACACCCACGAATGAAGCCATGGGACTGCTCATGGGCCAAGGGGCCTCGAGATGGTGAGAGGAAGGCCCGCTGTGCAGAGCTCAGCCTGGCCAGCGCCCACGATGGGACAGCCCTGACTATGGGGAAGGACACAAGGTGGGGGGGGCTGTCTCAGTCCATGTGGGCTACTATGACAAAACACCACAGACTGGGTGGCTTATTATAAACAATAGCGATTTATTTCTCGCAGTCCTGGAGGCTGGATCAGGGTGCCGGCATGGTGGGGTGAGGGTCCTCTTCCGGGCTGCCAGCTTCTGTGTCCTCACATAGCTCAAGGGGCTGAGGGGTCGGTGGGGTCTCTTCTACAAGGGCACTAACTCCACCCATGAGAGCTCTGCCCTCACGACCCGGGCGCCGTCTCCTAACACCACCACGCTGGGCACGAGGTTTGCAACACAGGAATCAGTGGTGGGGAGTGAGAGCACAAACACTTAAAACACAGCAGGTGGTGTGTAGGGAGGGGAGGCAGGGATTCAGGTCACTCCTGGGCAAAGGGCTATGTCTGCTGGTGACTGGTGAGCACTGTGTAGGAAACGGTAGACAGACTAGAAATACCTACCTAACCACAACAGAGACACTGTAATTCAAAAACTATTTAAGGATACACACAGACCTCACAATATCCTATGTACAGTCGGATGTTGGAGAGCCTGTGAAGGCAGTGATGAGACAGAAAATTAGAGGTGAAGGCTAACAGGTGTTGGATTGTGGCAGAAAGGGGATCAGAATTCAGAGTAGAAGTGAAAATGGGAAAGAAAAGGTAGAAATGAGGTCTGGTGGGGCGCCTGGTTGGCTCAGTTGGCTAAGTGTTCAACTTCAGTTCAGTTCATGATTTTGTACTTCATGGGTTTGAGCCAGTGTCGGGCTCTGTGCTGACAGCTCAGAGCCTGGACCCTGCTTCGGATTCTGTGTCTCCCCCTCTCCCTGCCCTGCTTGCACTCTGTTTCTCTCTCTCTCAAAAATAAATAAATGTTAAAAAAAAAGAAAAGAAAAGAAATGAAGTCTGGCCTGTCCTGACACCAAACGATGGTGGACAAAGGACAGATTCCCAGCTCTGACACACATCTTTCCCCAGCCCCATGGCACCAGGGCCACGTGCTTTTGAGTGCCTCTTGCCACTGATGTAGTAATGCCGGCCTATTAGGTACCCAGGGTCCTCCCCGTGGCTCAAGGTGAGCACTGATGTGGCACCTGAAACAGGCCAGGCCTCAGTGAAAGAAAGGAAAAGGAATGGCCAGCACACGACCAGAGCAACTCAACACAGGACATCTGACATCTTAAACTTCCAAGAACTTCACAGGAGACACTGTAGAAACAACACAGTGTGCCCTCAAATTAGTAACTAGGTTGGTGCCTGCCATTCCTGGCACAGGCAGGAGGACCCAAGAAATGTCAGCAGGAGGAAGGGGGAAAGCCTGGGGCACTGTGGTTCCAAGCATCTAGACTAAGTGACCACATCAGGGACAAGCCAGGCCTGAGGGATCTCTCAGACAAACGTGAACATCTCTGACTTCTGAGCCCTGGGACCTGCTGGGGAGGAGCGGGTGCAGGGCACACAGCCCAGTCCTGCCAGGAGACCAGGAGAGGAAGAAGGACCCTTGGTCTTGTGGGAAGGACAGAGCTACCCCTGGGGAAAAGGGGCAGAACAGAGCCCAGCCCAAGACGCGGGGCTCAGTGTGAGGGCCTTACCTAGGGAGGACAGAAGCGCCAAGTTCTCCATCATCACAGCACGGTACAGGAGTCTCTGAGCTCCATCAAGGAGGCCCCACTCTTCCTGGGAGAAGTGTATGGCCACGTCCTCAAAGACCACGCGGCTCTGCCAGAATTGGACCGGTTTGGCTCATGAACAGCTTCTTATGTTGACTGTGTCCTGAGAATTCTGTATTTATCTATTGGCCATCCACTAATTACAGGGCTAAACTGACGGTCAAATCTGTTTGGATCTCCTCTGATACCCAGAGCCCACACTCTGAGCCACCTCCTTCACAGACTCACACAAGTCAACACCACCCCTGCCCCCCGCCCTAAATCAACCAGGGCCAGGTACCAGACAACCAGGGCCATCTCTTCTACCCCAGATACACTAAAATTATACAGAATAGCCATCCCTAAGCTTTTCGCCCTACCCTTCCTGCATTTCTCCCACAAAGTCACATAAACTCTGCTAAAATGATTCCCTTTGCTGGTGGTTATGCCTCCTAACCAAATCTGATGCTCCCGTGTGGCCCTGTGTTACATGGTGTGCTCCCACCTCCTCGACAAATAGAATAAAAAACCTTTCAGCGTCATCGGTCTCCACATCATCGCTTGCCTGCTTCCGTGAACTGAAATCCTGTGAGTGTCATTCCTGATACACTTCTCTCCCCTGGACCTTCGGTCCTCCCCCCCACACATCCATCCCTGCTCACCCTCCTCCCCGACTTCCCAACGTCGAAGACTCACCAACTGCTGGTGGCACTGGCGCCTGCTCTCGTTACCACTGATCGCTGTGTTCAGAGCACAGCATGAAGCGAGGAAGACCCCACGTAGCCTGTGGGCTCAGCTATGTGGGCCTCTCCCCATCTCCCGCTGGCCAGTTTCCCTGGGGTTCCCCGGGTCTGACTCTCCAGTGAACTCGGACTCGTCCCTTTCCCTTAAGCACCTGGAGCTATCCACACTCCTCTTTACCTGCATATCGCTCCTGGGACTCCTCTCCCTCCCGACGCTGACCCCTCCACAGACACCCCCCAGACACCCCGGGCCCACGATGGCATTTCCTTCACTTCCCCAGAGGCCATTCTGCACATGGAACCCAGGCAGTGCATGGAGATGCATCCAGGATCCAATTCAGGCCCAGTTCTGCCCCTGAACACAGGGAGTCCCCAGGTCCCCCAGCGCCAGGCCCTGCTTCTTGCTTCATCCTCAGCCACCCTGCCCACGTGAGGACCTCACATACCTTCAGCCCCTGCACCTTCTCTATTCCACCCACCGCCCCATAACCAACTGTCCCATAAGTAATCAGAACCTCCCCGTCTCCTTTGAAGGCCAGGGACACTCATGTCGCACCCACACACCCATCCACGTTAGGTCTGGCAGCTCTTCAAGCTGATCCACCGCCCCCTTAACATCTAGCTCATGTGCACGCCGGTCTCAGAAGACTTTCTCGCTCCTACCCCACCATCTCTCCCTCTCTGTTCTGTCTCTGTCTCTCACACACACTCACACACAGACACTCAGATTCCTCAGCTTTAGGGGGCCTGGAACCCCACCCAGGTGCCCAATCAAGGAACCCCGTACTCAGGCCACACCCTTTGGCCCATCCCTGCTCCCCTAATGGCATCGCCCCCACGACCTAGCGATGCTACCTCCTGGAGCTGGTCCACAGCTCCTCCGAGCCCACACCCAGCCCCCACACTGCGGCTGCCTCCAACCTGAATCTATCCCCGGAGCTCCAGACCTCCAGAGCTCCAGACCTCCGTGTCAAAGTGCCCACGTGACCCCTCCCCTTGGGGCCCCTGGAATATCTGAGACTAGAGAAAAATGGAGTCTTCACATTCCACCTGGAAAGTCCTCATACAGCTGACTTCCTCCATTTTAGTTGAAGCACCCATCCTTGCAAACGAGGCCAAAAACCCGGGGCACCCCAACCCTTCCCTCTATCCCACCTCCTCATCTCCCCGAGTCTCTCCATCACAAAGTATGAGCAGCCCTGATTCAAAATACACCCAGAAACCAGCGACTCCTCTATTTCCACAGCCACCGCTCCCATGTAGCCACAGCACTCACCCGCACTGTCGCCCGGGCCTCCCTACCTTCACCCACACCCCCTACCCCCTGTGTTTTCCACTCCGCAAAGGGAGCCTGTTAAAATCAGGGTCACACCACCTTCCTCTTCTGTTTCAAACCTTTCCTGCTTCCCACCAACCTCAGATTGGAGACCCCAAACCCCAGCTGTCACTGAAGGTCTGGTACCCGTGCACCCCTACCTACCCCCAACCTGGCTTCCCATTCTTACCAGGTACGAGAGACCTGTAGTTTCCCCAACATCCCAGCTAAGTCGCACCTACAGGCATGTGAACATTCTGAATCCTGCGGCCAGGATTCCCTGCCACGTCTTACCACATCACTTGTTAGAAACGGGAACCCCCCCACATACAATCTAATACCAAATGTAGGATCCCGGGCCTGAGGGAAGCACATGGTCCTCAGGTCAAGAGAGCGAGGACAGGAGAAGGCTCCTGTGACAGGCCACTGCCACTCCCTGGGGGCATACACACAGCACGTCAAAACTACCTGGGTGACAATCGGGATGGCTGAAAGGTACGACACCCTCCACTCACCTGCACGGGGTCCATAAGCATTTCTGCCACCGCCATGGGACCCTATGGGAAGGAGACAGGAGACCATGAAAAATGGGTAACCGTGGAAGGATCTTATGAACTGAGCTGGACCACCAGCTGTGCCCTGCCCTGGAGCAAAGTGATCTCAGCCTCATGGTCTAAGTTCAGCTCCTCAAAAAACAGGTTGCCTCTTATGGATGGGGTAACTGAGCATCCATGGGAAACCCTAAGCATCCCTGAGCCTAAGGGGGAAAAGTGCTTATGGGGATAAGAATGCTTTCAACCTCATTGGGTTCATATTGGTACCGAAATGTCAGGAGTACATACTATGTAACAGATCTTACTGTCCATAGAATCCAGTTTTGTGGATTTTCAGGGCAAATGAAGTGCTAGGATTTTGAAATTTAAGGTCTTTATGTTTACTGCTTTTTATGATTTCAGGAAATGTACATCAAACTTTATATTGTAAACAGATTAAAATTAATCTCAAATAAATTATAAAGTGTTTGCATAAGTTTAACTTGTTGAATAGGTTCATTTCTAATTATCTACCCATGTATACATATTTAGAAGAATTTTTTTTAATTTTTTTTTCAACGTTTTTTAATTTATTTTTGGGACAGAGAGAGACAGAGCATGAATGGGGGAGGGGCAGAGAGAGAGGGAGACACAGAATCGGAAACAGGCTCCAGGCTCTGAGCCATCAGCCCAGAGCCGGACGCGGGGCTTGAACTCACGGACCGCAAGATCGTGACCTGGCTGAAGTCGTACGCTTAACCGACTGCGCCACCCAGGCGCCCTAGAAGAATTTTTTTAATGTTTTATTTAGAGACAGAGAGAGAGAGTGAGCAGGGGAGGGGAGGAGAGAGAGCGAGACACAATCCAAAGCAGGCTGCAGGGTCCGAGCTGTCAGTACAGAGCCCGACAGGGGGCTGGAACTTACAAACCGCGAGATCATGACGTGAGCCGAAGTTGGATGCTTAACCCACTGAGCCACCCAAGTGCCCCATACATATTTAGAAGAATATTAACTAGTGCTTAAGTCAATAAATTTTTTATACATTCTTACGTTGGCCAGTTGTAGGGAAAGGTTGGGTACGCAGACAAGCCGCTGGTCCACACAGCGACAAGAACTGCTGCTACTTAATCCTCAGAAGGGGGCTTGTTGGAGGCCCTGGACCGGACAGCGGCTCATCCCACTGGCCCTGAGGGGTAGGGCTGACAAGCATGTCCTGTGTGGGACCCCGCCACTCCATCAGCCTGGAGGACATTTCCCTTGCTCCACAGAGAGTGGTCCTGAGGGTCGGCTGAGCCCACAGGTGTAGAGTCTACACCAGTACACACACTGCCCCACCGAAGGGCAGTTCCTCACCCCACCAAGGCCTCCCTTCCTAGAGATGCAGAAGGATCTCTCCTACAGCAAATCTCTTTTCCGGAGGAAGCATCAGGGATGTCAACGCCTGCTTCCCATGCCCTACCCGCCAACTCTCAGCCCTCAACTCCCTCATCATCTGAAATCATCTTAAGACTCCCTCCTTGGTCGGGTCCTCAGGCCAGGCTCTGGAGCAGTGCACACCCTCCACACCTTGGACAGCTCCAGCCCAGCTCCCTTCCCTGTCCTCCAGACCCTCACATCTACAGACCCACATCATGTCTCCACCCTCAGATATCTCAGCATCAACATGTCCAAACCGAACTCATGATCTCCCCGAAACCTGCCCGCTGGGCTCGCTTCCCCACCTCCGTTCTCTCAGATGATCAGGCAAGGAAGCTCTGACCTGGTCCTTCACTCCCCACTTGTGCTCACAGCCAAAGGCGACGCAGCAGGAAACCCCGTCGGCTCTGTTGCCCGACTGCAGAATCTCCTCGCATCTCCCTCCACGGCCACCGCCCTGGCCCAACCTCCACCATGACTGCCCGGGGTGGTTCCTCAGCAGCCTCCCCGTCCTGCTCTCCCCTATCCTAACCTATCTCTGGGCGCGCACCTCCCACCCCCGCCCTGGACCCCTGACCCCGGAAGATCCCAGCCACGCACTACGCCCCTGCAGGCGACAGTCCGCCCCCGGCCCCTGGGCCCCCGGCCCCGACTCAGGAGCCCCTGCGGGCCCTCCTACGCCCCACCGCAGGGGCGGGACCGGGACCCCGAACCAGGACGCCCTCTGCTCCCGCCCCGGGGGCCTGACTGCTGGGAGCCGAGCGGGCGGGGAGAGGAGGGGCGGGGCGGGCGGCCGAGGGCGCGGGGGTCGCAGCACCCACCTGCGCCGGCTTCACCGGCGCGGCCTCGGCCTCCGACCAGTGGGAAGAGCGGGGCGGGACGCGGCGGGCGACCGGACGGGGGCGAGGGCGCCTCGCAGCCGCCTCAGCGATGAGGACAGCGACTCTCTCCGCGCTCTCCCACTTCGTCACCTCTGCGCCAACCAACCGCCTGAGAAGCCCTGAACCCGTGAAACCGAGAGCAACTAAAACGACCCGGAGAGTGGCGCCGGAAGTCTCGCCCCCCACCCAGTGCGCACGCATGCCAACGTCACCCTCTCGTGTCTTCATTGGCTCAGCCGCCGTCGACACGCACCGCAGACTTATGGGTAATGTGGTTATCCGCCGCCACCACCAACTCCCACCGCGCAGACTAACGCCCTCCTCCCTGCTAGCGGACGAAATGCCGGAGGCTAGTGGGGGGCGCTGGGAAACGCAGTTCCGCTGCTCCGAAGGAGGGGCGGGGGGGAAGGTGTCTGCGCCTGCTTTTAAAGGGGACGGACCCAGATTTCTCGGCGCACAGTCCAGCAGTCACAGAAAGGTTAGGGACCTGTTACTTCACATGCTACGATGCAAGGGAGGTTCCCAAAAGCTACAATGCAAAGGGACACACCACATCAGGACAACGGGTCCACTCAGCGCTGCCAACTACCTCGTCGCTTTTCAAATACAGGCTGAATCTCTGGAGTCTGTTTTAATGAGCCTTGTATTTGTCCCAGGACAAGAAAGAAAAGGCTTCGGACAGAGACATGGAGGGGAAGGTGGGGGCAGCATGATGGGGCAGCGCCCAGGTGGGGAGAACGGGCCAAGCTCTGCCTCGGTTTCCTGGAAAAACCTCTTTCCTGCCTGTGCAGTCAGTCACTGGTTGTGTTTGAACCCAGTGAGTAACACAGTTCTTCAAATACTACTGCTCCTGAGACATTTTTCAATTTCAGATTAAGAATCTGAAATCTGGAAAGAATAGTAACTTAATACACGCCATCTTCTGCCAGGACGGTGTGGCCCCTTCCCTAAGTCGAGGCACCCGTAGGAAAGGAGCAGCCTGTCCTACAAAGGTGACGGATCCACTCTCCTGTCCTTGCTGGGAAGTGATTCTCATTTCACCTGAAATTCTACCACTGGTGTCCTTACAGGACGTCGAAATAATCTGTGAAAAACACTTGTGAAACGGAAATTACTGAAAGGTATTAATAACGATCAGTTATTCAAAGAGAGTAGCAGAAATACAGCTGGGGAGACATAACTTGTTCACATTAAAAAAAAAAAAAAAAAAAAAAAAAAAAAAGGAAAGTTGAGATCTTAAGGAAGTTTGCCAGAACGTGAAATCTGAAAAGCCAGAGAATGAAGCTACGCTTATGGCTCTGCTTGAATCTGGCCACACTCAGGTTTTTGTCTTTTTTATACTTGAAAACGAGGCTATTAACTGCTTGGAGAGAGAGAGAGAGAGAGAGAGAGAGAGAGAGAGAGAGAGAGAGAGAGAGAGAGAGAGAGAGAGAGAGGAGAGGGAGAGAGAGAGAGAGAGACACTATTTTGAAAGGCTTGCCTAGATGGTGAAAATGAACAGGGAAACTGTGCTGTGGGGGGTGTATTTACGTATCTGAGATGCACAGTACGCACCCACTGGGTTTCAGGCTCTCCAGTAGGTGCACGGGACACATCGGGGAGAGAGCTGCCAGCCGCTCTCTGTATCCCGACTGTTCTGTTTTTCTCCATTTGTCCCTTTAGCGTTCATCTGAAGGCCAAACTAACAAAGGTGTGTACTCCTCTCTTCCTAGTCAGTTTTACAGGCTTGCAGAGCTCCTATTACAAACAGCTCAAGAACCAGCCCTAATGTGTGTTTCTGCTTCCTGCCCCACAAAGCATGTCCCCACCTGGGGACTCCCTGACACATCAGTCATAAAGGCATAATCTCAGTGCCCCCTCCCGCCCTGTCCTTCCTGCAGGTGACATGGTTTTGTGCAGACCTCCGAGGTGTGCCAGGCCTCTTATTTCTGGGTATGTAGAGTGTAGCTAAGCTACTTCCTGGTGTCACTGTCTCAGCATCCATTTTGTTCGGCCAAGCGGCCTGCAGGGGACTTTACACTGACATCCACTTCCTCATGGAAGTACATGCCCTAGATTACAGCCTGAAGAGTCACAAGCAAATGTAAGTTCCTGACAGGACTTCCCAAAGGCCCTTGTAATGACCCCACCATTCAGCACCCTGTGCGGTACTTAATAAATGTTAATCTACCAGTCACAACACAGGAGACTGTTGAGTAGCACAACTTGCCTTCCAATGGCATCGACCTCTCCATGTTGCACTCAGTCACCTTTATAAATAAAGACCCTGGCGCAATTCAAAGACATGTCCTGTGTTTAATGATTTGGTCTTGATTCCTATACTGATTTTGTCAGGACACCCTAAATATCCTGTATTCAGGTTTTTACAATATGTTACTAAAAAAGTCAGTAGTTAGGAACTTGATTAGTTACTAGCACCTTCTGTAATTTTTGCTCAAACTTCACACTTAAGAGCAACCAGAGAAAGTCAAATATGTACACTTAACAAATCACACAGGATCCCCACTTCTACTTACCCCACCCCCACCCTGCCACTGCACCCTCACACCAGCATCCTACAACCAGGGCACTCCTGAAACCTTTCCTTTTTTCCATTACAGAGCATTCCCCCTCTTCTGTGTGCCTCTAACTTTCTCCCAAAAGCAGGAGATGGTAAACACACAAATATTATTTATAAAGATTAGAACAAAAGTCACTGGAATAGAAAAAAGAAAAACACTAGAGGGGCACCTGGGTGGCTCAGTCAGTTAAGCGTCCGACTTCGGCTCAGGTCATGATCTCACAGTTTGTGAGTTAGAGCCCCGGGTTGGGCTCTGTGCTGACGGCTCAGAGCCTGGAGCCTGCTTCGGGTTCTGTGTCCCCCTCTCTCTCTACCCGTCTCCTACTCCCACTCTGTCTTTCTCTCTCAAAAATAAACACTTAAAAAAAAACTTTTTTAATTAAAAAAAAAAGAAAAAAACACTATAAAAATTGATGAAAATAAAAACCTGGTTCTTTCAAAAAATTATTGAAATTGATAACTTTAGGTAGGTCAAGAACATAAAAGCAACTAAGAAAACCAGGTATGAAGGGGAAATATGATTACTGACCCTGCAGAAATTAAGAGCATCATAAGGAAATATCATGGGCAACTTTACCCATCAAATTTAAACAATTTACAGGAAATGTACAAATTCCTTAAAAGATGATTAAATATGACATAAGAGGAAAATCTAAAGAGAACTACACAAAGTAATAGTAATTGAAAATCTTCCCACAAGGAAATCCCAAGCCCAGATCCCTTCAGTAGGGAATTCTACCATTTAAAACAAGAAATGCCACTAGTCTTCACAAATCCTTCCAGAAAATAAAGAAGAAACATTTCCCAACTCATTCTATGAGGTTAAGATTCTTTTGATCTCAAAGTGAGATAGAGACAACACAAGAAAACTACAGACCAATTAACCCTTATCTATAAAGATATCAGATACATGAAAATTATCAGAAAAGGGCATCTGGGTGGCTCAGTAGGTTAAGCATCTGACTCTTGATTTCGGCTCAGGTCATGCTCTCACAGTCATGAGATTAGGCCCTGCACTAGGCTCCATGCTGGGCTTGGAGACTGCTTGGGATTCTCTCCCTTTCTGTCTAATCCTTCCCTGCTCATACATTCTCTTTCTCTCTCAAAATAAATAAACATTAAAGAATGTATGAAAATTATCAGAAAATCTGATTTTGCTGCATATCTTGAGAATAATACATCATGACCAAGTGGGATTTGTCTGGGGAATGCAAGATGGGTTGATTTAACATCTGAAAATTAAAATTAATCAATGGAATACACCATATGAAGAGAATAAGAGACAAAAAAAAAAAAAAAAAAAAACCACCACATACATGATCATCTCAACAGATGCAAAAATTGAAACTCAGAGCCCAGAAATAGGTCAACACAAATACCATCCACCTATCTCTGACAAAGAAGCAAGGACAACTCCATGGAGAAAGGATAATCTTTTCAAAGTGTGGTGCTAGAAGTGAAAAGCCACAAGTAAAAACAATGAATCCATATACAGAACTTTCACTTTTCACAAAATTTCACTCAAAATGGGTTATAGATCTAAGTTTAAAATACAAAACTTTATGACCCCTAGAAGATACCATAGGAGAAAACACGTGACCTTATGCTTGGTGGTAAATTTTGAGATACGACACCAAAATCACAATTTATTAAGAAAAATGGGATAAGCTGCAGTTGATTAAAAAAATGTCTTCATGGTGCACCTGGGTGGCTCAGTTGGTTGAACATCCAACTCTTGATTTCGGCTGAGATGGCGATCCCAGGGTCATCAGATGGACCTCAATGGAGCCTGGCTTCAGGCTCCGTACTGTGTGTGGAGCCGGTTTAAGATTCTCTCTCCCTCTACCCTACCCTGCTAGTGCGCTCCCTCTCTCTCCCTCCCTCTCAAAAAAAAAAAGTCTTCTCCATAAAAGACAAAGTTAGGGGAATATGAAAAAATGCTCAACATTTGTCATTAGAAAAATGAGATGGGGTGCCTGGGTGGCTCAGTCAGTTGAGCGTCCGACTTCGGCTCAGGTCGTGATCTCACAGTTCATGAGTATGAGCCCCGCATCGGGCTCTGTGCTGACATTTCAGAGCCTGGCGCCTGCTTCTGAGTCTGTGTATCCCTCTCTCTCTGCCTCATCCCCACTTATGCTCTATCTCTATCTTAAAATAAAATAAAAACATTAAAAAAAAGAAAAAGAAAAATGAGATAAAAAACAACAAAATTTTAAAAATTACATTCCATTATGTATCTACTTGAATGGCTAAAATCGAAAATAATGACATCATCAATGCCTGGAAACAAAAACTCTTATTCTTGCTTGTGGAAAATAGTAATAGCACAGCACTTTCGGAGTGCAGCTTGGCAGTTTCTCATAAACCTAATATACTGTGACCATGGAATGTGGGAATCATGCTTCTTGGCATATACACAAACGAGCTGAGAAGTTACGTTCACACAATACCGCCACTTGGATGTACAGCATGTTTATGCATAAATGCCCAAACCTGTAATCAAGATGTCTTTACAAAGGAAAATGAATAAACAAATTTTGGTACATTCATACAAGCAAGATTACTCAGTGATTAAAGAAAATATGCTATCAATTTGAAAATACACAGAGGAAACTTAAATGCATAATACTAAATGAAAGAAGCCAACTGGAAAGGCTACGTGGAGCAGATGATTCCAACTGTAGGACGTTCCAGAAAAGGCAAAACTGTGGATAATAAAAAAGATCAGTGGTTACAGAGGGAACAGACAACCCAGGATGGGAACAAATATTTGCAACCTATATATCCATCTGCTGCAGGGTTAGTCTCCAAAATCTGTAAAACTCCTACAACTCAATGATAAAAAGCTAACAACTGGATTAAAAATTGTTTTTTAATATTCATTTATTTTTGAGAGAGACAGACAGAGTGCAAGCAGGGGAGGGGCAGAGAGAGAGGGAGACAGAATCCGAAGCAGGCTCCAGGCTGTGAACTGTCAGCACAGAGCTCCACGCAGGGCTCGAGCCCATGAAGAAGATCATGACCTGAGCCTAAGTCGGAGGCTTAACCGACTGAGCCACCCAGCGCCCCTAATAACTGGATTTTTTCAATGGGCAAAGGACTTGAACACACATTTCTCCAAAGACATACAAATGGTCAACAGGTATATGAGAAAATACCACTGATCATTGAGTAAATGCAAATCAAAACCGCAATGAGCTATCGCCTCACGTGTGACAGGACAACTATTAGCAACAAAGCAAAACACAGTCTTGCCAATGACGTGGGAAAGCGGAACCCTTGTACACTGTCGGTGGGACCACAAAGTGGTCCAGCTGCTGTGGAGCACATGATGGATGTTCCTCAGAAAAACTAAAAACAGAGTTACCATAGCGGATATCAAAGTCATAATAATAATACTAATAACAATAATAAAAGTAATAAATCCGAAGACTTGGAGAAACTGGAATCCTGCACACTCTTGGTGGGCATATGAAATGGGTACAGAAATATGTAACAGTTCTGCAAAATATTTACACCGAACCAGCACTTTCATTTCTGAGTATTTACCTATAAAGAACGGAAGAGTCTCAAACGGTCTCAAAGGGACCTTGGTACACTCACGCTCATAATATTGTATGTAACAGTCAATCACTGCGGTAAGTCCTTTTCCAGTGTGAACTCTTCAATGCCCAGGAGCGTGGAGCTGCATCTCAAGAACTTCCCAGGATGGCTAAACTCCAAAGGACTTTCTTTGTTCAGTGTGAATTCCCCAGGGTCTAGTGAATGTGAACACCCAAGGAATCTCCAACACGCCTAAGGCCATTCCCTGGTGTGAACTCATGCACACTGAGGTTAGAGCTATACTTAAAAGCATTCCCACATTTGGGGCACTCAGAAGGACTTTTTCCAGGGAAACTCTCCTGTTTAATGAGATTGGCATGCACCCATGGAATTTTCCACCTAAGGCCTTTATCCAGTTTGATTTCCTCAAAGAAGTTTATGTTTGAGGAAGAAGGCGTTCCTATAGTCACTGCACTCATACAGCCATTCCCCAGTGTGGGTTTTCTCACAATCAACAAATATACATTTGTAGCTGAAGCTTTTCCCACATTCACATTTCTAAGAATTTTGTCCACTTTTTTTTTTTTTTTAAAATAAGCTCCATGCCTAAGGTGGGGATTGAAGTCCCAACCCTGAGATCAAGAGCTGCACGCTTGGGGGGGCGCCTGGGTGGTTCAATCAGTTAAGTGTCTGATTTCAGCTCAGGTCACGATCTCATGGTTCATGGGTTCAAGCCCAGCGTTGGGCTCTGTGCTGACAGCTCGGAGCCTGGAGCCTGCTTCGGATTCTGCGTCTCCCTCTCTCTCTCTCAAGAACAAACATTAAAAAAAAAATTTTTTTTTATACTTGTATGCTCAGGGCACCTGGGTGGCTCAGTCACTTAAGCGTCCGAGTCTTGATTTCAGCTCATGATCTCATGGTTCGTGCGTTCAAGCCCCACTTCAGGCTCTGCACTGACAGTTCAGAGCCTGCTTTGGGTTTTCTCTCTCTCCCTCTCTCTCCGCCCCTCCCATGCTCTCTCTCTCTCTCAAAATAAATACATAAACTTAAAAACAAAACCAAAAAAAAAGAGTTACATGCTCTGGGGCGCCTGGGTGGCTCAGTCGGTATTTGACTATTGATTCCCCTCATGGTTCATGGGATCAAGCCCGTGTCAGGCCCTGTGCTAACAGTGTGGAGCCTGCTTGGGATTCTCCCTCCCTCCCTCTCTCTCTGCCCTTCCCAGGCTCAATCGCACACATGCTAGTGAGCACACGCTCTCTCTCAAAATAAACTTAAAAAAAAAAAAAAAAAAAAGAGTTGCATGCCTTACTGACTGAGCCAACCCGGTGCCCCAATTTTGTTCACTTCTAAAGTTCTCTGCACCCACCGAGTCCCTGTGTTGTTCCCACTCATTATGAAGGGCCTGCTCTTGGAGCCCACCTGGGCTGCCTATAAATCCCTTCACATTTTCAATGCAGATACAGATTCTGTCATGTAACCCCTACAGTTCTTCACAAATGAAGGCCTCCCCTCATCACTCCTGGAAAGTTCCGCTCTAATCCAATGCTTTTGGTGCTGGCAACACTCTCCCCCACAGGCGTACAGGCCTTGCTCGGGGTGTATACCGTCCTGTTCAGCCAAGCGCAAAAGGTCTTTCAAGAGTGAGCTACACGTCTCACAGGGCTGGGCCTCCTGGACGGACGGGCCTGGCTTTGGAGTCCTGACCTGTGATGCTCCTACAGAAACACTGTGCCCTGAAGGGGCCTCCTCGTCCCGGGCTCCATGCCAGCAACCTGTAAACAGAGAAATGCTGGTCAAGCGCACGCTGACCTTGTTGGGACGAGGCAGCTTCCTCGGGAATGTGTGTCGGACACGCCCACGGATGAGGCCAGGGGACTGCTCACAGGCCAGGGGAACTTGAGAAGGTGAAAGGAAGGCCTTCTGTGCAGAGCTCACCCTGGCCAGCGCGCATGATGGGACAGCCCTGACTCTGGGCAAGGACACCAGGGAGAGGTGAGTGCAGGGAGGAGAGGCGGACTCCCTAACTCTCCCTCTGCAAATGACTTTCAACAAGGCCATGGCTGCCGGTGACTGGTGAGCCCTGGGTAGAAGACTGTGTCCACACCCAGAAATGTTCAAGGACCATTTAAGGGTATGCGCAGACTTGCAGGCCATCTTAAGCATAGTTGAAGTCTTGGAGAGCCCTTCAAGGAGGCAACAGAAGGGAATGCGTGACAGGTGGAGGACACAGAAAGGAGCACACGGGGGACACCAAGAGCTGGAAGTCAGAGTAGAAATAACAATGCGGAAGAAAGGGTGTACATGAGGTGTGGACACTGACCCTGGGTCAAAAGTGGGGGACACCAGACAGTTTCCCAATGTGATCTGAATCCAGCTTCAACATACACCCTCACAGCTCTGATGTACTAGGCCCACATCTGGCTGAGCATGTCCCATCCAGCCCTCAGGCACACAGGGCCATCCCTCTTACTGAAGGTGACCAGCTACGTGCGACCCGGCAGAGATCAGAGCTCGGGGAAAGACGACGCATGACCACAACAACCCAACCCATGCCTTCCTACATTCCAGAATTACAAGAGCTTCAGAAGAGGGTCCTGCAGAATCAAGCCAGGGGTCTGCACAAGTAATGACCGTATTTGTGGCTGAGATTCCTGGCACGTGGAGGCCCCCAGAATCATAAAGAGAGGGGATGACCTCGGGCACAGAAGTTGCATTCATCTCGAGAGAGTAACGAGACAAGGGACAGGAGAGGCCACGGCAGTGTCCCTGACAGACTTTGATTTCTGACTCCTAAGCCATACTTTTTGAGGCTTCAGGGCAGCGGAGAACGGGGCACGTGGGGAAAGGTGGTACAGGGTGGTACAGGGCTCACAGCCCAGCCCTGCACCCACAACAAACGTGCCAGGAAAGGAAACAGTACCCACAGCCTTGACAAGATAAGCCCCGATGAGCCCTGGAGGGAGAGGGGGACAGAGCAACGCCCAGCTCAGGAGCACATCTGAGGGCCTTACCTAGTCATGCGTGAAGTGCAGAGCTCTCCAGCATCACACGGCAGTACAGGCATCAGAGTCTCATCGAGGAGGCCCCACTCCCCCTGGGAGAAACATCCGGCAGAGACCACACAGCCCTCGGCAATCGCGCCAGTTCAGTCCATGCAACCTCTGCGTCTAGGGTCTTCAGTCCTCCCCCCTCCGCACCCTCCCCCCACCGTCCCAAAGCGGAAGAGGTGCCGGGCCGGCTGGCACTGGGCCCACTCACTCCCTCCCACTGTGTCTGGCACAAAGTAAACAGGTGGAAAGGGAACAGGAAAGCAAGTGCTAAGCTCTGGGCCAAGCACGGGGGAGCCCCACCCCTTGGGGGTCTCGCAGATCTGGCCTCGCAGACAGCCAAAGTCCGAGTCATCTGTCTGCCATAAATAAATGACCAGCACGGGACCTAGAGCCAACCACTCACACTCCTAGGCTGCTCGTCACTGTATGGACTGTACCTCCCGCACGTCTCCTGTCCCTCCCCTGATGTACCTATTCCCACCCGCTCTGGCTCGCGCTCCATGCATTTCCATGCTATGGTTAAGAGGCCACTCGGCACGTGACATCCAGACAGTGCACGACAAACGCACTCAGCAGTTTTCTTCCCCAGATCACCAGTCTCCTAGGACCAGAAAGCACCTGGCCCTGCTCCTTGCTTCACCCTCACCCTCCAAAGTCTACATGAGGACCTCACAGACCCTCAGCCTCTCATCCTTCTGAAGTGCCACAAACGCTGTCCATTCTCTCCACTCAGAGCCCAGCTATGCGGAGACCTTCACCCCGATCGTTTCAACATTCTGGATTCTGTGCCAGGACACCCCTCCGAATCCTACCCCATCTGTTCTCAGACAGGAAGTGATCCATATAGTCCAGCACCGAATTTAGACCCTGAGTCTGGTGAAACCACAGGCTTTCCAGACCCAGGGAAGCAGAACAGTAGGGGCAGAGTCTCAGGAGAACGGGAGTGGCGCTGGGAAGTGGGGTTCCTGGGCTCCAAACTAAGAGGGGCTGTGATGGGTCCAAAAGGAGCCCTACCAGACTTCCTTGAGGAGCAGTCTAGGATGTCACAGAAATGTTCACAGGGGCGCCTGGGGGACTCAGTCAGTTAAGTGTCCGACTTCAGCTCAGGTCATGATCTTGTGGTGAGTTCGAGCTCCTGTGCTGACAGCTCAGAGCCTGGAGCCTGCTTCAGATTCTGTGTCTCCCTCTCTCTTTGCCCCACCCCTGCTCATGCTCTGTGTGTGTGTGCCTCTCTTCAAAATAAATAAACATTAAAAAAAATTACAGAAATGTTTACAAACCCATTCTTTCAAAATGTGTGAATCACAGCAAATTTCTAAAGGACACACCAATCATACATCATGGTGCCAACTAGGGACCATGAAGGCTGGGACACCCCTCACATACCACTGCAGGTGCCAGAAGCATTCCTGCCGATGCCACGGGGCCCTAGGAGAGGGAGGCCAAGAGTAAGAGGTAAACAGGACAGGATTCTACAGCCTGGGTTACACTGCAGCCTCTGCCCTGCCCTGGAGCAAGCTGACCTGAGCCAGAGGGTCTAAGTGCAGCTCCTGGTAGCTAAAAGCTGTCTCTTACCTGCTCTGTGAACCTGAGGAAGAACTGAACCTCCTTAAATCTCAACGCTTTATCTGTAAGACGTGGATAAGAAAAGGGCTGATGTTGGTATCAAATATAAGTAATACATGCTATGTATGAACTGTATGGGCCACATGATAAAGTTTCGGACGCGTGTCCAATACAAATGAGGAAGCAGGGTTTGAAACGTTTTTAAAAATATTTTTTAGGGACACCTGGGTGGCTCAGTCGGTTAAGCACTAGACTCCAGCTCAGGTCATGATCTCACGGTTTGTGGGTTCCAGTCCCACGCCGGGCTCCATGCTGACAGATCAGAGCCTGGAGCCTGCTTCAGATTCTGTGTCTCCCTCTCTCTCTGCCCCTCCCCTGCTCACACTCTCTCTCAAAAATAAACATTAAAAAAAATTTTTTTTAACTTTAAATGTATTTTAAATGTTCATTTATGTTTTGAGAGAGAGAGAGAGAGAGAGAGAGAGAGAGAGAGAGAGAGAGAATGAATCCCAAGGAGGCTCCTCACTGTTAGCGCAGAGCCTGACACAGGGCTCAAACGCATGAACCAGGAGCTCGTGACCTGAGCAGATATCAAGAGTCAGACGCTTAATGGATTGAGCCACCCAGGTGCCCCGGGTTTGAAACTGTAAATGCTCCTACTTTTAAAGGTTTCAAGAGGACGCCACATATAGTTTTCCACTATAAGCAAATACACATAAACGAACATTTCAGCCAATCATAAACGGTTTGCACATCCAAATATGGATATGAATACGTTTCTAAGCGGCCCTCTATGGACATCTTACAGGGGGATACTGGTTACCTGGTGTCTAAATCAGTAGCTATTTCATACCTACTTACCTGAATGAGCTAAGCAGGCACGTAAGCCACCTGCCTGCTCCCTAATCCTCTCAGGGATGAACTTGACGGGGGGTCCTCGACTGTAGCAGTGGACCATTCCTCTTGCCTGGACAGGCGAGGGCGGCCCGGCAGGGGCAGGGCCCGCCCCAGGCCCCGGCTCCGCTAGCCTAGCTTTCATTCCACAGGAAGTGACCCGGAGGGTATGGTGACCTGCAGGGCAGAGTCTACACAAGCTCACACTTTTGTGTCTACACACACAACTTCTGAACCACCCCACCTACTACAGACACAGTCCAGAATTCCTCCTAGGGCAAATCCGCTCCCTCGTGAAGAACGCATAGAGGCCCAACTCCTCCGTCTCATCCAGTGTCAGCCCCTCCCTCCCTCCCCAGAGCCCTTCGGAACCCTAACACTCACCCTCCTCATCCGGATACCCAGCACCACGAGGACGCCGCCGGAAGTCCCGCCCCGGCAGTGCGCACGCGCACAAGCGTGTCCGCATTCATTGGCTCACTTGGTCGCCACCGCGCGGCGCCTTCTGGGTAGTGTAGTTTGGGAGCCCGTGGAGCGCGCTGCCTCAGAATGAAGGTCCTCCCAGACTTTGGGGATGAAGAGCCAGAACGTGAGCGGCGCCGGGAAATGGAGCTCCGGGGCTGTAAACTGGGAAGGGCGACAATGGGGCTGTAAGGAGCCCTACCGGATGTCCTCGGGATGCAGTCTAGGACGTCACAGATATGTTTACAAACCCATTCTTTCCAATTGTGTGAATCGGAGCAAATTTCCAAAGGGTATACATACAGTGGACACCGTATACCATCGTGTCACTTGGCGTCCGCTCATCCTGGTCAGTTCTCTTGTCAATACACGTAGACTGAAACTTTGGAGTCATGTTTATGGTCTTCAGTAGGTTTGGTCAGGGACAATTAGAAAAGCCCCCAGACATGGTCATGACAGGAAAGTGAGAAGAGAGATATCAGGAGAGGCACTGGTTAGAAAGGGTGACGCTGCACCTCCTTTCCACTGAAAACATCTTTCCTACCTGTATATCAGTGATAGTGTTCCAAGATAGAAAGAAACATTGTTATTCCTATAATACTTATTACTCCGTATGTCATTGGAATATGTTTCTCTCCTTTTAAAGTCTAAAGCTAGGGGCGCCTGGGTGGCTCAGTCCGGTTGTGTCTGACTTCGGTTCAGGTCATGATCTCGCATTCTTTGAGTTCCAGCCCCGCGGCAGGCTCCTACCCTGGAGCCCGCTTCAGATTCTGTCTGTCTGTCTGTCTGTCTCTCTGCCCTTCCCCTGCTCATGCTCTGTCTCTGTCCCAAGAATAAACATTAAAAAATAATAATAAAGTCTAAAACTTATCTGAAGAGAAAAGCGACTTATCGTACTACATTTCTTGCCAGGACAGGGTGTTCTATTCTAATAGTCCAACCATATGCCAAAGGGAGCAACTTACTAACGTTGTAAAGGTTTAGGAATCCATGATCCTTTATCCCTGTTGGTAAGAGATTTATCATTTCCGATGTAATTGCTGCCCCAGTATCAGCAATGGGAGTTGAGATGATCTCTGCAAAACACCTGTGATATAGTAGTTACTGAAAGCTATTAATAATGATTACTTTTCAAAGAAATCTAGTATAAATAGTTATAGAGAAAATGATCTGTGACAGGTGAAAAAATGTTAGGATCTCAGTGAAGATTGAGCCAGAGGCAGTGAAGTTGGAGAAGTCAGAGAATGAAGCTGAACCCACAGCTGTGCTAAAACCTGGACCACACTCAGGGTTTGATCTCCAAAATGCGGCTCTTTTTGAAATTTGAAAACATGAACAGCTTGGTAGTAGAAATAATTACGGTTTCTGGAAATATAAAAATGAATAGGGAAGCTGTATTGTCATGTGCTGCTCTAACAAATATTCAATAATCACCATTTGGGTTTTAGACACAAGAGCAGATACATAGGACGTGGGGAATAGGGTTGCTCTGTGTATGCTGTGCATGTCCTGTATTAAATGACTTTGTTCTGGGTCCTATATTTATCTTGTAAAGAGATCATAAATCCTATATTTGGGTTGTTGTTTTTTTTTAATACAAGAAGTGGCATTTAGAGCTATGTCTCTCCTACTCAGCAATGAAAACACAAAATGACAGCACTTGTTGAAAATCAACCCCCCACAAATAAAGGACACCAGTCTTATGGTTCTTTATATATTTTGGATATTAACTCGTGTGTGTGTGTGTGTGTGGCAAATATTTTCTTTCAGTCCATAGGTTGCCTTTTTGTTTCCTTTGTTGTGCAGAAACTTTTTAGTTTAATGTAGTCCCACTTATTTTTGGTTTTGTTTCCTGTGTTTTTGATATATATATATATATATATATATATATATATATATATATATATTTCTAATACCAATGTCATGGAGCTTTCTCTTTATGTTTTCTTATAGCTTTACTGTTTCAGATCTTCTGTTTAAGTCTTTAATTCATTTTGAATTGATTCTGGATATGGTGTAAGACATGGGTCCAATTTAATTTTTTCATGTGGATATCCAATTTTTCCAACATCATTTAATAAAGAGTCTATCCTTGGGGCGCCTGGGTGGTGCAGTCGGTTAAGCGTCCGACTTCAGCCAGGTCACGATCTCGCAGTCGGTGAGTTCGAGCCCCGCGTCGGGCTCTGGGCTGATGGCTCAGAGCCTGGAGCCTGTTTCCGATTCTGTGTCTCCCTCTCTCTCTGCCCCTCCCCTGTTCATGCTCTGTCTCTCTCTGTCCCAAAAATAAATAAACGTTGAAAAAAAATTAAGAAAAAAAAGAGTCTATCCTTTCCCCCACTGGATATTCTTGGTGCCTGTCAAAAATTAGTTGACTTCATTTGTGTGGGTTTACTTCTGGACTCTCTCCTCTGTTTCACTGGTCTATGAGTCTGTTTTTATGCCAGTGCTTTATTGGTTTGATTAGTGTAACTTTGTAGTGTAGTAGAAGGCAGGAAGTTTATAGCCTGTAGCTTTGTTCTCCTTTCTCAAATTGAGGTAAGTGTCTTTTGTGGTTCCATCAAAATTTTAGGATTTTTAAAAAAATTTCCGTGAAGAGTGTCATTGGAATTTTCATAGGGATTGCATTCAATCTGTAGATTACTCTGGGTAGAATGGACATTTTAACAAATTGATTCTTCCAATCAACAAACATGGGATATCTTTCCATATATTTGTGCCTGTGGCTTCTTTCATCAATATTTTATGGTTTTCGATGTTCAGATCTTTCACCTCTTTTGTTAAATTTATTCTGAAATATTTTATTCTTTGTGTTGCTATTGTGAAGGGGATTGTTTTAATCTTTTCTAGATAATTTATTGTTAGTTAAAAATGCAGATTTTGTATGTTGATTTTGTATTCCTAAACTTTACTGAATTCATTTATTAGTTTTTACAGTTTGTTTTGGTACAGCCTTTCAAGTTTTCTACATTTAAGATCAGTTCATCTGCAAACAGAGACATTATTCCTTCCTTTCCATTTTGGATACCTTTCAATTATTTTTCTTGCCTAATTGCTCTGGTTAGGACTTGCAGTACAATGCTAAATACAAGTAGAGAGTGTCTTGTTTGTAATCTTAAAGGAAAAGCTCTTGGCTCTTCAACATGGAGTATGATGTTACCTATGTGTTTTTAGTATATGTCTTTTTTTTATATTAAGGTAAATTTCTTATCTACTTGTCACAAATTTTTATCATGAAAGGATGAAGTTTGTCAAAAGCTCTTTCTGCATTGAGATGAGCCTATGATTTTTATCCTTTGTTAATGTGGAGTATTACATTTACTGCTTTATATAAGTTGAGGCATCCTTGTACCCCAGGGATAAATCCAATTTAATCATAATGTATAATTCTTTAAAGGTGCTGCTGAATTTGGTTTGCTAGCATTTTGTTGAGTTCTGCATTTATATTCATTAGTCTCCAAATATTTAAAGTTAAGAGAAACTTCTGCCTGAGTTGTTGAATTGCTATATTGTACCCCTGAAACTAACACTGTATGTTAACTACACTGGAATTTAAAAAAAAAAAAATGTTTTAATTGAACAGAGAGGGGCACCTGGGTGGCTCAGTCAGTTAAGCGTCCAACTTCGACTCAGGTTATGATCCCATGGTTCTTGAGTTTGAACCCCGCATTGGGCTTTGTGCTGACAGTTCAGAGCCTGGAGCCTGCTTCAGATTCTGTTTCCTTCTCTCTCTGACCCTCTGCTGCTCATACTCTGTCTCTCAAAAATAAACATTAAAAATTTTTTAATTGAACAGAGAAAGTTCTGCCTGGAAGTAGACGATGGAAGTGAGTGTTGTTACCAAAAGTGTTGGTTTGTGAGGTATTTATTCTTGCCAGCTTCAACCGTACTCAAGGGGCAAAAATTAAGGCCTGAACTCAATCTTATCCTCAGCATATGACTGGACAGATATTCCCCCAGTGGATCACAGAGGAAGGATTTTAGGAACCAAAAAAGTAAATCCATTATAAATCCATTATAAAATTTACGATATAAACCACTTAAAAGTATTTTTTAGAATTGATTAAAAGTTATAAGGTATGCATATAAATTTTATTCAAAAATAAAAAGGACAACAGTAGAGTCATAGAAGTTAATGAGGATTTCAACTCGAAATAACTATAGGGGCACCTGGGTGACTTAGTCTGTTAAGTGTCCAACTCTTGATTTCGTTTGACTCAGGTCATGATCTCACGTTTTGTGAGATTGGGTCCCATGTCTGGCTCTGCACTGACAGTATAGAGCCTGCTTGGGATTCTCTCTCCCTCTCTCTCTCTGCCCCTCCCCCGCTTGCAATCTCTCTCATATTGGAAATCAGTTTGGGGCGCCTGGGTGGCTCGTCGGTTGAGTGTCCGACTTCGGCTCAGGTCATGATCTCACAGTCTGTGGGTTCAAGCCCCGCATTGGGCTCTGTGCTGACAGCTCAGAGCCTGGGGCCTGCTTCCGATTCTGTGTCTCCCTCTCTCTCTGGCCCTCCCCTGCTCATGTTCTGTCTCTCTCTGTCGCAAAAATAAATAAAAACATTTAAAAAAAAAAAAAAAAAAAAAAAAAGGAAATCAGTTTGGCCAATTCGTAAAAAGTTAAACATTCATCAATGATCAACACTCCACTCTCAGGTATTTACTTATATATGAATGTTCACAGTTCTTTTGGTAATTGGAAACACTGGAAGCAACCTACATGTCCATTAATAGATAAACACACTGTGGCACATACGCCCAATGGAATATGACTCAGCAATAAAGAGGAATGAATGCAATAGGGATAAATCTCTAAACAGCCACACAAGGATATACTTTGGGATTCCTTTTATGTAAAAATGTAAGGAAAAGCAGTCACATAACAGTATACTGCAGGATTCCAAGAACATAAAAATTAAAGAAATGCAAATTAGTTTATAATGACATAAATCAAATTAACAGATTCTCCCACATTCATTGCACTCATAAGGCATTTCTCCATTGTTGGAAATCTGCCAATGTTTAACAAGGCCAGAGATGTAGGTAGAGATGTCCCCACATTCGCAGTTCTCATAAGGACTCACATCAGTGTGAACTCTCTGTTGTGTAATGAGACTGGAGTTGTAACACAAAAATTTCCCACATTAGCTGCACTAATAAGGCCTTTCTCTGCTGTGATTTGTCTGACGTCTAATGAGTTTGGAGTTGCAACTAAAGGATTTCCTACGTTGCTGCACTCATCAGGCCTTTCTCCAGTGTGAGTTCTCTGGTGTCTAATGAGTGTGAAGCGGTACCTAAAGAACTTCCCACATTTGCCACACTCATAAGGCCTCTCTCCAGTGTGGACTCTCTGATGAATAATGAGCGAGGAGCTGTCCATAAAGAATTTGCCACATTCTCTGCACTCATAAGCCCTTATTCCAGTGTGGATTTTCTGGTGCTCAACAAGTTTATGTTTGCGGCTGAAAGCTTTCCCACATTCACTGCACTTATAAGGCCGCTCTCCGGTGTGGATTTTCTGGTGTTCAACAACTTTGTCTTTGCGGCTGAAGGCTTTCCCACATTCTCTGCATTCATAAGGCTTTTCACCGCTGTGGATTTTCTGATGCTCAACAAGTTTATGTTTGCGGGTAAAGGCTTTCCCACATTCAAGGCACTCATATGGCCTCTCTCCAGTGTGAACTCTCTGATGTCTAATGAGCGTAGAGCGATTCCTAAAAAATTTTCCACATTCACTGCAACCATAAGGCCTTTCTCCTGTGTGGATTTTCTGGTGACCAACAAGTTGGGACAGTCTAAGGAAAGCCTTCCCACACTGGCTGCACTCAAAAGGCCTCGGCCTGGCATGAATACCCTGGTGGTCACCAAGGCCAGGTATCCGTGTAAGACATCCTCCACATTTTGGGTTCTCATAAAACTGACCTTCATCGTGGCCTTTCTGGTGCTGATGGAGGTGGGACTTTCTAAGGAAGGCCTTCCCACACTCTCTGTACTCATGACACTTTTCTCCAGTGTGGATTTTCTCATGGTCAACAAGTATATGTTTATGACTGAAGATTTTCCCACACTGAGTACATTTAGAATAATTCTGTTCATTTTGAAAGTCCTCTCCACCAGCTGTGCCCCAGTGTGGCCGTCCTACAAGCTGAGGAACCTGCTGTTGGAGAAGGCCTGAGCTGGCTGGGAAGTCCTTCCCATCTTCACTGCACATAAAGGTCGTATCTGCCATGTGACCTCTGCAGTTCTTCACAAATGAAGACCTCGCCTCATCACTCCTGGAAAGTTCCGCTCTAATCCAATGCTTTTGGTGCTGGCAACACTCTCCCCCACAGGCGTACAGGCCTTGCTCGGGGTGTATACCGTCCTGTTCAGCCAAGTGCAAAAGGTCTTTCAAGAGTGAGCTACACGTCTCACAGGGCTGGGCCTCCTGGACGGACGGGCCTGGCTTTGGAGTCCTGACCTGTGATGCTCCTACAGAAACACTGTGCCCTGAAGGGGCCTCCTCGTCCCGGGCTCCATGCCAGCAACCTGTAAACAGAGAAATGCTGGTCAAGCGCACGCTGACCTTGTTGGGACGAGGCAGCTTCCTCGGGAATGTGTGTCGGACACGCCCACGGATGAGGCCAGGGGACTGCTCACGGGCCAGGGGAACTTGAGAAGGTGAAAGGAAGGCCTTCTGTGCAGAGCTCACCCTGGCCAGCGCCCATGATGGGACAGCCCTGCCTCTGGGGAAGGATACCAGGGCGGGGTGAGTTCAGGGAGGACAGGGGGGTTCCCCAACTCTCTCCTCTGCAAATGACTTTCAACAAGGCCACGGCTGCCGGTGACTGGTGAGCACTGGGTAGAAGACTGAGTTCACACCTAGAAATGTGTGCTTGCAACACAGCAGCTGGTGTTTAGACACTATTTAAAGATAGGTGCAGCCATCACAATACCTCAAGGGTAGGTCATATGTCAAGTGTACTGCAAAGGGAGCAGAAGTGAAAGGATAATGGAGGGAAGCCACAAAAGCGGGGGAGCTGGGAAGTGCAAGGTTAGAAACGATGACAGGAAAGAACAGGTAGAAATAAGGTATGACCACGCTCCCTGGCATCACACGATGGTAAAGCCAGCTGTGACAACACACCCATTCCCAACTCTGCAGCCCCAGGGCCATTTCCTGTAGCTGGTGATGGAGTAAGGTCCATGCTGTCAGGCACCAAGGCCCCTCCACCTCTTCAAGATGAGCACTTACATGGGACCTGGAACGGGCCACCCTAGATGAAACACAGGAAGACAGAGTAGACTGCACGGCCCCCAGAGTCAGTGATCCAACACATGACATCCCACATTCTAAAACCAAAAGAACCTCAGAGGAGGGTCTCACAGAACCAGTGGTCTCTACGAGTAGAGAGCACGCTGGTGGCTGGAAGTTCCAACACAGGGGTGCCCCTAAGAAACGTCAGCAAGGAGGGGAAGGCCTTGAGCACAGAGGCTCCGTGCTTCTGAACAGAATAACCTGACCAGGGACAAGCAAGGCCACTGGGATTTCTCAGACAAGCTTGGAGCAGAGGTGGACGCAGCCCGGACGTGGCCCCCTTAAACCTGTGGTTGTGGGAAAGCCAGAGCTCCTGACCCCGAGGGAAGGGGAAAGCCGGAGCTAAGCCCTGGACGCTGGAGTGGGTGCGAGGGCCTTACCTAGTGATGACAAAAGTGCAAAGGTCTCCAGCATCACACTGTGGTATAGGCGTCTCTGAGCCTCATCGAGGAGCCCCCACTCCTCCTGGGAGAAGCGCACGGCCACGTCTGTAAAAACCACAAACCCCTGCCAAAACAGGGAGGCTTCTTCAATCGATGTGCAGCTTCTCTTTCCGGAATGTTCATACTGCCACCTCCTTCCATCCCCTCCTTGCCCTTGCCCTCCACCCCGACTTCCCAGTGTGGAGGAGATACAGGGTCTGGTGGCACTGGCGCTTCCCTTGTCCTCACTGCCACTGATTGCTGTGTCCAGAAAAACACAAGCGAGGAGGGTGCAGGAAAGCCCCGCCCAGGCTCTGGGCCCGCAGTGGGGGCTCTCTGTCTCTTTCAGCAGTAAATTATGCTGAGGTTGCCCAGATCCTACGTCCCGGCCAACACAACTTGAACTTACCTCTCCCACATAAGCGCCCCTCCTCCTGCTCACCTGCCCATCATTCTTGGTCTGAACCTCTCTCCATATCTGGTCCCTCCACTTCTGCAACTTGGTTACTGAGACCGCAGCCCACTCTGCGGGTAATTTCTGTGCCTTCCCAACACACCGCTGTTGCACATAGAATCCAGGCAGGAGTGTGCAAGTGGAATCAGCATCCTGTTTTGCCCCGTCCTGCCCCAGAAACCCAAGTTCCCCGGTGCCAGGGTCCTTTTGTGGTTCTCCCCACGTGCCACCCGTGTCATACTCCCCCTCCCAAACCTAACGTGAGCACCTCACAGACTCCCAGCCCTCTGCTGCATCATCACTACCCTGCTGTCCTACAAGCAGTCACAGCCTGCCTTTACCTGACCTGCATGTGAAGCCCAGCGACACTGAACTCCACACCCAAGGCCCAGCAATGCTCCTGGCTGCTTTGTTTTAACCTCAACTAACCTCCAGGTCTATCAGCCTCAATGAAGCAACACAGGCCTGACCCAAAGTCACCACCACACACTGAGGACTCCACGGAAAGATCATGCGCCCTGGCCTGAGCTTACTAACACCTGACCTCCTTCGTAGAGATGCTTCAACACCTACTGCACACCCCTGACCCCTCGGAAGCCTTCAGACTCCTCACCTGTATCCCACACGGGCACGCCCCCCACAGCTACTCTGCTTTTTCATCTGCCTTTGTGACGTCCACCACCACCAACCAGGCTCCCAGAAGAGATTCGAATCTCCTTCTTCCCCTTCCTGCTTCCACAACCTAACGATGGCCCCTCTGGAAACTAATGCCCGGCTATACCGCAGTGCACATGCCGGCCACTGTCTCTGGCTGTCTGCAACCTGGAAGCCTCCCCTGAACTCCAGACCTGTGCGTCCGACTGCTAAGTGGGTGCCTCTAGTCGGGAGTCTCTGGACCATGTGACATCAGTGGCAAAACCTGACTTCCTATTCCAACTGACTACTGACTTCCCCGTCTCAACTGACAGGACATCCATTCTTCCAGAGAAAGCCAAAATCCTTGGGGCTGCCCCTGACACCCCCTTCCATCTCATCCCCCCACACCCTTGCTCGCCACATCACTGAACATGGGCTACTCCGTCTGGAACACATCCAGAAGGCAGCCGGTCCTCCACCTCCACAGCCACCAGCCCTGTGCAGCCATCAGCAGAGGTCACCTGCGCAGTCCCAGGAGGCCCCCCACTATCCCCACCTTCGTTGAGGCTCTCCCGCACACTGCAGCTGCACACAGCCTGTGAAGATCAGGTCACCTGGCTCCTCAGCTCAGAACTTTCTCCTACTTCCTTCAGATTAAAGGCTCACCACCTCAGGCTGTAACTGTGGACCTGGTAACTATGTGCCCCCCAAAACTCCCCCCGCTGCCCCATATTCCCACTGTAGGTAAGAGCCTCACAGTTCCCTGATCATTCCAACTCACTCTCACCCCCATCACTTGAACATTCTGGATCCTGTGCCCAGGACACCCTTCCACATCTTACCCCATTGGTTGTCACAAATGGGCAATGGTCCATAGAATCCAGGGATGAGTTCAAGACCCTGGGCTTTGATGAGACCACAGGGACTTTAGACCCAAGGGAGGGAGAACACGTGAGCAATCTCAGGACACCATCATTCTTTATATGGGAGTGGCAAAACCATCAGGGGGACAACTGGGGTGTCCTCCAACTGTCACATCCTCCATGCACCTGTACAGGATCCATAAGCATTTCTGCAAATGCCATGGGAACCTGTGGGAAGAGGGAGGCCATGAGAAAGGGGCAACCATGGTAGGCAACCAACAGACTGAACTGGACCCCCACTACCCCTGCCCTGCCCTGGAGCAAAGTGCTCCCAGCCTGATAACCTAAGCTCTCAGCCCCTCTGACGTCAGTGCCGCTCTTACCAGCGATGTGGTTCTGTAGGAGGAATGAACGTCCCGAGCCTCAATTCCTGGCCCCCACCTCACAGAGCTGATAACAGTATTAAACAGAACTGATGCACACTAACTACCCACACAGTTAACAAGCCTGTATGTTTCCATTGCAAATAAAGGACAGGGTTCATAAAATTTGGATTAGTGTTATTTCTGCTTGCGATTTTCAAAAGATGTGTCATACAACGTTCTGTTGTTAGCAAATACCACAGATAAATTAATTTTGCAATTTTCATAAAGTGTTGTTGCTCTTCATTTATCGAATGCATTCATTTCTAGTTTCCATTTGTACATATTTACATAAATGTTGGTTAGCTGATGTCTCAATAAATATTTCATACGCTCCGAATTTAATGAGTTGTAGGGAGAGTCTGAGCAGGCAGCTCAGCTACTCTTCCTTTCAGCAAACAAGCCTACCTGCTGCGTGGCCCCCTGCAGGGCGCTGGCAGGACCCCTTGACTGGAGCACTCCTGCCTTCCTCTTGCCCCCAAGGGTGGAGGTGGTGAGAGAGCAGTGTCCTCATCTGGGACCCAACTGCTCCACAAGTCTGGCTATTTCTTTGTCCCACAGGGACTGTCTCCCAGGATCACCTGACCTGCAGGACTGAGAGTCTCTACCTCCGTCTCCACCCAGGCCAACAAACTTACACACATCCAGGCATTCTTTTCTAGACCCAGGTCAGAATACCTTCTACATCAGGTACGCTCCTTTAGGGAGGGAGTATCAGGGATGCTGAATCCCCTGGGGCACTCCACGTCTCAGCCCTCCTGACGCTCACTGCAGAGCCCACCAGTAATAACGACCTTAAGACCCCCTTCTTGGTCGGGTCCTCAGGCCAGGCTCTGGAGCAGTGCACACCCTCCACACCTTGGACAGCTCCAGCCCAGCTCCCTTCCCTGTCCTCCAGACCCTCACATCTACAGACCCACATCATGTCTCCACCCTCAGATATCTCAGCATCAACATGTCCAAACCGAACTCATGATCTCCCCGAAACCTGCCCGCTGGGCTCGCTTCCCCACCTCCGTTCTCTCAGATGTTCAGGCAAGGAAGTTCTGACCTGGTCCTTCACTCCCCACTTGTGCTCACAGCTACAGGCGACGCAGCAGGAAACCCCGTCGGCTCTGTTGCCCGACTGCAGAATCTCCTCGCATCTCCCTCCACGGCCACCGCCCTGGCCCAACCTCCACCATGACTGCCCGGGGTGGTTCCTCAGCAGCCTCCCCGTTCTGCTCTCCCCTATCCTAACCTATCTCTGGGCGCGCACCTCCCACCCCCGCCCTGGACCCCTGACCCCGGAAGATCCCAGCCACGCACTACGCCCCTGCAGGCGACACTCCGCCCCGGCCCCTGGGCCCCCGGCCCCGACTCAGGAGCCCCTGCGGGCCCTCCTACGCCCCACCGCAGGGGCGGGACCGGGACCCCGAACCAGGACGCCCTCTGCTCCCGCCCCGGGGGCCTGACTGCTGGGAGCCGAGCGGGCGGGGAGAGGAGGGGGCGGGGCGGGCGGCCGAGGGCGCGGGGGTCGCAGCACCCACCTGCGCCGGCTTCACCGGCGCGGCCTCGGCCTCCGACCAGTGGGAAGAGCGGGGCGGGACGCGGCGGGCGACCGGGCGGGGGCGAGGGCGCCTCGCAGCCGCCACTGCGGCGGGAACAGACCCTCTTTTCGCGCTTTCCATTCACGTCGGTCGGGACTGAGGATTCCGGACGCACTAAGCCACGGAACAGTCCCGGGAACGACAGAGAACTCAGACACCACAAAGGCACCGCCGGAAGTCCCGCCCCCACAAGACGCGCACTCTCGAAAACGGCCCTTGGCTACGCCGCACGGGCTTCCGGGTAATGTAGTTTCAACGCCGTTATTGCGCGGATTCGGGACGTAGGTCGTTCCTGACAGATTAAAGGCCCTGAAAGAGTATGAGGAGCTCTGGGAAATGGAGTTCCGTGTTCTTCAGGGGATGGGGCTTGCTGCTTCTTAAAGGGCGATACCCAGCTGTCCTCGGAGTGCAGCGTAGGGCGACTCAGAAATGTCCAGGGGCCTGTTGTTTCAGACTCCGTGAATCACAGCACATTCCCAAAAGGCTGCACATAGGAAGGGACACAGCATGCCGTAAAGTTCCTCGGCATCCCCTCGTAGCTCTCAGTTATCTTGTTGCTTGCAAGGGACGTGTACACTGACTCTTTGGAGTTCCTTTTATAGCCTTTAATAGTTTCAATAAGAAAGCTTTCAGACAGGACTGTGATGGGGAAGTTGGAGGAGGGATGTCAGGAGGCACTGAGGTAGTTAGAGTGACGATGGGGGCGCCTGGGTGGCTCAGTCGGTTGAGCGTCCGACCTTGGCTCAGGTCATGATCTCACTGTTTGTGGGTTTGAGCCCCACGTGGGGTTCTGTGCTGACAGCTCAGAACCTGGAGCCTGCTTCAGATTCTGTCTCCCTCTCTCTCTGCCCCCCCCCCCCTCATGCTCTGTCTCTCTCTGTCAAAAATAAATAAGCATTAAAAAAAAATTAAAGAAAGGAGGACGATGTGCCTCTAATTCCCACAGAAGGCATTTGTCTTGCCTGTATAGTCAGTGATGGTATTCCAGTACTTTCATTCAGATATTTATTATTGTATTTCTGAGATACGTTACATTTCTTTTAAGATCTGAAACCTATCTGAAAAGAGAAAGACTTAGCACGTTCCAACTTCTGCCTGAACAGTGTGTGCCTTCTTGACAAGTTGATCGTGTGTGCAAAGGGGCATCTTATCCCTGAGATGAAGATTTGAATGTCCACAATCTCATCTATTTGCTGGGAAGTGAGTATCCTTTCATCTGTAATTGCAGCAGTAGTGAATGCACAGGGGGTTGATATTATCTCTGGAAAAACACTTGTGAAATGGATATTACTGAATGCTATTAAAAATGGTTTTGTAATTTTTCAAGGAGAGTGGCAAAAATCATTCTAGAGAAATATATCTGAGACAAGTGGGGGAGAAAGTTAAGATCTCAGTGAAGTTTGAGCAGGAGACACTGAGTTGAGAGGTCAGAGAATGAAGCTGAGACTGTAGCTTGCTGAAACCTTGGCTACATTCATGGTTTGGTTCCAAAATGTGATTTTTTTTAAGTTTATTTATTTATTGTGAAAGAGAAAGCACGAGTGGGGGAGGGGCAGAGATAAAGGATGGATGGAGAATCCCAAGCAGGCTCCAGACTGTCAGCACCCAGCCTGACATACGGCTTGAACTTATGAACCGTGAGATCATGTGTCTTAGACTCTGGGTCTAGAGTTCTTTCTTGGGCAGCAAGAAAGCGGGATGCAGGATTAAAATGTGAGAGATGGCTAATGTCCAGGAGAAGAGCCCTGATTAAGGGTCCTTGCTTCATTTTTATTAGGATCAGAAGGCTTACAAATATGGTGATGGACGTGCGCAAAGAGACCATAAATCTGTGAACATTAACATATGGGCGTAAGGGAAAGGGGGGTTTGAAGATATACGGTGTTAGGGGTTTGGGTCAATATATAACAAAATCCTCGCAACAGGCAGATGGTTGTTAACCGCAGACACGAGGCGCTGTGTCTGTTTATCTTAGGTAGCCTAGGAGATAAGACAGATAGAATGTGTAACCTCCGGGTTAACAAGGCACCTTTCTTTCATTAATTAGCTCCGCTCTGGACAACTTTGCCCTGCAGTGGTCTATAGCCCTATTTACCTGTTCACCTAATTTGCTACTTCCTTCCTGTGAAAGCAGATTTCTGCTGTAGTACTAAATAGGGGGGCTGTTTTCACCCTGAATACCTGATCTTGTTTACCTCGTATACCTTTGTTCTATACTGGAGCCTTTGCCCTGCCCCCTCTATACCTATTTAATTTTGTTTACCCAAACTTGGGTGTGAGCATCCTTTGGCTTTGTAATTCTTTATGCCTTGTTAACCCATCAGTGCAGGCTCAGGGGATTCCTAAGCATATTCCCCACAATCAGGACCTGAGCCCAGGTCGGATACTTAACCAAATGAACTTCCCAGGTGCCCCGATTTTTAATATTTGAAAATATTGTGCATTTACAGCCTGTAGGGAGAGGAAAACACAATATTGAAAAAGAGTTGCCACAAAGGTAAAAAGGAATGGGGAAGTTGTGCTGTTGTGTATTTACTGATCTGCAAATGTTCAACGAGCACATAAAGGGTTGCAGGTACAATAGTGTGTGGCACACAAAAGGGATAGAATTGCCTGTGGCTGTGTATACAGCACACGTCCTTTGTCCTGTGTCAATGCTGTCAGGATGCCACACATATTCCGTACTTAGCTTTTTTACAATACGTTACAAAAAGTCAGCAGTTATAGCTATTTTTCGCACTGTAATTGGCAGTTAAATTACTTAGTGGCAACCTTAGCTCAAAATCAAAGCCCCATAAGTGACCTTCTGGAAAATGGCTTAGGGTCTCTCCTGCTGGTTTAGCTGAGGAAGAACCAAAGAGGGGACTAAGATTTGGAGTGCTTATTTTTCATATTCAGGGAAGGAAAAGAGTGTTCTTTGGCCAAATTCCAAAGTCATGAACAAGAAACCAAAGTTTATTAGAAATAACTTCAGATGACCTCTGAATGCCAGCCAGTCAACAACAGCCTCACCCCAGCAACTCAGCTTCTGAAAATTAGTAGATCATTGATCATTCTGAGCTTCCAAAATTCAGTCAATCCGTTCAAGCCCCAGTCCTGAAAGACAGCCAATCAGTGACAGCCCCCGGCACGGGCAGCAGTCCATCAGCAAGGGCCTCCCTTCAGTGACCCTGCTTCTGAAAGTTGGTCAACAGTAGGTACCACAGTCACAACTGAAGAGCCCATCAGTTCTTAAACACGCCTGTTTCTGAAAGTCTACCAATTCCTGAATGCCAGACTTACCAAAAACTAGATGAGAGCAGCTCTGGTTTTCTTTGAGGTGACTAGAAGCTCTCCCTTGCAGGCACATAGAAAATTCTTTTTCTTTTTCTTTTTTTTTTTGCATTGCATACCGAGTGAAATTCATTGTTAATTCACAGGTTTGCAAACCTTTCAAGGGTTCAGCCTGTTTGTAACATACACTTAGTTATGAGTTTGGACTTATGAACGACAAACAAGTTGGCACGGACTTTGAGATTGAGAAGGCAAGGTTTTCTGTTCTTGCCCAAGTTGCTATTACCCACTTTTGGGTGTATACTGAATACAAAAATGCCCAAATGCAAGCATAAATTTTGTGATGAATTTCCTGAAGAGCGGATATGTATTAAATGTGGTGAGAAGCCTCTTCAAGGTCTTTGTATGATATGCAATTGTTCATTTAATACGGAAAATGGATAGATGTAAATCAACATTATTCACAGTTAAGCATGAGGGGTGTATGAGTTCAACTAATATCAAAGTGAGTGAAAAAATTTTCAGAGAAATTTAGATTAATAAAACAATTACAGGAGAGGTTGTAAGAGCTTCCACATTGTATATCGTGATTAGTCCCCCAGCTCACACTTCTGCGGAACATGTGTCTCACTAGTCAATATTTGATGGACAGAGGAACAGGGTAAACTGGATGTGCTCACTGCAGAAGCTGTTTCATCTAGGATGTTTATCATGAAAGTCCTGCTGAGATCTGCTCTGCGTTGCTGGTCCTAGCAGATCCCAGCCTCCTCCCCAGTGCCATACCATATATTTGTCCCTTGCACCTTGTTAAGGGCAAGTCAAATCCTTGAAGATTTGGGAAATCTGCTCTCTTTGGGTTGAGTTTCTGGGCTTTTCATTCTGTTTGATACCTGGGTTTTGTTGTTGGTTCCCACCGGTTTGGGATCCTTGGTGGATCAGGCAATTCCTCTTCATACCTTTTTGCTGTCTTTTGAGCGATTTTTTAAATTCTGTGCTAAAAGTTTGTTGTCCTAATAAGTTGAATCATAGGGTAGAACACAGGCATTGCCATATTGTTGGCAAGCCTGTGGTTCAAGCCAGCCTCACAGACCAGCGTGCAGTGTGTTTGCAGATCCCATTGTACTGGCAACTATCTAGATAAACTTTGCTGCGGGTAACCAATAAAGCAAGCAAGTGTGGTCTCCTTACAGCTTTTTTTTTTTTTTTTTTTGTATTGAGAGCTGGACTATAATCTAGAGAAAGAATTCTCTCTGGTTATCTACATGCCAGGGGCACAGATTGTGAGCCTGTGGTTTAAAGCAGCCAATCATTAGGTTGAGGGTTAGATGTCCACAAGTATTCTACTCCTACCAGCCATTGTCTGCTCTCATAGGGTGCTCTAGGTCTAAATCCTCTCCTCTCCCACCAAAAACCCCTGCATTTTATATGCATTCCTATTCCAATCCTAATTCTTGAGCCTATCTTTCTAAATACTGTAACTGCACCATGGGGAATTTGGGCCTTCAGTGGTCACTGTGGGGGGACATTTGATGTGTTAACAAGACTTCTCAGGCCCAACGGACTGTGTTGTTTTTATGAGTATGCAGATGCCTCCAAATAAAATCTGACTCAAAAGTTGCATCACTAGGGGCGCCTGGGTGGCTTGGTCGGTTGAGTGTCAGACTTCGGCTCAGGTCATGATCTCACAGTCCGTGAGTTCGAGCCCCACGTCAGGCTCTGTGCTGACAGCTCAGAGCCTGGAGCCTGTTTCAGATTCTGTGTCTCCCTCTCTCTGTGACCCTCCCCCGTTCATGCTCTGTCTCAAAAATAAATAAAAATGTTTAAAAAAAAATTAAAAAAAAAAGTTGCATCACTAAAAGATTCTTTGGGCAAAACTAATGAGCAATTTGACGAACTTCAGCAGTAGCAAAGGAGACTCATTCCCTTCGTAAATCCTCCCTCCTTGTTCTCCAGTTGCTTCCCCATATCCAGCTCTCCCTTCCCCCTTATCCTTCTGATTTCTCTCCTTTGGCACCTCTTCCCCCTCCTGTCCCCTTTGTCCAGGGCCCACACATTTTCCCAACAACTCCCTGAAAACCCCAAATGCCAGCTACTGCTAAACATCCACCCTTCCCATGAGTCAGGCGTGCAGGAAACTATAAAATTTAAGCCTTGGACTTGAGCGGAATTAAGAGGTAAAACTAAAGATTCCCTCTGACCCAAATAAGACCACCAACTATTCATAAAAGAATTTAGCTTTTTTTTTTTTTTTTTTTTTTTTTAGAACTTAGAATTCTTTACAGTGGTTAGAAACCAAGGTCACCTAACTTATACGGTGTATAAGGAGTAACAGGAGTCCTGTTTCAAAGGGTCATGAAATGGCCAGAAAAGGAGGTCCAAGTCTCCTAAAACCCATACCTGAAGTATTTATAACAAAAGTCGATGATACAGTAATTTAATCATTGAGCCAAAATTATTTGAAAAAGATGAAGCTATAGATTTTCAATACAGACTAGAAAAATACCTTCTTACAACATTTGGGAGTTACGGTGGTGACGTAACAGCTAATGTAAAACGATGTCATTTTATCAATGGCATTAAACTTAAAGTTAGAGACCTAATCTGAAAACAGAAATTAGAATAATAAATAGTCCCTTTAGCTGAACTACAACAGTCCATTTTGAAAGGGCTTTAGAATAAAAACAAGACAGGACCTGATGTAAATCGTGTCTCTGTGGGTCAAACAGCTGATGGCCCACTTCCCAATCAACCATCTACTGACAAAGTCACTTGTAGATACCGTAAATAGAATGAACACTGGAAAAAAAGGTTGTCCTATCTTATGAAACAAAACCCAAGACAAAGAAAATACCCTCAAGTCAGCACTGTCAATGAGGGTGCTCTGAGGAAGGAAAAAGTGCCTGAGAGCCTGCCTTAAGCACTGATACCAATGGTCATCCTCACCAATTCCTGACTGATAACGGGGGTTACTCCTACATTAAACACTGACAGCTTTGCTTGGTCTCTTCCTCAGAATGTAAGATATCTACAATAGCCAATAGATTTCCCCCATTTCAAACCTTAATTATAACATTTGGGCCCTTGACTGAAAAATTAAAAGCATTCTTCCTGCTCTGTGATAGCAGCCCTGCAAATTTAATAGGAACTTCTTAAACCATATATTATCAAATATCCTATCAGTAAATGGAGAAATTACAAGGGATTTTTAAAAGACATAAATATCCTGAGCTAGATAAAGGTAAAAATGCTACATATAAAAATCAATGTGACACAGCTAAAGTAAATGATTAGAGGTAAATGTGTAACTTTAAGCAGCTTATTACAAAAGAAGATGTCAATAACCTAAGCTTCTATGTTTAAAAAAAAAAAATAAGAAAATAAGACCAAACTAACCCCAAACCAAGGATAAAAAAGAAAATAATAAAGATTAGAACAAAATTCACTGAAATTAGAAAATAGAAACACAGACACACAAAACCCTGATAACTAAAACAGACAAAAACACTACAAAAAAGACAATTATAGGCCAATATCCCTGATGATCATACATGCAAAAGTCCTCAACAAAATATTAACAAACCAAATTCAACAATAACTTAAAAGGATCATGCACCATGATCAAGTGGGGTGCAAGGAGGGTTTAGTATCAGCAAATCAATCAACATGATACACCACATTAACAAAGTAAGGGACAGAAATCCTATGATCATCTCATAGGTGCAGAAAAAGCTTTTGATAAAGTTCAGCATCTATTTATGACAAAAACTCCCAACTAAGTAAATGTAGAGGAAATGTACCTCAACATATTAAAGGCTATAGATGACAAACCCACAGCTCACATCATACTGAACAGTAAAAAGTTGAAAGCTTTTTCTCTAAGATCAGGCACTAGACAAGGATGTCCACTCTTGCCACTTTTAGTCAAGTAGTATTGGAAGTCCTAGCCACAGCAATTGCACAAGAAAAAGAAATAAGAGGCATGCAAATTGGAAAGAAAGTAAATCTGTCAGTATGTCAGATGGCAAACTGCATACAGAAAACCGCAAAACGTCCACCCGAAAACTAGTAAACTAATAAATGAAATCGGTAAACTTGCAAGATACATAATCAATATACGGAAATATGTTGCATTTGTATACACTAATAAAAACTATCAGAAAGAAAATAATCTCATTTACAATTGCATCAAAAAGAATAAAATAATAAATTTAACCAAGGAGATGAAAAGCCTATACTCTAAAAACTATCAAGACACCGATAAAAGAAGTTAAAGACAATACAAATAAATGGAAATATAATCCATGCTCATGGGTTAGAAGAATTAACATTGTTAAAATGTCCATACTACTCAAAGCAATCTACAGATTCAATGCAATCCATATGAAAATACCAATGGTATTTTTCACAGAATAATCCTCAAACTTGCATGGAACCATAAAAGACCCCAAATAGCCAAGCAATCTTGAAAAAGACCCAAGCTGGAGATACGATGTTCCCAAACTTCAAACTATAGTATAAAGCTAAAGTGGTCAAAATAATATGGTACTGACACAACAACAGACACATAGGTCAATGAAACAGAATAGAGACCACAGAAATAAACCCACACTTATATAGTCAATTAATCTATGACAAAGAAGATAAGAACAGAGAATGAAGACAAGACAGCCTATTTAATAAATGGTGTTGGGAAAACTGGACAGCTACATGAAAAAGAATGAAATTGGACCACCTTATTATACTGTATACAAAACTAAACTCAAAATGGGCTAAAGACTTAAATATAAGACCTGAAACTATAAAACTCTTTGAAGAAAACATAGGCAGTGAGCTTGCTGACACTGGTCTTAGCGGTATGTTTTTCAATGGTCTCCTCAAGCAAGGACAACAAAAGCAAATATCAATAAGACACCAAACTTGGGGCACCTGGGTGGCTCAGTCAGTTAAGCATCTGAGTTTAGCTCAGGTCATGATCTCACGGTTTGTGAGCCCGGGTCGGGGTCTGTGCTGACAGCTCAGAGCCTGGAGCGTCCTTTGGATTCTGTGTCTCCTGTGCTCTCTGCCTCTCCCAGCTCGCGCTCTGGCTTTGTCTCTCTCAAAAATAAATAAACATTAAAAAATATAAAAAAAAGAGAGAGACCAAACTAAAAAGCTTTTGCACAGCAAAGGAAACCATCAACAACAAAAAGGTAACCTACGGAGTGGGAGAAGATATTTACAAATTATATATCTAATAAGGGGTTAACATCCAAAACACATGAAGAACTCATAAAATTCACTATCAAACAACAACAACAACCTGATTTACAAATGGGCAGAGGACCTGAAGACGTTTTTCCAAAGATGACAGACAACAGGCATATAAAAAGATGCTCAACACCACTAACCACCCGGGAAATGCAAATCAAAACCACAATGAGATCAACTCACACCTGTCAGAATACCTATTATCAAAAAGATAAGAAAGAAGTATTGGCAAGGATGTGGAGAAAAGGGAACACTCGTGCACTACTAGGAATGTAAATTGGTACAGCCACTACGGAAAACTGTATGAAACTTCCTTAAAAAATCATAAACAGAAATACCATATAGTCTGGCAATTCCTCTTCTAGGTTATCTGAAGAAAGTGAAAGCACGACTTCAAAGACATATGCTTCCCTACGTTCATCACAACATTGTTTACAATAGCCAAGGTATGGAGGCACACTGGATGTCCACTGATGGACGAATGGATAAAGATGTGGTATGTGTGTGAAGATATACATCTATCTATCACTATCTATCTAATGATCTCCCTATATGAATATCTATAGCTATCTATCCACCTATCTATATGGAGAGAAATACATTATTACTCAGCCATAAAAAAGAATGAAATCTTGCCATCTGTGACACGATGGACCTAGACAGTACTATGCTAAGTGACATAAGTCACACAAAGAAAAATACTGTTTGATTTCACTTATATGTGGAATCTAAAAATCAAAACAAATGAACAAACAAAACAGAAAGAGACTCATAGATACAGAGAACAAACTGATGGCTGTCAGACAGAAAGGGGGTGAGGACAGATGAAACAGGCAAAAGGATTAAGAGGTACAATCTTCTTGTTATAAAATAAATAAACACAGGATGCAATCTAGAGCATAGGGAATACAGTCAGTAGCATTTTAACAACATTGTACAATGACGTTTGTAACTACACTTGTGGTGACCATTTTGTAATGTATATGAATACTGAATAAGTATATTGTACACCTGAAGCTAATATATTGTATGTCAATTACTCTTCAATTAAAAAAATAAATGAGGGGCGCCTGAGTGGCTCAGTTAGTTAAGTGTCCTACTTTGGCTCAGGTCATGATCTCACGGTCTGTGAGTTCGAGCCCCACATCAGGCTCTGTGCTGACAGCTCAGAGCCTGGAACCTGTTGCAAATTCTGTGTCTCCCTCTCTCTCCGCCCCTCTCCAGCTCACACTGTCTGTCTCTCAAAAATAAATCAACATTTGAAAAAAATTTTTTTAGGGTGCCTGGGTGGCTCAGTCGGTTAAGCGGCTGACTTCAGCTCAGGTCATGATCTCGTGGTCCGTGAGTTTGAGCCCTGCGTCGGGCTCTGTGCTGACAGCTCAGAGCCTGGAGCCTGTTTCAGATTCTGTGTCTCCCTCTCTCTGACCCTCCCCTGTTCATGCTCTGTCTCAAAAATAAATAAAACGTTAAAAAAATTTTTTTTTAATTTTTTTAAAATGAAACAAAAAATTGGTTCAAAAGATCAATGAAATTGACAAAACTTTAGATAGGCAAAGAAAAAAATTAACTACAGTGGGACTGAAAACACTACTGACCCTACAGACATTAAAAGTATCCTAAGGGGGGCGCCTGGGTGGCGCAGTCGGTTAAGCGTCCGACTTCAGCCAGGTCATGATCTCGCGGTCCGTGAGTTCGAGCCCCGCGTCGGGCTCTGGGCTGATGGCTCAGAGCCTGGAGCCTGCTTCCCATTCTGTGTCTCCCTCTCTCTCTGCCCCTCCCCCGTTCATGCTCTGTCTCTCTCTGTCCCAAAAATAAATAAACGTTGAAAAAAAAAAAAAGTATCCTAAGGGAATATTATAAAAACCATTATCCTCCCAAATTATGACAATTTAGTTGAAATGGAAGAATTCCTAAAAGGACACCAATTATCCCAAACTGACACAAGTAGAAAATCTATATAGGACTATACTAAGTAAATTTTGACTGAAATCGATTGAAAGTCTTCCCAAAAGAAAACTGCAGGCTCAAGTGCCTTCACTAAGGAGTTCTAGCAAATAGTTAAAGAAATATCCCTAATCTTTCAAAAACTCTTCCATTCTTCCAGAAAATAAAGGAGACAACATTCCCATATTTTTCTACGAGATCAGGATTCCTCTGATAGCAAAGTCACACAGAGCTATGACAAGAAATCTCCAAACTTTATCTCTCATCAATATAGATGCAAAATACATTAACAAAGTATCAGAAAACTGATGTGGTAATGAATACAAAGGACTGTACATCATGACCAGGTGGGATTTGTCCCAGGAAATGCAAGGTTAGTTTGACATCTGAATATCAATGAATGGATTATACCATATGAACAAGACCCTTCCCCCAAAGAACCCACCCCATGCCCACATGATTCTAATGGATGGAAAAAAATTGGAAGAGAGTCTAGAAACAGATCAGCAGAAACACAGTCAACTGATTGTTGAAAGAGGAACAAAGGCAATTCAGTAGAAAAAGGGTAGTCTTTTCACCAAATGGTGCTGGAACTACTAGATACCTTCATTTTTTTTTTTTTTTTAATTTTTTTTTTCAACATTTATTTATTTTTGGGACAGAGAGAGACAGAGCATGAACGGGGGAGGGGCAGAGAGAGAGGGAGACACAGAATCGGAAACAGGCTCCAGGCTCTGAGCCATCAGCCCAGAGCCTGATGCGGGGCTCGAACTCACGGGCCGCAAGATCATGACCTGGCCGAAGTCGGACACTCAACCGACTGCGCCACCCAGGCGCCCCGATACCTTCATTTTTTTAACGTTTGTTTATTTTTGAGAGAGAGAGAAAGAGAGCATGCGCATGAGCGGGAGAGGGGCAGAGAAAGAGACAGAGACACAGAATAGGAAGCAGGCTCCAGGCTCTGAGCTGTCAGCACAGAGCCTGACACAGGGCCTGAACCCATGAACCGCGAAATCATGACCCGAGCCAAAGTGGGATGCTTAACCGACCGAGCCACCCAGGAGCCCCTAGACATCCTGATGTTTAAGAAAATGATCGAGATATAGAATTTATACTTGCACAAATATTTTCTCAAAATGGATAACAGACCTAAATGCAAAACACAAAACCACAGAACACCTATAGGATGATAACACTGGACACTGAATCTTGGATTTGGCAATGCCTTTTTATACAACACTAAAAAGACAATCCTTGAAAGAAAAACTGGGTGATTTGGACTTGATTAAAATTAAAATTCTGCTTGGCAAAAAACAGTGTTAAAGGAATATGAAAATGATACTTACACGTCATTAAGGAATTCCACATGAAAGCAACAACGCCACACCATTACACACCTGCTAGAATGGATGAATTCCAAAACACTGACACCACCAGATGCTGATGAGGACGCGGAGCAACAGAAACTCTCATTCACTGCTGGTGGGGGTGCAAAATGGGGCAGCCACTTTGGAAGACTGTTTCTTACAAATCTAAACATACTCTTATTGTATGATCCAGGAAATCACACTCCTTGGCTTGAACCCAAGAAGTGGAAACTTACATCCACACAAAACCTACACACAAATACATATTGCAGGCTTCTCATAATTGTCAAACTTGGAAGCAACAAGGAAGTCCTTCAGTACGTGAGTAAACTGTGCTATATCTATCTAATGAAATGTTATTAACCGATAACTTGTACACATCTTAGAGCAGCTTTATTTGTAACGGCCCCAAACTGGAAACAACCCAAACACCCATTACTAGCTGAATGGATAAAAACCAACTGTGGTATATGCATACAGTGGAATAATACTGAATACAAATGAAAGAACTATTGATACACACAATGAGATGGATTAATCCCAAAATAGTTATGGATAGTGACAAGGGCTAGAGTCCCTATTCCCAGGAAGTATATACCATAGGATAGGATAAAATTCTAGAAAATGCTTGCTGTTCCCTATGAATTGTGGAAAAGGGTATTAAAAAGACTGCGATAAAAGGATTATAAAGGGATACAAGGGATGTTGGGGTTGTGTTGAGTATGTTCATTATCTTGACTGTGGTGATGGTTTCATACGTATATACACATTCTGAAACACATTTCATACTTTAATATGTGCAGTTTATTTCATGTCAATCATACCTCAACAAAGTTTTTGAGAATTAAGTGTTCCCCATAAAGTTCATATTTACTGTCCCTCTCGGAAAGTCACATCTCCCAACTATTTTGGTTCTACCACATCCCTCTCCCCAGTTTAGGAGGATGAGCCCTGCCTCAATGTCAGCAAAAACTGGAGAGCAGTGAAATCCATGTCCCACTTCAGGCACTAGGAGTGCCAGCTGAGTCAGAGAAGCCCTATCCTTGGAGCTCTCCTTTGTCAGTGCTGAGGTTCCTGCCTGTGTACTGATGGCCACAACCTCAACAGCCCAGGGAGGTACAGGAATCCACAAACCTTTAGACACTGACAGTAGCCTTGGCCACAGGAGATACAGATGTCTGAAGATCCTAAGAAGTTCTATACACTCTCATCCCTCAACAATCATATGGGCATCTGTAGATGTCTCTTGGAGAAGAGATACATATCCTCTCATTTGCCACATTCACCTCCACTCCATTATCTCAGTGTTTCTGTACCTGTTTTGATCCCCACCTTGCCCTGTGGGCCTTCCACGCAAGAACACTTTGCCTGTGGGATTCTGGATATTGGGGACATCAGGGACTGGCTGATCCAGGAGACAGAAATCCCTGAAAAGTCCTGGGGAATATGCGAAATTCCCTAGAAACAAGAGACCCACTTCATATGGTTTCCAGAAGCCCTGGGGATTATCACACCAACTATGCCCTCCTCAAAATGAACTCTGGGCTCACAGGAAACTTGCCTTCCAGGCCACAAGATGAGGCACCCAAAGCTCTTCACTCTTTTCTAGCAAAGCCTTGGGCAACAATGGAAATTAGGCCGAGACTGAGATTTTTCTCTGCCATCCTGTTGACCCTTCTGAGGCACATAAAGTTGGTGCCGACAAAAGGTGTTCCTCCCTTCATGTTGGAAGAACCCAACTTTTTCTCAATCCATTGCACACAGTAAAGAGACCCCCCCCTCCCCCAACACACACACATACGAGTATCACTGCAGATGAGAGCAGCGTGAGGCAAGCAGTTCTAAAGTCAGGTGATGTGGAAGCAAGACGAAGGAGTCCTGGTTATTGTGTTTACAGTCAACATTGTTCATGAAGAGAAATCCTGTCTGGAAATCCCCAGCAGACTCCAGTTCAAATCCTTTTCGCCAGAGCTGGATCACGTCCACTCAGAATCCAGCCATGCGGGAGGAAGTGAGCACCTCACAGGGCTCAGAACACTCATGATTCCCTCCAGGGAACAGGAGAGAGAGCCCAGGGGTCTGCGTTTCCTGAGCATATCAGAGTGACTGACACTCGCGGTGGGACCTTGACAGCTGGCAGCAAAGAGATGGCTTCCGCCACAGGCACTGGCAGTGACAGAACTCTGTCAAGAGCCCTGGGTAGTCTACAAAGTGCAGTGTACCTCATGAAAGCTTCCCACCTACATGCTTCTTATCGGGAACGTCCTCATGATACATGTACGAATGATGGCTGGTGGTTCCCTCCCAAGGGTACTCACAGAGATTTTCTCTGGTGTGAGTCCTATTAGGTCGAACAAGGAGACAGCACATTTTCTGCATTCATAAGGCCTTTCTCCAGTGTGAACTTTCTCACGCTAAACAAGTTTAAGAGGTGTAGCTGAAGGAGCACCGAAACTGTTGCATTCGTGAGGCTTTTCTCCAGTGTGAACCCTCTGGTGCCGGACAAGATGGGAACTTCTGCTGTAGGCTTTCCCGCATTCGCTGCACACGTAAGGCTTTTCTCCAGTGTGAACCCTCTGGTGGAGAATGAGGCTAGAGTTTCGGCTGAAGAATTTCCCACATTCGCCGCACTCGTAAGGTCTGGCTCCAGTGTGAACTTTCTTGTGCTGAACCAGGTGGGAGCTGCTGATGTAGGCTTTTCCACATTCGCTGCACACGTAAGGCCTTGCGCCGGTGTGAACTCTCTGGTGTAGAATGAGGCTGGAATTGTGGCTGAAGCATTTTCCACATTCTGTGCACTCATAAGGCTTCGCTCCAGTGTGGATTCTCTGGTGTACAATAAGGTTGGAGCTATGGCTAAAAAATTTCCCACATTCACCGCACTCATAAGGCCTTTCTCCGGTGTGGATTTTCTGGTGCTGCACAAGTGTGTCTTTACGGCTAAAGGCTTTCCCACACTCGCTGCACTCGTAAGGCCTGGCTCCAGTGTGAATTATCTGGTGCTGAACAAGCGTGTCTTTGCAGCTGAAAGCTTTCCCACATTTGCTGCACACGTAAGACCTTGCTCCCGTGTGGACTCTCCGATGTTTGATGAGGCTTGAGTTATGGCTAAAAAACTTTCCACATTCAATGCATTCATAAGGCCTTGCCCCAGTGTGAATTCTCCAGTGCTCGATAAGGTGGGAGCTTTGGCTAAAGAACTTCCCACACTCACTGCACTCGTAAGGCCTCTCTCCAGTGTGAAACCTCTGGTGTTGCACAAGTGTGTCTTTCCGGCTAAAGGCTTTTCCACACTCACTGCACTTGTAAGGTCTTTCTCCGGTGTGAATTCGCTGGTGCTGAACAAGGTGGGAGCTTCTGCTATAGGCTTTTCCACACTCACTGCAGTCGTAAGACCTTTCTCCAGTGTGGACTCTCTGGTGCTGAACAAGTGTGTCTTTGCGGCTGAAGGCCTTCCCACATTCACTGCATGTGTAATGTCTTTTTCCAGTGTGAAATTTCTGGTGCATTTTTAGGTGAGACAGGTGAATGAAGGCCTTTCCACACTCTTTACACACATGCGATGCTTCTCCGCTGTGAATTTTTCTGTGATTGATAAGAGCTGATTTCTCCTTGGACATATTTCCACATGGCGGGCATCGAAAGGGTCTTACTTCAGTCTGACTTACCTGGCTGCCGAGGAGAGTAAAGGTGTTCAGGAAGGCTTTCTCGCTGTCGGTGCAACTGAAGAGCACCAGTCCATCATGGTCTGTCTGCTGCCTGCCGACACTGGAGCCGGCTGGGAAAGATTCCATGCACTCAGTCCTTTTGTACGGAATCATCCCATTGCTGGTGGTAGGGCACTGGAAGAGGCCAGAGCTGCCCAGAAAGTCCATCCCCTCCTCCCTGCAAGTACAGGGTTTCCCTGGCACGTGGACTGCATAGCTCTTCACGTATGAGGCCCCATCAGCGTCCCCTCCGAAGAGATCCTCTCCACTGCATCGCTTCTGGTGCCGGTAAAAGTCCTCACGGAGTAAGAATCCTCTCCCACACGGGCCACGTGTGTATGGCTTCTGCAAGGGGGGTGATCCCTGGCGTTCCACCAAGTTCAAAATGTCTCTTAAGAGTGGATCACACACCTCACACGGGTGGGCTTTCTGGACGAACAGACCTGACTCGGGAGTCCTGAGCTGCGACACGCCGACAAAAACGTTCTGCTCACGCGTCTCCTCATTGTCTGCTTCACGCCAACAATCTGAAAGCGAAAAGAGGCCGGTGAGGTACACGTGGGCTTTGGTGGACAGCAGCGGCCGCATCACATCCATGTGTGTGACGCACCAAAGAACGAGTGCCCTGACTTGCTGCTGGAGCCAGCAGGCCCAGTGTCGGTCCTGGGCCTCTAGCAGTCACAGTAAGGAGAAAGAATGGGTAGCAGGCATGACGGTGGTGCATGGTAAAGGGAGCAGAGGTCTCCAGCTCACTCCTCCACGGAGCAGGGCCTTGGCGGCTGGTGCCAGGAGGGCTCTGCGCAGAAGGCTGGGTCCAGACCCAGGAAAATCTGACTGCGGTGAGTAGCTGCTCCTTAAGGACTGTTTAAGGAGATGTGCACAACTCACTGCACATTAAAGCAGCCAGTGTTGCAGAGTGTGGCAGAGGGAACAGAGAAGAATGAGACACGGACACCAGAGAAAGGAGGAAACAGTCAGGGCTGGAAGACAGAAGAGAAGAGACAAGTGCACAAAGTGCCAGGAGTGGGGAAGGCAAGGCAGAAAGGAGGTAGCGCTATAGGCCCTGGCAAGAAAACACTGGTGAACACGAAGTAGGCTGCAAGTCTGACCTGAACCCAGCACTGACATGGCTCTCCTCCGGTCCTCAGTCTGCAGGGCCAGGTCCCCTGTGGGTCTCGCTCACTGTGGCTAGAGTCAGGTCAGCCCCGTCAGACACCAGGGCTTTCTCCCCCTCTCCCCATGGGCAACTACATGGGATCTGGAAGATGAAGTTGTAAAGAAAACCCAGGGCACATGAGTGGCCCAGGTAGACCCACCCCACAGAGAAGAAAATGAAACGTTAGGGGTGCCTGGGTGGCTCAGTCAGTTGAGCCTTTGACTCTTGATTTCAGCTAGGGTCACGATCTCGTGGTTCATGAGTTCGAGCCCTGCATTGGGCTCTGTGCTGACAGTGTAGACCCTGCTTGGGATTCTGTCTCCCTCTCTTTCTCTCTGCCCCTCCCCTGCCTGTTCTCTATCTCTCTCTCAAAAAATAAAAATAAACTTTAAAAAAAAAGAAAAAAAAGAAAGAAAATGGAATGTTAAAAATGGAAATCCTTGAAGAAATATTTGCCAGAGCAGCCCTGAGACATTCATGAGCGGTGACCATGTCAGTGCCTGTAATTCCTGGCATACTCAGGCCCCAGGAAATGTCAGCTGGATGGCGAGGGCAGCACCTGGGACACCAAGGTACCGTCGATCGGGACAGATACCTGGCCAGGAAGCGCACAGCCATGTTGAATCTGTTGAGCAGACTAAAAAGGCCCTGAACCTCTAACCTGTTCCTGCAAGATTTTGAGCAAAAAGTGTTGGAAGTGTTCAGCAGGGGAGGGGACACTGCACATGGCCCAGCCCCGGCACCCACAGCACCTATTCTGGGACCCAAACAGGGGAGGGAGTCACTGAGGTGGCTGGACAGAAAGAGATGCCTCTAGGAAACAGGGGAACCAAACCCCAGGGACACGAGTGAATGTGAGGGCCTGTGGAAGGCAGCCTCTAAGATGGCCCTAAGAATGCCTGCCTCCTGTGTGAGCCTCTTCCTTGGACTGTAGGTTAGACTGACCGACCCATTTTCTAAGGAACGGAATAAGGGGATGTCACTTTCAAGGTCAGGTTGGAAAAAGGCTGGATTCCATCTTGGGTACTCTCTGCTCACTTGCTCAGAGAGGAGGCAGCTTCCATGTTACAAGGCACAGCACAGAAAGGCTACCAGGACAGAGAACTGAGGGAGGCTGTAGGTCAACAGCCAGAGAGGAACTAATTCCCACGTTCAATAAGCCACAAGAAACTAATTCTTGGGAACAATCACATGAGTGAGCCTGTAAGTGGATTCTTCGAGAGAGTGGCTTTCGGATGAAAACACAGCCCTGGCTGACTCCTTCACTGAAACCTCGTAAGAGAGCCTAAGCAAAAAACATCCAGGAAAGCTGTGACCAGATTCCTGATGCACTGAAACTGAAATAGTGAATTTTTACTGTTTTAAGACACTAAGTTTTGGGGTAATTTGCTACATACTCACAGATAAAACAGGAAAACAGGGACTTACCCAATGAGGCCACAAGTGCCAAGTTCTCCAGCATCACATCACGGTACAGGAGTCTCTGAGCCTCCTCAAGGAGCTCCCACTCCTCCCGCGAGAAGTACACGAACACATCCTCAAAGGTCACACAGCCCTGTCGTGATGGGGGGGAGAGTTGAGCCACAGGCAAGAGGACTCCCCAGTCTATCCACTCACATGACCACCCTGGTCCCTCTCCTCCCAGCTCCCGACTCAGAGGAGACACCAGGTCTTGGTGCCACTAGTGCCTGCTCTCTTCTCACGTCCCTCTGAGCACTGGGTGCAGAGCAGAGCCAGGCAGGCGGGCAGGTGGGTACTGGGTAAGCTCTGGGTCCAGCATGAAGGGCGCCAAACACTCGTGCTGGCCAGTTCTCCCGGTGTCCTTCAGACCATGCCTCCCAGACACAACCTTAATGCCATCACTTCACACTTCTCCTCACATGTACATCACTCTTTGAACCACCCCTTCTCCCCATCTGGGACTGCCACTTCCACTACCAACTTTCTGGATCACACCATATGCACCCACAGGGCAAACCACCTCCCACCCCATGCTGCTCTGCACGTGGTGTCCAGGAAGTGCTCATGTATCTTTGGGACAGGTACACTGTCACCCAGTGCCTAAGCGAGAGACCCAGTCCTCAGTCCCAAGTTTCAACTTTTCTTGTCATTAACTGCATTGCCACCATGACCTGAAGACACTCCCTCCTAAACTTAACCCGTAGCTCCACCGCATTCAACATACCGGCCACCACCTTTTGAACTTCTTCAACCAGTACCCTTCCCCAGAACTAAAACCCACATCCAGCTCGATGTCTCAACTAAGGAGTTTCTGGGACTTCTTAAGCTAAACATGACAACAGCCTAACTCCCAATAGTACCACTGAAAATTACTCCTGCTATCAGCTTCCCTATCTCAGTTGATGGCATATCCGTCATTCTCCCAGGTAAAGAAAGCACAAAACAAAAACAAAAACCTTAGAGTAATCCACAATTCGTTCCTTTCTCTTATTCACCCTTCACGCAAGAAAATCTGGTCACTCTGGTTAAAAAAACAGATATAACGGGTGCCTGGGTGGTTCAGGCAGTTAAGTGACAGACTCCCGATTTCGGCTCAGGTCACTATCTCATGGCTTGTGAGATCGGGCTCTGTGCTGAGACCACAGAGACCGAGGAGCCTGCTCCTCCTTGGGATTCTCTCTCTCTGTCCCTCCCCTGCTTGTGCATTCAATCTCTCTCTCAAAAATATATAATTACCTAAAACAAAACGCCCAGATACAAAATCCACCACCATCTCTCACTTCCACAGCCGCCTCTCTGGGCCAGCTGCCGTCAACACTCACAGACTACTGGTAGGCTCCCCACTCATGCCCATGCTCTGTTCTCAGCCAGAGAGCAGCCAAAGGGAGCCCGTTAAGATCCGGGTCGGGTCACCTCTCCTGCTCCAAATCTGCCACGTCTTTCACCACCCTTGGAACAGAGGCCCAGCTCCTCAGGCGGCCACTCCAGGCCCGACCCCTGACCACCTGCCGTCTGCTCTGACCCGATTAAGAGGGACCTACGGTTCCCGAGACACTCCTAACTCATTTCCACCTCCAAGTATTTGTGCCAGCGCCTTGGAAACCCTTGCACACCTCATCCCACCGATAGTGATACCCGGAACCTCGGCACATACCCGCGGGGAGTGAGTGCCCTCCGCCGCCTTTGCACTCAGAGGGAGCGATGAAGGCCAAGTGAGGAAGGTCCTAGAACAAGCCGCCCCTCCGCTCACCTGAGCCCCGTCCGTCCGCGCCGCAGCCTCCATGGGATCCCGTGAGCAGAACCGGGTGGTGAGAAGCGGGCAAAGCGGGCAGGCCCTGCGGGCTCAGCCGGAACCCCAAAGCTCCACTAGGCACGATGCCCGCGGGCCGACTGTCGCGCTCCCAGCCCGTCTCCCCCGGGTACAAACGCGCACAGCTCAGGGTACCGCGGCCGGAGCGTCCGAGGGCAGCGCGCGTGTGGGAAGGCCCCGGGAAGGGCGCAGCTCCAGCCGACACCTCCGCGCAAGGCCGCCGGTCCCACGACGGGGCTCATGGAGAGTAACAAAGGCGCGTACGGTACCGTCCTTCCGGGCTCGGTTCCGAAGAGCCGCGCGGGAAGCTCGCCCCGCCCCAGACTCGGGGCCTCAACGGCCCGTGTGGAGAGTCCCGGCACAGGCAAAAGACGTCACGCCGGCGACGCCGGAAGTCCCGCCTCAGCCTCTCCGGGCGGCGGGAAACGCCCATCTTCTGGGCTGTCGTGAGCACAACGCCGATGTGGCGGCACAGACTTCTGGGTAATGTAGTTGGAGCCCTGCATCCAACCAGGCAGTGGGCATCTTTCCAGGTCTTCCTGGCAACCGCCTGGCCGCCGGGGGCGGAGGCCTCGAGGAGGAGAAAGTTGCGGGGGAAAGAGGGTCCTGGAGTGCCAAAGCTCGTCTTAAAGGCGACGCACCCATATTTCTGTGGTCACCTGGGGCAAAGTCATGTCCTCAGAGGTCTCCAGCGCGTGATCCAGTCTTTAATACTGGGGGAGCTGTTTCACCTCTCAGCTTTGGGGACTGAGATTTAAATTGAACAGTGAATATGTCCCGCTGGTGGGGACTTTGTGTAGTACCATTAAATGTTACTCCAATTCGTTAATTCCCAAATTTAAATCCCTGAGACGGCGGTGACATCATCACCTGTGAACTTACTGACATCATCACCTGTGAATTTACTGAAAATCAAAGTTATCGGACCCAAAAGACACCTTCTGATATATAATACCTGGGGGAGGGGCCCTAGCGTAACCTGGCGAAGTAGAACTCTTTTTATGACCTCCCTCCTTCCCCCAAGATTTAATAACTAAAATGGGAAAGTACTACAACCTACTTCATGGAAAATGAGATGATAAGTGCTTAACACAGGGCCTAGCGTTAAATACAGGCTCTTATTGTTACTATTGTTATCATCACAAGGTTGGTACATATACTGATGTAGGAGGGTGTCAGGGACCCCTCTTTGCAGAATCACTGGTGATTTGTTTTCAAACACAAAATACAACCACTCTGAGTCAGCAAGCAGCATCATAAATAACGGTGACAATTTTTGCATAAAGCACATGTGTATACCATTAGGTGCATTTAATTTTTAAATTAAAAAAAATTTTTTTAATGCTTATTTATTCTTGAGAGAGACAGAGTACGAGTAGGGGAGGGGCAGAGAGAGAGGGAGACACAGATCTGAAGCAGGCTCCAGGCTCTAAGCTGTCAGTACAGAGCCCAACATGGGGCTTGAATTCATGAACCAGGAGATCATGACCTAAGCCGAAGTCCAACGCTTAACCGACTGAGCAATCCAGGTGCCCTGAGGTGCATTTTATTAAAAAAACAAATCTTATATAGGAAGGTTTCACAAAGCACAGGTAGGTCTGTTGTGCAAGGGACACATTCCTACAGGCCATATGATTCAAAAGTTAGGACTATCAAGACTGCTCTTAGGCTTAAGTAGGTGTGGACTTAACATGGTTTCATATGGCAGACCTTAAAAACAAATCAGTTATTTTGCTAGCAAAAATGGGTTTCTTCTGAAAGAGCAGAGAATTGCAATTCAGGACAAGTAATCTATTGCAAAAACCATAGACTAGTTCAGCAAACAAAAGTAAGGAACTTATTTATGGAGAAGAAAGAGGAAGTTGGGAAGGATTGTTTTGAACGCAAGTCTACTGGAGAAAAGCAAGAGTTCAGGGTGAATGTGGTTTCTCTTTGTTTGAGTTGCTGGGGTGGTCAATTTCTTGTAGGAAATGCAGTGCACATCTTTTCCTGTTAGGGTCTGTAGTTAATGATTCTTCCCTGTTGATTCTTCTGTTGGTCTTGGTAATTGGAAATTCTTGATTTCCAGTAGTACTGAGTGAGAGTTCCTCCTTTTGGCCTCCCAACTCCATTTTAGTGAGGTTGTCCTTTATTCATTTTCCCATTCCTCCCTTTTGATCAGGATCCTTCTCGGAAAGCATTGCTGATCAAGAGTCAGTTTTTTCTTAATTCAGTGGCCTTTTGTCCCTCGGTGCCTTTACTGAGCAATTAGGCCTTTACAATTTTGAAGGATATCTACTTTTTCAACTGTGGGTCGGAGGAGGCAGGGCCAAGTGCACTAGAAGTCCCATGACTATCTCAAAGGGTGAGAATCTGTGGACAGTGGGAGATCTGAGAATTAGGACTGATGGCAATATTTTTGAACAATGTATATAGAAGATCTCTACACATTTTGCCTATTGAGTCTTACCAGTGCCATTAGTGTGTTCAACTAACCCTGAGGACTGAGGATGACACACACAATCAAAGTATAAAACCAGCCAAACAGAACTGTTGAAGCACGTTATGGGTAAAATGGGTTACCCAACCACCATGATGTTTGAGAGGTGTTTCTCAGGTAGGGATAATCTTTTCTTTTTTTTAAAAAAAAATTTTTTTTCAATGTTTATTTATTTTTGGGACAGAGAGAGACAGAGCATGAACGGGGGGGGGGGGGGGGCAGAGAGAGAGGGAGACACAGAATCGGAAACAGGCTCCAGGCTCTGAGCCATCAGCCCAGAGCCCAACGCGGGGCTCAAACTCAAGGACCGCGAGATCGTGACCTGGCTGAAGTCGGACGCTTAACCGACTGCGCCACCCAGGCGCCCCTGGGATAATCTTTTCTAACAGAGTTTTAGCCACAGAAGAAGCAGTGGCCTATCTACAAGGGAAAGCTTTGGTCCAGTGAGACAACGTATAAACCATGACTAAAATACATTTATATCCATGAGACAGGGAAAGCTGTATGAAATTCATTTGCCAAACCTCAAATATTCCATTGGGCAGTTCAAAGTGGGAGCAATATGAACACGTTTCCTTGTACCACTGGACAAACAGGACAAGTGAAGTAGGCACTTTTGTGGCCTCATTAATATTTCCTCACCAATATTGGTTCATAAACACTATCATTTTGTCAGTAGACCAATAGTTGTACATTGGTAAATGGTGGGAATTTTAGAATTTCTGGTAGGGCCATATTGTCATTTAGTCCAAATAAGAATTCTCTCTTTTTATCAGATCAACAATTATTAAATTTCCAATGTTGTTTTCACTTTTGGGGGGTCAATTGTTGGGTGTCTCTGGTCAATTCTTCCAAATTATCATGTGCGAGAACATTCTTTTCGACGATGACAGAGGTTTGGGTCTTGGGTCTCCTTGAGAGAACCATTTGGCAGAAATATCAGTGAGGTGGATTACTTTGGCCTCCAGGGAGTTGAGTCCGGAATGTCCAGGAAGCTTAATAATAAACAGAGCAGCTGGCCTGTTTAGCTCAAGTAGCCAAAGGTGAAGGTGCTTCCTCATTGACTTCAAAACAAGTTGAATGGCATACCTAGCACTAACATGGTCCTAAGTTAAGTGTAAGGGAAGCGAGGACATACTTTTCCTCTCAGGAGTCCAAAAGAATAGTATTGGTGAACACCTAGACCATTTCTAGCACAACCCATCAATTTGATCACCGATGCCCATTTTATTATCCATCATCTACATTTTGCCCTCTTACGCCCTTGTTAATGTGACAACCAAAATTAAAACCTCATCCATTCACCGATTGCATCTCAATGTTAGGATTGTTGGGTGAAGTCTTATGCAACTCAGGTCCAAATACTGTCTCTCAGAGCTATATATGTTTATATATGGCTTATACACACAATGTCTCCACTTACACCCAGTATAATATTAGTGTCCAGAACACAATAGAAGGACATACCGAAACCGTGGGAGAGATAACCACCACCAAGTTTCTATATACAACAAATGCATCTTCAAAGAAACAGTATAAGACTATTTGAGACCAAACATGAGAAATTTAATGAAAAAAAAAACTGACATAAAGAACACTTTTAAGATTCTATTTAAGGTTGAAGGAAAGTGATCCCAGATGAATGGTCTGTGATGGTAGAAGGAATGAGGATCTATGAGAGGGGTGTGTTTGTAGATTAATACAAACATTCTCTGTATAAGACATTAATATTTCCTTTTTGAAGACAGAGTGATGGGTTGCCATGTATAGACTCAATAGCACATAAACTGAGATAAGCAAATTAATATTTAAATCTTATATTTTTCAGGAGAGCAAAGATTTTATCTCTATTTTATTGTGTTAAATAAGTGCGTTGTCATTTTCAGCTTAAATACTAATAAACAGAATCACTGTATACACCCCACAAATATGAAGAAGGAAAAATTGAAATGTACAGAAATAACCAATGGCAAGTTTTTATTTTTTAGTTAATTTATTTATTTTGAGAGAGAAAGAGAGAGTGCACGCACATGCATGTGTGCAAGTGGGGCAGGGCGGAGAGAGAGACTCCCAAGCAGGGAGGGCTTGATGTAGGGCTTGAACTCACAAACTGTGAGATCATGACCTGAGCCAAAGTTGGAGGCTTAGCCGACTGAGCCACCCAGGTGCCCCTCTATAGAAAGTTTTTAAAAGGAAATGTACAGAACAAGTGAGGCAAAGAAAAGCACACACATATCCACGGAGAATGTATTTAAACCTAAATATATATGAGCCATCTCATGAAATGAGTATGGAGTAAATGCTCAGATCATCAGCCAGTAATTTTTGATATATTAAAAATATTCAACAATAACATGGATACAAGGGACACATCTAAAATATAAATATATGAAACAGGTTTTGAAAAATATACCTGTTATAATTATTACAAAATAAGACACAAAAACATGCTTAACATGTATTTATATCAGAAAGAAATAATTTTAAGTGAGAAAGCATCACCAAGAAGATATAACAGAATATGTATGTAACTTATGATACTGACTTAAATTACATAAAGCCAGTTTGAGAATAGCAAGGATAAAGATACCAGTCCACAAATGCATCAGGCATTTTTATATCAGCCATCTCAGAAATTAGTAGAAACAGCCGATATAAAATTGTTAAGTTTCTCATGGATCCACACATCAAGAGTGATAAATCTGGCCTGACACATACATTTACATACAAGTAAAGGATGTTTATATTTAGTACAAACTGAATGTTTACAGTATAGACAACCATGAAAAATATCTTTGATTTGTGTGGAGTGAAATAAGACAAGGAAACAATCAAGACATCAATCAACAACAGAGGTAAATGGAAAATATTAAAAGGTGTGTTTGGAAATTAAGTTATAAAATACTAAATAACCATGTAACATAAAATAAAGATAATAAAAAGTGTAAATATTTTGACTAAATGACATCCCCACATATTCTTGAGCGATGTGTTTAATAAAATTCTATAGGTACATGAATAGTTTAAAATACATATATTATAAATAAAGGATAATTAACAAGTGATACATTCGGATGATTCACAAGTGATACATTCATCTTGCAAATACTAAAAGAAAAAAATCCATAGTAGAGAAAAGCACACTAATGATTTCATTCATATGGATTTCACAACAAGCATAAAATGTATCTGTGATTAGTGACATTTGTAAGGTGTCAAACCGTGAATTAAAAAGAAAGAGAATTAGGGGCGCCTGGGTGGCGCAGTCGGTTGAGCATCCGACTTCAGCCAGGTCACGATCTCGCGGTCCGGGAGTTCGAGCCCCGCGTCAGGCTCTGGGCTGATGGCTCAGAGCCTGGAGCCTGTTTCCGATTCTGTGTCTCCCTCTCTCTCTGCCCCTCCCCCGTTCATGCTCTGTCTCTCTCTGTCCCCAAAAAAATAAATAAATGTTGAAAAAAAATTAAAAAAAAAAAGAAAGAGAATTAGTAAAGCAAAATTTCTGGATAAAGGGTTCCTCTGAGGTGTAAAATGGGATTTGCAATCTGTGAGGTTCATGTAGGAATTCTAATTTTGCTGTGCTTTTTTATTCTGTGGGGTGTGCACTAGTACTTATTTTATTTATCTTTTTTCTATATGTGTAATTTCAATAAGATGAAGTGGACAAATGTTAGGAGCATGGCTTCATGAGTATTTGCCTGTCAACATCCATTAAACCTCACCCATACATGTCCTAGAACAAAGCCCTGCACAAAGGTGACCATTACTGTCCTTTTTCACTATATATTAGGTTCACTGTTGGTTTTTTTTTTAACCCTTCTAGCTGAGGTTACAGCCCATACTGATTTGTCTCTGACTTGTATCAGTGTCACCCACTTCTTTTTCTAAGAGATTCATCCACGTTGCATGAAGCAGTAGTTTTCATTGCTGTGTTTTCTTCCATTCTGCGACCGTATAATTTATTTAGGCATGTCCCCATTGATAGCTCTGTGGGTTGTTTTGGGTTCTTGGTTATGATCAATCAAGTGGCTTATAAGCCTATAATCCTACAACTGACCCTTGAACGGCACGGGGGCTGGGTGTGCTGACACTTGGTCCGTTGAAAATCCGCATATAACTTTGGACTCTCCAGAAACTTAACTAAAATAATAGTCTGCTATGGACAGGAAGCCTTACTGAGAACATAAACAGTTGGTTAGCACATATTTTATATGGCTAGAGAAATGAAAATGATATTAAGAAAATCATAAAGAAGAAAAAATACATTCACAGTACGGTACTGTTTCATACAACAACCCCGTGTATAAATGGACCCATGTAGTTCAAATCTATGGTGTTCAATGGTCAACTGTGTATATTTTGGAGGAAAAATGCCCTCATTTCTATTGGGTATACACGCAGAATTGGATTTGCTTGGTTACAATACATAAATATGTTGAAGCTTTGTACAGATCTTGACACATCAAGGAGTTAAAGCAAAAATTAACAGAAGCATTCTTTGAGAATCCATTGGCTATGTGAGGCTTACAATAGAGACCACTGTATATATTATTATCATCTGTAAATCGCACATCCTTTATATCAGTAAAGTCTGTAATGAACTTATGTAGTCCAAATGCCCTTTTCTCGCAGAAGCAGATGTTACACATTTATGACCACATCCCTAAGGATGTGGATCTGATTATCATTAGGGAAGGTCTGTGCGACTGTGTGTCTGTGTGAGTGAGTGAGAGCGTGTGTGCGTGCCTCTGTCTGGATGGCTACATCTGTACATGTGTGACCATTTGGACACGTGTGTCTATCAATGTGGCTGTATAAATAAGTCTACCTTTGGGTATATGCCTGTGTCTGTGTCCTGGTGGGTATCTGTGTGTGCACCTGCACAGGATGTTGTGTCCTGCGTGTGTGTCCCTGGGTGTGCACATCTGTCAATACACTTTTGGGTAGTGTGTGTGATGATGCTGTGGAGTCTGCTCAAACTGTGTAGGTTCCGTGGTGTGAGCGCCCTGTCTGCATCTGCCTCTGGGTGCCCCTGACCAACTGCCCACACCAGCCCCAAGTCCCTTGCTCCGCTCTAGCCCAGTCACGTCTAAGGGGCCCTCTGAGTGCCACTAAGGCCCCACCAGCAGCCGGGCTCTTGAGAACAATGTCCCCACCGGGATATCTGTGCCCTCAGCCTGTTCCCATTCAGAACTTCCTTCCTGTGCGAGGCCTCTCTGACCAGCCCCTCAGGGGGGCCAGTCCCCAGGCCCTGGCCTCAGATCTCCCACCCTGAACTTCCACTCTCTCCAGTGCCCAGGATCCTCACACGCTCACAGCTTTGTGTGTAATGTTCCCTCTGTCTAGATATCTCTGTGTGGGGCTAATTTCTATCTGTATTACAGGTTGAAATTGGCCGCAGGAGGGGTCATGATTGGAAAGGGATAGGCCTGGGGGCCAGGCTACGGTGTTCTCAGTAGCTGGTCTGGCATTCCGCTCTAGACTCTGGGATTCTCCTGTTGGATATGAGCAAGTTCACCGAACATTGACCTCAGTGACCATGACAGACTGAGATAAGGTCAAAAACCACGCCGTCACCATGTCAGAGCACGGACAAAAACAAGAACCCTGTGCAAACAATGGAAATGACCAGGTGCCCACCCTCTCCTGTGTGACCTGAGTGACAGCTACACTGTCCACCAGCTGCTGTAGTGCCACTCCCGTCCCCCGCCTTGAAGATACAATATTTCAGGGGCGCCTGGCTGGCTCACTCAGTTAAGCATCCAAACTCTTGATTTTGGCTCAGGTCATGATCTCATCGTTCGTGAGTTCCAGCCCCGCGCCCGGCTCTGTGCTGACAGCTTGGAGCCTACTTGGGACTTTCTCTCCCTCTCTCTCTGCTCTTCCCTTGCTCACATTCTCTCAAAATAAATAAGCATTAAAAAAATTGTAGTGGGGCGGTGCCTGGATGGCTCAGTTGGTTAAGCGTCCTCCGTTTGCTTAGGTCATGATCTCGCAGTTCATGGGTTCGAGCCCTGCCTGGGGGTCTGTGCTGACAGCTCCAAGACTGGAGCCTGCTTCAGATTCTGTGTCTCCCTCTGTCTTTGCCCCTCCCCTGCTTGCACTCTCTGTCTCTCTCTCTCTCAAAAATATTTAAATATTTTTAAAATTTCAGGATATCCAATCATAGGACCAACCCCATTTCCTGATAACATCCAATTCAGATCAAATTTCCACTTTCTTAAACCTCCTACAAATCACTAAGCACATGCCCAGAGCGCAGAAGACATCCCCCCAACCCACTTCCTGAGTGTCGCACATTTCCCAGCATGCAACAGCCCATGTGGCAGCGCACCAGTAGGCCTCACTGTGGGCACTTCCGGTGCCGGCGAGCACCGGCACCACGTATCCGTAGACCAAATGCTCCCCTGAGCTCCAGGCGCGCACATCCAGTGAGATACCGATGTCCCCGCTTAGATGTCTGATGGACAGTTCAAAATGAGTGGGCACAAAGCCAGTGCCTCATGTCGCCCCGCCCACTCCACCTCACTGACCACCACCCTTCCCACCGCAGCCACAGCAGCCCTCCTCCAGACCACACCTCTCAGTCTTGCGCCTTGACACACGCTGTCACCTCTGTAGACGCCCTCCAACTCCAGCCCCGCCTGAGGGTCCTGCATTGTTCCAGGGCCTGCTCGGCTCTGTGCACTTTAGTTCGACGTCCACCTTCGCATTTTATACACAAAGACAAGGAACTCCAGGGACAAGGAACGGGACCAAAGTCATGTGGCTGGCGATGGTCACGGTGCAGACAGGCTGGAATCCCAACTATCACAACTCTAAGCTCTGAGCCCGTGTGCCACCCTGTCCCTCCACACCTGTCCTCTCACCCCCATGTTTCAACCCCTCTCTCATGCTTCCGGGGCTCCCAGACACTTTGGTGTCACAGCCAGAGTTACTTTACTCCACCTGTTTAATATACTTTCCACCTGAGCTCAAGGGAAGGGCCCATGTCTCAGTCACCCACGTGTCCTAACTCCACAGGACGTGCCACGACTGAAGCATGCGGTCCCATCATTCTTGTCCACATGGTAGTAAGGTTGCAGCTGGGCTGATGGAGCGCGGAAGTGAAGGCCAGATGGGAAGAAATGGGAGATGAGGGGATAAACCTCAGTCCTTCATCACTGAGACAGCAAGTCACAACAGCTTTGGGACGAACGTGGGCCCAGTGTCTGAATGTACTGCATGGTACCAGAGCCTCCGGGGGTGGGGGGGGTGGGGACAAATTCTCTGTAGAGTATTTCGTCGACCCTTACAGACCCAGGAGCTCAGCTATAGACATAGCCACAGCCACTGTGCAGATAAGCTCCCCTAAGAGAGGCCAGAGGAGGAAGGGGCCCTTGGGAGGCAACTCTCTTTCCCAAGTCATAGAAAACTATACATGCTGTCATTACAAAATTATAACTAGAGAACCTGGGTGACTCAGTCGGTTAAGCGTCTGACTTCAGCTCAGGTCATGATCTCATGGTTTGTGAGTTCCAGCCCCGTGTTGGGCTCTGTGCTGACAGCTCAGAGCCTGGTTCAGATTCTGTGTCTCTTTCTCTCTCTTCCCTTCCCCACTCACACACTCTCTCTCTCAAAAATAAACATTTAAAAAAAAATTATAAGTATTGAGGCACCTCAGTGGCTCGGTCAGTTGGGGATCTGGCTTCAGCTTGGGTCATGATGTCACAGTCCATGAGCTCGAGCCCCACATCAGGCTCACTGCTGTCAGCAGAGCCTGCTTCGGATCCTCTATCCCCCTTTCTCTCTTCTCTTTTCCCGCTCACGGTCTCTCTTTCTCAAAAATAAGCATTTAAAAAAATTGTAAGCATTGTGACTGCGGACTCATTGCAAAGTGCACGACTGATGAAACGCGGTAAAGCATGGCATAATGGTTTCAGCCCTCAGTGGAGATGCAAACTTAGGTCTGTGGTCATTGCAGAGGTTTTGAGGAGGGCTCAAAGGGAGAATATGGTTGTATTTGTATTAAAAACTGCATAATTTTTTATGAGGTAGCAATGATCATCTCCTATAGTTCAACATTTGTCCTCAAGGACAATCCCGAAGGAAGGAGATTGTCCAAAGTGCCCCACCTGATGAGAGCACAGTGGTAGTCAGTCCACGGGCAGGATGTGAAATTACACGTGCCTGCATGAATACATCTTCATCCTTTTGGTAAATTCCACCCACTTTTCTTTATAACAACGCTGGGCACATTCTCCTAACATTAAACAGTAAGATTCCTTAACCATGTTTGTTTTTTCAGTTTGTCATGAGCTTAACTTGAATGTGTGGCTTTACTGTTTGTTTTAGACCTAAGTCAACCCTTAGAAAACTGCTGAGGTGGACCTGGAGAAGGCCCTCGAAGAGATTTAAAAAAGTGAAAAACCCAGTCAGAGGAAACGGTTAAGACTCACCTGGGAAGACAGCACAGCTGTATGATCCCCATCGTGCCTCAGAGAAAATAAAGTAAAACAGATCAGGATCAAGGGAAAGTGAGCAGAATAGATGTCTAAAATGACATGAAGAAGGGGCGCCTGGGTGGCTCAGTCGGTTGAGTGTATGACTTCGGCTCAGGTCATGATCTTGCAGTCTGTGAGGTCGAGCCCCACATTGGGCTCTGTGCTGACAGCTCGGTGCCTGGAACCTGCTTCGGATTCTGTGTCTCCCTCTCTCTCTGCCCCTCCCCCACTCATTCTCTCTCTCTCTCTCTCTCTCTCTCTCTCTCTCTCTCTGTCAAAAATAAATCACTAAAAAATAAATAAATAAAAAAAAATAAAATGACATGAAGAAAAGGCTTTTTTTTTTCTTTAAACCGAATCTTCTCTTACCACTCTTGCTCAACATAGTACTGAACGTCCTAGTTAGAGCAATTAGGCAACACAAAGAAATTAACAGGTATCCAAATGAAAAGAAAATAAAACTGTCATCATATATATATATACATATATATATATATGTATATATATATATAAAATGGGATCAAGACCAACACTTAACCAACTCACGCCCCCAGATGATAGATTCTTATACACCGAAAATCCCAGAGACTCAACTAAAAACTGTTGGATCTAATCAGTGTAAAGTTGCAGGATGTGATCAACACATACAGATCAGTTGCATTTTTTATACGATAACAGTGAAGCATCTGGGGAAATAAAAAGCTGTCTCATTCTAAATGGCATCAAAAACAATAAAATACCTAGGAATAAGTTTAACCATGTAAATGAAAGATCTGTACAATGAAAACTATGAGATTCTATTGGAAGAAGTAAGACCCAATGGAAAGACACAGTGTTCAGAGACTGGAAGAATACTGGTAAAAATGTCCATGTCACCCAAAAACTATCTATAGATTCAACTCAATCCCTATCAAAATTCCAATGGCACTTTTCCCAGGAACAGAAAAAACAACCTTAAAATTTGTATGGAACCACAAAAGTTCCTAATAACCAAGGCAATCATGAGAAAGAGCAGGTAGCATCACATTTCCTGATTTCAAACTATACTACAAAGCTATAGTAACCAAAACAGTATGGAATTGGCATTAAAAACAGACCCACCCCAATGGAACAGAAGAGATTCAAAATCCCATAGATATGGTCAACTAATATTTGATGAGAGCCAAGAACATCCAATAGGGAAAAGAGAGTCTTTCCAACAAATGGTATTGGAAAACTGGATAACTCCAAGCAGAAAAATGAAATTGGACTCCTTACCCCACTCACAAAAATTAACTTGAACTGGATCAAAGACCTAAACATAAGACCTGATGCTACAAGATTCTGAGAAGAAAAAGGAAGCTCCAAAACGGTGGTTCTGGCAGTGATTTTTTTTGGCCATGACACCAAAAGCACAAAGAAAAGAAAAAAGCAACAAGTGGGACTACATCAAATTTAAAAGCTTCTACATTGCAAAAGAAGTAACTAAAAAAATAAAAAAAGACAACCTATGGAATGGGAGAGAATATTTGCAAACCATGTACAGACAAGGGGTTAATATCCAAAATTTTATAAAGAATTCATATAACTTGGGGCACCTGGATGGCTCAGTTGGCTAAGCGTCTGACTTAGGCTCAGGTCATGATCTCACAGTTAGTGGGTTTGAGCCTCATGTCGGGCTCTGTACTGATAGCTCAGAGCCTGGAGTCTGCTTCAGATCCTGTGTGTGTCTCTCTCTGGCCCTCTCCTGCTTGTGCTCTGTATCTGTCTCTCTCTCAAAAATAAACACATTAAAAAAAAGAACTCCTACAACTCAGTAACAAAAAAAATCTGATTAAACCATGGGCAGAGGAACCACACAGACATTTTTGCAATGACATCCAAATGGCCAAAAGGCACAGGAAAAGGTGCCCATTATCACTAATCATCAGGGAAACGCAAATCAAAACCAGAATGTGGTATCACCTCACACCTGTCAGTATGGCTAGTATCACGAGGACAAGAGATTAAATGTCAGCAAAGATGTGGAGAGAAGGGAACATTTGTGCACTGTTGGTGGGACTGTAAACTGGTCTGGTCACTTTGGAGAACAGTATGAAGCTTCTTCAAAACTTTAAAAATAGAACCACCATAGGGTCCGACAGTCCCACTTCTGGGTATATACATAACCAAGGGAAATGAAAACAAGATCTCAGAGATATCTGTACTCCCATGTTTATTAACATTGTACACGAGAGACAAGATGTAGTGACAGCTTAAGTGTCCATCAAAGGATGAAGATGTGGTATATATTCACAGTGGAATGTTATTCAGCCATTAGAAAAAAGGAAATGCTGCCATTTCTGACAATACAGATAGGCCTTGGGGACATTACGCTAGGTGAGATAAGTCAAACACAGGAAGACAAATACTGTATTTTTTATACGAAGATTCTTAAAAGAAAAACAAAAACTCTGAACTCAAATAAGAGAGTGGAATGATGGGTTACCAAAGGCTTGGCAGGGGACAGGGAGATGTTGTTTAAGGGCACATAATTGCAGCTACTAAGTAACTCCTGGAGATTTAACACACGGTACAGGGGTTACAAGGAACAAAACTGTATTACAAACATTAAACTTGGCCAGAGACTAGATGTGAACTGCTCCCAACACTAGGAACACAGGATACAGGATACCACCAGGATACAGACGTTAATGTTACAATGGCAATCACGTCGCAATATAAATTCAACAAGATCAATGTTGAACACCTTAAACTTACATGTTATATGCCAATTGTGTGATCTGTCAATAATATCTCAATACAGAATAAATGAAAAAATAACTTTAAATGGTCTTAAATGGTGCAGTAAAATGTACCCATTCATATATTTGTTCTTTGCTCCTTAGATATGAGATAATTTTAGGTAACAATATTTTTAGTATTCTAATTTCTTTTAAGTTTTTAAGTGCTTCATAAATCAAGACTTCACATTTATCACAAAGACTTATGACCCTTAATGATTAAGTAGGGTTTTTTTTTTTTTTTTTAACAAAAAAGGATTTCAGTAAATATTTGCAGAGCTGCACCAAGTGTCCAGCTCTCCTGACACGGAATGGCGGGAGTGTATTAAGTCAGGTGGTGGGGGGAGGCCCCTTCACCTCGCCCATACTGCTCCCACCTGCCCCCCCTAAAACTGCTAACAAATTGTCATGGGTTTGGCAGGGAAACCTGAAAGAAACCACATGTACTCCTCTTTCTGTCACATTTACCTCTTTTCTTTCTCTTCCCTTATGCCTTTGCTCTCTTTTTTAAAATACTCTGGAATCACTCTTCAGGGCATACTGAAACCAAGCTAGGGCTGAAGGCTTTGTAATTACACAGCAACTGCTGGTTTTCTCGCCTTTATAAGTTCTTATTCATAGGGTATGGTCCTAGCCGGGTGGATCATACAACAGTAAGTGATGAACCGCTTCAGAAGATCTTCTCACAACGATGACACTTACGGGGTTTCTCTTTGGTATAATTTTTCAGATGCTTGGCAGGAGGTTTCCTCTGGCAAAGAGTTTCCTCAGGACTTACATTCAAAAGGCTTCTCCTCAGTATGAGTTCTCTGGTGCTGACTGAGGGAAGTCCATTTGCAAAAGGCTTTCCCACATGTCTGACACTCACAGGGTTTCTCCCCAATACGAATACTTAGGGGGCGGGGGGAGCGATGAATGAAGGCTGAGTGTACATCCACATTCACTGTGTTCACAAGGTTTTCCCCACTGTGACTCCTTGTGCTGACTTCGGGAAAAGAGGTCACAGAAGGCTCTCTGATCTTCTTCACACTCCAAGGGTTCTCCTGCAGTGTGGACTCTATCATGCCAGAAATAAAAGTGGTGACTGGAGGCCTTTCCACAGCACTGCATTCAGGGATTCTCTCCTGGGAAAACACTTATGCGATCAGCAAGAGAACAGCGGTCACAAGAGGCTTACCCCCTCACTTTGTACTTGAAGACACTTTCTCTTGGGTGGGCTAAACTATTCTGGACAAAAGTGGAGCTGTCCCCGATTGTCCTCCGTTCCTGGCATTCTTAAGGCTTCTCCCAGCGTGAATCTGCCTGTGCCACGGGAGGTCTGGCCCGCAGCCGAAAGCCCTACTGCACTTGGAAACTTTTCCATGGCTTCACTTGAGGTAAACCCTCATGTGCTCACTGAGGCCTGCCTTCTCGAGAAAGGCTTTCTCACGTTCAGTGCAGTCCCGGGCTTCCCTTCAGCACAACTGCTGTTGCCAAACAACACGCCACCATCTGTTGAACCTTCCTCTCGTAGATTCTTTCCATAGACCACTGATGGTTTACGTGGACTGTGTGAGTGGTTCACGGAAGGCGCCCCACTGAGACTTGATCCCGTGAAAGCCTCGAAGGTAGATTAGCTGTGCTCGGAGCTCACCTTCCCCGGGAGACTCTCCATGTGGCTTAAGTACCTCTCCGCTGGCCCTTGTTGTTCCCGGTTCACCCCAACCATGAGCCCCATGAGATGCTCTGAGTCAACCAAGCCTGGAGTGAGGCCGCCTCCCACAAGTGGAAGGCTTTATGGTCTCAGGTTGTGCTTTCTTGCCTAAGGGAAATCGGATACACAAAAGGCCCCCCACGCTCAGGGCCCAGTGTGGTTTCTCCCCACCGTGAAGGGCCTGGTGCTGGACAAGTCCACAGCTGACCACAGAGTTCCTCCCACCCTCCCTGCAGGTAAGGGCCTTCTTCGCCCCATGGCATCTGCTGACCTTCACAAATCAGGCCAGGCTCCTTACTTTCTAAAATAATTTTCTCCACTCCACTGCTTCTGCATCTGGTCAAGATTTATACTACCCAGAAGTCTCTCCTACAGGGACTCTTGCGCTGGTGTTGCCCTGTTGCCCAGATGGTGTTCCCTGTGGCTCAGCCAGGTGCAAAGATGTCTGTCAAGAATGGGCCACATGTGTCACAGGGGTGAGCCTTTCGGGGGGAAGGACCTGCCTGGGGAGTTCTCATCTGTGACACCCACTGATGGGGAGCATCAGAAGGTGCAGCCTCATCCTTCACTGCATGCCGACAGCCTGATGGAAGATAAATGCCGGTGAAGTGCAGGTTTAATTGGTGGCCTGTGGCACCCCATAACAAATGTGTGTCTGATACAACCAGGAAGTAGTCCATGGGGCCGCTGGCACGACAGGGGAGCCAGAATCAGGATCAGGAAGGGCAGCTGTGTGCCGCGGGTCTCTAAAGGTCAGAGAATGAAGGAGACCACACAGGGAGAGGGGACAAGGATGGATGGAGTATAGGATAAGGAGAGGCAGGGGCTCCAAACCACTCCCCTGCCAGTGGTCGTCCAGCAAGGCCTTGTTCCTTGTGATGGTGAGTGCTGTGCAAAAGGGTCTGTCCCGGGCCAGAAAATTCTGGTTGGAATGGAATACTTTGTTTTCAAGGAAAACTGAAGGATATGAGCACAACTCACGACCTGTTAAAAAAGAGCCAATGCCGCAAAGCACTGCATGGAGCACCAAGAGGGGAAAAGGTGTGGAGATGGGAAGGGCGGGGGACCAACAGGTGACTGAGGACAGAGTAAAAGTGGTAAGTGGGCAAAGTGTCACAAATGGGGAAGAAAAAGTGGGATGAGGTCAGCCGCTGGTTGTGGCATCAGAACGCTAGGAGAGACAGCACAGGTTGCTGGTAGAAGGCGAAGCCAGCCCTGATGCGACCATTCCCGTGGCTTCCACTCACCGGGGCCGGGCCTCCTTCAGGTCTTCTCTGCTGTAGTTGCCACTGCGTCTACCTTCTCAGGCACCCTGCGTTCCCCTCCGGCTGCATTTGGGAAACAACATGGGTCCTGGAAACTGCAAGTCCTACGGGGAAAGAAGAGCTGGTTGAGTGGCTAGCAGTACCCATGGTGACCCTCTCCAGAAGGAAGAAAATTAAGTATTTAAAAAACAATCTTCGACACAGTCTTGCAGGAACAGCTCACTGTTCTTCACAAGGAGTGACCACACGGTGCCTGCGATTCTTGAAGAGTCAGGCCCCAGGATATGTCAATTAGAGGAAGCGGGCAGACTCTGGGCAGACTCTGAGAGATCAGGGATTTGGGTAATCACCCGGCCAAGGTGTGGCCAGGCCATATTTGTTGGGCAGAATACAAGACTCCTCACCCCCAAATCCTTCATTGCAAAGCTTTGGGACAGAAGAGGCTGGGGCTGCTCTAAGAGAAGAGGAAACAGCGTTCATTGCCCAGCTCTGGTACCCATACCACCTAGTCCAGGGAGCTAAGGAAAGGGATCATGCCATGATGGTACTGTCAGACAGAAAGCTGCCCTCTGGGGAAAAAGGGAAGAGCAAAACTCAGCCCAGGAAATTGGGAATCATACCTACCCCCAGGTATCCATGTCCCTGTTAAGTCTTTCCAGCCGAGCATGGGCTGAACCTAAAAATTCCTTTTTAATGAACAGATTGTGGCAAAAATGATAGGATGTCACTTCCGAGAATAAGTTACAAAAATACCAGCCTCTATATTGGATGCTGTCTTTTGCTCATGGGAATCAGCTGCTCTGTGGTGATCTACTTATGGAGAAGACATCATAGCAAGAGACTGAGGGAGGGTTCGGGACAAAAGCCAACAAGAAAATGACTAATTAGTCCAACAGCCTCCTGCTCGTGTGCATGACCTTGACAGGAGGTTCATCTCCAGTTGAGCCTTCAGATGAGACAGCAGCCCTGGAGAGTCTGACAACAAGGTTATGAAAGACCTTGAGCTAAAGATACCCACGTGAGATATGCCTGATTTCTGACTCACAGAAACTGTGAGATAATACACGTTTGTCGTCATCCCACTAACCTCTGGGATAATTTGCCACATAGCAACAGATAACCACAGCAGGGCCTTACCCAGTGAGGACACAAGTGCAAAGTTCTCCAGCATCACATCACGGTACAGGAGTCTCTGAGCCTCCTCAAGGAGCTCCCACTCCTCCCGGGAGAAGTACACGAACACATCCTCAAAGGTCACACAGCCCTGTCGTGATGGGGGGGGGGACAGTTGAGCCACAGGCAAGAGGACTCCCCAGTCAATCCACTCACATGGCCACCCCAGTCCCTCTCCTCCCAGCTCCCAACTCAGAGGAGACACCTGGTCTTGGCGCCACTAGTGCCTGCTCTCTTCTCACGTCCTTCTGAGCACTGTGTGCTGAGCAGAGAGCCAGGCAGGTGGACAGGTGGGTACTGGGTAAGCTCTGGACGCCAGACACTCGTGCTGGCCAGTTCTCCTGGTGTCCTCCAGACCATGCCTCCCAGACACAACCAAACTTGGGCTCAGCCTTCTCCCAGAAGCCCCCACTACTAGGGCCTCAGGGCTCTCAGTTCATTTCTTCTCTCACTTCCAGTCTCCACCGTCGAGTGACGTCTGCGTCAGCCCCCCTCTCCTCAGCTCCAAACTTGAAGGAGAGAGGCGCAGCCTCCCGGCCTGCCATTCCACTGCTCTCTGCTCCCAAAAGACACAACGGAGGTTCTGTTCACTCCCAGCTCAACCCCACGTCCAAGTTCCCCGTTCCTTTGCGCCTGCTCCCGTGACTGGGTCGCCCTTCCAGTGTTATTCCCTGGGCCGTCCGTAACCGGAACACACGCGCCCTAGATCAGGATCCTGGGCCAGAGGGCCCTCCTCCAGGGACTCCACGACCGAGAACCGGGGGAGATAAGGCAGAGCCTCACCGCCACCATCGGCCACAAGGAGAAGCGGTGACCGTGAGGGTGACCCTTCACTCACCTGCGCCGGATTCATCCGTGCTGCCGCCCCTGCCACCACCGGGGGACCGGGTGGGCCAAGCGGGACCCTGAGAGGCGGGTGACCAGTACGGGTCCCGAAGGCTTAGCCTGGGCGGGGTCGCCTGCAGCTGCTTGTCGCGCTCCGAGCCTCGCTAGACGACGGTGTAAGTGCTCGCAAGGCTCGGGCCGCCGCCTTCGGGGACCTCGGCGACGGAGCGCGGGGGCGGGGGCCGGAGAAGGCGCAGTCCCTGCGGCGCCCGTCCCACAGCCGGGCACAGTCTAGGGGAGATGGAGCCGATGCCCGGGCGTCACGACTCGCACAGGGCGCGGGGGCGGTCCCCGCAACGTCACTCTACCGCCCGGCGCGGCCCCGAGTGGCCCGGCGTGCGCCCCAGTCCACGTGGTCGTGGGCCGACCAGCCGCCGCTCACTGAGGGATGCGCTCCTGCGGCGCGACCGGAAGTCCCGCCCCGACCCCGCAGGAAACGCCCCTCCCGGGCGTCTGCGGCCCCTTCCCCAGGGCGGAAGCGCGCAGCACCCATTTCTGGGTAACGTAGTTTGCGCGCGCGCGCCACTTCCTGTCCCCACGGCAACTACAAGGGCCTGCAGGAACGCGCCGGGAATAGAGCTCCAGGTTTCCAAGTAAAGAAAAGCGCCCCAATTCCTGGGGGCGAGGGGCGAAGCCTCGTCCCCAGGAACTGGCGTCGCGGGACCAGGGGACCTCTCCGTGGCCCGCCGCGACCCGATGTGTCAGAAACTGCGAACGGGGATCAGCGCTGTCTTAAGGATCCTGCCGCGGTGCCCAGGTTTGAGAACCACAGCTCTACCGTGACGAGACTGGGCACTAAGTCTCTCGGAACTTGAAGTGCCTGTCACGCGGTTAGTGCTCAGTAAGTACCTAGTATTGTCATTGTCGTTACCATTAACACGCTGCAGAGGGAGGCGCGGTCGGGGTCGCCTCTTCGTAGGATCCTTGGCATTGCTCATGGAAACAGAAAATACAAGGACTTCTTGACTCGCAAAGCAGCCTCACAGGCCTTGATGACAAATTTTACATAAAAGCACAGATTTGAACTATTTGGCTTATTTCGTTATTTTTTAAAGAACGCGGCAGGAGGGTTTCGTAAACTACAGGGAGGCACGTTGCCCAAGACGCGCATTATTACAGGTCTCATGATTCAGATCTAGGGAACATCATGACCCACTGCTGTCAGGCCTAAGTGGAGGGCGGAGTTGACATGGTCTCACGTTTGTGGCGTGACTTTCATCTAGTTCACAGTACCCAGGACCTCTGTCTCTCCCCCGTTGTGCCCTTCCGACACTCAGGGCAGGTAGGCCCAGGTACAGATATGATTATGAAGCTCAGAGGCTTCAGGTCCTTATCAAAACATCCTCACCAGCAGCCCATCACCTGAACTTGCAGTTCCCAAAGAAGCACTAAATCCTGGGGAGGTGTGAAATATAAGACCCCTGAGGATATCCCCAGAATTGTGCACAAATGTGAGAACAATTTCACAGTCGCTTCTGTGTATATTCAGTTGGTCACAGCTCATTCACATGGTCCCAACATAAGTGTAAGGAAAGCTGAGATACATCCCAGGTGTCCAGGCAGAGAAAATGGGATTAGTAAGCATCCAGCCGCCTTCTGTCACAATCCATCAATTTGGTCACCAGATACATATTTTTATATTTCTCCTATGTATTCTATACTGTCACTCTTTTATTATTCCAACAACTCAAACCCTATCTAAATACTGAAACCATCTCACTGATGCACTCTCTACTGTGTGTTGTTCTTTGCATCAGTTTCAAACACTATTCCTTAATACCAGGAAACTATCAACACAAAGTAAATTACTTCCACTCACATCCAGTGTATGGTGGGTCAGGAACACATGGAAAGACACAGTGAAGGTGCCAAAAACAATCATCCACATAGATTTTTATACTCCCAATAGTGTTTTTCAAGAAAGAGCCTGAAATAAGACTGTATGAGGCCTAAAATGAAAAATTTAATAGAAAACTAACCCACACAAAATGAATCTTGAAGTTTACATTTAAAATTTGATCAAAGGGGGCACGTGAGTGGCTCAATCAGTTAAGCATCCAACTCTTGGTTTTGGCTCAGGTCATGATCTCACAGGTTTTTTTTTTTTTTTCCGTTAAAGTTTATTATTTTGAGAGAGAGAGAGAGATGGCACACAAGGTGGGGAGGGGCAGAGAGAGAGAGGAACGGAGGGAGGGAGAAAGAGAATCCCAACCAAGAATGATCTCGCAGTTCTTGAGTCCGAGCCCTGCATCTGGCTCTCACTGACAGTGCGAAATCTGCTTCAGAGCCCCCTTCTCTCTCTGCCCTCTCCCTGCTTTCTTGTTCTCTGTCTCAAAATAAACTCTTCAAAAAAAAAGAAACATTAAAGCTTGATCAAAGGAAAGTGATGCCAGGTGAAAGGTGTGCACTGACAAAAGGAATGAAGATCCAGGAGAAAGATGATCTGTGAATTAATACAATTACTCACTAACTGTATAACACATGAACAACATCTCCTTTTTGAGTAAAATGATAGAATGACAATGCAATCCTCAATAATATCCTTTATATTGTGCAAGAGAAGGGGAAATGTATTAATGCTATATTCTGTTGTTACAGACATGTTTTACAATTTTTAGCTTAAAGACGAATAAACTAGGACCAGATACATTCCCAACTAAAAGCAAAGTTTAGGGGCACCTGGGTGGCTCAGTCGGTTGAGTGTCCACCTTCGGCTCAGGTCATGATCTCACAGTCTGTGAGTTCGAGCCCTGCGTCAGGCTCTATGCTGACAGCTCAGAGCCTGGAGCCTGCTTTGGATTCTGTGTCTCCCTCTCTCTCTGCCCCTCCCCCATTCACTCTCTCTCCTTCAAAAATAAATAAACATTAAAAAAAATTTTAAAGCAAAGTTTAGAATGCAAATAGTCTGTACAAATTTTTAAAAGAAAGTATAAGTAACAGAACTGAAGCAAAGATAAGCACAAAATAGGAAGATGAATTTGAACCCAAACATACAGCTATCACATGAAATGAGTATGGAATAAATGTTTGAATTAGTAATTTTTGGTGGGTTGAAAAATATCTGGCAATATTCAGTTTATAAGTCATACTTGTAAGATAAGATGTTATAGAGATAGGTGGAATAAAAGTTTGGAAATATATACCTTACAATTATTAAGTTAAAAACACACAAAAAATGTGTTTGTATTTGAAAAATAGATACAAAGAAAAAACGTCAACTGGGAGACATACTTTAAATTATTTAAAATTTTTCTTATTAAGTTTATTTTTGAGAGCACAAGTGAGGGGGGGAGGGGCAGACAGTGAGGGAGAGAGAGAGAATCCCAAGCAGGCTCTGCACTGTCAACATAGAGCCTGATGTGGGGCTCAAACTCATGAACTATGAGATCATGACCTGAGATGAAGTTGGACCCTTCAGCTGAAGGGTGACTGAGCCACCCAGGTGCCCATGTATACAATTCTTAACATCATTTCAAACTACATAGTTTTAAACAACAATCGTACTGTAAGAATAGAGTTAAATCTTGGATATTTTCCTACGTTATCTCAGTAACTGATTTTTAAAAGGCAGGCATAACATTGTAAGGTTGCCTTAGATTCACACACCAAGGTGGACAAATCTGGCCTGATGGATACATAAAGAACTGCAGACACAGACTACAGGATGTTTGCTTTTTAGCACAAAGTAAGGGTGTATAAAACTGACGATACAGGGGCCCCTGGGTAGCTCAGTTGGTTAAGCACCCAACTCTTGATTTAGGCTCAGGTGATGATCTCACAGTCATGAGATCGAGCCCCACGTGGGGCCCTACACTGGGAGATTCTCTCTCCCTCTGCCCCTTCCCCACTTGTGCACACACTATTGCAAATTAAGAGAAAAACCAACTGACTATATAGCATAATTAAAAAAAAAATCTCTTCAACTTGCATGGAATGAAATAAAGAATGCAATCAGGGTAGAAAATATCTGAAAAAATTTAAACATGTGCTTGGAAAATTAAGTTCCAAAATACTAAATAACCCATGCCTAAAGAGTGCAAAGATAATACAAATAGAACTATATTTTTTGAAAATAAGGACATCCCCAGTGCCATCTTGACAGAACTTTTGTAAGTAGTCTGATGAACAGTATTCAGACAAGTTAGGAGAAATAGATGGGGTCTACCCTTGAGTATGGGTTTGGGTTAGTCAGTGGACTTCTCTGCACTTAAGTTTTCTTTTTTTTTTTTTTTTAATTTTTTTTTTTTAACGTTTATTTATTTTTGAGACAGAGAGAGACAGAGCATGAACGGGGGAGGGTCAGAGAGAGGGAGACACAGAATCTGAAACAGGCTCCAGGCTCTGAGCTGTCAGCACAGAGCCCGACGCGGGGCTCAAACTCACGGACCGCGAGCTCATGACCTGAGCCGAAGTCGGACGCTTAACCGACCGAGCCACCCAGGCGCCCCTGCACTTAAGTTTTCTTATCACATGGAAGGGGTCTCTATGGTTCTTTAAAATGCTCAATGTCTATTATTCAAAGCATACTTTTGTTTTAAAATTATTATAGAACAGAGGGCACCTGGATGGCTCAGTCAGTTAAGCATCCAACTCTTGGTTTTGGCTCAGGTTTATGAGATCAAGCCCCACATTGGGCTCTGCACTGACAGCACAAGAGCCTGTTTGAGATTCTTGCTGTCTCTCTGCCCCTCCCCCACTTGTACTCTCTCAAAAATAATTAAAAAATATAAAATTATTATATTCAACTTGAAGCTTTACTTTACAGTATACCAAAAATGATGACATCCCTACATGTTCTCGTGAGGTGCAATTAATGAATTCCATTAAAAGGAGCACCATTTAATGTGTATAATTAAAGGATGATGAGACATACATTCATCCCCCAAATCTTTAAAAATAAAAGAATAATATATCCAGGTAATACAAAAAAGCATCTGTAAAGCATTATTCCATTCATATACATTTAAAAATCAGACAAAAATAAACACCATTTGCAATACACATTTAAGTTGTCAAACTACAAAGAAAAGAGAATGAGTAAAGCAAAATTCCGGATGGTGTTCTCTGAAATGAAGGACAGGATTTGCAATCTCGTGGGTTCATACCTGGCATGCTAAGATTGCCATGTTCCATTTTTCACTGCGGGGAGGGGACGCATTAGTATTAATTTATTGCATTGATATTTTTTCTCTTTTTCATTCATGTGTAATTCAATGAGATTAAATGGGCAAACCTTAAAAGTGTAGTTTGAAGTCTCCTTATTTGTGTTTCATGTGCAGCCCCTGGTGTGCAGAGAAAGCATGCCTCGTAACTTCTCATCACGTATTGGCCTCACCTAAGACTGCACAAACATGACCGCTAGTATGTTATCACCACGGATTAGGTTTTCCTGGTCATGAATCCATCTACAGAATTCTGCAGGATTACTACCTTGTGTCCAATGTACATCTCCCCTCCGAGCGTTGTTGCGTGGATGCAGCAGTCTTAATCTCTGTGCTTCCCTCCAATGAATGAATGGAAGAAATTAAGCTCCTTAGAGATAACTGTCATCCGAATTATTTCCAGTTCGTGATTATTATGAAATTGTTACAAACTTTTGTGTGTAGACATTTTGGTGTAAAAAGCACTTGTTCCTAATGGGTATGCCCCAAAGTGATTAGCTTGGTTATAAAATGTTTAAAAGTACTGTAAAATCTTTACCTCAGACCATATATAAGTATTAACTCAAAATGGGCCTAGACCATAACGTAGTTATGAAAACCATAAAATGTCTAGAAGAAAGCATAACTCAAAGTTTTGCAACCTTGCATTGGATAAGCTCCCAAAATTAGAGAGTTTGACACAAAAAGGACACATCAAACAAACAAAAAACAATGAATTATTGATTATATTAAGGTTAAAAACATCTGTTCATCAAAAGACACCACTAAAACAAAGAGATAAGCCAACAATTGAGAGAAACTACTTGCAAAACACACATCTGATAAAGGAGTAGTGTCCAGAATATTAAAACAAATTCTGACAAACCATGTTAGAAAAAAATAAAAAAAATTTTTTTAACGTTTACTTACTTTTGAGAGACAGAGAGCGACAGAGCACAAGTAGGGGAGGGGCAGAGACAGAGAGAGAGACGAGAGAGAGACACAAAATCTGAAGCAGGCTCCAGGCTCTGAGCTGTCAGCACAGAGCCTGACGTGGGGGGCTTGAACCCATGAACCGTGAGATCGTGACCTGAGCCGAAGTTGGACGCGTAACTGACTGAGCCATCCAGGTGCCCTGGAAAAAATTTTATTTAAAAAAAAAAATTTTTTTTACATTTATTTATTTGTGAGAGAGAGAGAGAGAGCGCCTGAGCAGGGGAGGGGCAGAGAGAGAGGGAGACATAGAATCAGAAGCAGGCTCCACACTCCGAGCTGTCAGCACAGAGCCTGATGTGGGGCTTGAACCCATGAACCGTGAGACCGTCACCTGAGCCAAAGTCGGATGATTAACCGACTGAGCCACCCAGGCGCCCCTGGAAAAAATTTTCTAATGGGCAAAGAAAGGATTTGATCAAGCAACCAAAGATCTATGAATGACCATTGAGCAGGTGCTCAGTATCATGAGTCATTCTGGCAATGCCACCCAAAAATATACTACAGTAATGAAGCACCTGCTAGAATTGCTAAAATTAAAAAGACCGACAACACCAAGTGCTGCTGAGGATGCAGAACAGCTAGCATTCCCATACACTGTTGGCAAGAACGCCATTTCAGAGAGCGACTGGTAGTTCCCTACACAGGCAGCTGTACATGTGCTACAGGACACTGCACTCCTCCAGTTATGCAAGTGAAAATGTCTCCTTCCAAACGTCTATTGAAATATTCAGGGAAGTTTTGTTCACAATAGTCCAAAACATGGAAATGTTTTCCATAAACTGGAAATGGATGAAGAAATTATAGCACATACAGAAAACAAGAGACTACTCGGTTTTATGTAAAAGAAATAGAAACGACATGGCTGAATCTTAAAATACCTGAAAAAAAAAAGACCACATATTAAGTGATTCTATTCATTTGGTATTCTAAAAAAACCAGATTAATGGCTCCTAAGGCTGGGGTTTTGGAGAGGGATTGGACTACATGAAGGAACGCTTGGGAGTAATGCAAGTATTTCACATCTTGATGGTGGTGATGGTCACAAAACTGTATATTTATTTTTCTAAATTAATCAAGATATATTCTTTAAAAAATTTTTTAATGTTTATTGATTTTTTTGAGAGAGACACACAGAGAGCAAGTGGAGGAGGGACAGAGAGATAAAGAGGAAGACACAGAATCCAAAGCAGGCTCCAGGCTCTGAGCTGTCAGCACAGAGCCTGACGTGGGGCTCCAACTCACAAACTGTGAGATCATGACCTGAGCCAAAACCAAGAGACGGATGCTTAACCAACTGAGCCACCCAGGCGCCCCAAGATATATTCTTAAAAGTGAGATGATTAAATGCAAATTATACTTCAATACAATAAATAAGGGATATTTAAAGTTTAAGATAACGTGATTCAGTTCAGATACTTCCCTAGACTTGTCCAAAAGAACAAGGAAGGAATGTAAAGAAAGTATGCAAGAAAGCAGTACAAATTTTGTTCTATGGTAGGTGAAAATTTTGGGAGAAAGACTTAGAAAAGAGAATGGCAAAAAAAAAAAAGAAAGAAAAGAAAATGGCATATCATTTTATAGGCTGAACATATTAACATCACAAGGGGAAAGCTGCAGAGAGCCATGGTGTGGGGGCAGGTAGCACAGAACCCACGGGGAAATGCACACTGGGGTTGCCATGTTGTAGGAAGATTAACACAAAATTTCACCTGAGGTTCCTTTCATCAGTGAGAAGCAGTGGAGTGGAGGTCCAGAAATGGTGATAACAAAGCCAGAAAATAGTGTTCATCTGAATAGCTGAATTCTTCAGATATTTTAGCTTACTTTATGAACATCTAGGATTTCACCCGTGTAGAGAAGAGCTGCTTGAAGAAAATGGGTCAGAAAAGATGATGATAAGGGCAGGTATTTGGTGGAGAAAGCAAGTATGTTCAAGCAGTAAATATAAAAATTGGAACCCCGAGAGAAGGCTAAAATGATGCTGAGAAACATGAACACACTTGGAAGTGAGGAGTAGGCAGAGGTTTGTGGGGTGGAGGATATGGGGATCCAGGCTTTTCCAGAATTCCCCCACAGCCTGAAGCCGCCCAAAATGTGGGGCTTACAATTACCCTGGGTCTAGGGTCTGGTATGGCTGCTGCCACAGAATGGGGCAATCGGGGGGCTTTTGGGGGAGTGTGGAGTAGTATCTACACGTGAGAGTGGGAAAATGAAAACTGGGGGAGGACAGCAAATGTGGAAACAGAACTTGTTCCTTTAGATATTTTATGGCAGAAAACCGTGAGAGGATTACTGGGGCCTGGGGGTATACCTGAGACACGAGCTTGGAACGCACAGGAGTGAGGGCAGGCAGGGAGACGGACAAGGGGGAAGGCCCTACGATTTCCATTAGTGAGGGGGCTGACGTCACGGGCAAGTGCGGCTCCTTCCTGCTGGGGACCCTCTGGTAAGACTTGTGGGAAAGTGGGTTATATAGGGAACGGGGGAACCAACAGTGTTGGCTACAGAAACTCCCTTGCAAGACCTCAGTGCATGTGTGTCTACACTGGGATCGCATCTTCAGTGTGATGGCCAGCGGGCGTTGGCAGATCAAGTAATCAATACACCTTTATAACGGTATCTGCAGAGGCCCTTTTGGCAGAGAAGTTAATACCATGCCCAGAAATAACTATCAATCCCAGTAAGGACGAATCACTTCCCCACAGTAAGAAACAGACCTGATGTAAGCAATCTGCCACCAAGTGGCAGTTTGGTCTCCCAGAGAACGTATCGTATCATGATCTTAGCGTCGGTCTTTGTAAGTGGCACGTCAGAGGTTCAGTTAGTGAAGTGGCTATTTCAGTTGTGGGGAGGCGGACGCCATGCTGCAGGGCTCACCTAAAAGCTCCATTTCCGCCACCCCAAGGTGCAAAGACTGGGAAGGCTGAGGGCTGAGCCTGGCTAACCTCGACTACTCTGCAATGGGTGCCTGCAGGCGCTGATGGGGAACACACGTATCCCTTCACTGCACCCCCTCTAGTAACTGCGTGCTCCTGTTCCGTACAAACATATCACTTGTCTGCTACTCTTGATTCTTCAGTGCTGCTCAACAACCAGACAAGCCATCTGCCACAAAAGTACACATATTACCTTACTTCAGGCCACCTGTCCTAATGCAAAAGTGATACCCAATTGTCCTGGCCCAAGATCTGGCCACAGAGAGCACTTCTCCACACCAGTATCCTCCGGGGCCACTCTAAGTGAGATGTGATGTATCACCAGTTCCTTTGCAGCCAACCTCCCACTCGTCCCCAAAGAGGAAGGAGATCCATCTGTAACCAAGGCCTGGGTTTTTCCTAATCAACTAGCCAACCAAAGGGGCAAGAGTCTAGCTCTACTTTTGATGTTTGGTTGTTGCCCACTTTTGATCCCCACTGTCCTCTTCTGCACCCCCGCCCCCCCCCCCCAATTTGGGGAACCTGATAAAAAAGCCCATAGGCTCCTTCCCTTTGTGCAGGGGGGAGAGCTAAATGCGCACCCTCACCTAGTACCAAAGCCCAAGGAGGTGATCCGAGGTGGGGTTCTGCTTCCACATCCAGGATAGTGTCATGCAAACCCAGGGGAGGAGCTAATCTTCCAACTGCATCCGGAAGCAATGAGAGTGGCTGGCACTTCATTCCCTGCCCCCTCCCCAAAGACAGGTCGACAAATTACTCAAGCCCAACAGACATAAAACGACTGGATAAAACAAATTTAAAAACAACAGAGCCTCAGGAACCTGTGGGGATAATGAAAAAAAATAACATTCATATTGCTGATGTCCCAGAAAGGAAGCAGAAAGAGTGTGGAGCTAAACATAATACTGGAATAAATAAAGGTTGAAAATCCCCCCAAATTGGCAAAAGGCAATTTCAAAAACCTAAAGAAACCCCAAACAGGATGAACAAAAAATTTCTACACCAGGACACAAAATAATTAAATTTCTCAAAACTAAAGACAGACAAACATTTTAAAAGCAGCTAGAGGGAAATGACATATTATCTGTAGGGGAACAGAATGGCAGATTTCTCACCTGAAACCACAGGAGGTCTGAAGGTAGTGAAGTAACATTTTTCAAGTACTAAGAATTGCCAACCATGAACCCTATATTACATCAAAATTTCTGTCAAGGATGAGGAAATAAAGCCATTCTCAGATGAAAGAAAACAAAGAACGTGTGTCACCAGGAGACCTACCCTGAAAGAATGGCTACAGGAAATTCTCCAAACAGAAAGGAAATGAAACTTTAACGAAAGGGTAAGAAACAGGTAAACTGACTACCCTTCTCATGAGCTTTTAAAAATGTTTGACAGGTGCCCCTGGGTGGCTGTCAGTTGAGCATTGGACTTGGGTTCAGGTCATGATCTCGCGGTTTTTGAGTTCAAGCCCCGTGTGGGGCTTTGTGCAGACAGCTCAGAGCCTGGAGCCTGCTTCAGATTCTGTCTGTCTGTCTCCCCCCCTCCCCCTCCACTTGTGTGCGCGTATGCGTTCCCTCTCTCACAGAAATAATAAATGAATTAACTGAAAAACTAAAATTAAAATATTAAAAAAATAAAAATGTTTGACAACTGAAACAAAAATTGTAACATCATTCAATATGGTCCTCAACATGGGAAGAGTAAACACCCAAGACAACTAAAAGAATAGTGAGCGTAAAGGGACCTAATAGAACTAAGGTTTCTACACTGCACTTAACTGGTAAATGTTGTTGAGAGGAGACTGTGATAAATTGCACATGTACATTTTAATACCTAGAGCAACGACTTAAAAATAAAAAGGAAAAAAGAAATATACCCCCAAACCACTATATGTGAATCAAAGCTGAATTCTAAAATATGTCCAGGGACCTAAAAGAAGGCAAGGAACCCTTTGCCCACCCCCACAAATACCAAAACAGCAAAACAGGAACAAGAAACGGGAAAAATTAAAAATCGACGAAGAAAAATGACATTTAGTCCCAACATGTCAGTAACGACTTCAAGTATAAATGGTCTAACATGCCAATTAAAAGACACACTGTCAAAGTGGTAGGGGAAAAAAATGCAGGATCCCTCGTATGCTACCCACAAAAAATTTACCTCAAATGTAACAATATAGGTACGTTAAAATAAAAGAGATGCACAAATATAAACCATATAAATAGTAATAAAAGTCCAGCAGTGGCTATGTTAATACCAGATAAAGTATACTTCACAGCCATGAAAATTAACAGGGACAAAGAGGGATATTAGTTACATAATGATACAAGGGTCAACATACCAAAAAAGATAGAGCCATCATAAATGTATATGCACCAAACAAGAAAACATTCCAACACACAAAGCAAAAGGTAACAGAACAGAAAGAAAGAGACAATTCCACAATTATAGTTGAGGATTTCAATGCTCCTTGTTCAGTGACTGAACAAAATCAGCAAGGCACAAAATCAGCAAGGATATGGAAAATCTGAGTAACACCAATAACCAGCAGAATCTCACATTTATAGAACACTCCACCCAACAACAGCAGAATATATCTATATCTGTATCTATATCTATAGCTACCTATCTTTTTCAAGCACCCATGGAACATCTTTTTCAAGCACCCATGGAACATTTAACAAGAATGTTGTTTATGGCTCATCTGTTTGTGGGTCATAAAATACACCTCAACAAATGTAAATGTTCTGAAATCACTCAGACCACATATGAAACTAGAAATAACAGAAAAATAATAAAATATTCCAAACACTTGGGTATTAACAAGCACCCTTCTAAATAATCCATGGGTCACAGAGGAAGTATCCAATAGAAACAAGAATTATTTAAACTGAATGAAAGTGAATTCAAAACATATGAAAATTTCTGGGCTGGAACTCCCAACAGTGATGCAGGAAATTCACAGAACCAAAGGCTTCTTACATTAAAAAAGAAAAAACAAACCCTACCATCTCAATAAACTACACAGAGCTAAATAAAACCAGAAAGAGTAGAATAATAAACACCAGAGAAGAAACTGAGAATAGAAATAGAAAAAAATCAGTGATATAAAAAGCTAGTTTTTTGAAATAGTCAATAAAATTGATAAAATCTAAGAAGATAAGAAGAACAAATATCCATTTCTAATATCAGGAATAAAACAGGAGATATAATCATAGGTCTTCCTATCATGAAAATAATAATAAAGGAATACTTCAAACAATTCCACAATTTAGTTAGAAGACTTAGATGAAATGGAACAACTCCTCCAGAGTTCTATCAAAACCCACCTGATATAAAAAATAACAACTCTCAATAGTCCTCTACCAATTAAGTTGAATGAATGTGTTATTAAAAGTATCCCAAAGATGGGGCACCTGGGTGGCTCAGTCGGTTGAGCATCCCACATCGACTCGGGTCATACTCTCACAGCTTGTGGGTTTGAGCCCTGTGTCGGGCTCTGTGCTGACAGCTCAGAGCCTGGAGCCCTGCTTCGGATTCTGTGTCTCCCTCTCTCTTTGCCCCTCCCCTGCTCGTGCTCTGTCTCTGTCTCTCTCTCTCTCAAAAATAAATAAACATTAAAAAAAATTCTTAAAAAAAAAAAGTATCCCAAAGAGAAATCTCCAGGCCCAAATGATTTCACTGGAGAATTCTACCAGATATTTAAGTAAGAAATAACACCAATTTTATGAAATCTCATCCAGGAAAGAAAAGAAAGAAAAGAAAAGAAGAGGAGGAACACTTCCTAGTTCATTTTGGGAGGCATGTAATCCGCAGACACCGATATTAGTACAAAAAAATTATACACCAATATACTTATGATTTTAGACACAAAATTCCCCAATAAAAGATTAGCAAACAGAATGCTGCTACACTATATTTATATTCCATGACCTGGTGCAGTTTACTGCAAGGAAGCAAGGAGGCAAGGCCAGTTCAACATTCAAAACCAGTCAAAGCAATCTGTCATATCAACAGGCTACAGAAGAAAAATCACATGGTCACATCAGCCAAAGGAGAAAAAACATTTGGCAAAATTCAATACCCTTTCAATGAAAGCTCTTAGTACATTAAGAGGATGTCTTTCCAAACTAGACAGAGAATGCACACACACACACACACACATTAAGAGGATGTCTTTCCAAACTAGACAGAGAATGCACACACACACACACACACACACACACACATATATATATGTATGTATACATATACATATACGTATACATATATATAAAAGAGACAAACCAAAAAATAGACTCTTAATTATAGACAACAGTTAACAGAGGGAAGGTGGTTGGGAAGGATGTATTAGGTGAAAGGAATTAAGAGTACACTTCTCTCCAGGAATGAGTAATATACGGAACTGCTGAGTCACTATATTGTACGCCTGAAACTAATATAATGCTGTTTGGTTTTTTTTTTTAATTTTTTTAAATGTTTATTTATTTTCGAGAGAGACAGAGACAGAATGTGAGTGGGTTAGGAGCAGAGAGTGGGATCTGAAGCAGAATCCAAAGCAGGCTCCAGGCTCTGAGCTGTCAACACAGAACCCAACGTGGGGCTTGAACTTACAAGCCGTGAGATCGTGACCTGAGGCGAAGTTGGACGCTCAACTGACTGAGCCACGCAGGCGCCCCAATATAATGCTGTTTGTTAACTGCACTGGAATTAAAATTTTTTAAAAAGTAAAACAACAAAAAACCCACAGCCATCATATTTAATAATCAACAGTGAATGTTTTCTTCTTAACATTACAAACTAGGCAAGTATGTCCTCTTTCACCCTTTTATTTGACATTGTACTGCAAGTTCTAGCTAGTACAATAAAGACAGAAAAGGAAATGAAAGGGATACAGATTGGGAAGAAGACAAAAGATATTTGCAATTTGCTGATAACATTATTGTTTATGAAGAAAATCCTGAGGAATCTACACAAAATTCTGCTAGAATAAGTATTCAGCAAGGTCGCAGGAGGCAAGGTCAACACATCAAAATTAATCATATTTCTCTGTAACAGTAATGATCATGTACAAACTGGAATTAAAACCTCCATATAACATACAGTGACTCCAAAAAAAGTGCCAAAGTAAAAATCTAACAAAATATGTTCAGGATTTACAAGTGGAAAATTACAAAACGCTAGTGAAATAAACCAAAAAAGATCTAAATAAATGAAGAGACATACCATGTTAGTGGTGTGACAGTCAAAATAATAAAGATGCCAAATCTCACGGAAATGATCCATAGACTAATGTAGTGTGTATCAAATTCCCAGCAAGATGTTTCCTACATACAGACAAGCACATGATAAAGTGTTTACAGAAAGCCAAGGGAAAAAATTTGATATGGAAAGCTAAATCAACTTTAAAAAAGAATAAAGGAGAAATCACTTCACCCAATTTTAAGATTTACTAAAAGCTGCAGTAATCAAGATAGTTTGGTACTGGCAGAAGTTTAGATGTACAAATCAGTGGGATAACACAGAGACTCAGAAATAGACCAACATAAATATGCCCAACAGGTTTTTGATTAAGGAATAAACATAATTCAGTGGAGGCATAGTACTGTAGTCTAGTTTTCAACCAATGGTGCCAGTCAACTGAACATCCTTAAGCAAAAATACAAGAAAGAAACTCAACCTAAACCTCACATGGTAATACAAAAATTAACTTGACATGGATCAGAGATTTATATGCAAAAATGATAACACTTCTAGGAGAAAACACAGGAGAAAGTATTCAGGACAGAGAGCTTCCTTAAGACTTCTTAGACATGACCCGAAAAGGATTAAGAGGTGCCTTCACAATAATGCCATGAATCAATGTAACAAAAGTGGCTTAGTCTATGATGGCAATACAAAAGTACACCTGCGGTGATTTAGGAGGCCCTGAGGAGGGTTCAAAGTGAATGCGTGATTATTTTTACATCTTTCTGTACAGCATATTTCTTAATGTGAGGTAATACTATCACAGGTAGGTCAAAGCAAAGCAAAACAAAAAAAAAAAACCCCACAAAAAAACAAAGAAGGAATTCCAAAAGACACTGATAAAGGTACTGTTACTTACTACACTGGAAACCAAGGCCATGGAAACAACAGTGAAACTCACACACCCCTGCATGTGCACATGCCCATTTCATCTATTAATATTCTAGTCAATTTCCTCAACAGTGAATCCTCACACCACCTTTTGTAGGAATAAAAATGGGATTCTTTCTCTCTGCGTTTTGGAGATTCTCTTTATTTTTTTAGCTTAATTTAGCTATGTGTTTTCTTTTGGCTCTAATTCGACCCATAGAAAACAAGTGAGGTGGACTTGGGAGAAGCCACTTAAATAGGATTGGAGAAGCTCAGGAACCACAATCAGAGGATTCATCTGAGAAGGTACCGCAGCTACACTGCCATCCTCGTCGTACAGAAAAATACAAAAAAACAATAGACAAGTAGATCAAGAGCACGTATAAACGGATGGTTAAGTACACCTGAAAAAAATTTTTTGCTTTTTAAAAAATCAAAGTCTTAAGAATGTGCTACAGTGGGCCCATTCATATGTACATTTTTATCTCCTGAAATATGAGTCTTTCATAACTCAAGTTTTCATATTTCTTGTTAAGACTTATGCTACTCAAAGGTAGGGATGATGCTGTAGAACAAAGGCCTTTAATAAAGGTTTCCAAGGGACTGTGGGGTCTGGGAGGCACCCTGTCCTATGGGCGACGGCTGAATAAAGCCATCTGTGAGTGTGAAAAAAACATAAACATAAAAATAAAAAAAATAAAAGCTTTCAACACACCCTCAACTGTCCCAACTGTCCTGACAATGGACAGCAGTTAAGGTATATACAAGGCAAAGGGGACAGGCTCTCTGATCTCTGAAACACCGCCCCCCCCCCCCCCCATAAGATAAGGAACAAGAAACTGCCATAGGCTTGTCACAGAAATATGAAAGAAACTGTGCTTGTGTTTCTCTTGTATCTCCTCCTCCTTTGTTTAAATATCCCTGAGATAATTTTGCAGTGTAAACTGAGAAGATGGGGCCGATGGTTATGCTAAGTGCACGAGAATGACTGGATCATGCTCTTGGAGGAGTTCTCAGATGTAGAATAAGGCTCTAGGCTGGGTGAATTTCCAGTATGACTCCTCAGATGACAACCGATATCCTCCAACAGAAGGGTTTCTCTTTGGTATGAACGATCGGATTCTGAATAACAGGTTTCCTCAGTGGCTACATTCAAAAGTCTTTCCCCTGTGGAGCGCTTAGAGGGTGACCAAGGACTGCCCATTCGTGAAGGGTCTCCCCACTTCTGCTGTGCTGCCACTGACGGGGTGTCTCCCAGTATGAATCCTCTGATGCTGAGTGAGGGAGGAGCTGCGACTGAAGGCCTTTCCACACTCGCTGCATTCATAGGGCTTCTCCCCGGTGTGGATGACGGAGTGTCGGATGAGGCTTGTGCTCCAGCAGAAGGATTTCCCACACTCGGCACATTCATAGGGTTTCTCTCCACTGTGAATCCGCTGGTGCCTCGTGAGCCCCGAGCGGCGGTTGAAGGCCTTCCCGCACTCCATGCACTCGTAGGGCTTCTCCCCAGCGTGAATGCTGACATGTCGGATGAGGTCCTTCCTAGTGCTAAAGGCTTTCCCACATTGTTGGCACTCAAAAGGTTTTTCTCCAATGTGGGCCCTTTTGTGCAAGATGAAAGTGTAGCAGTAGGTGAAGGCCTTTCCACACTCACTGCACTCATAGGGCTTCTCCCCGGTGTGGATGATGGCGTGTCGAATGAGGTTTGCCCTCTGGCAAAAGGCTTTGCCACACTGCACGCACTCATAGGGCTTCTCTCCACTGTGAATCCGCTGGTGCCTCGTGAGGTATGAGCGGCGGTTGAAGGCCTTCCCGCACTCCATGCACTCATAGGGCTTCTCCTCAGTGTGGATGCTGAAGTGTCGGATGAGGTCTGACCGATTGCTAAAGGCTTTCCCACATTCTTTGCACTCGTAGGGTTTTTCTCCGGTGTGGGCCCTTTTGTGCAAGATGAAAGTGGAGCAGTGGGTGAAGGCCTTTCCGCACTCACTGCACACATAGGGCTTCTCGCCGGTGTGACTCCGCTGGTGCTGCTTGAGGTGTGACCGGCGGTAGAAGGCCTTCCCACACTCCAGGCACTTGTAGGGCTTCTCCCCCGTGTGGATGACATAGTGCTGAATGAGGTCTGTGCTGTCGCAAAAGGCTTTCCCACATTCGTTGCATTCAAAGGGTCTCACTCCACTGTGAATCTGCTGGTGCCACGTGAGGTGTGAGCGGCGGTTGAAGGCCTTCCCACACTCCAGGCACTCGAAGGGCTTCTCTCCTGTGTGGATGATGTAGTGTCGAAGGAAACCTGTCTTATCTCGGAAGGCTTTTCCACATTCTTTGCACACAAAGGGTTTCTCTCCAGTGTGGCTCCTGTTATGCAAGACTAAATTGGAGCGGTGGGTGAAGGCCTTTCCACACTCACTGCACTTATAAGGCTTCTCCCCAGTGTGAATCCGCTGGTGCCTCGTGAGGTGCGACCTGCGGTTGAAGGCCTTCCCGCACTCCATGCACTCGTAGGGCCTCTCCCCCGTGTGGATCATGTGGTGCTGGAGGAGGTGTGTGCTCTTGCTAAAAGTTTTCCCGCACTCGGTGCATTCATAGGGCTTCACTCCAGTGTGGACCTGCTCATGTCGAACAAGAAAGCAGTTCTTGGTAAACACTTTCCCGCATTCCGCACACTTATAGGGACGTCTCCCTTCACGAATCAAGGGATCTTTCAGTGGTCCCCGTGAGTCACGTTCATGGAGGACATGTCCCGCAGGGATCGGCTCCTGTACAATCCTTGAGTATAGACTATCATCTGTCCCTAAACCATCATGTTCGGGCTTCGCGTTTCCAGGGAGCTTTTCCATCAGGGGGTCTGTTCCTGGTTCCAACTGGCCTTCCAGCATTTCTGATGGCCTATCCTGACTCTTGCCTTGCCCAAGCTGGGAGTACCCTGGGGCTCGTGAAGTCATTTGCTCCCGTGGTGAGGTTTCCTCAGACAAGGCAAGGTGAGAAGGGGAAGGCTCGGTGGTCTCAGGTTTTATATTGTCACCTAAGGGAAAACAATACACAGAAGGGCCTATTAGAGATGGCAACACAGAAAAGCAAAATTGCCATTTCAGTGGGAATAAGAAAATGTAAACAGTGGCTCAGCACCTCCCATGTTTTCCAATCTCGGAAACCCCGTTTACAATTTCTTTCTTTTTGGATCCTGAACTCTTGAAACCTTTGAGAGGAAATCCAGAGGGAGAGAGCCGATGGGGGACAGAGTGTCTGGAGACTAGGGACGGGCAGACAGAAGAATGTCGCGTGTGTGCTGGGTTTGCTCCAAGCAAGAACGTCTGCAGGTGCTATAAGAGGCCAGGATAGGAGCACCTGAGGCAGCCCATGCAGCAGCCAGGAAGAGGTCAGGGAAGCTTCCCGCACAGGGAGAGCTAGAAGCTGCCGGACAGAGAGAGTGGGAACACCATTTCGGCCTCGGTTAACAGAATGAACAAAGGCAGAGTGTTCCGAGACTCAGGGAGTGCAGCACGCCAGAGATGGGCCTGTGAGAGTACAGCCCCCGACACGGGATTGGTGTCCTTGCAAGGGGAGACACAGGAGCGTCTACCGTGTGAGGACAGAGCGACCGCCATCTGCAAACCAGGAAGAGGGCCCTCACCACACATCAGATCTGCCAGCACCCGGATCTTAAACTTCTGGCCTCCAGAACCATGGATAACAAACGTTTGTTGTTAAAGCTGCCAGTCTATGGCATTCTCGTTACAGCAGTGCAGACCACCTAGACAGCAGGTGTGAGCAATGTTCTCGTTCTTCAGTTCAGTGATGTTAAGTACGTTATTTTCAAAAAGAAACGAATGAGCAAATACCTTGGGTAATACATCAATTAATCAAGGTCATTCATGAATCAGTGAGGACAGTGTGTCATAAGCCAAGGTTTAGGATTAATTGCAATTTGTACCTGAGGTCCACTTTAACAAAAGTTAGAGATCACAGCAGTATTACGGTTAAGATCATGGTCTTGGGGGGGCGCCTGGGTGGCTCAGTCGGTTGGGCATCTGACTTTGTTCGGCTCAGGTCATGATCTCAGTTCGTGGGTTCCAGCCCCACATTGGGCTGTGTGCTGACAGCTCAGAGCCTGGAGCCTACTTCGGATTCTGTGTCTCCCTCTCTCTCTCTCTCTCTCTCTCTCTCTGCCCCCCCCCCCCCCCCCCGGCTCATGCTCTCTCTCTCAAAAATAAACAAACATTAAAAAAAAAAAAAAAGATCATGGTCTTAGACCACAGAAACCCTAGGCCCAAGCCCCACAGGAACTCAGTATTAGCTCCGTGGTACCTCCCACGGCACTCAAATTCCTTCAACCCTCATTTTGTCTTCTCAAGAATAAAGCTAAAAAAAGAGCCTGGACTGTAGGACTCCATGAGGATGGAGTGAAATCCTGCATTTGCCATGTTTGCTATGTGGACCATGTTCAGTCTGGTGCCAGACACTGAGCAAAACGTAACCCCCGTTAGCTCTAATTGTATATCATGAGTTCGTCCCATAACATACATCTGGGACCTAACTAGGAAGTATGTAAACTGGCAGTGTAAGAATGTACATATTAACCCTGGAGGGTATTGAAGAATAAAAAGAACAGTCCATGGGTCACCCGGGTGGCTCAGTCAGTTAAGTGTCTGACTTGGGCCCAGGTCATGATCTTGTTTGTGAGTTCGAGCCCTGCACTGGGCCCTCTGCTATCAGCACAGAGCCTGCTTTAGATCTCTGTCCCCCTCTCTCTCTGTCCCTTCCCCACTTGGGGGTGCGGGGGGGCATGGTCCAAGAGAGGCGTAATGAGCCAACATTAAAGAGGCCACCAGAGTAAGGAGACAAGATAGGTCCCGGGAGATCAGGGGCAGAGACCCCAAGAAGGCCGGATGCCCACGACACAATCAGAAAAGCGTGCCACACGACGAGCTCACACGGTACGGAGTTTAAGTGTCTGCTCTGGAGCCAGAACGCCTGGCCCACATCCTGGCTCACGTCCTGCCTGCACCAAGTGAGCAGATATGGCACAAGTTACTTAGCTGCTCCCATCTCAATCTCGTCTAAAGCACTGACAGGCTCAGCTTCTGCCTCAAAGGCCGCCCTGAAGGCTGAATTGAGACAAGACCTGTAAAACGCCGGGCACAATGCCGGCCCCTGCGGGGCGTTCAGTAAACTGCGGGGCCGTTACCCATTATCCTGATGGTCGCTGCCGTATTTGGAAACTGGGAGCAAAACAGTGACCGTGTAAGGAATATTTTCCCAAGGAACATTTTCCCGTGCTGTGGTTCAGAGGAACCCCCCACGGGGCCTCAAAGAGCGAAGAGGACAATGTCGGCACTTTCATACGCGAATGGCAGGAATGTGAAAGGGGGCACCATTCTGCAGAACTGCCTGGCAGTTTCCAATTGAGCCAACCTGACCCAGAAACATACCAGAGTCCGTTCCTCACAGAAATCAGTGCCTCTCGGCACCGAAACACATGACAAGAATTTCCTCGGCAGCAGGAAGTTGAAAACAACAGCAATGCCTGTCAAGAGGGGAAGGGATAAAGGGCAGTTTTTCACACAATGGGACATCACACTGTATCGACTGTGAAAAACTCCAACTATATGCAACCACATGAAAAGAATCTCACAGACATATTGATGATCAAGAGATAGATATACCGACAGCACACAGTGGGTTCAACACTCAAATCTATGCTGATGGTCTAAACAGGGGCTACCTCACGGAAGGGGCTGTTGAGGGCATGAGACCCTAATAAGGTGCTGGAGATATTCTACAGTGGCCCCCCTTATCTGCGGGGGATCTGTACCAAGACCCCCCGTGGGTCCCTGAAATGACGGGTAGTATCAATCCTGTATATACTATGTTTTGTCCCTGTACATACATACCTAAAGTTTAATTTATACATTTGGCACATAAGAGATTAACAAAAAAACTAATAATAAAATAGAACAATTTTAACAAACGCTGGAATAAAAGTTACACGAATGTGGTCTCTATCCGAAAATATCTTATTGTACGCCACTCACCCTTCTTGTGGTGCTGTGAGATGAGAAAACGCCCACATGAGGAGACGAAGGGAGGTGAATGACGCAGGCGTGTGACACAGCATTAGGCTACTATTGACCTTCTGCTGGTATATCAGAAGGACCATCACCTGCTTTTGGACCGTGGTTGCCCACGGGTAACTGAAACCGCAGAAAGCGAAACCACAGATCAGGGGCACTGTGGTATATATTAGCGTAACGGTGGTGATGTGGGTTTATACGTATACAAAGATTCGTCAAGCTGACCTCTTAAGGCTTTTAAGCAACACAGCATATGAGTTATATCTCATTCAAAAAGTTCAAGAAAATAATCATTAATGGGAGGTATGGAACAAAAATGTAGACATCTCACGCAAGAATGAGACAACTTTGGGGCACCTGGGTGGCTCAGTTGGTTAAGCATCCGACTTTGGCTCAGGTCACAATCTCACTGTTCATGGGTTCGAGCCCCATGTCAGGCTCTGTGCTGACAGCTCAGAGCCTGGAGTCTGCTTCAGACTCTGTGTCTCCCTCTCTCTCTGCCCCTTCCCCCGCTCGTGCTCTGTCTCTCTCTCTCTCTCTCAAAAAATGAATAAACATTTAAAAAAAAAAAAAAAAAGAATGAGACAACTTTTCCAAGATTGGTTATACAGGGAAAGTGGAGTTGATGCCAGTGTGCAGACACGGGAGAGGCATAAGCCTTTGTAATTTACTTTCCCTAAGTGTGAGGCAACCGAGCATATTTTTATGTTGAGCAGAGATTAGATAAAGTTGAAGAGGCAGAAAATACGTGAAGAAGCAAGTGCCCTAAAAAGGTGTGATCTGGACTTAGTGCAGGAACTAAGGTCGAGCTCCACGAGGGGGCAGGATGGGGAGGTTCACACAGAGATTTCTATCCATGTATAAGGGTTGGAGGTCAAGCAACAGAAGAACACAGACGACTTTCACCATGAAAATGTGCTGAGACATCACTGGTGGGTGGGGGGGCCGGCGAAGGTCTAGAACAAGGTCCAAGCGGCTGCGGGAGCCAGTGTGGGAGGCAGCTCAGATCAGAGGCATGCAGCAGACGCAGGGAGACCGGCTGGACTTAGGTGTGTGGGGACAGGTCAGGGGTAGCAGGGGAGGCAGCGGAGACGCGTGCGTGAAATGGACAGGATGTCTGGATGTGGGGGCTGGTGGAGACGGAAGGGTTGAGGAGTGACTTAAAGTGGCACCCAGCCTTCTGACCTGCACGGGAGGTGGGAGGAGAGGGAAAAATCAAGAGCTCCCTCTCAGGCATGGTGAGCTGAAGTGTCTTTTGCACATTCGCAGACGTGAGACCGGGGACAAGGGCGAAGGTGTGGAACAGACTCTGAAGGGCTGAACAGACCAAGGGACCACGAGAGGGGAGAGCCTGGCTCTGCGGTGGCACCAGTCAGCACACCTGATGTCCCGAGGGCCTCAGCGGCCCACAGTTGGGGAAGAGAAGGTGAAGTGTTGGTGAAGTGTTACCTTGAAGCTTAAGCGAACAGGAGGGGTGCTAAGATACGGAGCCCAGGAGTGCTTCTGAGTGTCTAACGGACCCTTGGAGAATGGTGGAGAAGGTGGGAAAGGGTGAGACGCAGAGGACAGCTAGTCTCCTTGCACTTCAGAAGGCAACTTGAACTACTATCGTTATTCACGAGGACTCATACTGTCACATAAGTAGCACTAACAGCTTACCTTTGCTGAGCCATTCGTGCCCTGTAGGTCAGGGCCAGTGTGAACCAGCGTCACATGCAATCTGGTACGTCCTCAAACAATCCAGTGATACAGAAACTATTATTGCTAGCAGTTTTCAGGAGCAGACCACACTCACCAAACCATTGGCTCCTCTCCACGGACACACAGCTCAGCCTCATTTCCCAGAGCCAGGCACCGAAGTGCAGCCAGATCGAATGTGAGGAGAAATAGTGGGTATGACACCCCCCTTTCTTCTCTGATTTCCCCTCTGCTAGCTGGAAGGAGGCAGGACAACCCGAAAGTCTCATGTTGACGACAGGAGGTAGCTGGGTCCCTGAGTAACTGTGTGGCACACAGCTGCAGGTGGACCCACACAGTCCTTCGGTGAGAAAAGTACTTTTCATATGCTGAGCCCCCAAGATTCTGGAATACACCTGTTAGAGCAGCTGGGTTACAGTGGCTGAACTTACATGAAGGCATTGTGAGATGACGCTCCTTTCTTGCGGCCACAGGGTTGTGGCATGTCACAAGTTTTTAAGCCCAAGCAACCAGAGCCAAGAGCCCGAACTTCTTACCTAATAGGCCCCACACCTCCCCAGGAGTGCTGGACATTGTGATGGGGTGCCAGGAACGGGTGGAAAGACCTCAGGTTACAAGGCTCCATGCATCCTAAGCCTTGAGAGAGGCCACAACAGTAAAACTTCCACAAACTCCAGGGACAGTCTACTCTGCCGTCTACAAGCTGCCAGGACCCCCACCTGGCCAGCTGTTGGCACCCACCTGGGCAGTTGCTAGAGGAGAGGCTTCTCTGCAGTGTCCATAACTCTGGGCTCGGCTCCAGTGGGTAGATCTGCTCTGGTTTGGGTAGAGGACAGCCTGTTTACGGAGAAAGAAAGAGGACGTGGAGATTCTGGTGAGAAGAAATAAATCTAGACTGGGACATCAGAATTTGGAGAAGGCCTCAGAATGAAGCTGCTCCCATCCATGCAAATAAAATGATGTGACCTGGAAACCAGCTGCATAAAACACTGTCATTGGGTCCCAAAGACTGTAGACATTAGCATCGGCTCCACAGAATGCACCAATTCCCTTTGATCCCCATCCTGTAGAATCGCAACGCTGTTTAGACCTATCTCCTGAAGGTGCTTTCTAATTAATCCAGTCAGGGGCCTCGACCTCCCTGTGCGTCAGCCAATACCTGGTGAGCTTCGCTGCTACTACTGCCTAATTTACACGAAATATCTGGGGTGAGGCCTGGGCATCAGGAGATTTTAAACACTTCCCAGGATGATGGCACCCCACCTAGTAGGTTCATTTCACCAGTGGCATCTCTAATCATAGACAGTCAGGTAGGCAGAGTGGCTGGGTACTCTGAGCAGAGAGATAGGTTATTCCAGGCAGAAAGACTAGAATGCAAATACAGGAACAATACAGTGACAAATATGGTAAATATTAACCGCTCTGTATCAATACCACTTGGAACGTCTGTTTTTTTTCTAAATGCTCCAATTATAAGACAGAGATGGTCAGAATGGATAAAAAAATAAGACCCAACTATAGATCGTCTATAAAAAACCCACTGTAAAGGGGCGCCTGGGTGGCGCAGTCGGTTAAGCGTCCGACTTCAGCCAGGTCACGATCTCGCAGTCCGCGAGTTCGAGCCCCGCGTCAGGCTGTGGGCTGATGGCTCAGAGCCTGGAGCCTGTTTCCGATTCTGTGTCTCCCTCTCTCTCTGCCCCTCCCCCGTTCATGCTCTGTCTCTCTCTGTCCCAAAAATAAACGTTGAAAAAAAAAAAAATTAAAAAAAAAAAAAAACCCACTGTAAATAAAAAGATACATGTTGAAAGTAAATGGATGGAGGAAAATATACTAATACGTTATCAGAATACGCTAACACTAGTCAAAAGAAAGCAGGCAGACCTGTATTAATTTCAGACAGAGCTGACCTCAAAGCAAGGAAAATTACCAGGGATGAAGAAAGCATTATGTAATGATAAACGGGTTAGTTTGCTAAGAAGACATAAAATTCCTTAATCTGTATGTGTCTGCCATCAAACTATATGAGGCAAAATCTGATAGAATGACAAGGAGAAATAGATGAATCCCCTATCAAAGTTGGAGACTACACTACTCCTCTACCAGAAATGGACAGATCCGGGGAGCCTGGGTGACTTAGTTGGTTGAGTGTCCGACTCTTGGTTTCTGCTCAGGTCATGATCTCGCAGTTTCATGATTTTGAGCCCCGTGTCAGGCTCTGCGTTGCCAGTGTGAAGCCTGCTTGAGATTCTCTCTCTCTGCCCCGCTGTCTCTCTCCCAAAGTAAATAATACATAAACTTAAAAAAAAAAAAAAAGTAATAGATCCAACAGGCAGACAATTAATAATGCCATAGTTGAACTGAACAATCCCATCAATTACCTGGATATAACTGACATCTGTAGACTACTGCATCCCAAAACAGAATACACATTCTTCTCTCACATGGGACATTCACCATAACAGATCATATTGTGGGCCATAAAACACACCTTAACCAAAATTTAAAAAGAACAGAAATCATATAATGTCTGCTCTCAGACCACAAAGTAATTAACTAGAAATTAATAACAGAAAGAGAACTGGAAAATCCCCAAATAGGTAAAGATCAAACAGCACATTTTTAAATAACACGTGGGTCTAAGAAGCAATCTCAAGAAAGTAAAAAATATTTTGAACTAAATGAAAACCAAAATAGAGGATGCCTCTGTAGCTCAGTTGGAAGAGCATGTGACTCTTGATCTTGGGGTCATGAATTTGAGCCCCATGTTGAGTGTAGAGATTACTGAAGAAAAAAAACAACAAAAAACTTCAAACCAAATAAACATAAAAAAATAAAAAATACAACTTAGCAAAATTGTGGAACGTAGCAATGCAGTGCTTAGCAGTAAATTTATAACATAGAAATATCTTTTTAAAAGAAAGATCTAAAGTTAATTATATAAATTTCCACCTTAGGAAACTAGAAGAACAAATTAAGTGCTAAGTAAACACTACAAAAGAAATAAGAATTAGAGCGGAAATTAAACTGAAAACAGAAAATAGAGAAAATCAACAAAACAAAAATCTGGTTCTCTAAAAAGATCATTAAAATGGATAAGCCTCTAGCCAGGCTAACTGAAAAAAAAAAAAATGAGAGAGAACACAAATTACAGATCCTATGGACATTAATAGGATATTAAAAGGGGTGCCTGGGTGGCTCAGTTAGTTAAGTGTCTGACTTTAGTTCAGGTCATGATCTTGTGCTTTGTGAGTTTGAGCCCCACATTGGGCTCTGCTAACAGCTTGGAGCCTGGAGCCTGCTTCAGATTCTGTGTCTCCCTCTCTCTCTGTCCCTCCCCTGCTTATGCTCTGTCTCTGTCTCTCAAAAATAAACAAACATGAAAAAAAATTTTTTTAAAGGACTTTAAAAGAATACCATCAACCACTCTATGCTCACAAATTCAATAACTGAGATGAATGCACCAATCACTTGAAAGACACAATCTGCTAAAACTCACACAAGAAGAAACAGACAATCCGAGTAGGTGTATATCTATTAAGGAAATTGAATCAAAAGTTAATAACCTTCCAAAAAACAAAGCACGAGGCCCAGTTGGGTTCACTGGTGACTTCTACCAAAACCTGAAAGCAATTCCCTACAATCTCTCCCAGAGACAGAAGCAGACGGAATATTTCCTAATTCAATATGTAAGGCCAGCATTACCTAATATCAAATAAAGACATCACAGAAAAGTATACACAATATGTCTCATAAACATAGATGAAAAAAAAAATCCTCCACAAAATATTAACAAATCAAACCCAACAGTGTATAAAGAGATGATATATCACAACCAAGTGGGATTTATCCCAGATATACAAACCCGACTCAAAATTTAAAAATCAATTAACATAATCCATCACAGCAACAGGCTAAAGAAGAAAAATCACACAATCATATTGATAATGCAGAAAAGCATTTGATAAAATCCAACATCCATACATGTTTCAGAGTTTAAAAAAAAAAAAAAAAAACCTCTGGGGAGGCTGTGTGACTCAGCTGGTTAAGTGTCTGACTCCTGACTTTGGCTCAGATCATGATCTCAGTTAGTGGGATCGAGCCCTGCATCTGGCTCTGTGCTGACAACACAGAGTCTGCTTGGGATTCTCTGTCTCTCTCCCCCACTCGTGCTCTCTCTCTCTCTCTTTCTCTCGAAATGAATAACTAAATTTAAAAAAATACATAAGAAAAAAAAGAACTCTAAGCAAAAGCGGAATGGAGGGAAATTTCCTGAACTTGATAAACATCTACAAAAATACTGGAAGTATTAGGTAATGTGACAAGAAAATGTAATAAGACAAAAAAAAAGGTACACATAACTTTACCATAAGATCCAGCAATTGCACTCCTTGGTATTTCCCCAAAAGTCCACATAAAAGCTTACACATGGATATTTACAACAGCTTTATAGTTAATTGCCAAAATTTGGAAGCAACTGAGACTTTCTCCAGCAGGTAAATGGATACACTGTGGTACACCTAGAAAATGGAGTATGCAGCACTAAAAATAAATGAGCTATCAAGCCATAGAAAGACACTGAGAAACCTTAAATGCACATTACTAAATGAAAGAAGTCAATCTGAAAAGGCTACATACTGTATGATTCCAACTACAAGATATTCTGGAAAACACAAATGGGGATAGTAAAAAGATCAGGGGTTAATGAAGGGGAGCAGGAGAAGGGACGAATAGGCAGAGCAAAGAGGATTTTTAGCACAGTGAAAATACTCTGCATGATACTATAATGATGGAAACGTGTCATTTCACATTTGTCCAAACCCACAGAATGCACAACACAAGGAGTGACCCCTAATGTAAACTATGGACTTTCAGGGACTATGAGGTCAGTGTAGGTTCACTGACTGTAACAAAAGCACCACTCTGGGAGAAATGTTGATAATGTGGGAGGCTGTGCAGGTGTGGAGGAAGGGGGTTTATGGGGAATCTCTCAATTTTGCTATGAACCTGAAATTGCTCTTTAAAAAGTCTTCAAAAAAAAAACCAAAAAAAAAACCAACTAGGGGCACCTGGGTGGCTCAGTCAGTTAAGTGTCTGACTCTGGATTTTGGCTCAGGTCATGATCTCACGGTTTTCAAGTTTGAGCCCCAAATCATGCTCCATGCTAACAGTGTGAAGCCTGCTTAGGATTCTCTCTCTCTCCCTCTCTCTGCCCCTCCCCAACTCTCTCAAAAATAAACTTAAAACAAAACACTAATATTTATAGGATGTAACCATATCCCAAGGGACTGTGCCAAGCAATTTAAATGCAGTATGTTCTTAAAACATAGTATTAAATTTATGTACTAACTTAGAAAATAAATGACATATTTAAAATATTGAGCCTTGGGTCCCTGGGTGGCTCAGTCAGTTGGATGTCTGATTCTTGATTTCGGCTCAGGTCATGATCTCACCAGTCATGAGTTTGAGCTCCACGTCGGGCTCCATGCTGACGGGGTGGAACCTGCTTAGGATTCTCTCTCTCTCCCTCTCTCTCTGCCCCTCCTGTGCTCTCTTTCTCAAAATAAATGAATAAACTTCACAAAAAGATAAAATGAAATATTGAGGCTTTTCACTCAAAAGTGTCTTCATTGAGCGAAGTCTTTTTTAGGTCCTAAGCAAAGGATTCTGTTGTTCTTCCAGCGAACATAAAAAATTCTAATTTAGGATTTCCTTACAGCCTCCACACGAAGTAAACACTGTGACTGGCACCATTTATAGATGAAGAAACCGAGATCAGGCAGATTTGCTGAAACCGTGGAACTGGTAAATGGCTGAGCCAAGGTGGATCAGGGTCTGTGTAGTCGTGTCTGGCATCTGGCCTCTTTGACTACAAAGCTATACAATACTGTTCCAGAAGATGCTGAGTCCAAGTATGAGGGTGAAGACCAGACAATGAGAACAATGATGACATGAGAACAGTACTGGCGGCAGCGAGGGTCACAATCGCTAAAGCCGCACATCGCAAGGTATCACCAGACACTGTTGTGAGCCATTTGACCCTCACGACAGCCCTGTGAAGCAGAGGTGCTATATTACTTCATTTTAGCTGAGATTACGAGGCACAGAGCGGTTCAGTACCCGGTCCAGAAACACAGAGCTCATAAGCCACAGAGCGGGGACTGAACAGTAAGGGTCTGGCACCAGACCCCAGTCTCCTAAGCACTATACGAAGAAGGAAGCAGCCGTGTGGGGCCAGCAACCTCAGCCCAGGGAGGCTGAAACAGTGACAGGGGGATGTGAGCAGGAGGCCTCGATCCTCAGGAAACACGGGCCAGAGAGAGAGACAGACTTGATGACGCTAGACAGCGCTTCAGGAACCACTAAAAACAAAAAATTGGGACTCCCACTCAGTCGTGTGGTCAAATAGGGACGCTTGCACAGACATAAACGGCATCTATTCTCCTCAACATTTCACAAAAGAAAGAACCTGTGCCACCAAAAACTGCAGGAGAGCTTTTCGCAACGAAGAGGGGTCTTTTAAACTGAACAGATTAAGCTTTAGAGGGACTCGTTGCAGTGGCCCTATTTTCCTCACTTGCCGAAGATGGCATGTCGGGAGAATTAAACGAATGAAGAGGAACAGTATCCACATACAAAAAGAGCAGAGACACGGAACATGGGGCCTCACACCGCAAGGACTGGGCGACCGCTTCCTGCTGCCAAACAGCTGTGGCAGAAAAAAACCACTGTGAAAAGACAGAGACACAAGCAGACCCACGGAGAGGTCAGGACGAAAGCCCCGGAAGCCAGGGCATAATAGTGCTTCTCGAAGTTGCTGGATCAGTCCCTCAAGGGGCCCAGCTGGCATTCCTTCCTGTGGGTTCCGTGAGACACCCCCATTTCCTCCCAACACACCCTTCTTTGGCTGTGACCAAAAGCCAACTATGTTCTCGCCTCACCCTCCCTCCCACACAGAAGAGCAGGCAGGAAGAGGGGAGTCTAGAAAATCACCGAAGCTGTGGGGAGGAGGGAGGCAGGCTACAGAGGCCTTCTCGACCAGCCAGGCCTGGAGCCAGAGAGTGGAGGGAAGGAGGTGATGGGTCTCCCACACGGCAGGAGGAGGGAGGCCTCACCCAGAGAGACCAGGAGCCTGCAGGTTTCCAGCATCACCTCCTGGTACAAGATCCTCTGGGCCGGGTCCAGCTGCCCCCACTCCTCCTGGGTAAAAGTCACGGCCACATCATCGAAGGTCACCAGCATCTGAAAAGTCAAATAGAGGCAGCTGTGTTTGTCCTAGGGCTACTGACGGGAACCAGAGCCCATCTCTCTTGATGGCAAGGGAGCAGAGAGACCAAACGGCCGTTGAGGGTTGAGCTCTGTGCTGGCCTCAAGGACTCCGAGATGCTGGTTTGCCTTGATTACAGCAGCGTGGGAGCCAGGAGCCTCCCACGTGGGAGCCCAGGGAGAATGATGCAAGGTCAGGACCTTCCTGTGTGGACTGTGAGACACAGCATGGCAAGGGCTCCGAGACGCCAGACGAATGGGAGAGAGCACTGAAAACAGCAGCAATGATAATTACAGAATAATCCCCGAGACTCACTGGTCTCCATAGTGTGCCTGCCTCGTGCAGACGCTCTGCCTGTCTCCTTAAAGGGAACAAAAGTCATACTCCTGAGGTGTGAATCCTCTTAAAATCAACACTTGCCTGGCAAGTGTTACTTGGGAGCCTCAATTCCTGGGTCAATACAGTAATTGTCACTCGGTGGTAGTAGTTTTGAAAATTAATGAAAAAAAGATATTCGTAAAAGAAGCACTGGACGACTGACCACAGCCTGAGGTCGTATCATTATCACCCTCATGCCAGTCAGGGCCCTAAGTTTACACGTGGTATAAGCAGAGGCAGGATTTGAACTGAGGTCCCTCTGGTCTACGGTCTAACTGCACAATCTTGACACTCCTCCATTAGCAAAGGAGTTAATGCAGATGTGAAGCATTTCACATAAATACCCAGTCACACTCATTTCGGCAAACATTGAACATAATTTCTGTGGACAAGGGCAGAGGAGCGAGCTCATCATCAGCCACCTTACAGGACAGTCATCTGAGGTGGTGGCACCTGCTTGGGAAGTGGCAGGGCCTGGATCAGGTGCCAATGCCTTCTGCTCCTCAGACTGCTAGGGAGAATCCACAATGAGCCATTGTTTCTTTTTCCTACTGGAGTCTTCTTTCCTTTCCTTTGGCGACTCTGCCGGAACTCAAACCCGCCTGCCTGGGTCCTCACGGCACCCATCCCTAAGGAAAGACTACTTCAGGCCCAGAGAACGGAAGCTGCTGAGGACGATGCAAGCAGGCTGCGGCCATGAGAACAGCCTCCGGTTTACCACTGTCTGTCCTGGCAGAGTGTATGATGGAACGGTCAGCAAATGATCACAGAGGCTGGCCCTCCCAGGGTAGGGCTCGACAGATGGGGACGGGGGGCCATGGAAATCACACAGGTCTTCTGGGGACTCCTGAAACAAATATACCTTTTTTGTCCACACGCTTCCACCTGCTGAAATGCCATATTCCCACCTTCCGCCCAAACTGCCTACTCCAAGGAAGCCTGCTTGGCTTGCAATGTATCCCTATACGCGTTTTGTACAGAAGGGGGTACAAATACAGGCTGTGGTGGCTGACACACTGATTGTTTCTGCTACTTAAGAGCAGCAGTGAGGGGCATCTGGGTGTCTTCCGGTTGAGTGTCTGACTTCAACTCAGGTCATGATCTCCAGGTTTGTGAGTTTGCGCCCCACATCTGGCTTGCTGCTGTCAGCGCGGACCCCACTTCGAATCCTCTGTCCCCCTCTCTGCCCCTCCCTGGCTCGCACTCTCTCTCTCAAACATAAGTAAAACATTAAAAAGAAAGAAGAGCTGCAGTGAATTTGGGCAAATAACTGAACTCTCTAAGCCTCAAGTTGTTTTCATGCAAAACAGCAATAATAACAGAACTTAACTCAGAGGAGGTGAGGATTAAAAGAGGTGAAATGTTAGGTCTGCCCTTCAACCCACAGCAAAAATTAACCAAGGCCAGCGATTATGGTTCCTCTGCCACTGTTCTCTCTTTGCTCCCACAACATCCCAGACATATTCAACCAGGAACCCTTATTTAATTTTGCCAGGTTTCCTACACAAAAATGCCAGATGATGGGCAAGCAGGGAAGGGGCCACTTCGGCCTGAACTGCTGGGACAGTTCTGTCCAAATGCGTGACATCTGAGCAGAGGCCAGCAGGATGTGAGAGGAAGACCCCTCCCCTCCCTCCCGCCAGAGTCAAAGGGGCAGAATCGCGGGCACAGGGCAGGGCAAGGACAAGGGCTGGGGGATGAACTCAGCATGGTCAGGCTGGTGTCCGGAGAACCGCGCCCCCGGGGAAGAAGGCAAGGTCGAGGAGGTCGGCGGGAGGGCCGGGTGGGCACCTGCGGGTCCCCGGGCGGGCTGGATCTGTGAGTGACGGACGCCCGCGGAAGGAAGCATCACTTTCACCTTCCCGGCACTGACCAAACATTTGTCGGAACTCCGGCACTGCCGCAGGACTACGGACAATAAAACGACAAGCTAGCGACGCGCGCTGTACACAAACGACAGGAAGAATAGGCAAGCGAACGGCTTCCTAGCCTCCGGCTGCCCAGGAGCCCTCTCCGCAGCAGACAGGCTGCAATACCCACAGCGTCGTCCACTCACCCGCGCAGGGGCCATCCACGCCGCCGCCATCGTGGGACCCTGTGCACAGAGCGGGGCCCGGGGAGGGGGTGGCGGCCGAGGAGCCCCAGAGCGGGGCGACCTCGGCTGACGGTCTCACTCCCAGCCTCAGTTCCCCCGCTGTGAAGCGCGCTCGAGGCCCAGGGCTGCAGGGACAGCAGGCGCTCACGTGACACCCCGTTATAGAGAATGAGGGGCGGGTATCAGGCTCGTACAAGGACGCAGAGGTAAGACCCACGCTCCACACCGCCTTCTCCGCTCGCGCCTCATAAAAGCGCCCTGCCCACCACTGCTCGAAGCCGCACAGACCGGTACGACCCACCCGGCACCGGCGGATGACGTTAGCCTCCACGGAGCAGGAAGTCCCGCCCCCGCCGGGGCGGGCCGCAGGAAACGCCCCTGTCCTGGGCTGTCATTGGCCCAGCGCGCGCGCGGACACGCGGTGTACAGCCTTCTGGGAATTGTGGTTTTCTCCCTGAAAGCTGCGGCGTTGGGGAGCTTCCCGAGCCTGTCCCCTCCAGTGGAAGAGTGCGCGAGGCCGAGTACCGCCTCAGACCTGCATCTTCACAGTGGGGCCGAGGGACGGGCGCGAAACGGTCCCTCACGTGCCCGGGGAAATCGAGGCTCCGGGGCCCGGACGTCCGCCCGGGGTCCGGGCACGTGACACGTCGGGGACCGAGGTCTTCGGCTTTGCTCGGGACTTCCCTGTGCTCCTCACCTCCTCGCGATCCTCCTGGAGGGAGCCGGGGACACAAGCCTTAAGAGTAGCGAGCGCCAGGACGCGGACGCCAGAAGCCCTCCCTCCCACACGGCGCATGGCATCGCCTGGCTCCTCGCGGGCTCTGTCCAGCACCAGCTGCACGTGCTGTGGGGCCTTGACGCCCGCTGGTGAGCGATTCCGGAGGTGGACGCAGAGGTCGAGCACCGGCACTTTACCTGTGTCTCATCGCTGGCCCAGGGGTCGTGCATGGATCTGCAAATTCGGGAGTTGTTAGCGAACAGGGTTATCTCCAGTCTCAAGAAAAGCCTGAGAACAGAGAAAGGAATGGGCAGGGGCGAACCCAGAACCAACCCAGCATTAAATAGGTGCAGACAGGGGCGCCTGGGTGGCGCAGTCGGTTAAGCGTCCGACTTCAGCCAGGTCACGATCTCACGGTCCGTGGGTTCGAGCCCCGCGTCGGGCTCTGGGCTGATGGCTCAGAGCCTGGAGCCTGTTTTCGATTCTGTGTCTCCCTCTCTCTCTGCCCCTCCCCCGTTCATGCTCTGTCTCTCGCTGTCCCAAAAAAAAATAAATAAACGTTGAAAAAAAAATTTTTTTAAAGAAACCAAGTCATGTTAGGAATCCTAACAATCCTTCGAGAATATATTACAAAAAACTTAAAAGTCATCGTTGGTTACTTGTGTGTGTGTGTGTGTGTGTGTGTGTGTGTGTGTGTGTGTTTTCTCGTGACAAGGTGAGAAAATAAAACGCAGCTTCCAATGAATATACACACAGTTATAAAAATGGAAACAGGGTGTGTATTTGACCCTGCTGTTCTGTCGCATTTACTAAACACATCACCATGGAGTAGACCTCCACATTATTTTCCCCCCATGTGTAAAAAAGGGAATCACAACACACAGATTTCTTTCTTTTTAAATGCTTGTTTACTTTTGAGAGAGAGACAGAGCAAGCAAGGGAGGGGCAGAAAGAGAGAGAGAGAATCCCAAGCACCCTCTGTGCTGTTAGCCCAGTGTGGGGCTTGATCTCACGAACCAAGAGATCGTGACCTGAGCCGAAATCCAGCCAGAGACTTAACCGACTGAGCTACCCCGGCACCCCAACACACATATTTCTTGTAAGTACTTATGATTATTTGTTTTTTAAAGAAACAAGAATTAGTAGTGCTCTTACATAAATGGGTACAGGGAGATACGAGAAAGCTTCCTACAGAATTCCGAGTAACATATAGATCGCCTTATTTCAGATGGTGGAGTTTGATTCCCTTGAACTGGCTGGACTTAGTGACTAAGGATGAAAAGAAGAAAAGGGTAAGTTGACAGCAGAGGAAATGGGTAGACACCACCCTTACCGAGTGAGCAAGGTTAGCAGCATTAGTGATGTCCTGTTGACACCATGTACCACATAGTATGATGCAACAAAACTGTTCACTACTGTGATGTCCTTCCCCCAGACTCACCACTTTACTCATAAAAAAATCAGATAAGTGCAAATTGAGGAACATTGTATAAAATATCCAATGAAAACTCATCAAAAGTGTTGGGATCATGAAAAACAAGTGTAACAAAGTAACTTGATTAAGTGCAACTTGGTGTCCTGGAATGGGATCTTGCAACACAAGGACATTAGTGGAGGAAAAAAAATGGTAAAATCCAAATAATTTGTAAACAATGTTATATCAATGTCAATTTCTTAGCTTTGACAAATGTACCATGTATCTGCATAATACATGAGGTGAAGCTGGGGTGGAAGTTATATATAATGGGAAATACATACTTGCCACTTTACAGTAAATCTAAAATTATTTAAAAATAAAAATTTAAAAATAAAAAAGAGCAAGGAGGGACTTCTAGCTTGACAACAGGAGTAGTTATGTGGACTCATTCCCTAGTGAAACTGGTGGGAAAATTTTAAGCGAACAAAAACCAAAACATACAAGATTTAATATCTCTGGAAATGGATGTACAACAACAAGGTTATACAACGAATGAAGAACATTTATTCAAGATGATCTGTAATTCTGTAAAAACAGTGCGAGTCTGCGGTTTTTGAACTGAGACATTTAATCTCCTTCAACCTTCCCAGTTCAGGGAGATGGAAAATCCACTACAGTGGTGCAGATGAGAGTGCAGGGATCCCTCACTCCCAACTCCCACTCGGAGAGTTATCTTCCAGGAGGGCCAGGAGGTCAGCATCTCTCATCCTGCCCCCAGCTACTTGTTGTTAAGGTGAAGTTCCTGGCCAGTATGGTCCCCAGAGGTCTCTTTTAGCAGGTCGCCACTTCTAGGCTGGAGGTTCCGCTTTGGGCACCATGCTTCTGAGAATACTGGTCCACTCTCATTTTTGTGCCAGCTGAATGGAAGGATTTCCACACTCCGAGACAGCAGCTGAAAAGAGTTGAGGCCACTTCCCACTCACCCCACCTCAAATGGGGGTGACAGACAGAAGTGGGACATTGTCCCCACTCCCAGTTCAAGAGTGCTGACTCAGTCATTTTGCTCTGGGGAAGCAGAGAACCTGGGAAGAGAAATTTGGGAGTAGCCACCCTGGGGAAGAACAAATATCCAACAACATAGGAACCCAAGAAGCTTGAATACTTTTGGTTCAGGCTGTAGAGCAATTTCCCCCAGAACTTTGCTGAAAGCAGTTCTGGAACTCTGTCCTTGAACCCCGTGAATGGTCTCTGTAGCTCTCTGTCGGTGGGAAAACTCACCAACTCCCAGATTTTTCCTGGCCAGGAATGTGTTATGTGCCATGACCCTGGAATTCTGTAATCTGCTTCGTGTTCGTCCCCTGTCATTTTAGGGGGAATAGTCCTCTAACAGGTGTCCACTCCAGTCAGCTCTTCCTTCCATTCCTTGTAGAATCTCTCCTGTTCTCTTGAAACCAGGAGCACAAACATACCTTTTTTTCCCCCAATGTTTATTTATTTTTGAGAGAGGGACAGAGAGAGAGGGAGACACAGAATCCAAAGCAGGCTCCAGGCTCTGAGCTGTCGGCAGAGCCCAATGTGGGGCTTGAACTCACAAACTGCGAGATCATGACCTGAGCTGAAGTTGGATGCTTAACTGACTGAGCCAGCTAGGTGCCCCAGGAGCACAAACATATCTTACTCTCAAACAATGACTCTTACCCAGGGACTACAGTTCCCTGTGAGTCACAGGCTAGTTCCTGGGAGCATAGAAAGGGAACGAGTAGATCAACAACCAATAGTCCTAACAATGGTGCCAAGGGACCAGGAGCATTTAGTAGCCTAATGGTAAAATCCACTCAACATTTGCTCTACAGATACTTCCAAGAGAAGCTGAGAGAAGGCACTTTGCAAAATGCTGTGAAGGATATAGTGTTGAGTCACTCACACCTGGATTGTCAACAGATGGTCCAGGGTGATGAGACTCAGTTCATGTCAACCATTACCTCCTCACAGAGGTTTCTCCATATCTCTCAATTTTAAATTAGTCCTCCACCCCAACATCACTCTTCTCTCTTGTCCCTCATAACGATTTGAAAAAAATATATATATATAGACATATATTTGATCACTATTTATTGAGTGCCCATTTTTTGGACAGGCACTGCCCTACACAATGGGGACACATATATACCAAAAAATAATGCATTCCTGTTCTAGAGGATCTTTCATCGTAACAACTGATAGTTTAAAAACAAGAACAAGGAAAAACCTAAACAATATAGGTTGGACGGGGGGAGTGCTGTGGAAACAGGAAAGTGTAGAGCAGATGAGCAATCGTGGGAGAGTAGAATGAAAGCAGTTTTGCAGCACTAAGTAACATGGTTGGGACAAGTCTAATGAGACATTTATTATCTAAGCACAGACTCTGAGGAGGGAAGGAGCCCTTATCTGAAGAAACAGGGTGTCACAAAGAGAACACCTACGACAAGGACATTGAAGGCGGAGAGCCCTGGGAGCCTGAAGAGGGGCAAGAATGTGGCCAGAGCTGCACCTGCAGGGGTTCGAGTGAGAGGAGAGGAGCCAGAGAGAGAGATGGAGACGCTGTGCTGCCTTGGACTACACAGGAGGTTGGAATACACTTCCTGCGTGCTCTAGACTGTACCCAGGGACTGGCTGATCTCGTGCAGTAGCATACACAGACCTGAAAATGATTATCATGAAGGAAGTTTATTCCTACAGATCCATAGGCTCAGGACGCAGGGCACATGATTCAGGGTCTCCTGGAGACCAGGATGGGTCAGGAGGCAGAAGTGGAGGACAAAATGTGGTTCCGAGCTTTTGTATTTTGCACAAAGGAAAGGCAAGGCAGGGCAGGGGAGACAGCTTAGGATTGGCTAGTTTGAATACTATTAGCAGGCTTTAGAGCAGGAGGGCTGTCCTGATTTGTCTGGTCCCAGGATCTGGGATGATCCGCACAGAATACAGTTTCCTGAAGTGAAAGAGCCAGAAGGAGGAGGTGGTTCCCCTTAGTGTCTTTGTATTGTCTAATTTGCATATGAAAGGCAAGTCCACACAAGTAGTTTCCTACCTCTAAGGACTGGTTATCCTGGGAGGAGGTCGCCTGCCTGCCATGAGCAAGGCCCCAAATTTAGAGCATCAAGAATACAGACAAGCAAATCCCCGCTGTGAAATGGGTAGTTATGGCAGGGTTTTAAGTAAAGTATTGATGTCATCTGATTTATGTTGCAAAAAGATTACTCTGGGTGCTGCATGGGAGTTAGGCTATGGAAAGGGGAGGAGAGGGGGAAGATCTGTTGGAAAGTTCTCACTGCATTCCCCGTGGGTAAGGATGATGATGTAAGGTGGTGACAGCGGGGGTTGTTTATCACACACACTTGATCAGAAAGGAAAAGTAACCAAATTAGTACAAAAATATGGACATGACAAAACTACCCAAAACAATCTACATATTCAATGCAATCCCTATCAAAATAACACCAGCATTCTTCACAGAGCGAGAACAAACAATCCTAAAATTTGTATGGAACCAGAAAAGACCCCGAATAGCCAAAGCAATCTTGAGAAAGAAAACCAAAGCAGGAGTCATCACAATCCTGGACTTCAAGATGTATTACAAAGCTGTAATCATCAAGATAGTATGGTACTGGCACAAAAACAGACACTCAGATTAATGGAACTGAATAGAGAATCCAAAAATGGACTCACAAACATATGGGCAACTCATCTTTGACAAAGCAGGAAAGAATATCCAATGGAATAAAGACAGTCTCTTCAGCAAGTGGTGCTGGGAAAACTGGACAGCAACATGCAGAAGAATGAAACTGAACCACTTTCTTACACCATACAGAAAAAATAAACTCAAAATGGATGAAAGACCTAAATGGAAGACAGGAAGCCATCAAAATCCTCGAGGAGAAAGCAGGCAAAAACCTCTTGGATCTTGGCCACAGCAACTTCTTACTCAACACATCTCCGGAGGCAAGGGAAACAAAAGCAAAAATGAACTATTGGGACCTCATCAAAATAAAAAGCTTCTGCACAGCGAAGGAAACAATCAACAAAACTAAAAGGCAACCGACAGAATGAGAAAAGATATTTGCAAATGACATATCAGATAAAGGGTTAGTATCCAAAATCTATAAGGAATGTATCAAACACCCAAAAAACAAAAAATCCAGGGAAGAAATGGGCAAAAGACATGAATAGACACTTCTCTAACGAAGACATCCAGATGGCCAACTGACACATGAAAAAATGCTCAACATCACTCATCAGGGAAATACAAATCAAAACCACAACGAGATACCACCTCACACCTGTCAGAATGGCTAACATTAACAATCCAGGAAACAACAGATGTTGGCAAAGATGCAGACAGAGCAGTTCTCTTTTGTACTGCTGGTGGGAATGCAAACTGGTGCAGCCACTATGGAAAACGGTATGGAGTTCCTCAAAAAATTAAAAATAGAACCACCATATGACCCAGCAATTGCACTACTAGGTATTTATTCAAAGGACACATGTATGCTGTCTCAAAGAGACACATGCACCCCAATGTTTATAGCAGCACTATCAACAATAGCCAAAGTATGGAAAGAGCGCAAATGTCCACTGATGGATGAATGGATAAAGAAGATGTGGTATATATATACAATGGAGTATTACTCGGCAATCAAAGGAATGAAATCTTGCCATCTGCTACTACATAGATGGAACTAAAGGGTATTATGCTAAGCGAAATTAGTCAGAAAAAGACAAATATATGACTTCACTCATATGAGGACTTTAAGACACAGGACAGATGAACACAAGGGAAGAAAAGATAATATAAAAACAGGGAGGGGACAAAACATAAAAGACTCTTAAGTATGGAGAACAAACAGAGGGTTACTGGAGGGGTTGTGGGAAGGGTGATGGGCTAAATAGGTAAGGAGCATTAAGGAATCTACTCCTGAAATAACTGTTGCGCTATATGCTAATTTGGATGTAAATTAAAAAAACTTTTTTAAAATATGGACATGAACATAATGGTTTCACAGTATGGATTGTTATTTTAATCCATCCATACCCTACACTGCCTCCTTCAAATGGTTATTAGCACATTTCTGATGACACTACCGTTTTCCTGTCACAGAAATACTTCACTACATAGAGATGCTCAGGCTGATAGCACCGTTTTGGTCACAGAGCCTAGGCCAGGGGCCAGCAGGGCGGACTGAGCAGAAATGCGCCAACTGAACAGGCTTTGGCTGCTCAAGTGCTACACATCCCAGAGGACCGGCCCCTGACCAGCTCTGGGAAGACAATCTAAGTGCTTAACATCTGGCCTGGGAAGTGATCTTACGCCTGAATCTGCAGGCCCCGCTCGCTGCATCCGTTTGACCAGATGATTGACGCGGACGGTGCGACTCACGGGGAATGGTGGCTTTTGTAGGCCTGAGGCTCTGGGACACACTGTATCTCTGCCTTCTGCGGACCCCGGAGTACCCACGGTCAGTTGCGAAGGTGCAGCGTGCCTCAGTAAGAAACCCCGGCATTAAAGCTTCGGTGAGCTTCCCTCATTGGCGATGCCTGAACATACTGTCACACCTTTGCCGAAAGAATTAAGCCTTGTGTGATTGTGCCGGGACGGGACACCTGAACGCTGGTGCTCAGTCTCCCTGGACCTTACCCTTTAGTGACCTTGCCCTGTGTCCCGCGCTGTCACAGGCAGGAACCGTGTTACAGCTGTTCTGAGTGAAGCACATCCTCCCAGCACACCATCAAGCCTGAAGGTGGCTCTGGGGAGCAGAGAACAGTATGGACCCGTGCCATGATCTAGAAGCACGTTCCGGTCAAGGCTTGCCGAGGAAATGCTATTTGAGATGAGAGGTGAGGGATAAGCGTGCCCTCGCTGGGCAAAGTGGGGAGGAAGAGCCCATGGCAGGCGGAGGAGTGAAGGGAGACAGGGAGCGAAAAGAGGCCAGCGTCGTGCAAGAGGTAGTAAATGAGGCCCGCCCCCCACCAGGGAGGGCCCCGTGGATGGGCCACGTGAAGGATTCGGGGTTTACCCCAGGAGTGGAGGGGAGTCGTGGAACGTTTTAGGGGGAGGGGGCGGGGGAGCAGCCCGTGACCAAATCGGAGCCGGATCTCTGGCGTCAGTGTGGACACAGGTGGACCCAGCTGGAAAAGCAGGAGCCGAGGTGTCAGGTGACGTCTGCAGGCAGCAGGCAGCGGATCGCAGAGCCACGAGCTCCCCGGCGGGAAAACTTCACAGCGCAGACACGCGCTTGACACACGCATACCAGAAACGGAAGCGGAATAAATAGGGACTCGAAACTAGTCACCCAGCGCTCGGAGCGAGGTCAGGAGGCGCAGCAGGCAGCCCTACTAGAGGGCCCGGGCTCTGGACTCCGCTCCAAGAGGACAAAACGACTCGCCCGTCTACAGTCTAGCGCAGACCCTTCAGTTGTGACACGTGTAACCTACCTGTGAGCAAGCAGGTCGTTAGCCCTCACAACTCAAGGGTGACATCGTGGAGCCTTCCAGAGGCACCCCCGCCCCGCATCCCACAGCGGAGACAGGAAAGGCCGCCTGTGAGAACAGAGGGAGCCGCACACGCCCCCGAGGCCAGCTTCCCAAGGTCTCCAGCATCACGCCTGTAGGGCGCCCTCCCAGCTGGAGCCCGAGGCTCCCACCGCCTCCCACTCACACGGACACATACGTCACCTTGACGAAGCCTGCCAACACCACAGTCTTTAATCTCAAGTTATGCGCATTTAATGATGCAGAGATCGTGACCACATAGTTGATTTGCTTTTTGAAGCCAAAGGCTACAAGTTTCAACAGCGGGAACAAAGAATAAATATGAAATCACTGACAGATGTGCAATGGAAATACATAGCATTGACCTGGCCATTAGGTCTTTGTTGAAATCAAGGCAAAAGAGGGAATATTTGTAAGTCATATCACCTGAGGCCGTATCTATACGGAGACAAGAGCCTTTCTCACCAGTCTCTGTACTTTGTAATCACTAAATCAAACCCTCCTTTGTGAGAATATCCACTGTGACTTCGTTTATGTGTATATAAGCCTTCAACTCAAAGCTAGGACTTCTTTGGAGCACACTGTATTTGTTTAATGCTTATAAAAGGTATTTGAGTTTACTCAGCTTTTTAGTACCATTCATGTCACTGTGAAGAAGAGTTAGTAGAACAGGCCCAAGGCCACTGTCCTTTAGTCAAAGGAAAACTTTGTCAAAGGACAACTTTGCCAAAGTTTGCCCTTGACTGGAGCTTGGGACCTTGTATTTCAGGAGGTTTCCTAGAATTCGCAGAAATGACAGGTGGCTCAGTGTGCCTGTGGTTGGTGTAAACAATGTGGCTTATGCTGGTGAACTGCTATCCTTCTGCAGGTCTAGAATTTGGGCTACATTTTAGAGAAAGAGTGCCCAATGAAAACCCTAGGCATGGACTTTCTAATGTGCTTCCCTAGTAGACATTTCACAGATGCTGTCATAACTCATTGATGGAATGAACGTGAGTGCACTGGAACTCCCGAGGAACTTTAGTCCTTCTCCCTTGAGTTTGCTGTATATCCTTTTGCTGTAATAAACTGTAGCCGTTGAGTATATGCTGAGTCCCTCCTAATAAATCATTACACCCGGGGTAGCCCGCAGGACTTTCAACACCACCATTCGTTCAGACTTTTCAAGTCTTAGAGATCTGGCCATAAAGGCCCATGTGGGTTCTCTCCGAGGTCAACGTATGCTATATATTGTGCCAACTATACACACAGCTTTGTATAAACACTGTGTGAGGGACCCAAACACTGTAATAAAGATACACTGCTGTGTGTGACCATTCACTAAGACACACGTACATTGTCTACTAAGGAAAATAAAAGGTAAAGACAACAAAATGAGACACTGGCTGGACACCGGGATGATGAAAGGAAAATGGCTACAATGTAAGCAGCTCGGGCAAGAGGACGGAACACAGTGGGATTCACAGAGATATTTCTCAGGCACCTGAAACACGATGTGCAAAACTAAGTGCCTCCCGTAGCCCTCTTCTACCTCCCTGCCACCTCAAACCCAGAGGTTTTCTGTCATTTCCTATAATAGAATACGCAGCCGATAAGAATAAGTTTGGTGTATCTCACTCAACCTGAAGGGATGGCCAAGGTGTACAGTCAAAAGAGAAAAGGGGATTTTGAGCATAATTTGATCCATTTAGTAAAAATGATGACCAGGAAAACAAAGACTTATCCTGTAAGAAGGAATATAGGAAAGGATATGGACATGGACCCTACAGACACCCTAACTGACCTCAAATCTCTAATCTCATACTTCCTACCTGAATGTAGAACTCTGGGTAAATTCCTTCACCTTTCTGTGCCTTAGTTTTCTGATCTGTAAAATGGGGAGAATGTCACCTACCACGGACCTGTTGCAAAGGCTAAGAGTTTTGTGTGTCAAACACTGCAAATGATGACTGATACACGGGAACACACCATGTCTGCTTGCCGTCAGGATCATTATGGGTGCATCCTCGTGGTGACGGTCACAGCCACATGACACACGCACACAGGCTCAGTAGGTAGGAATACCGACAAGGTGTGGAACGATGACCAGAAACATTCAACCTGGAGACAAGGACGTGGGGGAACTCTGTGATCACTGAGAGTAAAATGCCTCGGGGGCGGGGGGTTAACTCACTCAGGGATCCCCTCACAAGTGAGAAAGCAATGGCGACGCACGGATCCTGAGAAGCACAACTGTTTAATAGACGGAAGAAGACAAAGGGCCTCTGAAGAAGGGCAGGAAGTCACAGAAACCAGGAAAGTGCCTTCAAGTCAAAGAGGTGGGCAGCAGTAAAAGGCCCAATAACAGACTGGGGGCGGGGGGAAGCGTGGGAGCACAAGAGGGAACTCTGTGAGACTTGCTTCAGTCAGGTGCCAGTGGTGGAGGCCAGACACCGGACAGAACTGTTGCACAGGGTGTGTCTGGGAGAGAGAAGGGCAGAACTCACCAGGCACATGGGGCAGGAAGTGTGTGTGTCGGGGGGTGAGACTGGAGACTGGAACACAGGCATGGATTAAGAGGATAGAAAGGGATTAAGAGGGAGAAGTTAAAGACCAAGCGGTGAGGGTCTAAATTCGAACAGGTCCTAGACAAGCTGGGGATTGGGGGATGTGTCCAACCACGAAGAGGAAGAGTGATCCTTGGAGAGAAGAGACCTCTTTCCCCTTTGAGGCTATGCAGGTATCTCCTGCTTTTCAGAAGTTCACTTACACTGCATTGCTTTTACAAAAGACCTACATTAGCAACCTGTTTTCACTAAGCGAAAGAAACCCAACAAGGATTTTCACTTTTACCGGAAAAGTTGAAAAGCATTCGTTTTGTAGAGACAGCACACACCCCGAGCAGCAAGACTGGAACCACCAACCTCCTTCCCCAGAACTATGCCATCTCAGCATTCAGCCACCATAGCTGTGAACTGTGTCTGTGAGCATTTCGGCTTTATCTCGATTTATTTTGTGCATCTGTGACCAAGATGTCCTAAGAAAAGCCTAAGAGGAGTTATTTTTGGGGTCTGGGAATGCTAAAAATGTTTTTCCATATAAATTAATGGTAATTGCTTCTTCACATTATACAGATCACTCACTCTTATGTTTCAGTGTCTGTTCTCAGAAATATTTATGGAAACCAGCACAGAAGACTGCAGGCCTTTCCTTCCTCCATACAGTTCGGGATTTCTATTCCAACTCAAGATAAACCACCAGAAAATATGACTTTGGACTACACAATTTTGCCTATTTTCTCAGAGTCCTTCTTTGGTACTACAAACTAGGCAGAGAAATAGAAGACGTATAAAAGAAACAAAGAGAAATGAAAACAATTGAAAAATTCAAAAACCAAAATGAAAATTCACTGGGTGAGCTCAATACTACATTAGATAGGAGAGAGGAAAGATTCAGTGAGCTCAAAGAGATCAATGGAAATTAACCTAAGCAACAAGGAGAAAGCAAGAGTGGGGTGAGGGAGTAGGAGTCCGAGGACCTTCTGGGACAAGAATAAAAGATCTACCACTCATGTTATTAGAGTCCTGAAAGAGAGGAGAAAGTGTGTGGCTGAAGAAATGTTTGAAGAATTAATACCTAAAAATCTTGCCAACTGGCAAAGGGCATATACGTCATTGGATTCAAAGAGCTAAGCAAACACCAAACAGAATAAACCCCTCAAAATTTCATGCCAGGTTATATCATAATCAAACTTCTGAACTCTATATGCAGTAAAAAACCACTCTGAAAACAGCTTGACAGAAAGATGCATTACAGACAGAACAATGGGTCAAAATGGCAGACTTCTCATCTGCAACCAAGAACAGAAAGAAATAACATGCTTTTCAAGTACTAAAAAAGTGCTGACTCCAAATACTATATCCCACAAAAATATCCTACTAGAATGAAGGAGACTGAGACATTTATAGAAAAAGGAAAACAAAAACATTTGTCATTAGAAGACCTACCTGATTACAGATGATCCCTGACTTACAATGGTTTCATGATTTTTTGACCTTATGATATTGTGAAAGTAATATGCATTCAGCAGAAACTGTACTTCCAAATCCAAATTTTGATTTTTTTCTGGTTAACAAAATGCAGTGTGATACTTTCTTCTGGTGCTGGGAGCAGCCACATCTCCCAGTCAGCCCTGCAATCACAAGGGTAAACTACTGAAACTCTACATCATACTGTGATGCCGGCATTTGGGGACATTGTGTTTTGTGTTTTCACATCCAATCATGTCTACAAAACACCCATCTGTGTCTCCCGCTTCTGGGAGGCAATTACTCTACGAGAAGAGGAAGGCAATTACTCTTGAGATGAAACTCAATATAATTGCCTAGCATGAAGCAAGTCTTCGTATGTGCTAGGACTTTCTCAATCAACAGTCAGCCATGTTAATGGTCAGTATTGGTTAAATCCATTGTCATCACAAAGAAAAGAGAGGGGCCAACTGGTAACATGGAGAAATTACTTGTCACATGGATAGAAGACCAAATACAGAAGCACATACTGCTGACATTGCCAATCCAGGCTAATGAAAGAAGTCTTTTCAATCCACTAGAAGAGCATGCTAATGGTCCTACACATGCAAATATTCTCAGAAAGTCATAAGAGTTCCAATGCTTCAAGAGTCACCATAATTTTCATAATACTTAGGTCAGCAGGGAGGCAGCAAGCGCCACTACTCACGGTGCTGAAGCTTTTAAGAAAGAGCTGCATAAGATACTTGTGGATAAGAAATACTTGCCAGAACAAATATTTGATGTCAGTAAAACGAGCTTGTTCTGGAAGTATATGCTGGGGCACACATACATTCATCAAAAGCCCAAGACAGTGCCAGGATTCAAGGCACTGCAAGGCCATGTAATGCTGCTTTTGGGTGTTAATGTTGCAGATTTCAAATTAAAAGCCTTTTCTACTCTACCACTCAGAGAACCCTAGAGTATTCAAGAATGTGAGCAAGTATATGCTTCCCATTTATTATCACCATAACAAGAAAACCTGGATCACATTAGCAGTGTTTAAAGACTGGTTTTTGAACTGCTTTATTCCACAGTCAAGAGAATATTGTAGGCAAGACAACATCGCACCCATTCAAGATTCTTCTAATACTTGAGGTCATCCCCGGTATTTCAGGGACATGCATCCTGGTATAAAGATTGTGTATCTGCCACCAAACACAACTGCAGTCAATCTATGAACCAAGGTTAAACAGCTATGTTCAAAGTATACTATTTATGTCATTTATGCTGGCTGTTGAGTGACTGAATCTAGCCAAGTTTTGGGAAGGTTTTTCACATTCTAAATGCTATCCAGAACATCACTACAGGAAGAGTCACATAGCAATGCACGAAAGAAGAAAGTTTTGAAGATATGTGAACACATTCAAAGACTTTAAAGATTCTGCTGTTGAAGAAATAATAAGTAACAAGGTATTAGTGCTTGGGTAACAGCCAGAATTGGACACTGAAAATGAGGATATTCCTGAGCTTGTTGGCATTGAGGCTGAAAAGCTTTCTATTCTTTTTTAAACTTTTTTTTAATGTTTATTTATTCTTGAAGAAGAGCGTGAGCAGGGGAGGGGCAGGGGGGGAGGGAGACACAGAATCTGAAGAAGGCTCCAGGCTCTGAGGTGTCAGCACAGAGCCCGACGTGGGGCTCGAACTCACGCAAGGTGAGATCATGACCTGAGATGAAGTCAGACGCTTAACTAACGAGCCACCCAGGCGCCTCAAGGCTGAAAAGCTTTCTATTGAGAAGCTAATCAGACTGGGGGAAAAAAGAAAGAAGTTTAGGCAGAATAAGTTACGCATGAAGCACCAAGAAAGTTCACAGCAAACAAACGGTTAGAGGTAACTGCTACTATCAGCAGTGGGTAGGGATATTAGAAGAAATGGATGTCAGTTACAAGACATTAACAAGAGCTGACAGGCTGATACAGGGTACTCTTGCTTGCTACAGAGAAATATATAATGAAAAGAAGAAACAAACTGCACAGACAAAACCTGCTATCTTCCTAAGGAACACGATACTGGCTACACCATCAACAAACACTGATGCCCTGGTGCCTTCTACCAGCTACTCTCTTTCATAAGAAAAAGACTGATGATCCCGTCACCTTAGCACCCCCATTACCCAGCAATTAATTTTAGTTCCTCATTTCACACATTCTTTAGGCCTGGTGTACTTTGGGCTGTGTATGTTAAGTACCCATACAATCACTGTTTTTCACTTTCAATATAGTATTCAATAAATTACATGAGATATTCAACACTTTAGTATAAAATAGGTTTTGTGTGAAATGATTTGCCCAGCTGTAGGCCAACCTAAGCATTCTGAGTATGTTTAACAAAGGCTGGGCTAAACTGTGATGCTTAGTGGGTTAGGTGTACTAAATGCATTTTTAACCATGGTATTTTCAACTTACGATGGGTTTACTGACATGTAACTCCATCATAAGTCAAGGAAGATCTGTATAGGAGTTTGCAAAAAAAGAAATGTAACAGGAAAAAAAATATCTTGAGATTTCAAGAAGAACAATGGAATGGATAAAAATATAGGTAAACACGTTACACTTCTCATGGGTTGTGTAAAAATTGTTTGATAGTTGAAGCAAAAAAGAACATCATCCAATATGATGCTCCGTGTACGAAGAGGAAATACTTCTGTAAAAGGACCCAATGAAAGTTAAGGTTTCTACAATCAAAGTGCTAAGATGTTGATACTGTAGGCTGTGATAAATTACATATATATGAAACAATACCTAAAAAAACAGTAAAATACAAAGACTTATACTCAAAGTCATCACAGATATATCTATTAGAATTCTAAAAATTAAAGTAACCCACAGGAAGGCAAAGCAAAAAACAAAACAAAAAATAACCCCCAAACAACAGAGGAACAGTAAACAGGCAACAAAGAAAAACCAAATCATAAACTAGCCGACTTACGCCCTAACGTATCAATAATCATTTTAAATTTAAATGGTCTAAATATAGCAATTAAAAAAAGAAGTCAGGAAAATGGGTAAAAAGAAAGCGTTACCCAAATACGTGCTATTCACAGAGGCTCACTTCAAATGTAATGATATAGACAAGGTTGAAAATAAAATTATGGAAAAATATAAACCAAAAAATGCAAACTATTAACCCAAAAATTCAACAGTGACTATATTAAATCAGATAAAGTATATTCCAAAGAAAAGTTACAGGGGCAAAAAGAGACATTACATAATGATAAAAGGGTCAATACACTAAGATGATTTAGCAATCCTAAATGTGTATGCACCTACAACAGACCTTTCAAATACAGGAAAAACTGATAGAAGTTAAAAGGAGAAAGACAATTCCAGAATTATACTGCAGGACTTCCAACATCCCTCTCTCAGCTCTTGATAGAAATACTAAACAGAAATCAGCGGGGACCTAGAAAATCTGAATAACATCATCAACCAACAGGATCATGTGGACATTTATATAAACTCCACCTAATAACAGTAGAATACACATTCTTTTCAAGCCAACTTATATAACATTCACCAAGATAAACCATATTTTGGGTCATAAAGCAAACCTCAACAAATTTAAACAGCCAGATCAAATACAAAACAAACTAGATGTGATTAACAAAGAGAGCATGAAATACTTCAAACGCTAGGAAATTAAACAACATACTTCTAAATTATTTATGGGTTAGAGAGGAAGTCTTGACTAAAGAAATTCTTAGAACCAAATGAAATGATATTAAAATATATTAAAACTTGTAAGGAAAGTGCTGTGAGGGAACTTTATAGAATGTAATACTTACATTAGAAAAGTAAAAAATCTCAAATCAGTATTCAAAACATCCGCCTCAAGAAACTACAGAGGAAAATACCACCAAAGCAGGTGGAAGAACAGATATAATAAAGATCGATACAGAGATATCAGTGAAATTAGGAACAAAAAGATAATAGGGAAAAAACAGTGGTATAAAGTGCTGCTTCTTTAAAAAGATTTAAAAAATTTGATAAACATCTGAGATTCACAAAAATAAAAATAACCGGCACATTTTCAATATCAGGAATATAACAGGAGATATAAGTACAGATTCTTCCATCATAAACAATATAATAAAGGAATACTTGAAACAAAAAAGAAAATTTAGATGAAATGGAACAATTCCTAGAAAAAGACAACTAAAAAAATTCATCCAATGTGAAATAGATATTCTGAACAATTCTATACATATTAAATAAAATAAATACATAATTAAAAAGCATCCAAAAGAAAAATCTCCAGGCATAAATGGTTCACTGGAGAATGCTACCAAACATTAAAGGAAGAAATAAAACCAATTCTATGCACTATCTTCCACATAACAGAAGAAAGAACACTCCCAATACATACTGGGAAGCCACTATCATCTAGACACCAAAACCAATGACAGTACCAAACATAGACAAAAACCAAAGAAACAAAAATGAACAAAAGAAAGAAAACTACATATCATTATCACTCATGAAATTAGAGGAAAACTTTCTCAACATACTAGCATATTGAATACTGCAATACAATATATAAAAATAATTACACTCTACAATCAAGTAGGACTTGTTTCAAGAATACAAAGCTGCTTCAACATTCAAAACTCAAATCAATGTAATACATCATATCAACAAGCTGAAGAAAAAAACATATGATTGTATCAATTGGCAGAGAAAAAGCGTATGACAAAATTCAACACCCATTCACAATAACAACAACAAAAAAAACCCCACAGCAAATTAGGAATACGGGAAAATTTCTAAACTTGATTAAGAAACTTCTATGAAGAAAACCTTATACTAACATCATACTTGACAAAATACTGAATGTTTCCCCCCTAATATCAGAAACCAGACAAGGATAGCCTTTCTTACTACTACTATTCAATATTGTATTGGAAACCCTAGCTAGTCCAGGAAAAGAAAATGAAGTAGACAGATGGTAAGGAAGAAATAAAACTACCTCTATTTGCAGATGGTATTTCTATGTAAAAAAACCCAAGCAGTCTATCAAAACAAATAAATGCCTACAGTTCAGAAAGATTGTAGGATACCAAACTGACATCTAAAAATTAATTACAATTCTGTATACTACCAAAACTTGGGTGGAAACTTAAAGTTAAAAATCAATCCATTTATCATAAAGAAAAAAGACCACCTAGATATAAACTTTATAAAAATCATTCAGGACCTATTATTGAAATTTATAAAACAGTGATGAAATAAATCAAGCAATACTTAAATAAGTGTACAGACATACCATGTTCATAAACTGGAAGATACAACACCATAAAGAAGACAATTCTTAACAAACTAATCTGACAATTTAACTCAATTTCTATTGAAATTTGATACTTTTTTTCATAAATAGACAAGCTTCTCCAAAACTTTATGTGGAAAATCAGAGTAATGAGAGTGCTAAATCAGTTTTAAATAAGAAGAATAAAGAGAGATCATTTTATGCAACTAAAATATTTACCACCTAATTACAGCAATCAAGTAAACTAATAGTACAGGACCAAGAAAATGGCTGAGTATCAGCTCCTTAAAGCCGCATGAAGAAAATGTTTGTTTTTTAAAAATCAAAGCCTTAAACAGTCTTAACTGGTAAAATAAAATGTGCCCATTCATAGGTGTATTCTTATCTCCTCAAATATAAAAGTGTTTGATGGCTTTAGCCATTACATTTCTCACAAAAATTAAGCTCCTTATGAACAGAGACAATGTTTTAGAACAGAGAAGACATTCATGAAAGTTTCCAAACCTGCCCTCAACTAATTCTCTTGACACTGGACAGCAATGAATGTATATACAAGACATATAAAAAGTCTAAGTCCTTTCCCTCTCAACAAAACCCTCCTCCTGCCAAGTAAACTAAGGAATCCATGACAAAGTGCCAAAGGCTTGGCAAGGAAGTCTGAAAGAAAATGTGTTTGCAGTTCATTGTCTAAGTCTCCTTAAAAAAAAGAAAAAGGAAAAAAAAATTCCTGAGATAACACTGCAGTGTAAATTAAGGAAAAGATACAGCTGAAGGTTTTCCTACATGCATATAACTGCTGGGTCTCTCCCTGGATGAGTTCTCAGTTGTAGAATAAGGCTGTAGGGCTGGATGAATTTCCAGTATGACTCATTAGATGACAACAGATATCCTGCAACAGAAGGGTTTCTCACAGGGAAGAAAACTGAGGGGTTTCTCTTTGGTATGAATGATCAGATTCTGAGTAAGAGGTTTCCTCAGTGGCTACATTCAAAAAGTCTTTCCCCAACAGGAGCTCTTGGAGGTTGACCGAGGACTGCCCGCTCGTGAAGGGTCTCCCCACTTCTGTTGCACTGCCACTGACGGGGTGTCTCCCAGTATGAATCCTCTGATGCTGAGTGAGGGAGGAGCTGCGACTGAAGGCCTTTCCACACTCGCTGCATTCATAGGGCTTCTCCCCGGTGTGGATGATGGAGTGTCGAATAAGGTTTGTGCTCCAGCAGAAGGTTTTCCCACACTCGACACATTCATAGGGTTTCTCTCCACTGTGAATCCGCTGGTGCCTCGTGAGCCCCGAGCGGCGGTTGAAGGCCTTCCCGCACTCCATGCACTCGTAGGGCTTCTCCCCGGTGTGGATGCTGAAGTGTCGGATGAGGTCTGCACGATTGCTAAAGGCTTTCCCACATTCTTTGCACTCAAAAGGTTTTTCTCCAGTGTGGGCCCTTTTGTGCAAGATGAAAGTGGAACAGTGGGTGAAGGCCTTTCCACACTCAGTGCACACATAGGGCTTCTCCCCGGTGTGGATCCTCTGGTGCCTCTTGAGGTAGGACCTGTGGTTGAAGGCCTTCCCGCACTCCAGGCACTCGAAGGGCTTCTCCCCCGTGTGGATGACGTAGTGGTGAATGAGGGCCGCGCTCTCACAGAAGGCCTTCCCGCACTCGCTGCACTCGTAGGGCTTCTCCCCAGTGTGAGTCTGCTGGTGCCACATGAGGTAGGACCTGTGTTTGAAGACCTTGCCACACTCGAAGCATTCGTAGGGATTCTCACCACTGTGGATGATGTAGTGACGTATGAAACCTGGCCTATCTCGGAAGGCTTTTCCACACTCTTTGCACACAAAGGGTTTCTCTCCAGTGTGGCTCCTGTTATGCAAGACAAAAGTGGAGCGGTGGGTGAAGGCCTTTCCACACTCGTTGCACTTATAAGGCTTCTCCCCGCTGTGAATCCGCTGGTGCTGTGTAAGGTGTGACTTGCGGTTGAAGGCCTTCCCGCACTCCATGCACTTATAGGGCTTCTCCCCGGTGTGGACCATGTGGTGCTGGAGGAGGTAAGTGCTTTTACTAAAGGTTTTCCCACACTCAGTGCATTCATAGGGCTTCACTCCAGAGTGAATTCTCTCATGTCGAGCAAGGAGGCGTTTCTTGTTAAAAATTTTCCCACATTCGTTGCATTTAAAGATATTTTCTTCTTCTTGAATCATGGGATCTTTACCTGATCCACACAAGTCATGGTCATGGACAGCACCTCGCAGAGGGACTGGCTCCTGTACAATTCTTGAACACACATTATCAGCTGTCCCTATGTTGCCATCTTCAGAGCTTGATTTCCCGGGGAGTTTCTCCTTCTGGGGATCTATCTCTGGTTTCAAATGTCCTTCTTGCATTTCCAATGACCCAATCGGATCCTTGGTTTGGCGCTTCTGGGAGTCTCCTGCAACTCCTTGTATTAGTTGTTCCTGGATGGGGACGCCCTCAGACAGGGCTGGCTCACCAATGGCAGATACTGTGGCCTTGGGTTTTCCTTTGTCACCTGAAAGAAATCCAATACACAAATAGGTCTGTTGGTAATGCCAACATAGGAGAAAAACGAGCATTTCAGTGAAATGAACAGAAATAAAATGAAGATGAAAATAGTGTCTCTGTGTCTTGCCACCTCTGAATCCCAGGATAACAATTTCTTTCCCGGTCCTCGGACTGTTGACACCATGAAAGGGAGAGAGACCCAGGGGAGTGGCTGGATTAGAAGACAAAGTGCTGGAGGGGAGACACAGTCAATTCCAGATTGGATATTTATGCAAATGGATAACTTATATAGGACCTCAAATAGTTCGCTTAAGAGATGATTCAGGGCAATGTTTGACCACAGGAGAAAAGTCCAACCACGTAATTAGAGGATTTGTGTTTTGGGCTAGAAGATAGCAACTAGGCCTCTGGAAAGAGATGGGGAAGGGCAGGAGTCAGGTAGGAAATGATCCAATCAATTATGTTTATGTAATGGCAGTGAATAAAACTCTGGACCCTCAAGCCAAGTGAAATTCCTAGGCTGCCAATACGTCATGCATGTATTGCCCTGCATCAATGCCAGAAGGGTAACAAGTCCCCGAGGACATAGTAGCTCATGTTTGGAACCCCTCCCAAAACTGGTCCTAAAATACACCTGATGCAGATGTACTACTGGACATGATTTACAACAACTATGTTAAAGAAGCTCAAAGAGCTAAAGTAAGATATGGAGAAAGTCAAGAAAACCATATATAAACAAAATGGAAGTATCAGCAAAGATCAAGAAACCTAAATAGAAACCAAAACATACAATAACTGAAATGAAAACTTCACTACAGGGATTCAAAGGAAGATTACAGTAGGATGAAGAAAGAATCAGCATATAGGACAATGGAAATTATGTCCAAACACAGAAAAAAAAAAAGAAAAACATTTAAGAAAAGTGAAAATACCCTAATGGAACTGTGATAAACCACTAAGGGAACCAATACACTCACTGTGGGATTCCCAGAAAATAGTGAAAGAAAATATTTGAATAAATGGCTGAAAACGTCCCAAATTTGATGAAAGACATCAATTTAAATATCCAAAAAGATCAATGCACTCCAAGAAAAATGAACTAAAATAGACTCACACCAATAAAACTTATAATCAAACTTGTGAAAGCCAAAGACAGAGTATCTTGATAGCAAGCTTGAAGAAACTTGTCACATACAAGAAGTTCTCAATAAGATTATCAGCAGAGTTCTCATCAGAAACTCGGGAGGCCAGTAAACAGAAAAAATCTGTCAACCGAGAATCCTATATCCAGGGGCGCCTGTATGGCTCAGTCAGTTAAGCAACCGACTCTTGATTTCAGCTCAGGTCATGATCTCATGAAGCCTACTTGGGAATTCTCATTCTCCTTCTCTCCCTCTGACCTTTCCCTGCTCTCCCTCTCTCTCGAAATGAATAAATGAACTTAAAAAAAACCCCATATATCTGGCAAAACTCTTTTAACAGTGATGAAAGAAATTAAGTCATTCCCATATATAAAATCTGAGGAAGTCTGTTATCACTAAATCTGTCTTGCAAGAAATTCTCAAGGAAATCCTGCAGGGTGAAATGAAAGGACACTACGGGGCGCCTGGGTGGCTCAGTCGGTTAAGCATCCGACTTCCGCTCAGGTCATGATCTCGCGGTCCGTGAGTTCAAGCCCTGCATCAGGCTCTGTGCTGACAGCTCAGAGCCTGGAGCCTGTTTCAAATTCTGTGTGTCTCCCTCTCTCTCTGACCCTCCCCCGTTCATGCTGTCTCTCCCTGTCTCAAAAATAAATAAACGTTAAAAAAAAAAAAAAAAAAAAAAAAAAGAAATGAAAGGACACTAGACAGCAATTCAAAGCCATATTAAAAAATAAAGATCTCAATAAAGGTAAATATATGAACAATTATAAAAGCTAGTATTATTTTAACAAGGGTTTATAACTACACTTTTTGTTTTTTACATGATTTAGGAGACTAATTAAAAAAAACTGTATTAATCTAAAAGGTAGTGTTACTGTAACTTCAGTTTATAATTCCACATTTAGTTTCCTACATAATTCAAGAGACTAATGGGTTTAAAAGAGTTATTAAGATTGAGGGCATACAATATATAAAGACGTAATGTGGTAACATGACCAACTAAAAGAGGTGAGAACAGAAGTGTAAAGGAGAACTTCTTCTCCTGATATAAAATCAAATTAGTGTTATAAATTTAAGATATTAAATGTAATCCCCATGGAAACCACAAATAATCAGCTAGGGATAATATACACAAAGGAAATGAGAAAGGAATTTAAACATTTCACTACAGAAAGTCAACTGAACACAAGAGAAGACAGTAATGAGAAACAAAAAAAACCTATAATGCATATAAAAAGCCAATATCAAAATGACAGAAGTCTCTCTGTATTGGTAATTACTTTAAATGTAAATGGATTAAACTCTGCAATTAAAAAACAGAGATTGGGGGTGCCTGGGTGGCTCAGTCAGTTGAGCGTCCAACTTCGACTCAGGTCATGATCTCAGTTTGTGAGTCTGTGCCCCACATCAAGCTCGCTGATGTCAGGGCAGAGCTTGCTTCAGATCCTCTGTCCCCCCCACTCTACCCCTTCCGCACTCATGCACTCTCTCAAAAAAATTAAACATTTAAAAAAGTTTAAAAAAAATTTTTTTTTTCAACGTTTATTTATTTTTGGGACAGAGAGAGACAGAGCATGAACGGGGGAGGGGCAGAGTAAGAGGGAGACACAGAATCGGAAACAGGCTCCAGGCTCTGAGCCATCAGCCCAGAGCCTGACGCGGGGCTCGAACTCACGGACCGCGAGATCGTGACCTGGCTGAAGTCAGACGCTTAACCGACTGCGCCACCCAGGCGCCCCTAAAAAAGTTTTTAAATAATAATAAAAAACAGAGATTGGCAGAATTGATAAAACACGTGATCCAAGTATATGTGTCTACAAGAGACTTACTTTAGATCTAAAAACACAAATAGATTAAAAGTGAAAGAACAGAAAACGATATTACATGGAAATACAAACCAAAAGCAAGCAGAAGTGGCTATATTATTATCAAACAAAATAGACTTTAAGTCAGAAAAGATTACAAAAGACAATAAAGGACATTATATTTTAATAAAAAGTATAATACTGCAAGAAGCTATAACAATTGTAGACATATACTTAATGTCAAACCATCAAAACGTATGAAGCAAAAAGCAACACAATGAAGGAAGAAAGAGACAATCCTACGGTAATACATGGAAACTTCAATACCCCATTCTCAATAATGGATAGCACAACCAGACAAACTAGAAGTAAGGAAATAGAGGACTTAACATAATAAGCTAACTAGAGCTAACAGACATATACAGAATATTCTACCCCACAACAATAGCATACACATTCTTCTCAAGTGTAAATGGAACATTTTCCAGGACAGACCATGTTAGGCCACAAATTAAGTCTCAATAGGTTTAAAAAGATAACACATAAACTATGATTCATTTCTAATGAAAATGAAAATTTAACATATCAAAACTTATGGGATGCAATGAAAGCAGCATTAACTGGGAAATTTATAGCCATAAATGCTTACAAATTGATAGCTTATAAATGCTAAATAACAAAAGAGATCTCAAATCAAACTAAAGACAACTTAAGGATGTAGGAAAAGAACAAACTGAAACCACAGCTAGGGGAAGGAAGGAAATAGTAAAGATTAAAGAGAACTGATATAAGGAATAGGAAAATAGAGAAAATCCATGAAACAAAAAGTTGGTTCTTTGAAAAGATAACAAAATTGGCAAACTTTTGGCTACTGAAAAAAAAAAAAAGATTCAGAGTACGAAATCAGAAATGGAAGTGGGGACATTACTATCAATTCTGCAGAAATGTTTAGTTTTTTTTTAATGTTTATTTATTTTTGAGACACAAAGAGAGCATGGGAGGGGCAGAGAGAGAGGGAGATAGAGAATCTGAAGTGGGACCCAGGTTCTGAGCTGTCAGCACAGAGCCCAATGTGGAGCTTGAACCCGCAAACCTTGGGGCGCCTGGGTGGCGCAGTCGGTTAAGCGTCCGACTTCAGCCAGGTCACGATCTCGCGGTCCGTGAGTTCAAGCCCTGCGTCAGGCTCTGGGCTGATGGCTCAAAGCCTGGAGCCTGTTTCCGATTCTGTGTCTCCCTCTCTCTCTGCCCCTCCCCTGTTCATGCTCTGTCTCTCTCAGTCCCAAAAATAAATAAACGTTGAACCCGCAAACCTTGAGATCATGACCTGAGCCAAAGTCGGATGCTTAACTGACTGAGCCACTGAGGTGCCCAAGAAAGTACTATGAACTGTGCATCAACAAACTGTTTAACCTACATGAAATGGACAAGTTCCTAGAAACACAAAAGCCATGAAGACTAAATCAGGAAGAAACATAAGATCTGAATAAACCTATAACTAGTAAGGAGGCTGAATTAGTAGTAAAAAAATTTTACCAACAAAGAAAAACCCTGGCCCTGATGGCTACACTGATGAATTCTACCAAACATTTTAAAAGAAGAATGAATAGCAATCCTCAAACTCCTCGAAAATATTAAAGAGAAAGAAACACTTCTTAACTCATTAAGGCCATTAGTACCCTGACACCAAAGCCAAAGACATTACAAGAAAACTACAAACTAATATCCCTTACGAACAATGATGCAAAAATTCCTCAACAAAATATCAGCAAACTGCAGTATATTAAGAGGACTGCACACCATGACCAAGTGGGGTTTATTCCTGTAATGCAAGAGCAATCTGACATATGAAAACTGATAAATGTGAGTCCTCACATTAATATAATGAAGGGAAAAGCCCACACAATCATCTCGATGCTGAAAAGCCTTTGACAAATTCAACATCCTTTCATGATAAAAACACTCAACAAACTAGGAATACAAGGAAACTTTTCCATACAATGAAAGTCATAAGTGAAAGACTCATAGCAAACATGATACACAATGGTCAAAGACTGAAAGCTTTTCCTCTACTAAGATCAGGAACAGGGCATGGATGTACGCTATCACCACTTCTATTCAACGTAACACTGGAAGTTCTAGGCAGAGGAATTAGTCAAGAAAGAGAAATAAAAGGCAGCAAAATTGGAAAGGAAAAAGCAAAATTATCTTTGTTTCCAAATAATATGATCTTATATGTATAAAACTATAAAGATGCCACACACAGTAACTGTTAGAATGAGCTCACCAAAGTAGCAGGATACAAAGTCAACACAGAAAAATCAGTTGCATTTTTATATACTAATAATAAACTATCTGAAAATGAAATTACAAAAAAGGCCTGCTTATAACTGCGTCAAAAAGAATGAAATACGTAGGAGTTAATCTAAACGACAAAGTAAAAGAGATACAACGAAAACTACAAAATGTTGCTAAAATGAATTAAAGATGTAAATAAATGGAAACACATACCATATTCTTGGACTGGAAGTCTTAGTATTGTTAAGATATGGATATAAGTGTCTGACTCGGCTCAGGTCATGATCTCACAGTCCGTGGGTTTCAGCCTCACATCAGGTTCTGTGCTGACAACTCAGAGCTTGGAACCTGCTTTAGATTCTGTGTTTCCCTCTCTCCCTTCCCCTGCTCACACTGTCTCCCTCTCTCTCTCTCAAAAATAAATATTAAAAAAAATTTTTTAAAGATATTGATATAATCCAAAGTGATCTACAGATTCAATGCAATCCCTACCAAAATCCCAGGCATTTTTGGCAGAAACAGAAAAATCCATCATAACATCTATATAGTATCAGAATGGACCCTGAATAGCCAAAACAATCTTGAAAAAGAACAAACCTGAAGGACTCTAAATTCCTGATTTGAAAACTTACTACAAAACTACAGTAATGAAAACAGTATGGTACTGGCATGAAGACAGACATAGACCAAGAGAACAGAATCAAGATCCCAGTAACGAACTCTAGCATATATCATCAAATCATTTTTGATTAAGGCTGTCAAAACCATTCAATGGAGAAAAAGACACTGTTTACAACAAATGGTGCTTGGAAAACTAAGTATCTACATGCAAAAGAATGAAATTGAACCCTTATCTAACATCATATACAAAAATGAACTCAAAATCGATCAGAGACTTAAATGTGAGACCTACAACTATAAAATTCTTAGAGAACATAGAGCAAAACCTCCATGGCACTAGATTTGGCAATGATTTCTTAGATATGACACCAAAGGCGTAGGCAACAAAAGAAGAAACAAATTCGAGCTCATAAAAATTAAAAAACTGCATCAAGATATTATCAACAGAGCAAGATAACCCAAAGAATGAGAGAACATATTTGCTCATCATATATCTGATAAGGGATTAATATCCAGAATATACAGAAAACTAAAACTCAAAAACAAAAAAATCCCAATGACAGAAATGGGCAAAGGACCTGAACTAGACATTTCCCCAAAGAAGATACACACACTGTCAGTAAGCACAAAAGATGTTCAACATCACTAATCATTAGAGAAATGCAAATCAAAACTACAATAAGTTATCATCTCGACTTCATTAGGATGGTTATCAAAAAATCAGAAAATAACAAATACTGGAGCATGTAGAGCCACGGGAACTCTTGCGCAATGTTGGTGGAAATGTAAAATAACATAGTTTCTGTGGAAACGGTACGGTAGCTCCTCAAAAAGTTAAACAGTGGAATTACGAGACAATCCAGCATTTTTTCTTGACATCTGCCAAAAGAATTAAAATCAGGTTCTCAAAGATACTTGTACACCCATGTCACAGCAGAATTATTCACAATAGCTAAAATATGGAAGCCACCAAGTGTCCAACGAGTGATAAATGGATAAGCAAAGTGTGGGATGTGGAATGTCACCGAGCTTTAGAAAGGAAGGAAATTTTGACACACGCTACAGCATGGATGAGATTTGAGGACATTACGCGAAGTGAAATAAACCAGTCATAAAGACACACACACACTGTATCATTCCACTAGTATCTACAGTAGTCAAAATCAGACACAGAAAGTAAAATTGTGGTTGCCGGGGGCTAGGGCAGAGATTGGGGGCGGTTATTGTGTGATGTGGAAGGACTTTCAATTTTACACAACGAAGAGCTTTGGAGATAGAGGTGGTGATGTTGCACCACATTATGAATGTGCTTGATGCCACCACTGTATATTTAAAAATGATAAAATGTTAAGTTTTATGCTATGGATATTTTACTACAAAAAAAGGTTTAAATGAGAAATATATAAAAAATCCCTACAAATCAAAAAGAAAATGCAAACCAGTTAATAGAAAAATAGGTATTTATCATGAAAGGACATTTCAAAAAAAATACAGATTGACCAATAATCCTATGATCAGGTGCTAAAGTTCCTCCGCAATGAAAGAGAAATAAATGGAGACCACGGCAGACACAGTTTTGCGCTCATCTGAGTGTCAAAAATTGAGGAGCCTTAGAGAATCGGGTCCTGGGCAAGGTATGGTGGAAGGAGCTTCCGTGCGTTCCCGGTGGAAGTGCCCTTTAGAACACACTGGCAATTATCCAGGAAAAACGTGGAAGTCGCACAGCCCGGAATCCATCAACCTCACTCCAGCAGACATCAAAGATGCCGTAACCACAGGCAGGAGGACCGCTGCGGGGACGACTCCGGGGACCTGGACGGCTCTGGACAGCGCCTGTGTGAGCAGTGAGCACGTGAGCGCGCAGGGAGCAGACGGGAGCCAAGTGAGCCGGGAACTTACTGACCTTCTTCAACGGTAAGGAGCTTGGGTCTATTTTTACACGGAGTACAGAAAGGATGAAGTTACGTTACACAACAAACAAAACGAAGGAGGAAATAATTCCCCTGAAAAGGTGCTCTGGACTCCGGTTCAGGAAGCGGCCCCGGGGCCAAGGGCAAGACCCCCTCTGCTAGACGGAAGGCACAGCTGCAGACTCGAGAGCCCGAGTGGGTGTGGAAGGGTCGAGGCTCAAGCGGGGGAGGAGGCGCAATGCACTGTCAACGCCGCGGTCGCACGGGGACACGTCCGTGGCTGGGGAAGTGCTAGCCGTCTGGAACAGAGTCTGAGCACCTGGGGAAGCGCAGGCAGGACCTGGAGCCTAGCCGACCAGAGGCACCACGCAGACGTGGAGAGCGGTGGGGAGGCCAGCGGCCCCCGCAGGGAAGATGATGGGAGTGAGCAGGGAGCGTGGGGGCGGGCTGATGGAGGCGGTGGCATAAGGAACCGAGTCGGGAGATGCACCGGGCGGGACACGGCTGCACAGGACCTGGGGACCAGGACCTGGGGACGCCGGCCAGAGAGAGGCACTGAGGGCGGGGGGAGGCTTGAGCGGCTCTCTGAGGCCGTGTCCGGTCCCCAACCTGCCACCAAAACTTGGCAGGTGGACGGAGGGAGAGACATTACGGGTCCCTGGCCGGGCACGCGGACTCTGGGTCAAAGGGTTCCCCGGCTTCCGAACCACCAGAGAGGCCAGAACGAGAAGCTTCCCGGGGAACCAGGGCCCGCGGTCCCCTCCTGGTCTCCAGCCTGCAGGGTCTCCCGCGCGCCCGCATCCTGGCTCCTACCTGGATAGGTGTTCTGGGAGAGGCCTCTCTTCGCCGTCCACGGCTCCTGCCCGCGCTCCAGCTGGCAGATGAGCTCCGGTCTGGGGACGGGACACCCTGGTCACGGAGAAAGAAAGAAGGCACTGGGATTTTTGGGAAAACAAATTAAACCTCTCAATCTAGTCTGTAAAGAAGACCTTAGAATAAAGCTCCTTCCATCCACACAAAACGCTAACATGCAAACCCAGAAACCAAAAGCAGGCCATACTGCCAGGGAGATTTCTTTCCCTCACAGTAAGTCAAAAACCAATATATAGAGTTTAATCATAAATGTCAAAATATAAAGTGTAATCATAGATAAACATGATCATAAGGGGCTGTGTCAAGCATCTCAAATGCATTATGTCATTTCAAAACTGAAATAAATTTACGGAGTAATTGAAACAACTGACATATTTAAAATATTGAGTTATTCGTTCAAAACAAGCTATTTGCCTTCATTGATCTAGGTCTTTTTCTAAATCCTAAGCAGTTTTGTATTGTTCTTCCTATAGGCCATGGACCAAATGAGGATTCTATCTCAGGATTTCCTCACAGCATTCTCAGCAAGTACAAATTGCAACCAGCACCACTCTGTAGATGAAGAAACTAACGCTCAGGCAAATCATGGGATTTGCCAGAGCGCACAGACCTGGTGAATGGCTGGGCCAAAACGGACACCCAAGTCCAGCCATATCCGCTCTCTATGCCGTTTCACCACAAAGCTACACAACACCGTTCCGGAAGTGCTGAGTCCCCGTGTGAGGATGATGAGGATCACAACGAGAGATATGACACTGTCAGAGGGGTTCTTAACTGCTAAACTGCACACCACCTGCTCACACCAGGCATTGTTCTGAGCTCTGTTCAAAAGTTACCCATTCATCCTTGCTACAGTCTGGGGAAGTACATACATGAGTATCTGGGGAAGTATATACATGTTACCAGCGAGCACACCCAGGTGCACTGATGTGCCTGCAGCCACAGCTTTAAGGGGCAGAGCTAGGATTGAACATCAGGGGTCTGGTTCTGGGCCTTTGTCTCCTAAACACGACACTAAGGAGGAAACGGCAACACCCTTGTGTGTGGCCAGCAGCCCCAGACCAAGTGGGGGGTGGAGGTGAGGTCGTCCTCAGAGAACTGGGGCCAAGGGAAGGACAGACTCAGGGACTCTAGACTTCAACATTACATGAACTACTCAAAAATAACAAAACTGAAAATCCTATGCAGTGATACTATCACATATGACCTTTACAGAAACATCAAATATCATACACTGTCATCAACATTAAACACAAAAAGGATTTTTACTACAGAAAAAACAACAACAACAACAACAACAACAAAATGGAGAACAGCTCAAAAATCAACTACTGGGACCCCATCAAAATAAAAAGCTTCTGCACAGCGAAGGAAACAATCAGCAAAACTAAAGGGCAACTGACAGAATGGGAGAAGATATTTGCAAATGACGTAACAGATAAAGGGTTAGTATCCAAAATCTATAAAGAACTTATCAAAGTCAACACCCAAAAAACAAATAATCCAGGGAAGAAATGGGCAAAAGACATGTATAGACACTTCTCCAAGGAAGACATCCAGATGGCCAACTGACACATGAAAAAATGCTCAACATCACTCATCATCAGGGAAACACAAATCAAAACCACCATGAGACACCACCTCACAACTGTCAGAATGACTAACATGAACAACTCAGGCAACAACAGATGTGACGAGGATGCAGAGAAGGAGGATCTCTTTTGCATTGTTGGTGGGAATGCAAACTGGTGCAGCCACTCTGGAAAAGAGTATGGCAGCTCCTCAAAAAACTAAAAATAGAACTACGCTATGACCCAGCAATTGCACTACTAGGCATTTATCCACGGGATCCAGGTGTGCTGTTTCAAAGGTACACATGCACCCCCATATTTACAGCAGCACTATCAACAAGAGCCAAAGTATGGAAAGAGCCCAAATGTCCATCGATGGATGAATGGATAAAGAAGATGTGGTAGATATATATATATATATATATATATATATATATATATATATATATACATATATATATATATATATATATATATACATACATATATACATACACATACACACACACACATATATATATACACACACACACAATGGATTACAATACTCGGCAATCAAAAAGAATGAAATCTTGCCATTTGCAACTACGTGGATGGAACTGGAGGGTATTAGGCTAAGCGAAATTAGTCAAAGAAAGACAAATATCGTATGACTTCACTCATATGAGGACTTTAAGACACACAACAGATGAACATAAGGGAAAGGAAGCAAAAATAATATAAAAAAAGGAGGGGGGCAAAAACATAAGAGACTCATAAATATGGAGAACAAACTGAGGGCTACTGGAGGGGTTGTGGGAGGGGAGATGGGCTAAATGGGCAAGGGGCATTAAGGAATCTACTCCTGAAATCATTGTTGCACTATATGCTAACTAATTTGGATGTAAATTTTAAGAAATTAAAAAAAAAAAAATAGAGAACAGCTTCATAAAATGAAGTTCGTTCCAGACTGAGTAAATTAAGCTGTCTGAGGGACTCATTGTAGTGGCTGAGACTTCCGGAGGACTGCGATGCCATGAGATTGTGTGGGTGAAGCAGGAACAGTGCCTGGGACAGCGCTCCAAGGACCTGAACAGGCTGTGACTATTATTATTCACTTTTCCTAAAAGTGACCCACTTTTTATTTTGCTTAGATTCCTTCAACAAGGGAATCTGTATCACTCTAGGAAGTGGGAAACCGGAGTCACTGGCCTTGAAGGCAGGTCACCCTGAAGACGCAGCAATGAAACCAAAACCATCTTAATTCCCAGTGAGCTCATGCTGCCTACTCGAGGCTGCATGCTCACTCTGTTGAAAAGGGAAATGAGCAACAATTGCAGGTAAGGCATTAAGATTCAGCACTGAACCCAGATTTTTCCTCAACAATAATCAGGAGGCATTAATCATTCCATGAAATGATTATGTCAGGGTGTCCCTCAATGTCAGCTGATGAAGTGTCCATGCACCCTGTGACCACAGGGTTTTTCAACCTCTATACAATGGACATTTAGGTCAAGATACTTTTTTTTTTTTTTTTTTTTTTAGTTTATTTATTTTGAGAGAGAAAGCATGAGCATGAGAGAGGGAGGGAGGGAGGGAGGGAGAGTGAGAGAGAGAGAGAGAGAGAATCCCAAACAGGCTCTGCACTGTCAGCGCAGAGCCCGATGTGGGGCTCGAACTCATGAACTGCGAGATCATGACCTGAGCTGGAACCAAGAGTTGGCTACTTAATCAACTGAACCACCCAGGCACCCCAGGTCAAGACACTTCTTTGCAGGGAAGACAGGGAGGAAACTGTCCTGTGAGTTACAAGAATGTTTGGCAGCACTCCAGGTCTCCACCCACCAGGTGCCTGTCTCAGCCCCATCCCAGGGCGACAACCAAAATGTCTACAAACACTACCCAGTGTCCCTCGCGGACGACATCGTCCCTGCTTGAGACCGCTAACCTAGAAGGCCATAACCAGGATGATGAGAGAAAGCGACAGGGATGGGGGAGGGCCCTGCATAAGATCTGGTGGTCAGGACACTGCTGGCGAGGAGGCGGGGACCGCGCACAGAAGGGTCACCGTCTGAGAGGCTGAAATGTCCACGAACACTCACCAGGCAGACACAACAGCAAGTTGAGGCCCGAGCCAGGTGTGTGCGCAGGAAACCACCAGACGCCCCGCACAGCCAGAGCAGGGGGAGCTCAGGGAGAGCACGGAAGGGGAGAGAAGAGCTCAGCAGGGCCAAAATGCACTTTCTATTTGTAAACGTTTTGTTACAAAATATTTAATCTATCAAACTTCTCTAATTTTGTTTTTGCCTCTTCTCACTGAGACCTAACTCCAGTTCTCCAAAAATCGGCACGTCTTCCCCTAAGCTCTGGGGTCTCAGATCGAATGGCCTTGTGGTGACTAACCTCAAGCAGAGAAACATCTAAGCTGGCGTTTCTCAACTGGGCACCCTGGATTCTGCAGGCGGGATAATTCTTGTTGAGGGGCCCGCCGTGTCCATCGAAGGAGGTCTCCAGCATCTCCGGACTCTAACCACCAGATGCCAGTTCCACCCACACCCAAGGCGCGACAACCCAGAATGCCCACAGACGTTGCCAAATGGCTCCTGGGGGCAAAACTGCCACCCGCCGAGAAGCACTACTCTAACCACCTCTCTCGTCCCGGCAGACGATCCCGGCCCTGGAAACAAGTGACAACCACGAGGGCACGTGAGCACAGAGAAGCCCCGTCACTGGGATCACCTCGTTTACAACAATACCTGTCGGTGCTGAAGGCAAAGGCCTCCGGGGGACCCGACTCCCTTCCTTCCCGGAGAACTTCCCATCACTCCCTGCCCTGCTGGCCCTGCTGAGGACACTTGAGCCAACCAGGCTCAGCCCCTCAGCTCCCCCTCTGGAATGCGAAATGAGGACCTCAGATGGAGACCAGTCTGTCCCGGGCACTGGGGCGAGAGGTCCAGAGGAGCTCGGGCTCAGGTGGCCATTTCTGCCTCAAGGACACCCCACACAGCCCCGCAGCAGAGTAAGGAAGAGAAACAACAGAAACAGGCAAAGACGCAGAGGTGCGGAATCTGGGGGCCACGCCTGGAGACAGAAGGTCCTCTGACCACGAGGTGGCAGGTCCCCCCCTAGGGTGGAGTGGGGAGCACTTACCCAGAGACACCAGAAGTCCACAGTTTTCCAGCATCACCTCCTGGTACAGGGTCTTCTGGGCCGGGTCCAGCTGCCCCCACTCCTCCTGGGTAAAAGTCACAGCCACATCGTCGAAGGTCACAGACACCTGGATGTCAAACAGAGGTAGCAGCGTGTTGGTGTCGGGGTGTTGGATGGGATCGGGCCTCATCCCTACATCCCTGATAAAGGTACAGAGTGATCAAGGCTCGAATCGCCAAGAACCTCGTGAGCGCCAAGCTCCGTGCCGGGTTCAAGGTGGGGGTGGACACAGCAGTGTAAGGGAGAAGCCTCCTCCACGGGAGCCACCGGAAGGTCACACAAGACAATGGAAGTGGCGGATGGACTGGGAGATGCAGACACCATGGGCCCCAGGACGTCAGAGGAATGAGTGAATAATGACAATAACAGCATTGGTGACAACGGCAGTACCTGAGCCTCACTGGTCCTGCTCGCTGCCTGCCCCATGCTGAGGGCTTCACATCTTCGTTAGGGTGACTGTAGGTACCCAGTTCTTTTTTTTAATGTTTATTTATTGGCGGGGGGGGAGTGGCAAAGAGAGAGAGAGAGAATTCCAAGCTGGTTTCCTGTTCAGTGAGGAGCCCAACACTGGGCTCAATTCCACGACTGTGAGTTCACAGCTGATATCAGGAGTCAGACACTTAACCTACTAAGCCACCCAACTGCCCCACCTTTTTAAAAAAAAATTTTTTTTCAAGTCCCCAGTTCTTAACTCACCTTGTTTCCACTAATGTGGTCTTGTGACTTAAAAACACTGTATATGGGGGCGCCTGGGTGGCTCAGTCAGTTAAGCGTCCGACTTCAGCCAGGTCACGATCTCGCGGTCGGTGAGTTCGAGCCCCGCGTCAGGCTCTGGGCTGATGGCTCAGAGCCTGGAGCCTGTTTCCGATTCTGTGTCTCCCTCTCTCTCTGCCCCTCCCCCATTCATGCTCTGTCTCTCTCTGTCCCCCCCCCCCAAAATAATAAATAAAGAAATAAAGAAATAAAGAAATAAAACAAAACACTGTACATGGAGGGACGCCTGGGTAGCTCAGTCAGTTAAAGTGTCCAACTTCAGCTCAGGTTATGATCTCACAGTTCGTGAGTTCAAGCCCCGCGTAGGGCTCCATGCTGACAGCTCAGAGCCTGGAGCCTGCTTTGGATTCTGTCTCTTTCTCTCTCTCTCTGCCCCTCCCCCACTAGTGCTCTGTCTCTCAAAAATAAATAAATCTAAAAAAAAAGAAACAAATAACACTGCATATGTAGTTTGCCTTGTTAATGTTACTTACGTCACCATATTCTACAGTCTTCTGAGACATTCAACACATATTAAGACCACCTTTCTGCGTGTGACCAGATCAGATCCACGATAAATATAAGTAACACAGGTACTCCACTCTCAGATGGACAGCCCCACCGCTGTAGGTCTGTAATTTAAACGCTCCAAGACCTTGGCTTATGGTTTTCCATCTGCACCTCCAGAGACCACATCTCTGTGCTTTCTAGCTTTGTCCACTCTATCAGTGGTCTTGAATTAATATTTCAATTAAACATCTGGAAAGTCCTAATAAACTAATTGGTTGGTACACAGGAACCCTGCATCATGACTCGGTTCTGGTGCTGGATAAACTCACATCACTGGGAGCATGTTGGGCAGGTAGACACGCACAGAAGGATTAACTACGGCCTCCACATTGAGTCCCAGGTGATATATGCGTGAGTTATGAAAACTTTCCGACATGCAATCATGTAACATCGTACGTATATGGTTGGTGAGAGGCAAATATATGGTTTTTCTGGTCGGTCTGAAGTTGGAAACGCAGAAAAAATTAGAGAGCGTCACTTATTAATCACATCCTGGCCATTTAGGGCCGACAGTTACAGAAGTCATTGTTCAGCTTCCTGGATGGTCACTAGAGCTAGAAATCTGGCTTCAGGCGAGTGTGACTTGGAGCGGGCCGGTTTCCTGGGTTGTTTACGATGGATACGGGGTTAGTTCCCTGGGCAGGTGGCTGCAAGTTTGGATCAAAGTTCTACTTTTACGTACGTTCTGCCACTTGTCCCTCTGTATATTGTCTCCCATGTTACAAGGCTGGAGATCAAGTGAGTGACAAGCCCTCTCCACTCGTCCTACACAAACACAGCTGCAAACAGAAATCGAGTTCTCCCTCCACTTCCAGCTGCCCAGGAGCCCTCTCCGCAGCAGAGAGGCAGCAATGCCCAAAACATCGTCCACTCACCTGCGCAGGGTCCATCCACGCCGCCGCCATCATGGGACCCCGTGGACAGAGGCGGGTCCCGCGGGCTCGGCCGACCGCCACCTCTTCCCTGTCCTGGGAGGGGTGACCTCGGCTGACTTTCGCACTCCCCGGTCACCGCGCGGCTCACGGCCCGTTCAAATGCGCGGAGGTGAGTCGCAACCCCCCTTCTCCTCTTTTTGGATGAGCTGCACTGGAAGCGGCCACAGAACAGCGACCCCTCCCCACAGCTGGCGTGGACGGAATCGTCGCACACAAATGACGTATATCTCCAGGAGGCCGGAAGCCCCGCCCCCATGTCAACGAGCCGCAGGAAATGCCCCTGTCCTGTCACTCAGTGGCCTCGGTACTGCCGCGGACACCCCCGTGCACAGCCTTCTGGGTAATGTAGTTTTTGCTCTAAAAACGAGTCCCAGAAGAACGCGTTCCAGAGCCAGTCTTCCTCGTGGTAAAACATTGATTAGGCCCAGATACCCCTGTCAGGCCCGCCTCTTCACCGTGAACACAACCCAGGGGGGCCGAGGAGAATGGATGCCCATCACATGCCCCGGGAAATCCAGGCTCCGAAGGCGGGAGCGTCCGCCTGGGGTCAGGGCACGTGTCACCTGTCCGCCTAGGGTCAGCCTCTAGGCTGGGCTCGCGACTTCCCCGGGCGTCTCACCTCCTCGCGATCTTCCTGGAGGGAGCTGGGCACACGAGCGCTAGGAAGAGCGAGCGCCAGGACACGGACGCCGGAAGCCCTCCCTCCCACGCGGCGCATGCGCACCGCCCGGCCCCTCGCGGGCTCTAGTCCAGCATCAGCTGCACGTGCTGCCAGGCCTTGACGCCCGCTGGTGAGCGAGGCTGGGGGAGGTCGGGACTCCGGGGTGGAGCACGGGCGCTGCATCCTGTGTCTGATTGCCGGACTAGGGGTCCTGCGTGGATCTGCATGTTGGGGAGTTGTTAGCGAACGGGGTTATCTCCAGTCTGAAGAGAAGCCTGAGAATAGATGGAGAAAGGAATGGGCAGGGGCGAACCCTGAACAACCCGGCGTTAAATAGGTGCAGACAAGGGGCACCTGGGTGGCTCTGTTGTTTAAATGGCCAACTTCGGCTCAGGTCATGATCTCGAGGTTCGTGAGTTCAAGCCCCACATTGGGCTCTGTGCAGACAGCTCAGAGCCTAGAGCCTGCTTCGGATTCTGTGTCTGCCTTTCTCTGCCCCTCCCCTCGCTCTATCTCTGTCTCTCTCTTTCAAAAATAAACCTTTTAAAAAAAATAGGTGCAGACAAGGAACCAACAGTCATATTGAGAATCCTCACAATCTTTTTAGAATTCTGTTACATAAAGTCTCACAAGTCACCATCAGTGACTTCTGTTTTCTTCTCATAACTGTGAGTGTGAGAGAATAAGATCTCGTTTCTAATGAGTTCAGAATACATATGGTTATGCAAATGGGAATTTAGTGTGCAGAAAATGCCCTCAAAAGATTTAGTTTTATGGTATATTACTCAGCCATAAAAAAGAATGGTGGAGGGGGGCGTTAAATAAGGGATCACTTGTGATAAGCACCAGGTGTTGTATGAAGTGTTGAATCACTGTATTGTACACCTGAAACTAATATTACATGGTATGTTGACTGGGTTTTAAATAAAAACTAAAAAGAAAAAGAGAGATTTAATTTTAAAAGTGGAGAAAAGCATAGTAACAGGATGTTAATGGAATCAAGGATTAAGGTGGAGTTCATTTTATAGAGGAAGATATTTTTTTATAAAAGGTTGTGGAAGGGTGCTTGGGTGGCTCAGCTGGTTGAGCATCGACTCTTGATTTTGGCCCAGATCATGGTCCCAGGATCCTGGGATCAAGCCCCACGTCATGCTCCATGCTGAGCAGGGGATACTGCTTGGGATCCCTCTGCCCCTTTCCCTCTCTCTGAAACAAAATAAATAAAAATTCATATTAAAAAAAAAAAGGGCGGGGGCACCTGAGTGGTTCCGTTGGTTGAGTGTCCACCTTCAGCTCAGGTCATGATATCATGGTTCCTGAGTTTAAGCCCCACATCAGGCTCACTGCTGTCAGCCTGTCAGCACAGAGCCTGCTTCAGATCCTCTGTCCTCTCCTGCTGCCCCTCGCTGCTTGTGCTCTCCCAAAACTAAGGAAAAATTTTTTTAATTTAAAAAAAGATTGTGGAGAAATATGGCTAAATTAGCGTGTGATCCATCATTGGCCATAATAACTTGACCAAATTGGAAACAGCATATTTCTCTTCACATGTAGTTGACACAGTTAAATGAAGTGATTTGAGGCTAGAATGTAAGTCAGGTATTAAAGATTTTTATATTCTCTTTGTCACGAGAGGCAGAATGTCTGGAATCAGTGGTGGGGAAAGCTATATAGCTATTGGAAATCCCTGCTGTAAAGCATGTCAGAGAGTTTGTATGATTTAGACACATCACCGGGTAGTCAACGTGGAAGCCCTAGTTTCCTTTCCTATGCTTATCTTATCTACTTCCCCCAAAATGCACCCGGTGATGTGAATTTGTCTAGCACCAGAACCGAGTAATATTGCAGGGTTCCTATGTACAAACCAGTTAGTTTACTAGGAATTTCAAGGTGTTTAATTGAAGTATTACTTCAAGAGCACTGATAGGACAAAGCTAGAAAGCAGAGATGTGGGCACTGGAGGTGCAGATGAAAAGCCACAAGCCAGTATCTTGGAGCCTTTAAATCATACATCTGCAGCAGGGGTTGGGGGCTGTCCGTCTGAGTAGCCGAGTTCCTTGTATAATGGGTCTGGTCACACATGGAGCCGTGGTCCTACACGTGCAGGACATTTCACATGAGGAGACTGCATAGAATACGGTGAAGGGAGTAACACGAACAAGGCAAGCTCCATACGCAGTGTTTGTAAGTCAGGTGACGCAGCGGGGAAAGCGATGCCTTCAAAAATGAGCCAAAACCATGTTTTGAGCTCCCAGCTGTGTCTAGATGTTTATTCTGGGGCAGTCAGCTTATTGTGGATAGAGGGAGTGGCTGACACATGACAGTGGGACAGAAGGATACAGGGGAAGGTTGGAAGAGCCCTAAATTGCTCCAAGTGGAGGATGTGATTTCAGAAGAGGTGACGGTCCGTCTATTATTAGGGGTGATTTAGTTGATGCAATCAGAATATGACACATCACAGAGATACTGGTGAATCCATTTGAGAATTGAGAGGCAGTTGATGTTCAGTGAGACATGTTATCAGACGGTAGCATGCTCGTGTCAGTATAAAGACGGTGGACCTCTGGGTTGACCCGTGTCCTGTTTTATAGATCCATGCTCCTGAGAAGATGGGAAATAGTAAATTGAGTCTAGAAGCAACTGTGATGGGGGATAGGGTATGCACCAAGGCGGTTATCTGAATGAAAATAGGAACTAGTTTTGACGGTGAGTGGTTGAGTCACCACCCTGGGGACCCGGAGGGACATCATCTTGGGACGCTCTCATGGGAAAGAGTTTCTACAAGAAATCAAGATTCTACCCCATCAGACACCAACTCACAGAACCATAAAGACCTGGTAAAAAAACGACTCAGCTTTTATTCATTAGTATCTTGCATCTTAGAAGAAACAAAAGACAGACAAGTTAGTAGAGCCAGGAGAGCTCCCTGGACAAATGCAATGAAACAGGTGCAGACAGGGCTCAAGAATCCATCTGACCAGATGGAGGCAGCACCCTCCGAGAGTGGGCCCGGACCCAGGGGTGCTCCAGGATCTGCGACAAAGGCAGCCGCTCCAAAGGCTGGTATCTGAGAAGCTTGGAGATCAAGTCCCGGGCCCCCAAAGGTATTGACGGAGGAAACCTGATGTCCACCTGATGAGGCCAGACAAGAAAAAAGAAAAGGATGGTTAATTTCTGTGCTCCATGTTTTCTGTTCCTTGAGTCCCTTCCAGGCACTCTTCTGGATCTTATTCGATAACCTTTATGTGCAGCCCAGGCTCTGTAGCACCCCGCCCCCACGAATTCCCAGAATATGACCATCCCACCTTGAGGATACGTCTGTACGTCTCATTATGGGAATGGCTCTCAAAGGGTGGATTCCCCACCAGCAGCTCATAGCAGAGCACTCCAATGCACCACAGATCAACCGTCTCATTATATGTTCTCCTTTCTATCATTTCTGGGGGCAAGTAGTCCAGAGTCCCACACATGGTCTTTCTCCTAGAGGACAGCAGAGAAGGGAGGCCTGTGTAGAGGCCCCACACAGGGCAACCCTCCTCTTCTAGATTCCAGTGAGATGAGAGATGCTAGAAAGGCCTGAGAAGTCCCCTCCCAAGCCTGGAAGTCTGGGAACACCAAGTTTTAATAAGGATCGAGGTTTAGGGAAGGCAAGTCCTGGGACCCACCAATTCCATACTTTGGAATTACTTATACATTTAGCTCACGATCCAGGATGTTTTCATAATATTCTGGGCATCAATAGAGATTTGGAACAAACTGAAGGTGCGTCAACAGAGACCAAGTAATATTTCCGGAATTATGGAGCAATGATTCTTATTTACATGGAAACTTACTGGGGAAAGTTATATGTTAACAGAGATCAAAAGATAAAAGATGTGGTTCAGCCATTCTTTCCATCTACAAATGCACATTAAATATATAAGTATGAAAAGACAGTACTCAAATACAAACCCGGGGTTTTATCCCAGTCTTACACGTGCAATGGGTTAAATTGGATCATTCCTTACTGGCACTCAGGGCCCATGCCACCACCACGTGACCTACCTCAGAGATGGGGTGTGCACAGACCAGCCAAAGTCTGCAATCTTCACCTCACCCCTGAACCCCAGCAGCAGATTCTCTGGCTTGATATCCCTGTGAATCACCTTTTTCTCATGGCAGTAGGTCAGAGCATCTGCTAATTCCTCCATTATCTGAGTGAGCAAAGAAAAAGCAGTCTGGAAATAAAGCCAGCCAGTTTTCCGTGTGAGATAAAATACTCCTCATACATTTTTATCATTGTAGTGGAATTTTTTTTTTTTTTTTTTTTTTAATTTTAAAGAGAGAGCACACAAGCAGGAGAGGGGGAGAGAAAAAGGAGAGAATCCCAAGCAGGCTCTGTACTGTCAGTGCAGAGCCCGATGCAGGGCTCCAACTCACAAACGGAGAGATCATGATCTGAGCCGAAACCAAGAGTAGGACGCTTAACTGACTGAGCTACCCAGGCGCCCCTGTAGTGGAATCTTTTATGTCCTAGTTACCGACCCCATTACTTCCTTAATGGCACAATTAATTACTGGCGGGGGAGGAATTCCTCTCCCCATTTTATGTGGTCTTAAAGGAGGGATGCTAAAGTGGACGGAGCCTCTCTTTTGCCTTAGCACAGCAAGGAGCTGGACCAGGGCCCATGCTGAGCCAATCAGAGGATCGCCCACAGGACTGGAGTCCTGAAGAAATGATACAAAAATAGGAGGAAAATTGGAAGATCACTCATTCTGACAGCAAGACGACCCAGCCCTTCCTGCTGGGATAACTGAGGCTCTGATTCCCCATCTGAGGCTCTGTAGAAATCTCTTGCTTTCTATTTCTAAGCCAGTTCTACTCAGAGGCTTTCAACATGCTTCTTCACATAAGGTAGTGGAGATTCTGTTGCTTACAACCAAAGAATCCAAATTCATACACACTAATTATTAATATTCTGGGTAACTAGGGTATCAAAATATGAAGTTATAGGACGTATGTGTCACTACGTAAAAGGTAACAGAATTCAGAAATAAAGAAAAAAAAAGAAAAGAAGCTGGACACTAATGATAGCCACAAGCAGTGATCCCCACCAGCCCAGAGTAAACTCACAGGCCCAAAGCCACCAGCCCTCCCACCTCACCGTGGCTGTGTGCTGTTCATCCAACGTGTTGCTCTTTTGCAGCTCCTTGTAGAGCTCACCCCTTGGAGCATATTCCAGAATCAGGTACACCCGGCGTGCATCATGGAAGTAGTTGTATAGGCGTAGGATATTGGGGTGCCTGGAGAAAAGATGGAGGAAGGGTCAGACTCATGAGACCCAACTCCCGATGCTACTAAAAGTGATTGGTCGGACAAAGGACAAATTGCGCTGGGACCAGAATAATGGTCTGATACTGGAGTGTGTGAGGGGAGAGCAAGAGGAGGCATCAGGATTTGGGGGTCTGAAACAGGGAGGAGGTTTACACGGTGTAAGTGGAGTGAACTGCAGAAAAAGTCTTCAAGGTGGACTCAAGGTGGCCTGTTGGAGGGTCATTTGGGGGGAGTGCTGGGTTCAGATGCCAGAGATGGAAGAGGAAACAGATGAAGAGGAAGAAGCTGGCGCTGGATTCTCCTGCAGCCCGTCCTTACTGTAGATGCGCCTGGATCTCAATTTCCCGGCGCAGCTGGTGCTCCAGTCCTTCCTTTTCTATCTGGGACTTGAAGATGACTTTCAGGGCCACAAGGAAATGGCTTTCCTTGAGCCGAGCCAGGTACACGTTCCCAAATTTTCCCTTGCCCAGAGGACGCCCGATTTCAAAGTCCTCAATCGTGAGGCGCCGCCTGAAAGTTAGAACAGAGCCTCAGTTCGGGGAAGAAAAGGGCGGGCAGTGACGGACTCGAACCTCCTTCACCTCTCGCCTCCCGCCCCCGTGCCCCTTCCCCTTGTCAAGGGCGCAGCCAGGCTGTTTGGTTGGCCCACGAGCCAACACTTCCCACGTGCAGCTGGTCTTCATTTCTCGTCCCGCTCCGCTTCCTTCCAGAGACACTCACACGGGGGGCATGCCGAGCTCCACGAGGCCTGCTGCAGCTTCTTAGACAGACAGGCAGAGGTCAACACGCGCTTCTTGCACCCCACCCCCGCCCCCAACAACTGACACCAGTCCTTCTCCACCTGTTCCCTGGTCTCGGGTCTGCTCCTCTTCTTCATCTGCGGGCTGCACGCTGCCCGACTGCATCGCAGCGTTTGGGTGGTTCCCCAGGAGACGGCACGGCGGCGACAGGACGCCTTCCCGAGCCCTTTGGAACTGTCCTCAAAAGGGGTGAGGGTAGGCAACAACCAGGCTGAGGCGCTTCGGACGCCGACGGCCTCCCACGAACCCTCAGCGCAGCGCACGAAGCTGCACCTCCGAAGATCAAGAAACTCCCGGGAAGCCAGAGCTGGGGCCTTTATGTCTGCGCCCCCTCGTTGGCTGAGCCACAGTTCCTGACCGGCTCCCATTGGTTGGATCTTCTGGGCGCGCAGGCAGCGTGTCCAATAGAAAAGACAGAAATGGGAGCTTCCGCCCACGCTGAGCCAATGAGGTGGCAGGGCGCGGAGACCCGGGCGCTGCGGCGGGGCAGACTAAGGGGGGGCCCCCGTGAGCTGGGGGAACCTGGCGGAATGGGAGGCGAAGCAAAGGGTCTCGGTGAACCAATTCCTGCGTGAGTCTCCGAGAGTGCGCGAATGCATTAATGAACTGCCACCGTGTGCTTGTGAATGATGAGACACCAACCACAGGAAGCTGCGGGGAGTGGGGGTGGCTCTAAGGTCGGCAAACTCCTAAGCTACGTGCGCACCAAACCGGCCCCCGCTGGGAGGTCGTGTCCCGTTCAGGCCACTCCCCAGGGGTGTCCTTCGTCTTGCTTCCCGAAGTTTCTGCCTCTGTCCTGGGGTGTCCTGCAGCCCCTGCTCTCCCCACTCCACTCCACAGCCGTTGGAGCCTCCCCCAGCCTGGGACTGTAGGCCCATTCGGCGCAATGGCACAGACCGCTCGCCCTTTGCCTCCATGAGCTGTGTATTTGCTGGACTCTTGACCTTAAAAATACAATAATACACTCATTGTATTTAACATTCGGTTATTTTTAACCAGCAAAAAAAAAAAAAAGAAAAAAAAGAAAAAAAAAGGGCTTATTTGGAAATACAGAATTACAATATAGGGACAAGGAAGATGCAGCAAAACGCTGTTTTATGGAGAAGGAAGTTTGGGAGGGCTGGTTTTGAAGGAAAGTCCATTGGAGAAAAGCAACAGTTTAGTAAAAGACACCTTCTCATTGGTTGAGTTGCCTGGGTGGTCAATTTCTTGTAGCAAATGCAATGTATATCTTTTCTCCTTGGGGCCTATAATTGATGATTCTTTACTGTTGAGGATTCTTCTGCCGGCGTCTGCAATTGACATCCCTAGTCACGATGTGACAGCCCCCGTCTGGCCTCCTGGCTCCATTTTACTGAAGCTTCCTTTAATTTTCACAGACACTGTCTGCAGTTTGCATTTGGGGGTCTCAAATAGTAAAATCAGCCCACATGTCTGTTTGTGTGGCATATACAGGCGTTACCAAAAATTTAAATTGCATTCTTTTAGACAGGTAACCTAGCAGGATTCTTGCAGAGAGTCTGACACTGAGGCTTTTCTTTCCAGGAAGCAACTTTATTCTTGCCAGCACGGCTCAGTTGGGTTCCTACCTGAAGAATTGAGCCCTGAACAAATGCCACATGGCATAGTTTCTAATACATTTTCTATTTCTTTGTCTCCCATATAATGATAACACACAAACATGGAGTCTGATTAAGTGGTCTCATGTTACAAGGTCGAGAGGGATGTCGTCACATGTATAGCCAGGTTGGTTGAGGTTTTTTTTTTTTTTTTTTTTCATTCCTTATGGAGGGTTCCCTACCACAGTAACAATATAAATTCTTGGAGGAATGTAATTTAGAAAGAAAAAATCTTCTCCCAACCCAGAAAACCTCCTCACAAAGATAGTAAAAACATAAATAAAAGTTTATTACTGAATAAACCTTAAACTGAATGCGATGCCGTACCACAGATAATTGCTAAGAGATGGAAAGTGAGAAAGATGCCATCTCGTAAAGCCAAGCAGACACTGGCTTTCCCAGTGTCTCCCATTACATAGCTTCATCACAAACAATAATTAGTCCTCACGTAAGAAAACATAACAGCACCATTTGTTACACAGAGTCATCCTAAATCTACCTGGTAATTGGGGTGGCTGTCTGCTCCTACATTGGCTTTCCATAAAGGAAAACAAACGTCTCATTTCTTGAGGATAGAAAGCAGTGTTAACCTTAAAAATAAAAGTCACTTATTTTACCCACAAAAAAGTGTTATTTGGAAATAGCACAGAATTGCCATGGAGACACGCAAACTACAATAAAGCCACAGGCAAATCCAACAAACAAAAGTTATTTTATGGAGGAGGAGGGAGTAGGAAGGGTCGTTTTGAACAAATTCCATTGGAGGAAAGCAACAGTTCAAGATGATGGAAGTCTCTCATTGGTTGAGTTGCAGGGATGGTTGATTTCTTGCAGGAGATGCAGGGTCGATCTTTTCCAGTTGGGGCCTGGAATTCACGATTCTTCCTGTGATTGCCTTGGAGTGGTTTCGTGAGAGTTCTGCCTTCTGGCCTCCCAACTCTGTTGTAAATTAACGAGGCTTCCTTCGTGAATATTCCCTTTTGCAACTTGGAGCCAGATGCCCACCAGAGAGGCTGTCTTCCCAGAGAAGTTGAGTGATAGAGATAACATCTCCCTTGATTTCTGCATTTCAAAGAGGGGGCCTGAGGAGAAGGCTAGTGGAGCTAGAACTGTGTGGCAGGGGTTCAAGCGGGACCAGGGGAGTTAGATAAATGGAGACAAATTGCGTAGAACCCTGTGAGCCTTTGTAAGGAGGCTGTAATTGGCTCCAGCACGTGTTCTAAAATGTACCTGGGATTTGTTTCCTCAGGTGTGGTAAGGCAGCAGATCTGGAAGGGACTGTCACAAAGGAAGAAGTTTATGCTCACATCCCTAGCAAATGGGAGTTACGGCATGTTACCCGTGGGAGACTCTGCGCCGTGTGGATGGAGGTCTCGGTTCTCGGACTCCCCACAGAAGGTTTACGTGAGGACCGGCTCTCGGGGAAAGGCAGCCAGAAGGAAGGTAGTAAAGCACAAAGCCCTTTAAGGACAGGACGTTCTCAAGGTGGGAAAGCGAGGCACTGCCCTGAAGCTACAGGGCTCTTTTCTCTTCATGGGTCATAGACGGGGTGGTCTCTCATAGAGGCTGCTTCCAGTCACTGGTCGGGAGGGGGTCTCTGATCAAGCCCACCGTGTTCCTACCGGAATCATCTTGGCAGCCTTCCCACGGGGGAGGGGGCAACACTGCAGCGCACAGGCATGACCTTGGGCACGGATGGCCCTGTGGCACAGGCGGGAGCGTGCGTGTTCCGCACCGGGGCTCCTGGTCTGTCAGCCCTGGCGTGTTGGAAGGCGGTCAGCATGTGTGACCCCAGGCTTCTAATGTGTAACCTACTTATCAGCACCCTAGCCTCCAGCTCCCAACTGCCTGTTCTACCAGACGTACACGGCGGAGCGGAGGAGCAGGGGAAGCACCAGGATGGGTCGGAGGCAGCAGTGACGGAGAAAGCACCGCCCACCACGTGTCGTGTCTTCGGCAGGAAAAGGCAAGGCGGAACAGGTAGACAGTTTAGGATTGACTGGTTTGAATAATACGGCAGGGCTTTGGAGCATTAAGTGTCACTCCCTTCTAGTACTGGGCCCTAGAGTTTTAAGGAGACAGACAGGTGGGTCGTTTGCATGTGAAAAGCGAGGTCCCGGGGAAGTTGTTAGTGGTCTCTAATAACTGGCTGGTCCTGGGAGGGGCAGAATCTCCCCAGTCAGCAAGACTCCAAATGCCAGGACACAGAAAATTAAAAATATATAGTTAGTAAACTGTGAAATAGATGACCACCTGGGGAGGTTTTCAGGTGAATGGTAATATAATCTGATTTGTGAATTAAAAGGATCAATCTGAGTAGTGTGTGGAAATCAGACTATAGGAGGGGCAAGACAGAAGATCTATTCGACTGTTTTCCAGATGGCGGAGGACACGGACTTAAACTAAGTTAGTGACAGAGGGAAGTGGTTTATCACAAAGTACAAACAGTTGATCAGAAGGGACAGTAATCAAATTAGTACAAAAATATGAACATGAATATAATGGTTTCACAATATAAGTTATTTCAATCAACCTATAACCCACTCTGCCTCATTTAAATGGTAACCAGATTTTTTTTTTTTTTTTGAGAGGTAGACAGAGAGAGGAAGACACAGAATCTGAAGCAGGTTCCAGGCTCTAAGCTGTCAGCACAGAGTCTGAGGGGGGCCCGAAACCACGAACTGTGAAATAATGACCTGAGCCAAAGTGGGACGCTTAACTGAGCCACCCAGGCGCCCCTTAAGAGGTTAGCACATTTCTGATGACACTACCGTTTTCCTGTCACAGAAATACTTCACTACATAGAGATGCTCAGGCTGATAGCACCGTTTTGCTGTCGCAGAGCCTAGGCCAGGGGCCAGCAGGGCGGACTGAGCAGAAATGCGCCAACTGAACAGGCTTTGGCTGCTCAAGTGCTACACATCCCAAAGGACCGGCCCCTGACCAGCTCTGGGAAGACAATCTAAGTGCTTAACATCTGGCCTGGGAAGTGATCTTACGCCTGAATCTGCAGGCCCCGCTCGCTGCATCCGTTTGACCAGATGATTGACGCGGACGGTGCGACTCACGGGGAATGGTGGCTTTTGTAGGCCTGAGGCTCTGGGACACACTGTATCTCTGCCTTCTGCGGACCCCGGAGTACCCACGGTCAGTCGCGAAGGTGCGGCGTGCCTCAGTAAGAAACCCCGGCATTAAAGCTTTGGTGAGCTTCCCTCATTGGCGATGCCTGAACATACTGTCACACCTTTGCCGAAAGAAGTAAGCCTTGTGTGACTGTGCCGGGACGGGACACCTGAACGCTGGTGCTCAGTCTCCCTGGACCTTACCCTTTAGTGACCTTGGCCTGTGTCCCACGCTGTCACAGGCAGGAACCGTGTTACAGCTGTTCTGAGTGAAGCACATCCTCCTAGCACACCATCAAGCCTGAAGGTGGCTCTGGGGAGCAGAGAACAGTTTGGACCCGTGCCATGATCTAGAAGCACGTTCCGGTCAAGGCTCGCCGAGGAAATGCTATTTGAGATGAGAGGTGAGGGATAAGCGTGCCCTTGCTGGGCAAAGTGGGGAGGAAGAGCCCATGGCAGGCGGAGGAGTGAAGGGAGACAGGGAGCGAAAAGAGGCCAGCGTCGTGCAAGAGGTAGTAAATGAGGCCCGTCCCCCACCAGGGAGGGCCCCGTGGATGGGCCACGTGAAGGATTCGGGGTTTACCCCAGGAGTGGAGGGGAGTCGTGGAACGTTTTAGGGGGAGGGGGCGGGGGAGCAGCCCGTGACCAAATCGGAGCCGGATCTCTGGCGTCAGTGTGGACACAGGTGGACCCAGCTGGAAAAGCAGGAGCCGAGGTGTCAGGTGACGTCTGCAGGCAGCAGGCAGCAGGCAGAGGATCGCAGAGCCACGAGCTCCCCGGCGGGAAAACTTCACAGCGCAGACACGCGCTTGACACACGCATACCAGAAACGGAAGCGGAATAAATAGGGACTCGAAACTAGTCACCCAGCGCTCGGAGCGAGGTCAGGAGGCGCAGCAGGCAGCCCTACTAGAGGGCCCGGGCTCTGGACTCCGCTCCAAGAGGACAAAACGACTCGCCCGTCTACAGTCTAGCGCAGACCCTTCAGTTGTGACACGTGTAACCTACCTGTGAGCAAGCAGGTCGTTAGCCCTCACAACTCAAGGGTGACATCGTGGAGCGTTCCAGAGGCACCCCCGCCCCGCATCCCACAGCGGAGACAGGAAAGGCCGCCTGTGAGAACAGAGGGAGCCGCACACGCCCCGGAGGCCAGCTTCCCAAGGTCTCCAGCATCACGCCTGTAGGGCGCCCTCCCAGCTGGAGCCCGAGGCTCCCACTGCCTCCCACTCACACGGACACACATACGTCACCTTGACGAAGCCACTAATTTCAAGTTAAGTGCACTGAATGATGCGCTTAGTTTTCTGTTTGTTGAAGCCAGAGGTATGAACAGCAGGAATAAAGAGATTAAAAACTGTTGATGTGTACTGCAGAAACACACCATGTCCATCTGGCCCTCACATTTTTATAGATAAAGTTAAGTAAGTGGTACATTTGCAACTCAGACCACTGGAAGGCATATATCCTGACACACACGTATAGGTAATACACATACCTCTATTAGGCATATACATACATGTGGAGAGAGTCCTAAGTGATGTGTACATGTACGCATACACACACACAAAACACCAGTGTTTGCAAGAAGCAAAGTCCTTTGTCACCAGCATCTCTGAACCTTGTCATCACTAAATTAAATCCTGCCTAGTTTCTTCTTATTTTTTTTTTTTTTTAACGTTTATTCATTTTTGAGAGGCAGAGACAGAGCACGAGCAGGGGAGGGGCAGAGAGAGAGGGAGACACAGAATCCGAAGCAGGCGCCAGGCTCCGAGCTGTCAGCACAGAGCCTGATGCGGGGCTCGAACCCACGAACCGTGAGATCATGACCTGAGCCGAAGTCGGACGCTTAACCAACTGAGCCACCCAGGCTCCCCAAATCCTGGCTAGTTTCTAAGTTCTACTGTGACTTGGTGATTTTTTTTGGTTACAGTGGTTCTGCTTATATAAGCCTTCAAAGTTGTGACTCTTGAAGTAACTGTATTTGCTTTATGTACAGAAATTTAACCAGCATTTTAGTACCTTTCAGTCACTGTAAGGAAGTTACACAGCAGGCCTGGGAACTCCCATCCTTTGAGCTTGCAGGGTTTGCCCTTGGCCGGGGTTTGTGACCTCGGATGATGGCAGGTTTCCCACCACTTCCAGGAACGAATGGCTCAGAGTGCCTAAGTTTCTTGTGTAAACAATGTGGCTCACACTGAACCTGCTATCCTTCTGGAAATCTAGAACTTGGTGTGTGCTTTTGCACATACATATTCTCTCTCCAAAAGACCAAGGGTCTCTGATGAACTTCCCTAGAATTGTTTAAAATGTGTTTATTTACTTATTTTGAGAGAGCAAGTGGGGGTAGGACAGAGAGAGGGAGAGAATCCCAAGCAGTCTGTGCTGTCAGTGCAGAGCCCAGCGTGGGGCTTGAACTCAGGAATCGGGAAACCATGACCTGACCGAAATCAAGGGTTGGACGCTTAACCAACGGAGCCACCCAGGCGTCCCCTAGTAAACTTTGAAAATCATGGTCTTAACTCCTTAACAGAGCTTAAGTTAAATGTGTCCCGTGTGCATTCCCAGAAACAGGACTCTTGAAACTTGTCTCTGATGGCCTCTGGCTTTCTCCATTCCTGGTGCCTCTCCTCGACTGCGTTTCCTGTGATCAATCACAGCCTGCCCCCGAGTATGACAAAACGTGGAGTCCTGTGAGTCTTGTTAGCAAAACACTGAAACAGGATGGTCCTGACGCCCTTAACCATCTGGCCATACAGGCCTGTGCCGATTCTCTTCAAGAGCCACATGCCACACACTGTGTCCCCCCGCATAAACAGCTCTGTGTGAGCACTCTGAGAGGGACCCGAACTAGAAGACACACATATACTGAGGATCTGTAAGGGGGAAAGAAAGGAGAAATGAACAAAATGGCTGCAAGGTGTCTGACGTGGGTAAGAAGGCAGACGACAGTGACCTTCAGGGAGATGTGGGGCACCTCACACACACAACCCCAAACCCCAACCCCTGCCTTAGCCATTGTCTACCTCTGCGCCACCTCAAACCCCTCGCCTGTACTCTCCGTACAGTTGCAAGATTATACAGCCGTTAAAAAGTGAGTGTGGTTTGTCTCCTGTACTGTCACATGAGAAAGTAACTTGCAGACAAACGGTAACGGCCCGCTGTATGGCGCAGTGGTGCACAGACCGGCCTATGGGAGGCGGCGAGGTGCTCAGGGCATGGCTTCTGCAGCCAGCCCACCTGGCTCCAATCCCCAGTCCCGCACTTCCTGATCAACTGTGAAGCCTTGGGCAGATGTTTTAACCCTTCTGTGCCTCAGTTTTCTGATCTGTAAAATGGGGAGAATGTCACCTACCACGGACCTGTTGCAAAGGCTAAGAGTTTTGTGTGTCAAACACTGCAAACGATGACTGATACACGGGAACACACCATGTCTGCTTGCCGTCAGGATCATTATGGGTGCGTCCTCGTGGCGACGGTCACAGCCACATGACACATGCACACAGGCTCAGTAGGTAGGAATACCGACAAGGTGTGGAACGATGACCAGAGAGAAACATTCAACCTGGAGACAAGGACGTGGGGGAACTCTGTGATCACTGAGAGTAAAATGCCTCGGGGGCGGGGGGTTAACTCACTCAGGGATCCCCTCACAAGTGAGAAAGCAATGGCGACGCACGGATCCTGAGAAGCACAACTGTTTAATAGACGGAAGAAGACAAAGGGCCTCTGAAGAAGGGCAGGAAGTCACAGAAACCAGGAAAGTGCCTTCAAGTCAAAGAGGTGGGCAGCAGTAAAAGGCCCAATAACAGACTGGGGGCGGGGGGAAGCGTGGGAGCACAAGAGGGAACTCTGTGAGACTTGCTTCAGTCAGGTGCCAGTGGTGGAGGACAGTGTTTAGTGGGGCAGGAAGTGTGCGTGGGGGGGATGAGACTAGAGACTGGGACACAGGCATGGATTAAGAGGATAGAAAGGGATTAAGAGGGAGAAGTTAAAGACCAAGTGGTGAGGGTCTAAATTCGAACAGGTCCTAGACAAGCTGGGGATTGGGGGATGTGTCCAACCACGAAGAGCAAGAGTGACCCCTGGAGAGGAGGGACCCCTTCTCCTCTGGGGCTCTATCTAACAAGGCTTACAGAGCTGGGAAATTTTACACATGAATCTTGGAGACTATAACCCTGAATAATCTGCAGATCTTCAGTTTTAAGATCCATTTTTAGAAATATCTGTGGATAACAGGACTTCCATTTCTCTAGATACTTTAGGCTTTTTATTCCAATAACAAGATAAGCCACCAGAGTACCAGGACTTTGGACTACATAGTTTTGCCTGTTTTATTTCTAAGAGTCCTTCTTTGGTATTATAAACTAGGCAAGGAATTAGAAAACGTAAAAAAGGAGCCAGTAGAAATTAAACTGGAAAAACACAAAACAACCCCAAAACCCCAACACCACAAAAGCCAAAGCGATAACTCACTGAGTAAGCTCAACAGGAGATGAGATGAGAGACAAAACAATCAGTGAGCTCAAAGATCAACAGAAATTGATAAATCTGAGTAACAGAGAGAATACAGACTAGATAAACAAAAAAATCTGAGGAACTCATTTAATTCGAGTCCCTGAATGAGATGAGAAAGAGTAGGACTGAAAAACTATTTGAGAACATAATTACTGAATCCCCAGATTGGGCAAAAGACGTAGGTCTTTAAAAAGTTAAACAAATACCAAACAGGAAAACTCCAAAAATTCTGTGCCAGGACACACTGTAATCAAACTTACAAATACTATAGATAAAAACACCCTTCACGGAAAGGAAAAACTACAGACAGGGCAACAATGGGTTGAACGGCAGTAAGTAGGTTTCTCATCTGAAACCATGGAGGACACAAAGAGGTATATGTTTTTCTTGTACTAAAAGAACCGTAAACCTCAAATCTTTTATCCCATGAGAACATCCTTCAGGAATGAAGGGGACAGAGAAACACTTTTAGATGAAGGAAACCAAAATCATTTGTCAACAGCACACCTACCCCAGAAGAAAGACTACAGGAACTTTACCAAACAGAAGGCAAATGTTAACATAAGGCCTGGAACTTCAAGAAAGAAGAAAGAACAATGGAGATGGAATGAGTAAAAGTAGAGATAAACAGACCACTCTTTTCATGAGTTTTGTTTAAAAAAAAATGTTTGACAGCTGAGGCACAAATTACAACATCCAACATAGTGCTTGGTGTAAGGGAAATACTTAATTAGATTTAAAATGGAAAATGCAAAGGAACCTAATGGAATTAAGGTTTCTATACATCAAAGTGCTTAAAATGCTGATAATATCAGACCGATAAGTTATGTATATACAATGCCTACAGTACAAAAATTAAGACAACACTCAAAACATCATAGGTATATCAAATGGAATTCTAAAAATTGTTGGGAGTAACCCACAGGAATGCAAAACAACACAAAACAGAACAAGAAAATAACAAAAACAACCAGAAAACGAGAAACAATGTGAAGGGAACACAGCAAAAAATAAAAAAATGGAACACTTAAGCCCTAACACACCAGTAATTACTTTCAATTTAAGTGATGTGACTCTACCAATTAAAAGACAGAAAGTAGAAGGGATAAAAAAGCATGACCCAACTATATGCTGTCATAAGAAACTTCTTTCAAATGTAGTGACACAGATAAGGTTCAAAATAAAACTATGGAAAAATATAAACCATGCAAACATTAATCAAAACATGCAACAGGGAGGAACGCCTGGTGGGCTCAGTTGTCTGACTTCGGCTCAGGTCATGATCTCAAGGTTCGTGAGTTCCCTGTGTTGGCCTCTCCGCTGTCAGTGCAGAGCCTGCCTGGGATCCTCTGTCTTCTTTCTGCCCCTTCCCCACTCTCTCTTAAAAATAAACATTAAAAAAAAACATGCAGTAGGGACTATATTAATATTACTGAAGTATGCTTCAAAGTCAAGAAAATGAACATGGGCAAAAAGGGACATTAAATAATGAAAGGGTCAATAACCAAGATAACATATCAATACTAAATGTGAATGCACCAAACAAAAGAGCTTTAAAATACCTGAAGCAGAAAATAATAGAATTTAAAGATGAACAGACAATAATGCTTTAGGACTTCACCATCCTCTCTGTGCAACTGACAGAAACACTAAACAGAAGGTCAGTAAGGATACAGAAAATTTGAATACTACTACCAACCAAGAGGATTGTGCAGGCATTCACAGAAATTCCACCCAATGACAGAAAACATTCTTTTCAAGCGGCCTTTTAGAACATTCAAGAAGACAGACTGGGTCATAAACACACAACAAATTTAAACAGGCCAAATGTGAAACAAACTAGAAATCCAATAACAAAAGATAAAGAAAATACTCTACTAGAAAACTAAACAATAATCCATGAACCCAGTAGTCTCTTAAGGAGCTGAATAAACTGGAATTAAAATTAGCTGCAGTGGGGGATGCCTGGGCAGCTCAGTCAGTTAAGCATCCAACTCTTGATTTCAGCTCAGGTCATAATCTCATGGTTGGTGAGTTCAAGCCCCACATTGGGCTCTGCACTGACAGCAGAATTGGAATGCACTCTCTCTCTCTCTCTCTCTCTCTCTCTCTCCCTCTCTCTCTGCCCCTCTCCTGGGCACACATATGCGCGTTCTCTCTCCCTCACACAAAATAAATAAATAAACTAAAAAATAAACTAAAAAAAAAACATTTGTGGGATGAAGCTGTCACAATGCTATAAGGGAACTTTATAGTACTAAGTGCTTAAATCAGAAAAGAAATGAGGAGCAAAAGACAACCAAAGCAAGTAGAAGAAAGGATATAATAAAGATCAGATGTTAGTGAAATTATATAAACAATAGAAACAAATGAAATTAAGTGATGGTTCTTCAAAATGATCAATACCTAAGAAGATGGACAAAGATAGAGAATGGACCTATTTCCAAAATCAGGTATCAAATGGGACAGAAATATAGATCTTGCTGCCATTAAAATGGTAATAAGGAAATACTACAAGTCTACAAGTTAGAAAATTTAGATAAAACGGAACAATTCCTTGAAAATGCCAATCTTAAAACTATCCAATGTATCCAATATAAAAATTATTCTGAATTCAAGAAATTAGAGGAAAATTTCCTCAACAAAATAATCAGATAATCACATCAACTGATGGAGGCAAAGCATTTGGCAAAATCCAATGCTTATTCATAATTAAAAAAAAAAAAAAACTCAGTAAATTAGGAATAGATGGAAATTTTCTAAACTTGATAAGAAAACTCCAAAAAGAACTTTTAACATCGTATTTGATGAAAAACTGAAAGTTTCCCGCCTCATTTGAGGAATCAGTCAAGGGCATCCTTTCTTACTACTCCTATCTGATATCACATTGGAAGTACACCTAGAGCAGTAAGAAAATAAAGTCATAGATAAACAGATGGGAAGGAAGAAATAAAACTCTATCTGCAGCTGATGTACCTTTGCAGAAAATCCTAAGGATTCTACCCAGAGAAATGGCTAGAAATAATGTGAGTTCACCAAGGGTGCAGGTTACCAAAATATCATCCCCCAAACCAATGATCATTCTGCATACTACTGAAGATCATATGGAAAATCAAAGTGTAAAAATCAATGCCATTTACACTCAAAAAACAAAACACCTAGTTACAAGTCTTAACAAAAATATACAGAGCCTGTATTGAAAATTATAAAACGGTAATGAAATACCAAGAATTAAACAAATGAAGTATCATAGGATGTAACGATGTTCATGATGCTGCTTTTCAACAAACAGATCTACAAACCAATTCCTATAAAATGCAAACACGATTTTCTGCACCCTAAGATTTATATGAAAAGTCAAAGGAACTAGGAAAACTAAATCAATTTAAGTAATAGAGAGAAATCACTTTTACCTAATTTTGAGGTTTACCGTATAGCTACAGAAACTAAGTAAATAGATGGGATCAAGAAAAAGTCTGGGTGTTTGGGGTTTAAAACCAAATAAAAAAGTTTGTTTTCTAAAACTGTTAAGTCTTAACGTCTTAACTGGTGCAAGACAATGTGCCCATTCTTATGTGTGTATTTACCGCTTTGAATACCTGCCCTCTCATCTGTCTAACTCTCCTGCCACTGAACAGTAATGAATGTATATACAAGACACATAAAGGGTCAAGGCCCGTGGCCTCTGAAACACCCCCCCTGCCCCAAGTCAACAAAGGAATCCATGACAAAGTGCTTGACAAAGCTTGACAGAGAAGTCTCACAAACTTTTCATTTCATTTGCCCTTCTAATCTCCACCTTCTTTTTATAAAAATTCCTGAGATAACGCTGCAGTGTAAACTAAGAAAAAAGTAGCTGAACATTTTACTTCCTGCATAATCAACACCGGTCTCTCCCGGATGAACTCTCAGATGCACAGTAAGGCTCTGGGCCGGGTCAATCTCTAACTGCATCTCTACACGACTCCTGACGGCCTGGGACGGATGATTTTCTCACAGCGAAGATACCTGGGGGGTCTCTCTTTGGTATGTTCGATCAGATGCCATGGTAGATGTTTTCCCTGGCAAAAGGTTTTCCTCGGTGGTTACATTCAAGAAGTCTTTCCCCAGAAGGAGTTCTCGCAGGGTGACCGAGGACTGCCCGCTCGTGAAGGGTCTCCCCACTTCTGTTGCGCTGCCCCTGACGGGGTGTCTCCCAGTATGAATCCTCTGATGCTGAGTGAGGGAGGAGCTGCGACTGAAGGCCTTTCCACACTCGCTGCACTTATAGGGTTTCTCCCCGGTGTGGATGATGGCGTGCCTGATGAGGTTTGTGCTCCAGCAGAAGGATTTCCCACACTCCATGCACTCATAGGGCTTCTCTCCACTGTGAATCCGCTGGTGCCTCGTGAGCCCCGAGCGGCGGTTGAAGGCCTTCCCGCACTCCATGCACTCGTAGGGCTTCTCCCCGGTGTGGATGCTGAAGTGTCGGATGAGGTCCTTCCTAGTGCTAAAGGCTTTCCCACATTCTTTGCACTCAAAAGGTTTTTCTCCGGTGTGGGCCCTTTTGTGCAAGATGAAAGTGGAGCAGTGGGTGAAGGCCCTTCCACACTCGGTGCACACGAAAGGCTTCTCCCCGGTGTGGATCCTCTGGTGCCTCTTGAGGTAGGACCTGTGGTTGAAGGCCTTCCCGCACTCCAGGCACTCGAAGGGCTTCTCCCCCGTGTGGATGACGTAGTGGTGAATGAGGGCCGCGCTCTCACAGAAGGCCTTCCCGCACTCGCTGCACTCGTAGGGCTTCTCCCCAGTGTGAGTCTGCTGGTGCCACATGAGGTAGGACCTGTGTTTGAAGACCTTGCCACACTCGAAGCATTCGTAGGGATTCTCGCCAGTGTGGATGATATGATGTCGAAGGAAACCCGGCCTGTGTCGAAAGACCTGCCCACACTCTTTGCACACAAAGGATTTCTCACCAGTGTGTCTCCTCTTATGCAGGACAAAATTGGAGCGGTGGGTGAAGGCCTTTCCACACTCGTTGCACTTATAAGGCTTCTCCCCGCTGTGAATCCGCTGGTGCTGTGTAAGGTAGGACTTGCGGTTGAAGGCCTTCCCGCACTCCATGCACTCGTAGGGCCTCTCCCCCGTGTGGATCATGTGGTGCTGGAGGAGGTGTGTGCTCTTAATGAAGGTTTTCCCGCACTCAGTGCATTCATAGGGCTTCACTCCAGAGTGAATCTTTTCATGTCCAGCAAGAAGGTGCTTCTTATTAAAAGTTTTCCCACATTCATTGCACTTAAAGGCATTTTCCTCTTCTTGAATCATGGGATCTTTACCCGATCCACATGAGTCAGGGTCACGGATGGCACCACCTAGGGGGACCAGGTCCTGTGCAATCCGCGAACACACTCCATCAGCTGTCCCTAAACCACCATGTTCAGGGGTCATTTTCTCAGGGAGCTTCTCCCTCTGGGCTTCGAACCCTGGTCTCGAGTGTCCTTCCTGCATTTCTGACGGTCCACGCTGATCCTTGGTTTGGCCCAGCTGACAGTTCCCTGGGTCACCACGTCTTAGTTCCTGGAACGAGGCCCCCTTAGGCAGGGCTGGATCACAAGTGGTGGGTTCCATGGTCTTGGGTTTGTCCTTGTCACCTGAAAGAAACCCAATACACAAAAAGCCCTGTGAATAATGACGACATGGGAAAAATAAAACTAGCATTTCAGCGAAAGAAATGAAGATGAAAACAGGGCCCATCTCTGTTATGTTTTACTACCTCTGAATCTCAGGATTTTTACCCCTGGATCTTGGACTGTTGACTTCTTGAAAGGGAGACCCAGGAGAAGCCAGGCGAGGGGACAGGAGGTCTGAGGGGAAATACTACCACAATCCCATTGTGCATGCGTCTGCAGTCTAATTATGGTGCTGTGTGCTTCAAGATACGTCTATGCGTGGACATCCCGCATGGGCACCTAGGAATGTATCCCTTAGTTTGGGACGGCAGGTAACTCATTACAGGCCTCCAGTTTGTACTAAAGAGATAACTCGAGGCGAGGTCCAGCCACATAAGAAAAACCTACCATGAAATTAGAAAGTTGGGACTTTGAGCCACAAGATACCAGCTGGACCTCTGGAAAAGGAAAAAGAGCTAGAGACTGAGTCCCACGGAGAGTAACTCAATTGCACGTATGTAATGAAGGCTCAATAAAAATAGAAATAGTGACGCTCTGGCCAATCTCCCAAGTTGGCCATATCTGTGCACGTTATTGTCATACACGGATGCCAGGAGGGAACAAGTCACTGAAGACATGGAAGTTTTGTGTCTGAACACCTCTGGCCCTGCTTGTAAGCTGTATCCTTAATCTGTAACAAACACTGAAGGCAGGGGCGCCTGGGTGGCTCAGTCGGTTAAGCTCCCGACTTTGGCTCAGGTCATGATCTCGAGGTTTGTGAGTTCAAGCCCCGCGTAGGGCTCTGTGCTGACAGCTCAGAGCCAGGAGCCTGCTTTGGATTCTGTCCCCCTCCCTCTCTGCCCCTCCCCTGCTCAAACTCTCTCTCTCTCTCTCTCCCCCTCTCTCTCAAAAATAAACTTTAAAAAAAATTAAAAAAAAAAAAAAAAAACAGGCAACAACAGATATTGGCGAGGATGCAGAGAGGATCTCTTTTGCACTGCTGGTGGCAATGCAAACTGGTGCAGCCACTCTGAAAAACAGTATGGTGGTTCCTCAAAAAACTAAAAATAGAACTATCCTATGACCCAGCAATTGCACTACTAGGCATTTATCCACAGGATACAGGTGTGCTGTTTCAAAGGGACACATGTAATCCCATGTTTGTAGCAGCACTATCAACAATAGCCAAAGTATGGAAAGAGCCCAAATGTCCATCGATGGATGAATGGATAAAGAAGATGTGGTGTATGTATATGTAATGTGTGTATGTATATATGTACGTGTGTGTATATATATATGTATATATATGTATATACATGTGTGTATATGTACACACACATGCATATCTATAACGGAGTATTACATGGCAATCAAAAAGAATGAAATCTTTTTTTTATTTAAAAAAAAATTTTTTTTTTTTCAACGTTTATTTATTTTTGGGACAGAGAGAGACAGAGCATGAACGGGGGAGGGGCAGAGAGAGAGGGAGACACAGAATCGGAAACAGGCTCCAGGCTCTGAGCCATCAGCCCAGAGCCCGACGCGGGGCTCGAACTCATGGACCGCAAGATCGTGACCTGGCTGAAGTCGGACGCTTAACCGACTGCGCCACCCAGGCGCCCCTCAAAAAGAATGAAATCTTGCCATGTGCAACTACGTGGATGGAACTCGAGGGTATTATGCTAAGCAAAATTAGTCAGAGAAAGACAAATATCATATGACTTCACTCATATGAGGACTTTAAGAGACAAAACAGATGAACATAAGGGAAGGGAAACAAAAATAATATAAAAACAGGGAGGGGGACAAAACAAAGGAGACTCTTAAATGTGGAGTATAAACAGAGGGTTGCTGGAGAGGTTGTGGGAGGGGGGAAGGGCTAAATGGGTAAGAGGCATTAAGGAATCTACTCCTGAAATCACTGTTGCACTATATGCTAGCTTAGATGTAAATTAAAACAACAAAAACCTAAACAAACAAAAAAACACTGAGGGCAGAGTGAACAGATTTTAGGAAGTTTTTCTAGTTTTTCTAAAAATGTGTCAAATCTAAGGATAGTTGTGGGAAATCTCTGAACTCCCACTGGTTTCGGATGACCTGGGAAGACTTGGCATTCTCGGGAGTTCTGTGTTCTTAGCCTTGAGCTTGGCTGTGTTCAGAAAGACATCAAGAGAGTTTTCCAGTAGGAGGTGCCCACGATGGGGGTCCCACTGGCAGCACAGGAGTCGCCCCAGAGAGGAAGTACCGAGGGTACAGTAACCTCAGGGGACAGAATGTACAGGGGACCAAGAGTTTGAGGATGGTGTTGATGAGAACGCAGGGACAGAAAGGAGACAAGGGAACAGGATTCCCAAGGTTCTTGGAGGTGGGGGGGAGCGGGCGGGAAGGGGACAGTGAAGACTCCCAGGACACGGCAGGAGGGAAGCAGGACTGGGCTGCACGTACTGAGTCTGGGGAAGAGACCAGCAAAATACACATGGATCTAGAGGAGAAAATGATAATACTTTACTTGAAGACATGAAGGAAGAGCTGGGTCAATGAAGAGTATGATGTGGGGGTCAGAAGAGTCAGAGGAAGGTGTGTTGAAAGGGACAAACTTCCAGTTCCAAGGTTAAGGGCTAGGAACGGGACGTACCACACGAGGGCCCTAGCTACTCCTGCCTGCCGTGACACAGAGCAGAGATGAGAGAGTAAATTGCAACAGTTCTCACCACAAGAAGAAACCTTTTTTCCTTTTTAATTTTCCTCCTTCCTTTACTTACACTGACATCAGGACCTGTTTCCACTAACTGAAAGAAATTCAAAGATTTTCACTCGTACGAAAACCACAAAAAGCAAAAATGGTGTTCAGCGTCTCTCGCATCGAGCCGTCACAGAGGCAGTGGGCCCCCTGGGTGGCAGAGGTGGCCCACCGAGCTCCTTCACCAGAACAGTCCCTGACATTGAGCCGCCACAGCTCTGAACTGTGTCTGCGAGCACCTGTGCTTTCTCTCCACTTATTTTGGGCATCTGTCAGCAAGATGCGTCCTAGGGCATCAGAAAACCCTGAGAGAGGGGCGCCTGGGTGGCACAGTCGGTTAAGCGTCCGACTTCAGCCAGGTCACGATCTCGCGGTCCATGAGTTCGAGCCCGGCGTCGGGCTCTGGGCTGATGGCTCGGAGCCTGGAGCCTGTTTCCGATTCTGTGTCTCCCTCTCTCTCTGCCCCTCTCCCGTTCATGCTCTGTCTCTGTCCCAAAAATAAATAAACGTTGAAAAAAAAAAATTAAAAAAAAAAATTAAAAAAAAGAAAACCCTGAGAGAGATGATTTTTAAGTATAGAAATAGTAAAAAAAAGAAAAAAAAATCCATATAAATAAATGCCGTTTTGGCTAATGAAAAGTTTCACAGGAACACTCTACTTTCACATGGTGGGGAAACCTGTACGGTGATGTGGGTCCATTATTACTTGACAAAACCAGGGGAATAAAACTTAATCACATAAAACTGACAATTCTACCCAAATGAGTAAAAAAAAAAATTCAATACAATTCCCTATAAAATGCCAACTGGGCCATCAAGGAACTTCACAGTCTGATGGTAGGACTTGTATGAAGGGTCAAACAGGCAACAATAAAGAGAAGGACACCTACCATCTCAGATGACAGTACTGCCACGGAATCACAGACTCACACACTGTGGTACCGGCACACAGAGAAGACAAACGAGCAATGGAAAAAGAAGAGACTTTGGGAAACACACGCAGCGAGCTTTCGTGGACGGCAGAGACAGCAGAGAAGCTGGGGCGTTGAAGAAGGGGAAACACAGTAAATGGAGCCAGAAAGACAGGTGTCGCACTGGAAATGCAAAACTGTACTCGTATCTCACAACAGACTCCAGTTCCACCTTGGATCGAAAGGTTAAATGTCAAATGTCTCTCAAAATAAGCAACAAACATTAAAAACATTTTTTCAGGGGTGCCTGGGTGGCTCAGTCGGTTAAGCGTCCGACTTCGGCTCAGGTCACGATCTCGCGGTCCGTGAGCTCAAGCCCCGCATCGGGCTCTGTGCTGACTGCTCAGAGCCTGGAGCCTGTTTCCGATTCTGTGTCTCCCTCTCTCCCTCCCCCGTTCATGCTCTGTCTCTCTCTGTCTCAAAAATAAATAAATAAACGTTAAAAAAACAAATTTTTTTTATAAAAACAAAAAAAATACTTTTAAATAAAAAAAAACACAGTGGCAACTATCCAGTAAAAAACTTTAAAGTTTGCATAGCCTGGAATCCATCTACCTCACTCCAAGAAACATCAAAGACGCTGTAACCACATGCAGGATGACCTTCGGGGCGGCTCCGGGCAGCGCCTGCCTGAGCAGTGAGTACGTGAGTGCACAGGGAGCGGATGGGGCCACGTGAGCCGGGAACTTACTGACCTTCTTTAACCATAAGGAGCTTGATATATATATTTTTTATGTTTATTTATTTTTGAGAAAGAGACAGAATATGAGCGTGAGCAGGGGAGGGGCAGAGAGAGAGAGAGGGAGACACAGAATCTGAAACAGGCTCCAGGCTCCGAGCGGTCAGCACAGAGCCTGATGCGGGGCTTGAGATCATGACCTGTGAGATCATGACCTGAACTGAAGTTGGATCCTCAACTGACTGAGCCACCCAGGCGTATTGAGCATATTTTTATGCACCTTGAGCATATTTTTATGTTGAGTACAGAAAGGATGAAGTTACGTTACACAACAAACAAAACGAAGGAGGAAATAATTCCCCTGAAAAGGTGCTCTGGACTCCGGTTCAGGAAGCGGCCCCGGGGCCAAGGGCAAGACCCCCTCTGCTAGACGGAAGGCACAGCTGCAGACTCGAGAGCCCGATTGGGTGTGGAAGGGTCGAGGCTCAAGCGGGGGAGGAGGCGCAATGCACTGTCAACGCCGCGGTCGCACGGGGACACGTCCGTGGCTGGGGAAGTGCTAGCCGTCTGGAACAGAGTCTGAGCACCTGGGGAAGCGCAGGCAGGACCTGGAGCCTAGCCGACCAGAGGCACCACGCAGACGTGGAGAGCGGTGGGGAGGCCAGCGGCCCCCGCAGGGAAGATGATGGGAGTGAGCAGGGAGCGTGGGGGCGGGGCTGATGGAGGCGGTGGCATAAGGAACCGAGTCGGGAGATGCACCGGGCGGGACACGGCTGCACAGGACCTGGGGACCAGGACCTGGGGACGCCGGCCAGAGAGAGGCACTGAGGGCGGGGGGAGGCTTGAGCGGCTCTCTGAGGCCGTGTCCGGTCCCCAACCTGCCACCGAAACTTGGCAGGTGGACGGAGGGAGAGACATTACGGGTCCCTGGCCGGGCACGCGGACTCTGGGTCAAAGGGTTCCCCGGCTTCCGAACCACCAGAGAGGCCAGAACGAGAAGCTTCCCGGGGAACCAGGGCCCGCGGTCCCCTCCTGGTCTCCAGCCTGCAGGGTCTCCCGCGCGCCCGCATCCTGGCTCCTACCTGGATAGGTGTTCTGGGAGAGGCCTCTCTTCGCCGTCCACGGCTCCTGCCCGCGCTCCAGCTGGCAGATGAGCTCCGGTCTGGGGACGGGACACCCTGGTCACGGAGAAAGAAAGAAGGCACTGGGATTTTTGGGAAAACAAATTAAACCTCTCAATCTAGTGTGGGACTTCCGGATGTGGATATGACTTCAGAACGAAGCTGCTCCCATCCACACGAACACTGACTTGTCACCTGGAAACTGGCACAAACACCACTGCTGGGATCCAAAGACTTGAGACAGTAGTGCTGGCTATGTAGAGAGCACCTGTTTCCTTTGACTTCCAGCTCACAGAATCCCAGGGAAGAGGATCCCCTCCTTCCAGAGAGTGTTTTCTCGTTATTCCGAGCAAGTGAGTCTCACCCACATGTGCATCCACACCTCCCGGCACGTCCGCCTCACATCCAACGAACACAAACTTCTGTAGGTGAGGCCTGGGTATCGGGAGATTTAAAAACCTTCCCAGCGGATTCTGGCATCAAAGGAAGGTCGAAAAACCACTCTCTGCCAACCTGCAAGTGGCTATGCCCCATCACCAATTGTTAGAGGTACATAAGTACACAACCTGGTAGGAGCCAGGACGGCTGAGTGGGTGGCATCCTGGGACTTTTATGAGGGAACCTGCCTCAAAGCCCTAGACCAGAGAGGGGGTAAAGAAACACACAGCTGGGCTGTCACTCACCAAGCGGGGAGCTGGGATCACCTCTGAACTTATGAGACGAGAGAATGAACGTCCCTCAGGGTGAAGACTGAGCTGCTCACAGACGCAGGGAAAAGACACAGGACTGCAGAGAAGTCAATGGCAGAGGCACCAGGACCCACGGAAGGCTGTGCTGACAGATACAGAGCCACAGCCGGAGAGTATCAGTTGTCACTACGCAAACCTCACTTGCATCTGCTGCAGGCTCAGCTCGGGTGTCAAAACGGAAGTAAGACTTCCCTTCAGCTCTCAGGAGCCATGCCTCCTGTGACCCCAGGGCCTTTGCATGTGTTGGCCCTACTACCAGCAGGCTGTTCTCTTCCCACCTTGTGCCTCTAGAGAACTCTAACTCTTCCGGTCTCAGCTCCCATGTTACTTCCCGACAGGACTTCGCTGAAGCATGGCTTCATTAATCTGCCATGTTGTTGTGGAGTTTCTCATCCTAACAATAAATGAAAAACTAGCATTTATAGGGTATAACCATATCCCAGGGACTGCGGGAAGCAATTCAAATACGTTATGGTTTGTTTTTTTTTTTTAATTTTTTTTAATGTTTATTTATTTTTGAGACAGAGAGAGACAGAGCATGAGCAGAGAAGGGGCAGAGAGAGAGAGGGAGACTCAGAATCTGAAGAAGGCTCCAGGCTCTGAGCTGTCAGCACAGAGCCCGACACAGGGCTGGAACTCATCAACCGCGAGATCATGACCTGAGCCTAAGTCAGACGCTCAACAGACTGAGCCACCCAGGCGCCCCTCAAATACGTTATGTTTAAAGTGGAAATAAATTTATGGGATAATTTAAAGAACTGACATATTTAAAACACTGACTCTCTCCATTCAAAACAAAGTTTGCATCTTTACTGACCTGAGTCTTTTTTTAGATCCTAAGCAAAATCCTTCTGTAGTTTACAGGTGTGATAACCTAGGTCTGCAAGGGCTAATTACCTAGTTGCCCCTGTATCGGCAAAAACCCATCTCATCCATCTGTTTTTCCATGGTCAAGTCTCTGGGTGGGTGCCCCAGGGACAACTAGGGTAAGTGGCTGTCGTGCAAGGCCAAGGTCCCCCCAGACTACCGCACTGGGGTGCAGGTATGCCCAGTGAGCCAGCAACACTCAGTGCTGGGCTGCTCAGCTAGGTTCCCCGAGGGACTGATCGCACAACTCGCCCTTTTCAAGGCGCATCTGGTGGAGTCCCAGCACTGGTCCCCTGTGTGATATGAGGGATCTACTGGCCACGCGGCGTGGGGCGCCCTCCTCAGATGATGTGGCACAAGAGGCTTCAACTGCTTCGAGGGCAAATCCTGCCATTGTTGCCGGCCTTACTGTTGTAGTCCGTCCCCCAACCCAGCAGGGATGGGACACCCCATTCTTGGAGACCCATGGTTCAATGTATAAGGAAGAAAAAAAAGCGTATGGGGTATCTTGTTCCTGCGAGGACACCTCAGGACGTATCTCCCCTTACGCCAGATTGCACAACCAATGTCAGGGCACCGGCCAGTGCATCCGGGCTCCCCCGACCGCAGCTGCCCAGCAGCATGCCAGAGTCTCCTCGTTAAAATCACACTGACCCAATCAGAATGCCGATGTCGCCACCATGCTGCCCTAGACGTAAGCCCCGGCCCTCTACGGCTGTCAGGGCACCCGACAGATGGGACTGCCACTCAACAGGGGCCACCTGGGACTGCCGGGAGCTCATCAGGCAAATACCCAAAGAAAAGGAAAATGACCAGGGACAGAGAGGTGACAACAAACAATTATGCTGGGGACCAGGGCCATCCCAGGGAGGCTGCTGCCCAGAGACCCCATGCCCTCCCCACCCCTCTCACCAGCAGGAGACAAATTCAATATGGGGCTGCAGGCAGCTAAAAGCCCAAGAAAATGAAGCAGGAGTAGGAAGGGTGCTTTAAAACTTATGTACCAAGCGAATACCAGGTTTAGAAAACAACACTCATCCTAAACTACTGACTGATTTAAAACCAGTAACAAAAAGAAACCCCTAGATACACAGGAAGAAAATAAAAAATAACTAAATGCACAGTATACAACTAAAACACTGCCTACAGTTTGGTGCGATTAGAAATGCAAAATTTATATGCTAAAAGTTAAGATAACAAATTATAATAATAATGTATAGCATAATTATTCTTATAATAATTCTGTATAGCATAACAAAATTTATATTCCAAAAAAATTATATTACCAAAACAAAACCGGGCACTGATTGGTTTTTCTGACTCTACAATATAGGTTCTGAATTAACTTCAGGATTTGCTAAAACGCACCACTGACAAAACTTCTTAAGTTTAACCAATACTGGGGCTCAAATCCTAGTTATACCTGGAGATTCTTCTAAATTTAAACACAGCGCTGCCCAAACTTCAGTAGCTAATACAGGGGAAGAACAGGTATGTCTCACTTTAACTGCAGATTTGCCTACAACTCCCTGCGTCCCAGTGCCCACTGTCCTAAATTATGCCCTATGGGCACGGGTGCCCTGACACATCACAGAATTAAAATACATTTTTGGCGCTTACAAACTGGCTTGGTAAAATGGGGCCCGCAGACCCCCATTAAAATAGTTAATACAGCCCAGTGGAAGCTGAAAAGGAGCCTTTCATCACATAAAAGCTGATCAATGAAGGAATGACCGTCCCACTGCTGCTCCACCTGACAGCCCAGTTGTGTCTGTGCTTGAACCCGGGACAAAGGAAGGGCACCTCATGGGGGTGACTACAATCTTAATACTCTGGTCCACCCCTGAGGGTCCCTGCTAGGAATGCAGCGTGTCCTCCCCTCAATGTCATTATGCCCAAATTCCCAATGTGATCGTATCTGGAAGATAGGATGTTTAAGGAGGGAATTAAGGTTAAATGAGGTCAGGGGATGGGCCCCAATCTGGTAGGACTGGTGTCCTTTAAAGAAGAGGAAGAAACAGCCTTTCTGAGCCCGAGGAAAGGACACATGAGGACACAGCATGAAGTGGCAGCTGGGAAGAGATTGCCATCAGACACCTCTCTGCCGGCACCTCGGGTCTGGAACGTCCAGCCTCCAGAATGATGTGGAAATAGAGCTGTTGTTTCAGCCACACAGTGTGGCAGCCAGAGCGGACTCACACGATCCACACACCCAACATCCAACAGAAATCAAGGACATCATTCAATCCACACCCCACTGATTCTGGGCTGAGAGCTCTGGCTAACCGTGCTGCCCAGTGCCTGCTCCGCCCCTTCTCTGCCAGCCTGCCTTTCCCCCACAGGGAAACCCTTCTTCTCTCCTGGGCTGCCGGGGAGGGTGGCTCAACAACTCTGACCCGCACCCATCTCTGCAGACGAGATTTTAAGTGCCCCCACTTTCTCCAGGAGCACACATGTGACGGTACATCGAGGACGACCTTGACCACGGAAGGTCATCTGACACACTCGGTTATGGATACATAAACACAACCCAACATCTTTTAGTCCCTTTGTGGGATTAGTTATCTTATATTATAGTTTATTTATGTAACTATAAAGAGAGAGAGCACACACACATGTGCACGCAAGCACAGGTAAGTGGGAGAGGGGTAGAGAGAAAATCCCAAGCAGGTTCTGAGCTGTCAGCTCGAAGCCCAATGTGGTGCTCAAACCCACACAAACTGTGAGATCATGACCTGAGCTGAAATCAAGAGTCTGACACTCAAACGACTGAGCCACCCAGGCGCCCCTGGGGGATTAGTTTTAGATAATAACACTACTTAGCATTATCTGGGGTCTGGTTACTACATTCTTCATTTACACATTTTATTTAACCTCACCGGTGTTGACAGTTACAGTTCAGCCCACCTTAAATGAGGCTTCCTCCAACCAAGACTCCAAGATCTGTTCACAATACTGTTAACAGACGCTCCGGTAGGTGCCCTCAGAGACCCCTTCACTACAGAGGCTTTGGACAACCTCTTTCTCCTCAAGCCTCCTGGAGTCTCTGAATGACCAACGATGGCCACAAGGGCTTCTGATGGGACAAACCGTCCCCAGTTCCAGCCTTGAGCAATACACTGTTAAAACCACAGTGACTGACCACACACTAGGCCCTCCTGAAAACAGCCGCTCTCACAGACAGGAGCCTGCAACCTCCACGCCCAGCTGCCCACCGTGCCCTGGGTCACAGAAACAGCATGGCACAAGCTTGGCACCGCCACCGACGACTCCCTGAGACAGGCTGGAGCCCAGCCCGGGCCCCGTGGCATCCTCCCGTTGTGGGGCGGCTTCTCCTGTCTGCAGTTCCCAGCCACATGCTCTGCTGCTGGAGGAGGTCACCTGTCCCCAGGCCCCCAGAAAACCCCTGGGAGTAACAGAGGGAATAGTTAGGGGAGTTTGGGGATTGTAAAAGAGAGACTGCTTTCCATCACACCCGAGGGGGCTCAGTGGAGTATTGCTGCTTTCTAGCCCTTAGCCAGAACGTTCTAAATAAAAACGGGACCTAAGAAACATCGCTTGGCCAAACTTCAGGGGGTCATTTTCACACCAGATACCCTGATCAACAAACGGTCCCATTTCCACATTCATTATAAACTGCTGGGCCACTGCCCAAAAATGGACTCCTTCAGGGGAAAGAACTTCAAGACCCTCCCATCTCACAGACACCCCCAAAATAAGTCAAAACCACGCATCTCTACACATACAAGGGCCACGATACAAGGCATGGCCAGGCATTCCTCGTTCCCTTCAGAGCTGCAGGCGACTAGTAATGGACACACACCTCACTTCTCCAATTACACAATGCTGGGCTCTGGGAAGAGAGAGACATTCAAGAGCTTTCGCAGCCCAAACATGCCCAAAATTGCTGGCTTAAGTAGAAGACATAACTATCACTCTGAATAACTCCTTTTCAAATCCCAGTGTGACAAATAAACCCGAGTGGGTCTCTAGCTTGCCTTACAAAAGGCCTCTTGGCCTAACACCCCACACTAACACCACTGTTTCAACCAAACGCGGCAAACACGGAGGCGCCCATCAACTTGAGCGGGCATTCACTCGCAAAGGATACCCCAGTCCCACACGTGGACAACACCGACCCAGACCAACACTCCAACGATGACAACTCCACGCCAACACTAAAACCTTCACCCCAGCATGTGTCCAGACTGCCTCTCCTAAGACCGAAATTAGACACAGAACCTTTTTGCTTTCTTCTATTAGGAATTCTATTATGTTCTTGAGGTGACTTTTTGGAACACTCCTAAGGAGGGGCCAGGGGAACCAAACACATGCTTATAGCACTGGAATGTTCAGTTCCATCCCCCAACCTCTGGGCAGGCAACAGGGGCTGGAGATGGAGTTCAAACACCAATGGCCAGTGATTTCCTCCATGATGCCGATGTCATGAAGCTTTCATCAGCAGCCCTAACTAACGTGGTTCAGTGAGTTTCCAGGCTGGTGAACACATCGAGGTGCAGGAAGGGTGGCAAGCCTAGACAGGGGGCATGGGAGCTCAGTGGCCTGTCCTACACACCTCGTCCTCTGCGTCTCTTCCATTTGGCTGTTCCTGAATTTGATCCTTTACAATAACTGGGTAATATTAAGTAAGGTGCTTTCCTAAGTTCTGTGAGCCACCCTAGCAAATTATCAAACCTGAGGAGGGGGTCATACCTGATTTATAGCCAGGTGATCCAGACAGGTGACCACCTGGACTTGTGACTGGCATCTGAAGTGGATGTGTGGGAGGGGGAGGGGCTGTCCTAAGAGACTGAGCCCGTTTTAACCTGCGGGATCTGTGCGAACTCCAGTTAGTGTGTGGCAGAATTGCGTGGGGTCGAAAACAAGATTTTCATGTCAGAAGTGTTACTGAGTAGAGGAAAAAGAGATTCTTTTCGTTGACCCACAACTAGCACACACATGGGCGAGTATGTACAGACGTGCACAGATGTGTACATATGTATGTAAATGCACACAGAAACATGTAAAATACATGACAGCATTAAGCTCTCTACATCGTCTGTCACTAAGTCACCTCTACGAATGCAAATCTTGCAGGTGCAAATTCATACGGGGGGGGGGGGGGGGGAAATGCTGTGACAATTTACATGAATGGAGCATGAATAAGCCTGAACAGTCCCGCACAGTCAGTGCTCAGGGGATCTGTGATTGTTAACTGCTTTTGAACTTTTGAACATGACCCATTTTTAAAAAAATTTTTTTTAATGTTTTATTTATTTTTGAGACAGAGAGAGACAGAGCATGACCAGGGGAGGGGCAGAGAGAGAGGGAGACACAGAATCCAAAGCAGGCTCTGGGCTCTGAGATATCAGCACAGAGCCCGACGCGGGACTCGAACTCACGGACCGTGAGATCATGACCTGGGCCGAAGTCAGACGCTCAACCGACTGAGCCACCCAGGCGCCCCAAACATGACCCGTTTTGAATTTTTCTTATTTTCTTCAAAGAAAGAATCCTGCATCATTCTGGTAAATGAGAAACCTAGAGTCTACCCTTAGTGGAAGATCACCACAAAAACTCAGCAATGCCATCAAAATGCTGTTAAGTCCCAGTAAGCTCATGCTGCCTATTCATGGCTGTGGGCTCAAGGCTCCTTCTGTTTTAAAGGGAAAAGTGCCAACAACTGGAGGGTGGGGGTAGTAAAGAAGATGTATTAAGGTTCAGCACTAGGGGCACCTGGGTGGCTCAGTGGGTCAAGCATCCGACTCTTGGTTTCAGCTCAAGCCATCATCCTGGGGTTCGTGGGGTTGAGCCCAGGATGGGCTCTGTGCTGACAGTGGGAAGCCTGCTTGGGATTCTCTCTCCCTCTTTCTTTGCCCCTCCCCTGCTTGTATTCTTTCTCTCTCCTCCTCTATTTCTACCCCCCTCTCTCAAGATAAATGAGTAAACACTTGAGAAGGAAAAAAAAAAAGATTCAGCACTAAATCCAGACTTGCCATCAAAAGCAATCAGAGGCAGGAAAAGAGAAGAAATAACGCAATCATCATATCAGGGTGTCTCTCAATGCCAGTTCATGTTCCTACACTCTCTGAAATAAGGTTTCTCAACCTGACATAATTATGTGGGTTACGGGCATGATTATTTAGGTCAAGACACTTCTTTGCAGGGAAGACAGGCGTTACAAGAATGTTTGGCAGCACTCCAGGTCTCCACCCACCAGGTGCCTATCTCAGCCCCATCCCAGGGCGACAACCAAAATGTCTACAAACACTGCCCAGTGTCCCTCGGGGACGACATCGTCCCTGCTTGAGACCGCTAACCTAGAAGGCCATAACCAGGATGATGAGAGAAAGCGACAGGGATGGGGGAGGGCCCTGCATAAGATCTGGTGGTCAGGACACTGCTGGCGAGGAGGCGGGGACCGCGCACAGAAGGGTCACCGTCTGAGAGGCTGAAATGTCCACGAACACTCACCAGGCAGACACAACAGCAAGTTGAGGCCCGAGCCAGGTGTGTGCGCAGGAAACCACCAGACGCCCCGCACAGCCGGAGCAGGGGGAGCTCAGGGAGAGCACGGAAGGGGAGAGAAGAGCTCAGCAGGGCCAAAATGCACTTTCTATTTGTAAACGTTTTGTTACAAAATATTTAATCTATCAAACTTCTCTAATTTTGTTTTTGCCTCTTCTCACTGAGACCTAACTCCAGTTCTCCAAAAATCGGCACGTCTTCCCCTAAGCTCTGGGGTCTCAGATCGAATGGCCTCGTGGTGACTAACCTCAAGCAGAGAAACATCTAAGCTGGCGTTTCTCAACTGGGCACCCTGAATTCTGCAGGCGGGATAATTCTTGTCGAGGGGCCCGTCGTGTCCATCGAAGGAGGTCTCCAGCATCTCCGGACTCTAACCACCAGATGCCAGTTCCACCCACACCCAAGGCGCGACAACCCAGAGTGCCCGCAGACGTTGCCAAATGGCTCCTGGGGGCAAAACTGCGACCCGCCGAAAAGCACTACTCTAACCACCTCTCTCGTCCCGGCAGACGATCCCGGCCCTGGAAACAAGTGACAACCACGAGGGCACGTGAGCACAGAGAAGCCCCGTCACTGGGATCACCTCGTTTACAACAATACCTGTCGGTGCTGAAGGCAAAGGCCTCCGGGGGGCCTGACTCCCTCCCTTCCCGGAGAACTTCCCATCACTCCCTGCCCTGCTGGCCCTGCTGAGGACACTTGAGCCAACCAGGCTCAGCCCCTCAGCTCCCCCTCTGGAATGCGAAATGAGGACCTCAGATGGAGACCAGTCTGTCCCGGGCACTGGGGCGAGAGGTCCAGAGGAGCTCGGGCTCAGGTGGCCATTTCTGCCTCAAGGACACCCCACACAGTCCCGCAGCAGAGTAAGGAAGAGAAACAACAGAAACAGGCAAAGACGCAGAGGTGCGGAATCTGGGGGCCACGCCTGGAGACAGAAGGTCCTCTGACCACGAGGTGGCAGGTCCCCCCCTAGGGTGGAGTGGGGAGCACTTACCCAGAGACACCAGAAGTCCACAGTTTTCCAGCATCACCTCCTGGTACAGGGTCTTCTGGGCCGGGTCCAGCTGCCCCCACTCCTCCTGGGTAAAAGTCACGGCCACATCGTCGAAGGTCACAGACACCTGGATGTCAAACAGAGGTAGCAGCGTGTTGGTGTCGGGGTGTTGGATGGGATCGGGCCTCATCCCTACATCCCTGATAAAGGTACAGAGTGATCAAGGCTCGAATCGCCAAGAACCTCGTGAGCGCCAAGCTCTGTGCCGGGCTCAAGATGGGGGTGGACACAGCAGTGTAAGGGAGAAGCCTCCTCCACGGGAGCCACCGGAAGGTCACACAAGACAATGGAAGTGACGGGTGGACTGGGAGATGCAGACACCATGGGCCCCAGGACGTCAGAGGAATGAGTGAATAATGACAATAACAGCATTGGTGACAACGGCAGTACCTGAGCCTCACTGGTCCTGCTCGCTGCCTGCCCCATGCTGAGGGGCACATCCTGGTTAAAGCGACTACAAGTCCCCAGTCCGTAAGTCAGTCTCCTGTGGCTGGAATCCAAACTCTTGAAAGCCGACACTTGCCAGCTGTGTTAACCTTGAAGACATCACTTCATTTCTCTGAGCGTCTGTTTCTGGATCAATACAATAATAGTTCCCGCTTCACTGGTCACAGCCGTGAGATTTACATGGAAATGACTCAGCTCAGCTTCTTTGGGTTCTCGTTTCTCCCACAGCCCCCCCTTCCCGGGCGGGGGCGGGGGGAACATCTCATCACCTCCAACCAGTCCCCGAAAGGCTAAGGGAGTTCCCCACATTCATCCGAAGCCTTGCCTCTCACAAACCAGAGGCAACATGTTAACCGCTGCTTACTCTTGTACAGGGAGGAAGACAGGGCATCGGGAATTCCTCCGTAATCACAGTGATTACAATGTACTGACATTGGGAAGCATGTGCCCCAACTTTTGTCGTTAAATACATTTCCATCAACCCTGAAACTATTTTCGTGAACGTGGGCAGAGGAGCAGAGCCCTCAGCACTGACCTCACAAGAACGGCACCTGGAGGGTTGGCACCTCCCTGGGTAACCGGCAGGGACCGGACCTGCGCCGCCCGCTCCCCACCTCACTCCCGGGGAGATTCCACCAGGAACCATGAGCCTCCTTCTTCCTGAGCTCTGACAGCACTTGCCCCGAGGCCAGGACACTTCGGGACCAGGGAGCACAAATGGCTACGGAGAACACAGGCTTTGGCCACGGGAAGAAGAGCCTCTGACTGGCCGCCTAGCCGGTGCTGGCGGAGGAGGGGTGGAGCATCCCGCCCCCCGCCCCAGCAGCTGGGACCACCGCAACCTCACTGCCCCTCCCGGGCCCCCTGAACTTGTCTCTGCCCGGAAAGCGGGCCCCCTCCGCCCGACGCCCAAGGTCACCTGTTAGAAGAGGGCAGGTGGGGCAGCGTGGGTCCTCCCAGGTCCCGTTGGGGGCGGGATCTACCCTAAGACTGACGGGAGTCCCAGGCGGAAGCATCATTCGTTCTTTCCACAACTTACTGACTCCACGGAACCGGGGGTCAGTTAAGCCGCAAGCCAGCCCCACCCTCCACACCCCGCGAGTGCGGAGATCTGTCCAGCGGACGTCGGGGCTCCCGGCCCACTGGGGGCCCGTCTCCGCCCTCGCACAGACGCAGCAACTCCGACGCCAACGTCCACTGACCTGGGTCGGGCCGGTCGGCGGCGCCGCCATCGTGGGCCCCGCGGGTCGAGCAAGGCGAAAAGAGGCGAGCGCCCGGGCGGCCTCGGCGTAAAAGACACCACGACTCGGGGCGCCGCCCTCGGCGACCGAGGGGATGAGGGCGGCCGAGAGGCCGCGCGGCCCGGCGAGCGGCCAGGGGGCACACCCGCTGCAGGGAGTCGCGGCCCCTGCGAAGCGCGAAGGTGAAGCCTGGCCTCCTTCCCTGTTTGGTCCCCACGAAAGGCCTAAGGAGCGGCGCTGGCACAGCCCGCGGCGGGTCAAGGCCGTCCCAGGGCAAACGGCTGAGGCAAATGGCGGCGGCAGTGAAAACCCCGGAAGCCCCGCCCACGTACGTGAGCCGCCGGAAGCGCCCCTGTTCTTGGCAGGCATTGGCCTCAGATGCCTGCTGGGTAATGTGGCTTCCCTCCTCTGAATCCGACCGGGCAGGGTGGACTTAACCAGGCGTCTTCCTCCGAGGGGAAGGAGCACAAGCAAGCGAGCAACCGATCTGCCTTTTTTTTTTTCTTTTTCAACGTTTATTTATTTTTGGGACAGAGAGAGACAGAGGATGAATGGGGGAGGGGCAGAGAGAGGGAGACACAGAATCGGAAACAGGCTCCAGGCTCTGAGCCATCAGCCCAGAGCCCGATGCGGGGCTCGAACTCCCGGACCGCGAGATCGTGACCTGAGCTGAAGTCGGACGCTTAACCGACTGCGCCACCCAGGCGCCCCCCGATCTGCCTTTTTAAGTGGCCACAACTCGGAGGCCCAAGGGGCAGGGGTGAAGCCTCCATTCTGTGCCTGGGAAGTTGAGGCTCCGGAGATGGACATTTGTCAGGGTGGAGGCATATGAAAAGGCGAAGAACTGGCCTTCTGCCCCAGCTGGCCTGGTGACTTCCTTTTTTTGGTACCACCTTCCTCCATCCTCTTCTAGGGGAAAAGACCAAAAAGTAGCTTAAAAATCCTCCCAAGGAGGGGGCGCCTGATCAGCTCAGTTGGTTAACCATCTGACTCTTGATGTAGGCTCAGGTGATGATTTCACACTCTGCCGACAGTGTAGAGCCTGCTTAGGATTTTCCCTTGCTCTTTGCCCAGTCCCCACTCGTGCTGTCTCAAAAAAAGAAAAAACAACCACCACAAAACCTCCCAAGGAGGACACTGAAAGTCCCCTTTCACAAGTTGCACACTCTCCAGGGACTTATTTAGCCTAGGGCCTTTTTCATAAGATGAATGAACTTCTGAGTCGTGTAGTTGGCCCAGATTACGGAAGAATGGATTTGGCATCCTGTGAGGTGGGGAGGAGCAGACACAGGAGGCTTAGAGGGAAATTTAGGACTCCAGTTTCCAGCATGGTCAATTTGAAATGTCCATGAGACCACAAGGCATGTGTTACATAGGCAGTTCAATGACAACATTGGAAAAGAGTTCAGCTTTGATAAAATAAAGGAAATTTTCAGCTTTTCACGTTTGTGGGCTTTGCTCTTGGGCTTCTGGGGAAATTATACTTTAACATTTACCAAGGTCAAAATGGCTTGGCATGGGCTCTGTTTCTGCCCCAAGCACATGTTGTACATCTGCTTCACTGAAAATAAAAATAAAAATAACAGGGGCACCTGGGTGGCTCAATTGGTTAAGCACCTGACTCTTGATTTCAGCTCAGGTCAAGATCTCATGGTTCGTGGGTTTGAGTCCCACATCCAGCTCTGCACTAACAGTGCAGAGCCTGTTTGGGAATTCTCTCTCCCTCCCTCTCTCTCTCTCTGCCTCTTGCCCACTCGTGTTCTCTCTCTCTCTTTCTCTCAAGATAAATAAATAAACTTAGAAAAGAAAAAGAACGAGAATGTAGCATTCCAAACATAAATATAGGAAAAAGAAAAAAACCTCCCTGGTTCCCCTAAGATTAGTCATATGTATTTGCACATACTAAAAACGTAAGACAAAGTCTGAATTTTTGGAATGTCCTGGGTCATAATGTTAATTAATAAAGAGTTACAATTCATTGTGTGTGTGTGTGTGTGTGTGTGTGTAGCAGTGTACCAACCGTTCCTTCCCCAGAGCACCCTCTTCTTTGCTTTGTGAAGACTGTGTATCCTAGGTAGCTGTCTTAACATGAGCTCAAATAAAACCCTCTTCCTTTCTCTTTAAAATTTTAAAAAAGGTTTGTTCATTTTTGTGGACACTCCCATGTATTTGAGAGTTGTTAGCTTACACTGCTATTCCAAGTCATGACACTAGGTAAGACCAACAGAGGAATGAGTGTAGATTGAAGAAGAGAATGGACAGAGCATGAACCCTGGGCCAACCTGACTTTGTTAAGTTGTTGATGTCAAGAAACCAACAAACTCACATTAGGGGTTCTAATGTCCACCTAGAGGTACGTTAAGCAATCTAAGAAGTCACCATTGGTGACTTTTTTTTTCATAACTGTGGAGCTGAGAGAATCAAGTGCATCTTTGATGATTTGAGGATGGGTACAGATTCAGAACTGGAATCAGAGAGTATAGAAATGCCCTTCAGATTTAATATTTCTAAGATGAGACAAAAGCATAGCAATAAGCTAATTAGGTCAAGGAATGAAGAACGTATGAAGAGTTCTATGGAGAACTGGTAAGATATGTTTTATAAATATTGACATGTATACATCTTTTATAACTATGTGTATGGTGTATATGTGTGTATCGCATATACATATGTAGTGGTAATATGTATATATGAGATTTGTTTCAAGAAATTTGCTTATGTGATTGTGGGGCATAGCAAGTTTCAAATCCAGAGGGCAGAGGGTAGGCTAGTGAGTGGCCTGGAAACTCTCCAGCCAGAGCTAATGCTGCAGTCTTGAGGCTAATTTCTTTCCTTTAAAATTTTTTTCATATTTATTTATTTATTTTGAGAGAGAACGAGAGAGCACTTATGCACACATGAGAGCAGGGCAGGGGCCCAGCGAGGGAGAGAGAGAATCTCAAACAGGCTCCACACCCAGTGCAGAGCCAGCAGCAGGGCTCCATCCCATGACCCTCGGACCACAACCTGAGCTGAAATCAAGAGTTGGATGCTCAACCCACTGAGCCACCTAGGCTCCCGAAGGCTGAACTTCTTCCTCAGGGAACTCTTACTTAAATCCTTAAGGCCTTTTCACTGATTGGGTAAGACCCACCCACATTATGAAAATAAAATCCTTTTCTTAAATAAGCCAATTGGTTGTAGATGTTAAGCACATCTATAAAATACCTTTACAGCAACACCAAATTAGTGTTTGATCCAATAATGACTGGCTAGTATAGCCTAGCTAAGTTTACACATAAAACTAGCCATCACATTCTACTTCTTGTCAACTTGGCACCCAGATGCATCTCCTTAAACCATACATAATTTCCAAATAAAAATGGTGAAAAAAAAAGATATACTTCTGTCTAACTAGATCAAATGTGGTATTGGTCCATTGGATTTTATATGATGAATGCAATATGATCTAAATTAATCTATTGATCTAATTTGTGTGTTTGTGTATATGAGACGTAGGGGGGAGAGAAAGCATGAGCAGGGGACAGAGGGAGAGAGGTGGTTGTGGGGGAGAGAGGTAGAATCTTAAGCAGGCTCCACACTGAGTGTGGAGCCCAATATGGGGCTCGAACCCACAACCCTGGGACAATGACCTGAATCAAAATCAAAAAGTCAGACGCTCAACCAACTGAGCCACCCAGGTACCCCTGTATTGATCTAATGTTAACTTCTCTGACATTAGAAATTGTCTTCTGATTGTGTAAGATAATATCTTTGTTCTCAGAAAATACAAATATGAGACATGAAGTTCTCAAATGGTTCAGAAAAGTATAAATTGATGGATAGCGGGCAGGGAAAAGGATGAAGGATAAACCAAATGTGACAAAAATGGGAATTGGTAATTTCTGTGTGAAGAGTATACAGAGTTTCTTCATGCTACTCTTGCAACTTTTCTGTAATTTTGAAATTATTTACAAATAAAAGTATATATGTTTCTGTGTGTGTCACTGATTAACTTCTGGTACTTTGTTTATTTTAACTATTGTTTATTTCCTATTTTTCCGTCTAGCTGTTGCTCCATGAGTGCAAAGGTCTTCGTTTTCTTCACTGCTCACTGCTGTATCCCCTCCCCCAACTTCTAAAAATGTCTAGCACAAAGCAGACACATCATAGACGTTTCGGTAAGATATAATGGAACATTGAATCATAATCTTGAAAAGTTATGTTTTTTTAAAGCAATGCAGTTGATTTTTTAAACTACAATTTGTTGGGGCGCCTGGGTGGCGCAGTCGGTTAAGCGTCCAACTTCAGCCAGGTCACGATCTCGCGGTCCGTGAGTTCGAGCCCCGCGTCGGGCTCTGGGCTGATGGCTCAGAGCCTGGAGCCTGTTTCCGATTCTGTGTCTCCCTCTCTCTCTGCCCCTCCCCTGTTCATACTCTGTCTCTCTCTGTCCCCCCCCCCAAAAAAAAATAAACTACAATTTGTTTTTGAATAGGAAATGGATGCATATGGCACAAAACCAAAATGATAGGACAAGATTAGCAGTGAGAAGCTTTATTCCTACCTATTCCTTGATTCACAAGTAAGCAATTGAATGGCTTTGCTTTAAACAAAGACAAATGTACATCAGAGTTTTCCCCATTTATTAGCCAAAGGGTAGAATGACATATTCAGTCTTGGGCTTTATGTATTTTTGCCTAACACTATATCCCAGAGATAGTTCCATACCAGTATATGAAGGGTGTCTACATTGTTCTTAAAAGCTATAAGCCCTTTAAACTTCTGCAGAAGGAGTCTGCAAGATAAGAAGCAGACAATATTCTCTGGTTTCCCGCAGCTGCAAGGGAAGCAGATGTAGTCATAGCTAACTTTGTAGAAGCAAATGTTTAGGAAAGAGTTACATATGAACTGGAAAAATAATGCCTGACCTCTGAAAAGTCTGTTGTTCTGATTGATTTCTCTATTTAATATGCATGGCTATGGTAACAGTATTTAATTGTTTTTCTTTTCTCATAGGTATAAAGCCCTAATACATTGGGGTGCCTGGATGGCTCAGTCGGTTAAGAGACTGGCTTTGGCTCAGGTCACAATCTCACGTTTGTGGGTTTGAGCCCCACATCAGGCTCTGAGCTGAACGCTTGCTCAGAGCCTGGGGCCTGCTTCAGATTCGGTGTCTCCTCTCTCTGCCCCTCCCCCACTGGTGCTCTGTCTCACTCTGTCTCTCAAAAATAAATAAATGTAAAAAAACTTATATAGGGGCGCCTGGGTGGCACAGTTGGTTAAGCGTCCGACTTCAGCTCAGGTCACGATCTCACAGTCCATGAGTTCAAGCCCCGCATCGGGCTCTGGGCTGATGGCTCAGAGCCTGGAGCCTGTTTCCGATTCTGTGTCTCCCTCTCTCTCTGCCCCTCCCCCGCTCATGCTCTGTCTCTGTCTCAAAAATAAATAAACATTAAAAAAAATAAAAAAAAAAAAACTTATATAAAAAACCCAAAGCCTTAATAAATCTGTTAGCCAGAAGTGCATCCAGGGAGTTCTACGTGTACACAGCCACTATGAAAAAGGACTCTAAAGACTGCTCAGGTAAACAAAGACCATGACCATTATTGTTCATTTAAGTGAACAGCAAATATCTTTTGGGTTTTACAATTTGCCATGATCTTTCTTTTTGCTAGACCTTCAATTCCTTTTTTAAAACTCCTTGCATCTTCTTCTCCATTTTCAAAAATTATACTTCTTCCTTGTCATTAACCAGCATCAATACCTTGACCATGACCAGTACCTTGACCAGTTAGAAAATTAAATTGGAAAAAGAACCAATTGAGAACAGTATATAGATATAAAACAAAAGGATTAGTTTAAAGTAATGAATTCAGAAAATGTACTTGCAAGACACAGGACAAATGTAGCTTAATGTACAAGTTATTAAGAAAAAATGTTGTACCTAAGATGCAAAGGAGCTCAGAACAGGCCCCCCGCCCTCCCCCCCCATATGCCACTTTGGCATAAGGATTGTTTTGAGATAAGGGACAAGAAAGGCCCACTGACATCCACTTTTACTCCTGGAAAATAGAAGGTAAAACTCCCATATGAAAAGGGCCCCTGGGGGGCTCAGTCAGTTAACCAACCAACTTCAGCTCAGGTCATGATCTCACAGTTCGTGGGTTCGAGCCCCATGTGGGGCTCTGTGCTGACAGCTCAGAGCCTGGAGCCTGCTTCGGATTCTGTGTCTCCCTCTCTCTCTCTCTCTCTCTCTCTGCCCCTCCCCCACTCACACTCTGTCTCTCTCTGAAAATAATAAACTTAAAAAAAAAAAAAAAAAACAACTCCCATATCAAAGATGCCCTTTCTACACTAGGAGGAAAGAAACATTCTTATCACCAGAGATGAGGAGCCAAAACTAAGAAAAAATTCTGTGCAAGCAAACCTTTTAAAGCAAACTTTTATCTTCCTTTAGTTTCCACATGTATTTTAGTTACTTTTCTAAAATCACCTCTCTTCGTTCAATCTAACATATAAGCACTTAGGTTTTGCTACTTTTTTGGGTCTTCATTTCCTTATGAAGCTTCGTGTATCAGGTAAAACTTACATTAAATAAATTTATAAACTTCTATCCTGGTAATCTGTTTTATATCAATTTAATTCTCAAGCCCAGCCAGAGCTCCTAAGAGGGTAAAGGTAGAATTTTGCCTCTTCTGCATAAACCAAGAATCTGAAAAGATCATCAAGGAAAAAAAAAGAAAAATATGGCCAATTTATAAAAATTTATTAAAAATAGAGCCAAAACATTTAGCTAAAAGTGTTCAAACACACTAGTTCTCAAACAAGTTACAAATAAAGCAACGAGATACTATTGTTTCCAACTCTAAGATTTACAGTGATTGAAAGACTGATAACGTAGTGTGTGAGCAGGTATGAGAAAAAGAGAAAATACGAACAAAATGGAAGTTGCATATTACATTTTTCCTGAAATTAAATGGGAAAATTTTAAATTAAAATCTAAAAACAATGAATATGACAATTTGTTGAAAGAAAAATATACTGATCTGGGGCCAGGTGATAGGGTGGTTCAGTTTGTAAAAATTTATCAAGCTTTATACTCACACTATGTGTACTTTTCAACATTTACATTATACTTCAACAAAAAGTTAAAATACTGGCAAAGAGGCATTCTATGAGAATGCAAGAAAGAAATCCTTCTTATAAGCGGTAATAATATTATGCTTTTAATATAGCCACAGGGACATAGAATTTGATTAATCATAATCATTGACTATGTATCTGATTGATACATGATACACTGAGTACAGAGCCTGCCTGGGATTCTCTCTCTCTGACCCTTGCCTGCTCTCTCTCTCTCTCTCTCAAAATAAATAAACATGTTTTTAAAATAAAAAAATAAAATAAGTGTTTTTTAAAAATATACTGAGCACCTGGGTGGCTCAGTGCGTTAAGCGTCCGACTTCGGCTCAGTCATGATCTCAAGGTTTGTGAGTTTGAGCCCCGCTTCGGGCTCTGTGCTGACGGCTCAGGGCCTGGAGCCTGTTTCGGATTCTGTGTCTCCCTCTCTCTGCCTCTCTCTCCCTCTCAAAATAATAAATAAACATTAAAAAAATTTAAATGCATTCAAATTGACCATTTAATCAGTGATGCTTTTCAGAAGGCTATCAGAAAAGTTCAGTAATTTTTCCAAAGTCATACAGAACTTAAGTAGTAAAGCTAATATTCAGAACCTTGTGTCTGGCTCCAGGATCTATATTCATAACCACTTTACTATATTGTCTCCCTAGCGTTGCAAATATTTTCCCATAATTATAAAATATTTTATTTGTATCTTTAAATGCCAAGGATTTAAAAAACTTTATTACTGATATGGATGGGATCTGTTTTTATGTGATATATTGTGAGCTAGTTTTATGAGAAAGCTATTAATATTGTAGAAATACATATATATTATTGTAAGAAAGCTATTAATATTGTACATATATTTATTGATAATAAGAGTGTTCAATATATTGATATATGAAAAATAGCTTAGCAAACTATATACCTATCTAGTGAGAACTACAGAACTCCCAGCAAACAAACCCCTGCACCAAGAGACTTGACCAAACTCTTAGCATAGCTTCTGGTAGATAAGACCTGTGTCCTCAGCATGATCTCAGTTCCCCCCTTAAAATGCCTGCCTGGCAAAGGTCCACACTCCTAGGAGAACTTACTAGCCAATACCTGAGACAGGTCCCTAACCTCCCTTTCTTTGAGTATTTACTAAAAAGGGCTTATAATTTTGAATTATTCCTCTGTCCCTTTGAGATGTGTATGTATCTCCTACAATTCTGGGGTGTCTTTCTTTTTTTTTTTTAATTTTTTTAACATTTATTTATTTTTTGAGAGACAGAGAGAGACAGAGCACAAGTGGGGGAGGGGCAGAGAGAGAAGGAGACACAGAATCTGAAGCAGCTCCAGGCTCCAAGCTGGTCAGCACAGAGCCTGATGTGGGGCTCGAACCCACGAACCGTGAGATCATGACCTGAACTGAGGTCGGCTGCTTAACCGACTGAGCCACCCAGGCGCCCCTGGGGTGTCTTTCTTAAGGATCTAAAAGCCATTTCTTGGGGCACCTGGGTGGCTCAGTTGGTTAATTGTCTGACTTCAGCTCAGGTCATGATCTCACAGTTTGTGGGTTCGAGCCCCTCTTTGGACCCTGTGCTGACAGCTCAGAGCCTGGAGTCTGCTTTGGATTCTGTGTCTCCCTCTTTCTCTGCCCCTCCCCTGCTTGTGCTCGCTCTCTCTATCAAAAATAAATTACTAAACATTAAAAAAAAAAAGAAAAAAGTAATGATATTGACATACTAAAACAAATCAAATAAAAGCCATTTCTTTGAAATGTCATCTTCAGGAAGCTAGGGCCTCTGTCTTCCAGTCTCTGTGGAAGGACAGAATTCTAACTTTGATAACTGCCAGCTATCAGACACAGCTGGCCTGACAAATTGTTGTAATTTTTCACTTCCCTGCTCTACTTGAGCCCTTCCTGCTCCTCCCGGCTCAGCTTGGCCCCTGCCACCCCAAGATCCAATTACTCTCCTTGCATTTAAGTTTTCCAATTGAGTGGCTACAGTTCCCCCTGTAAGGTGTGGCCGACAGAGAAGAACGATCATGGAGCCCTTCAAGGATACTGGGGCCTCTCTTACAACTGTATTTCCCAAAGTATTGGTGAAAGGTTATCTTACGGCCCCTCTGCCTAGTGTGGGTAAATAGATCTTAAATGAAAAACACTCTCTAACATCCAAATCTCCCTAAGCTTTTGAATCCCTTGCTCTACAGTAAACCATGGGAAGTTGGGCTTTCCCAGTTCTTTCCCGGTAGGCCACCTTTTGGTCCATGGTTCAGCCACCAACCAACCAACCAACCAACCAAATTGTTAGAGGGCTAACTCCTTGAGTTACAGATGCAACTCAGAAGCAATTAGATGTAGAATCTCTGGGCCCATATCTAAAAATTCTACCTGACACAAATTTATGATCCCTCCACCGTTATTCCACACCCTTAGTTTTCATTCCCACACACGTTCCCTTGATTTCCGCTTGTGTAATTTAGAAAACTCAAGCAGTTCTCTTGGAATGTAATACACCTCCTCTTGGGTGACATTTTGTCATCTTACCTTTAGGAGCCTGCTGACATTTGAGTCTAATTATGAGTCTAAAAGCAGAGAGGTGGGTCCTGAGGAGAGTCAGCGTTGTCTTGCATGGCAACGGCCTCAGGGAAGGCCATCACAATTTCCTTAGGCAACGCTGTTAATTCCCTCAGAGGTGGATACCACTGGGGGTGGGGATGCCACTGCCCCTGCCACTTCCTCTAGAGGAGAAAAGACCTCTACCACTGGCAAAGACTCATCCGAATTTAGGATCTCAGTGATAGCATTTTCATCAAGGTCTTCCCACACATCCCATCCCAACTTACAGGATCCCATTCTTTCCCTCTCAGTGCCCTCAGTTTGACAGGAGACGCCCTGTGAGGCTGGGAGTTCAATTTGTGTTGTAACTCAGCCAATCACAGGATGAGGTTTTGTATTTGATTTTTGGGCAATTTTAGCCCTGTATCTACAGGAGATAAGGGTCTCCCACAGGGCACACATGGAAGGTCTCGGGTCATTTATGTGATGTGTGAGCTGGGAAATCAAATTCCTGAGCTCCCCCCTTTCTCCCACCACTTTGTCAAGCAACATTAGGAACATCCAACCAACATCACCATGGTCCTTAATTTTCCAAAAATGTTTGGAAGTATCATATGCAGGATCACTTAGCTCCTTGCTTCCTCTAGGTGATTGAGTACCAGCAACCAATGTTTTGCATATCTACTAAACACTTCACCCCATAGACTATCGGCTTCCTTTACTACTGGAAATATAGTCCTTAGTGAATTTAAATCTAATCATACCCAGGTACCCCCCCTCCTTAAAAATCTTTTAAGATCACACAAACATATATGGGTAACAAAACAAAACTTTCCTAGGGGCGCCTGAATGGCTCAGTTGGTTAAGTGCCCGACTTCGGCTCAGGTCATGATCTCACGGTTCGTAGGTTTGAGCCCCACGTAGGCCTCTGTGCTGATAGCTCAGAGTGTGGAGCCTGCTTCGGATTCTGTGCCTCCCTCTCTCTGTTCCTCCCCCGCTTCCTCTCTCTCTCTTTCTCTCTCTGTCAAAAATAAAGATTAAAAAAAAACCTTAAAAAAAGCAGCAAAACTTTCACTTTTATCCTGTACTACTGTGGATTACAGCTGTGAACAATTAAAAGAATCTGTCGACTTCCATCAAGGCTGATTAATGACCCGGAGAGGAAATTGCCAGGGAGAGACCCCGAGAGTCACTGCACGTGAAACGTCACCTGAAACTGCTCCTGCCAGTGTGGGGGCAGGATCTTGTTTTTAGTTACATTTTTGTATCTTATAAATGTGGACTTTTTGCAGTTAATTTTTATTTGTTTAAACATTGCATTCAAATATTATTTATTTTGATCACAGCAGTTTTTGCACCCCCTTAAATAGCTCCCGTGGTGAGAGCTACATCTTCCTCACCCTAATCCTGGAACTAATTAAAAAGAACTCTTGATTTTTGTTTGTTTTTGTTTGTTTGTTGTTTAAAGTAAGCTCTACGCCCAACGTGGGGCTTGAACTCACAACACCGAAGAGCCGCACGCTCTACCGACTGAGCCAGCCAGGTGCTTCCCAAGAACCCTTTTAGTATAAGTAAAGGTCACCACTTCAAAAGATAAGTGTAGAGCATTAAAAAAAAAAGCAGTTAAAAAAATACATAGGTATAGAATAAACACTGAAAACAAGAAGATGTGTGAATACAGTAGCACTCAGAAGTGCTCTTGTGATGGTTTTGCGGTAGAGATTAGTAGAAATTATTAAATCTATCAATGGAAGAATGGGCGGCTTATCTAGCCCTTCCTAGATTAGGAGGGTCTGTTTGTAAGAAGTGATGCAATTGGTAAAGATAAAACTTCAGAAGCACGAAAGATTAAACAAACAGGTGGGGCCATCCAGGCTGATGATATAAAACCGTCCTTGAGGCGGACTGTTTCCCCGATCTAACCCTAAGACCTCAGGACTCCACCAACATGGCTCAAGATAATTCTCCAAACAGTAAGTTCCCCGCACACCTGACTGAGGTTTCTGTTTCGTTGGTTTGGGAGGAAATTGACTACAAACTCATGGGCTTGCCACAACTTGTGGGAGTTCCATTTTTAACCTTTTTTTTTTAACGTTTATTTATTTTTTATAAATTTTTTTTCAACGTTTTTTATTTATTTTTGGGACAGAGAGAGACAGAGCATGAACGGGGGAGGGGCAGAGAGAGAGGGAGACACAGAATCGGAAACAGGCTCCAGGCTCTGAGCCATCAGCCCAGAGCCTGACGCGGGGCTCGAACTCACGGACCGTGAGATCGTGACCTGGCTGAAGTCGGACGCTTAACCGACTGCGCCACCCAGGCGCCCCTAACGTTTATTTATTTTGAAGAGGGGGGTGGAGGAGAGAGAATCGCAAGCAGGCTTCAGGCTGCCAGCACAGAACCCAACTTGGGGTTCAATCTTACTAATTGTGAGATCATGACCTGAGCTGAAATCAGGAGTCAGATGCTTAACTGACTGAGCCCCATTTTTAAATTTTAAAATAACTGTATTAGGATTGGGAAAAATTTTCTCTCATATGATATGAAAATATGCTGTTTTCTGTGTATTGTGCATTGGGAATTTCAGAAAGATACAGGCAATCATGAATTAAACAAAATAGAAGATTTTTGCTTCAGGAAGGAGAGGGAGAGAGATACATTTAAAGAAACTGTGGTAAAAAAAAAAAAGAGGGGGGCACCTGAGTGGTTCAGTTGATTAAGCATCCGATTCTCGATTTCAGCTCAGGTCATGATCTCACAGTAAGTGAATTTGAGCCCCACATCGAGCTCCAAGCTGCTGGTACAGAGCCTGCTTGGGATTCACTCTCCTTCTCTGCCCTTCCTCTGCGTGCTTTCTCTCTCTTGTTTTTTTTTTTTTTAATTTTTTTTAACGTTTATTTATTTTTGAGACAGAGAGAGACAGAGCATGGTCGGGGGAGGGGCAGAGAGAGAGGGAGACACAGAATCTGAAACAGGCTCCGGGCTCTGAGCCGTCAGCTCGGAGCCCGACTCGAGGCTTGAACTCACGGACCGCGAGATCATGACCTGAGCTGAAGTCGGCCGCTTAACCGACTGAGCCACCCAGGCGCCCCGCTTTCTCTCTCAAAATAAATAAATAAACAACAACAACAACAACAACAACAACAACAACAAATTGGGGCACCTGGGTGGTTTAGTCGGTTAAGTGTCTGACTTCGGCTCAGGTCATGATCTCACGGTTCGTGGGTTCGAGCTCCATGTCGGGCTCTGTGCTGACGGCTCAGAGCCTGGAGCCTGCTTCTGATTCTGTGTCTCCCTCTTTCTCTGCCTCTCCCCTGCTCAAAAATGAATAAACATTTTAAAAAACTGTTTAAAAAAAAACAACAATGGGAGGCATGAGAAATTTCATAGACCAGAATATCTTTGGAATCAAAGAAACTTCCAGACTTCTTTCTCAAGACTGAACTTTACTCTTGAACTTTGGATTCATCGGTCTCACTTGCTTGTCTAACAAGTGTCCCAAACTCAGCGTGTCCCAAACTGGACTCCATGTTCACACCCAAACTCTCCCTCACAGAGTTTATCCTCACTGAGGACATGTCAGCTGTTCATGCTAAAAACTCTAGGGAACATCCTTGACCTACTTTTCTCTCATGACCTATATCTAATCAGCCTGGCAGTTCTGTTGATTTTAACTTTAAAATATTTTAGGAATCTGACCATTTCTTGGTCCATCCCCACACGGCCCTGCAAGGCCCTATACAATCTGTCTTCTACCCCCGCCACCAAGGTCTAGGACCTCACCTGTTTCTGCTTTGTTCCAGACTGTGTAGCCCTCTGCTCTCTCTTAAAGAGGCCAGGCAGGCTCCTACTGCCATCCCCAGTCCCTGCAAGGTGGTTCTCCACATGTCAGCATGGGTCCCTCTCTCATTTGCTTCAAGTCTTTGCTTAAGTCATTTGTTTTCTTCCTTTCAACATTTTCAATGTTTTGTTTATTTTTGAGACCGTGCAAGTGGGGGTCGGTGGGTCAGAGACAGGGGGACAGTGGATCCAAAGCCGGCTCTGTGCTGACAGGCTGACAGAGAGAGCCCAATGCAGGGCTGGAACTCACGAACTGCGAGAACATGACCTGAACCGAAAACCAAGAGTCAGGAGCGCCACCGACTGAGCCACCCAGGAGCCCCGAATCAAATCATCTTCTAAGTTAGGTCTTCCCTAATTACTTCGCTTAAAATTGTGACTTCATCCCATGCATTCTTTCTTTTCCCTCCTCCTTTATTTAAAAAAAAAAAATTTATGTTTAGGGGCGCCTAGGTGGCTCAGTCGGTTAAGCATCGACTTCGGCTCAGGTCATGATCTCAGTTCATGAGTTCGAGCCCCGCGTCGGGCTCTGTGCTGTCAGCTCGGAGCCTGGAGCCTGCTTCGGATTCTGTGTCTCCCTCTCTCTCTGCCTTTCCCTCCCTCACACTCTGTCTCTCTCTGTCTCAAATATAAATAAAAAACATTAATTAAAAAAATTTAAAAGAAATTTGTATGTTTATTTTTGAGAGAGAGAGCCCACGCACACGTAAGTGGGGGAGGGGCAGAGAGGGAGGCGGACACAGAATCCGAAGCAGGCTCCAGGCTCTGAGCTGAGCTGTTAGCACAGAGCCCCTTCGGATTCTCTGTCTCCCTCTCTTCTCTGCCTCTCCCCCACTGCTGCCCTCTCTCTCAAAAAGAAATGAACATTTTTTAAAAAGTTTAAAAAATCCAATTGACACGTGTATCTTAGTATAATACAGCATACAACACAGTTCACTGAAATGGTTTCAGACTCCTCGTGGCAGCTAATATCTAAGAAAGTTTATGCCACTTGTTATAGCGGGTTTTTAATTTGGTGGAGTTTTAATTATCTGAAGGGCTATTAAAGTACAACTCTGTGCCCAACTATATACACCTGTCTGAGGCTGTATATGTCATGATTGAGCTAAAAAGAACATATCACAAGAGATCAGATGCAGATATAAGAATCTAGCTCTCTTCTATATGGCTAAGTATAGACATCAAAGTAATTTCCATAAATGTAAAGCAATGCCACTTACCTCAGTGATCATTTTTATTCCAAGGTGATAATTTTTTAATAAAAATGTTATTTTTGTTAAAATGTAATGGGTTTGTTGACATTTGAAAATGGATTAATCTGGGTCGCCTGGGTGGCTCAGTCGGTTAAGCGTCCGACTTCGGCTCAGGTCATGATCTCACGGTCTGTGAGTTCAAGCCCCGCGTTGGGCTCTGTGCTGACAACTCAGAGCCTGGAGCCCATTTCAGATTCTGTGTCTCCCTCTCTCTCTGCCCCTCCCCTGTTCATGCTCTGTCTCTCTCTGTCTCAAAAATAAATAAACATTTTAAAAAATTAAAAAAAAAAAAAGAAAATGGATTAATCAAGGGGTGCCTGGGTGGCTCAGTCGGTTAAGCATCTGACTTCAGCTCAGGTCATGATCTTGGGGTTTGTGGGTTTGAGCCCCATGTCAGGCTCTGTGCTGACAGCTCAGCTCAGAGCCTGGAGCCTGCTTCAGAATCTGTGTCTCCCTCTCTCTCTGCCCCTCCCCTGCTCACACTCTATCTCTCGCTCTCAAAAATAAATAAAAAAAATTTAAATAAAATGGATTAACCAATGTTCTCACTTTTAATTTTTAAAAAAAAATTTTTAATGTTTTATTATTTATTTTTGAGACAGAGAGAGACAGAGCATGAACGGGGGAGGGGCAGAGAGAGAGGGAGACACAGAATCTGAAACGGGCTCCAGGCTCCGAGCTGTCAGCACAGAGCCCGATGTGGGGCTCGAACTCACGGACTGTGAGATCATGACCTGAGCCGAAGTCGGACGCTCAACCGACTGAGCCACCCAGGTGCCCCACACTTTTAATTTTTAATAAGGTAAAACAAACGGTCTTTGGATATTCAGTTTTAAAAGTGCAAATGGGTCCTGAAGCCGAAAACATTGGGATTTAGTGATCTAGGAATACTTTCTAGAGAAAAAAAATTGTGCAATAATTTTCAAGTTTTTTTTTTTTTTCTTGTCTTCTTAGTAACGCACAATTGATAGGTTACTGCTCCTCGGCAACACACACTTGCTTCCCCTCCCCGTGCACAGCCGTCCATCTGTTCCAACCAGTGCATTTCATGCCATTCAGAGATAGGTGTCTTGTGATATGTGTGTATCCTTCACAAATACACAACATTGTTTTGGTGGAATGTAACTTATTTAGATTAGTTGATCTTTACTGGAATCACTTGTTTCTCTCCAGCTTTTTACTGAAGTACAACTGCACATGGTAAGATGCAAACCATAAGTGTACAATTTGATTTAATTTATGTGTACACCTATGTAGGTATATACATAATTGCTACACAGAAATATTATTGCTCTGTATAAACTCCATTTTGTGCCTCCCTTTCTTGACTTAATTCTGTGCCTTTGAGACCTATCGATCTTGTTTCCCTTGTCATTTTTTTTTTCTCATTATTTTGGTCTTAAGGCATAAAATTCCATCACGGGGATATTAGCACATTTTACTTACCCATTCGTGTAGCCATGGGCATTTAGGTTGCTCCAACTGTTAATATGAACAGCATTCTGAAAAATATGTCATGGAGATTTGAGTGGGAAATAAATGACGGCATTACAATTACTGCACATAATTTAAACAAGCATAGCCCAATTGCCCCACCCACTATCTAGAATAAAGTACATTCTAACCAGCTCTCCAGAAGGGTTTCCATCTCCCCACCCCACCCCCATCATTGCAAGCATCTGACTTTATCTGATTTTCTAACTTTTGAACTGCGGTTTTCAGTTATGTCTTTGGTTCCAGAAATTCTTCCCATTGTGTTTTGGGAAGATTAAATAGCTTATTTAACTCTTTTCTATCTCAATGTGACACGGATTCTTTCGTACATGATTTTCCATTTACTTTTACATTTCACAGGTCTTTAATTTGGCATTTTGAAATATACTGTGTATCATGACTCAACTTCATTTTTCTTCATACAGCAAGCCATTTTCTTTACCCAACACTACCCTTTCCCACTGATTTTGGAGGCTCTGGCTGTACCACGTTCTATATAGAACAGGCTTTCTGTTCCTCGGCTTTCTGTTGGGTTCCATTTGTCTACTGGTCTGTTTCTGCATGAGTACTGTAAGAAAAAGCTTTTACTACTCTATTTTATCTGGATAATTAAATGCATCATCTTTATCCTTTTTAAACAAAATGTATAATCTACTTTGTGGGCTTTTATTCTCCCCGTATGTTTTAGGTGGCCCTCAAAATCCTGTTTGGTCTCTTCTCAGAAAACAGCCATATTCATCATGAGACAAACATCAGATAAACTCCAATGAAGTTCTACAAAACACTTGTTCAGTACTCCTTAGAACTGTCTATATCATGAAAAACTAAAGTCTAAGAAACTGTCAGGGCCAAAGGGAGCCTAAGGAAATCTGAGGACCCATTGTAATATGGTACCTTAGATAGCATCTGAGAACAGAAAAAGGATACTAGATAAAAACTTTTAGATAAAAACTTGGAAAATATGAATAAAGTATGGACTTTACTTACCAACAATGCAACAGTATCAATTCCTTCATTGTGAGAAATGTACTGTGGTAATATGTTAATAATAGGGGAGGGGTACCTAGTTGGCTCAGTTGGGAGAGCATGTGACTTTTTTTTTTTTTTCTGAGAACTGGGGAGAGGGGCTGAGGGATAGAGAGAAAGTGAGAGATTGAGCAATCTTAAGCAGGCTCCGTGCTCCATGTCCCACTCCCCCTTGGCAGGGGCACGGATCCCTCTGTAGGGCTCAATCCCATGACCCTATGATCATGACCTGAACTGAAATCAAGAGTACAACGCTCAACCAACTGAGCCACCCAGGCGCCCCTGAGTATGTGGCTCTTTTTTTTTTTTAAGCTTATTTATTTTGAGAGAGAGAGAGCACAAGTGGGGAGGAGCAGAGAGTGGGAAAAAGACAGAATCCTAAGCAGGCTCTACACTGTCTGTGCAGAGCCTGATGTGGGGCTCGAATTCAGCAACTGTGAGATCATGACCTGAGCTGAAAGGTGGATGCTTAACTGACTGAGCCACCCAGGTGCCCCAAACATGTGATTCCTGATCTCTGGGTCATGAGCTCGAGCCCCACAATGGGTGTAGAGATTACCTAGAAAAAAGTACAATGAATAATAGGGGAAACTGGGAATGGAAGATATGGGAACTCCTCATACCAGCTTTGTAACTTCTCTGTAAATCTGAACATCCTAAAATAAGGTTTACTTCAAATATCCTGTTGGTATTTTTGTTTGGAAATGCAATTCCCTGTTAGTAGAATGTTCACTACTACCAACACAATGGCAGTGAATACCCATGTGTGTTACCCAGACGTACACATGTCCGTTCCTCTAGGATAGAGACTCAGGAAGGGAATTACCAAGCTGTAACGGTCTGGAGCTTTGTGCCCCCCAGAGTCAGAGATGAACCATCTTGATACTGATCTCTAGGAACCGTTAGCTTATTGGGCTATAACATGCTCCTAGGTTGATAAAAGAGATCTTCCTCAGATTTTTCTCTTTGCTTTCCTCCTTTCTTATCCTTCATCTTACTTTAGCTCTTCATCTCCTGTTCCTCCCTGCCCACCCTCTACCTGTCAGTGTAGGAATTAGGCAGGAGGCCCTAATTTGCTTATCTCCACCCCCCATTCCCTAGGGAGTTGATCTGGGTTAGTTAGAAGTTCTTCTATATCTACTTCATGGCTTAAGCTTTCCTTTGAGCTTTTTACTGTAAAGGATTTTTCCTTTTAAGAATGTATACAGTCAAGGATCTGTGCACAGAGAAGAACCTACTTGAAGGTATAAGATGGGTAGGGTCCTGTGAGGGCTTTTTAACCTAAGGCCAACCTCAGAGAAGATTACTTTGCCATCAGAAAAATTCAATCATGACTATTTGGAGCACAGAGTGTGGGCCTTAGACTGGAGGGTCAGGGAAGGACTCTGAGAAGGAGGTGCTCAAGCTGGAACCTGTCATAAAGGAGCAAGCTAGTCCCTCATCACATGAAGGGCATCGCAGGAAGAGAAGAACAAGTACCAAGTTCTGGAGTAGAAGGAAGTTGGCCTGGTTGTGGGACAGAAAGTTGGTGGTAGTGGCTGGAGGGACACATTTATTCCAAGGTATAAGGCCAAGGAAGTCATTATATGTGACTAGGTCAAAAATATTGGTGAGGGCCTGATCAACATGGTAAGATTCAAGAGGACTTGAGAATGATAGTAAAGTTAACCTTCTTTCAGGGTGCCTGGCTCTCCCAGTTGGTAGATTATGTGACTCTTGACCTCAGGGTTGTAAGCTGGCCTCCAAGTTGGGTGTAGAGATTACTTAAAAAAATTTAGAACTCTAGGGACACCTGGGTGGCTCAGTCAGTCAAGCTTCTGGCTTTGGCTCAGGTCATAATCTCACAGTTCGTGAGTTTGAGCCTCGCATCGGGTTTGCTGCTGTCAGCACAGAGCCCGCTTTAGATCTTCTGTCTGTCTCTTTGTCCCTGTCCTGCTCAGGCACACGCACACACTCTCTCTTTCTCTCTCTGAAAAATAAACATTAAAAAATACAAAAATTTAGAAAATAAATAAATAAATAAATAAAATTTTATCCTTCTTTCAATGAAGTACAACAGACCAGGAGGTAGTAGACTGGTATGCAAATGAAGATTTAAACTTGTAGGAGGGACAAACATTCAAGGATCAAAGAAAAAAAAGCATCCCTGTGGTCTGGGAATCTCAATGAATTCTTTATTTTGCTGGAGTTAAGAGTTTTGACTGGATTTTTTTTTTTTTTTGCATAAATGTGGAGTTTGACTTTTTTGAGTCTTGTTTCCTTAGTTGTTAATTTTAGTCACTCTGACCTGTGTGAGGCGGTATCTCAATGTGGTTTTGATTTGTATTTCCCTGATGATGAGTGATGCTGAGCATCTTTTCATGTGTCTGTTGGCCATCTGGATGTCTTCTTTGGAAAAGTATCTATTCATGTCTTTTGCCCATTTCTTCACTGGATTATTTGTCTTTTGGGTGTTGAGTTTGATAAGTTCTTTATATATTTTGGATACTAACCCTTTATCTGATATGTTACTTGCAAATATCTTCTCCCATTCTGTCGGTTGCCTTTAGTTTTGTTGATTGTTTCCTTCGTTGTGCAGACACTTCTTTATTTTGATGAGGTCCCAATAGTTCATTCTTGCTTTTGTTTCTCTTGCCTCTGGAGACATGTCTAGTAAGAAGTTGCTGCAGCCACGGTCAAAGAGGTTATTGCCTGTTTTCTCCTCTAGGATTTTGATGGTTTCCTGTCTTATGTTTAGGTCTTTCATCCACTTTGAGTATTTTTGCGTATGGTGTAAGAAAGTGGTCCAGGTTCATTCTTCTGCATGTTGCTATAAGAACCAAATGATCCTCCCCATAGTGTTTTTAAAAACATTTTGGAAAGTGATCCTGTTTATCTGCTATTGAGGGAATGGATTTTACCCAGAAATTAAACCAGAAAAACTGAAAGGGACTTAATGGTACTTCATTTGCTCTTCATTTCTATGGTTTCGAGTATTCATGATTGTAATGACCTATTATTACATGCCTTTTCTTGACTCATTCTTCTTAATCCATATGAACAGAACACATAAATTTTTCATGGTTTTTGAAAAATAGAAGACCTTGACTCCCAGTCATGGCATTCAGATAAAATAGAGAAGTTCAAGAATCACCTTTGTGTGGGCGCCTGGGTGGCTCAGTCGGTTAAGCATCCAACTTCGGCTCAGGCCATGATCTCGTGGTCCATGAGTTCGAGCCCCATGTCAGGCTCTGTGCTGATAGCTCAGAACCTGGAGCCTGTTTCAGATTCTGTGTCTCCCTCTCTCTCTGACCCTCCCCCATTCATGCTCTGTCTCTCTCTGTCTCAAAAATAAATAAACGTTTAAAAAAAAAAGAATCACCCTTGTGTATTTAAGGGATTTATAATTGTGTCAGAGTTCTTTCCTACTGGGTTCTGGTGGATTACAAAGGAAAAGAGGAAATCAAACACTAGCTTGAGCCTGAAGTTTGAAATTTATAAGCTGGCCTATTAAATGCTTCGTCTTTCCTAATCTTTCCACAGAGACCACACCAGTGAATCACAGACGCAGCCGCACCAAATTCACACAAGATCAATTGAAAATCCTCATCAAAGCATTTGATAAAAACCCTTACCCAGGTTATGCTACCAAACAAAAACTTGCTTTAGAAGTCAATACTGAAGAGTCTAGAATCCAGGTAAGTTACAAATTCTGTATCTCCAAGACTAAAAGTAGACAAGGAGGCAAGGAAACTGTTAATCGAGCACATTATGTGCCAGTGTGCTAAGGGCTTTGCGTGAAGTAACTTGACACCCAGAATGAAGTCACAAGAATGCTGCTCTTTGTCTCACTTCACAAATGTGAGTACTGAGGGTGAAAGAGTGTCTAGGAGTGGCAACGGCATGTGCAGGTGCTTCTTCAGAGAAGAGGAAATACTTGAGCTGGTTGATAAATGCATAATAATTGCAGCATCTATTTATTAACTTAAAAAGATTACTATAGTCATGTTGGGACCAGATTGTGAAGATGCTAAATGCCAAACCTTGACCTAAGACTTAGTCGGATGTGACAGGTATCTGTAATAGTACTGAGCTTAGAGGTAAAAGAATCATACCCTTTGAAGACAGGCAGTAATAGGGTGAGATGACCTAGACATACTTAATTCTCTCATTTTCTTTTCCTCACTCAAGATTTGGTTTCAGAATCGAAGAGCTAGGCACCAGAATAAATCAGAACCCGATGAGGACTTAGAATCAAGCCAAGACCAAGATCACCTTGAAGAGGAGATTCAAAGTAAATAGTCTGTTCCAGTCCTTTCACAACAGAGCTTCTTGGGTACACAAGGTCCTCTCTACCTGGAGCTAACTACTACTCTGAGTGGGAGAGGAATGTTCTTTCTCTCAGGGCCTCCTGTTCAAGGTCTTCTGGTAGTAATGGGTCCAATATGGCCCCTGGAAATTCTTTCCTGCATGGTTCATGGACCTTTTGAGACTTTGCTCTGCTTACCTTCTTTCCACTGGAAAGAACCAGCAACCTAGCCATATACTGTGTCTCTTCTAGAACCTTCTGCCTGGAATAAGCCAGGGAAAGGCCCTCTTAAGGAGATGCAATGTATTAGATGGAGACAGTGTAGGACAGGTTTGGGTTCCTTGTTTGGGAATATGTCAACTGGCCTCTGAAATGTTTCATGACCCTCAGTCTTACACCTATCCTAGGTAGAGAAGACAGACGGAGTCGTACCAACTATACGTCCTTGCAATTACATGCCCTCATTGAGGCATTTTCGAACAATCCTTATCCTGGCTTTGATTCCAGAGAGCAACTTGCTAAAGAAATTGGTGTTCCTGAGTCAAGAGTCCAAGTAAGTGATAAAGAATTTGCCCCATCTCCTAGGATGGAGATTTAGGAGATGGGGAGCCCTGTGGACGGACATGTGAGGCACATTACCACCCCAGGGCCTCTCATGAGCTATTCTCTCCATCTAGTAGGTCCTTGAGGCTTGTTTATTTAGAGAGAGAGTGAACACGAGTAGAGGAGAGGCAGAGAGAGAGGGAGAGAGAATCCCAAGCAGGCCCCCTGCAGACAGCACAGAGCCTGATGTGGGCCTTGATCCCACAAACCACGAGATCATGACCTGAGCTGAAACCGAGAGTCAGACGCGTAACCACCTGAGCCACCCAGGCGGCCCTCCATCTGGTTGCCCTAGGGCCAGCTATCTCACCCCCTTCAGTTCTTTCTTGCTGTAACCAGTGTTTTATTTTTTGTTTTCTTTCTTTATTTTCACTGCATTTATTACTAATATTAAAAATATTTTAAAAAATTCTTTCTCAGTTCTGCAATGGCCCTCTTCCCTCCTTCTTGCCCACACTCCTGATGCATTTCCTCAGGACAGGTTGAAAACCGAACCTGTCTGCTGTTATTTTCACAGAAAGCAACCAGTGCCAGGGATGTCAGGGAAGAAGGTTGGAAGAAGGCAACAGTACTGTCCAGGTTCCATCCTAAGGTTGGCTGGGTGGAGATTCACAGAATTCAGTCAAAAAGTCTGGTGGCCTTGCAGTGACTTAGTCTAAGTAAAGTGGGCTGGAGAGGAGAATAGGGTAGCCCACCAGAGGCTTTAGAGAACACCTCAAAATCTTGTGTCAAACCCAGAAGAACTGACACCAGGAGAAGAATGGGGAGGACCAGGGAGGCAGTCTTGTGGAAAGTTCTACAATTCTCCCATGTTGGGAGGTTACAGGAAGTCTAGAGGTCACCAAGAGCCTCACTCATTTTGGCAGAAAAGCTCAACTCTAGGATTAGGACATCAAAAAGAGACCAACCACATTGAAAAAGGCTACAAAGGGATGCACAGTTTCATAAGCACAGGGATCACAGACCAGAGTGGTGGGGATCATGCTGCTGACACACAGAAACTACAAAATCCAAAAGCAAGGAGAATGGCCTTTCAGGGGTAACTTCACTTATCATTCAAACTTGACCCCAGGTCACACAACCTGGTGAATTTCACAGAGCTGCTGGCAACACTAGGGGCAGAGGGTGTCACGTAAAAAGGACTTAAAACAAGCAGCTGGAAGGAGGGAATGATAGGAAACTGCTCCAGGGAATCGAGGGCAGTACTGGGGGCTGGGTGGACAGGTGCCCAAGCAACAGCACCAAAGAGGTTTCCTGTATAGCAGCCAGCTGGCACAGAGGACGAGGACCCAGGAGGCAGATGAAGGGAACAAAGATGGGGTCCTGAACATGAGTCTCTGGAGGCTGGATCAGAAGAAAGACCACATACTGGGCACCAGTGATGACACACAACTCTGGACCAAAAGGGGGGGGGGTGAGTGTCACTGACTGAGGGTGGTGGGTGGAACAGCTTCAAAGTAGCCATCACAGAGCCACAGGGGACTATGTGGCCTTCAGGTCACAGGAGGCTCCTCCCCGCCTGGATGGGAAGATACAGTCTCACAGGGTGGTCTGTTGATACCTAGGTGATAGAAGACACAGAGGTCCTCATATTGACACTGGCCCTTTTTGGCAAAGTGTCTGCATACAGGGCAGTTGGATTTGTCTTGCATAACCTGGAGTCCATTCTTGGGCAGGGAGGTATTCTTGATAAGAGACCAGCTTCTGAGCTTCAAGAGTTTCTCTGCTCTTTGTTAGAAGCCTCCCCTGGAGGGACTCCCATGGCCTGGTCTGGGAGAACAAGGTTCAGCATTGCCCATGCCCTCCCCCAACCAACCACAACTATTTGGGCCTCATCTGGGGCCTGGGCCTCCCCGAATTGGGCCTCTGCCCAGGGGAGGAGGTGGGACACTCATCATTGTGGAGTCATTGGTCTTCTTGATTCTGGAGGACCTCCATGAAGAGCTGATTGGGGTCATCAAGCTTTCCATTGGCCAGAAGGCCAGGTGGTCTAATGGGACTCCCATCCTTCTCATTTCTGGTCTCTTTCCTCCTGCTCTGGCAGGAGGAGCTGTTGCTTGGGATTCTGCATCTTGCGCTTTGGCATTATGGTGGCAATGGCTGCGGTGGGATTTAGAGAGCAGTGACTGAGGAAGGGATTGTTTTCTACTCTTTGTCTTCTGAATACCTCCTGACACAAGGAGTAATAATTTGTTGAATGAAGGAAGGAATGTTTCTTTACATGCAATATGAGCCAGGCATTTATTTGCCTAAAGTCTTTATATCTATCACAGTTTTCAGCCTTTCTAATTATCCCATGAGGTTGGAATTATTATGTCTAATTTAGAGATTTAACATTTAACTCAGAGAAATGTAGGATCCAGATGGAATAGAATTCTGTCAGAGTGGTGTGCTCTGTGTGTGTATTTAGACCAGTGCTCCTTGGGTGCCTGGGTGGCTTAGTCAGTTAAGCATCTGAGTCTTGATTTTGCCTTGGGTCATGAGATCGAGCCCAGGTTGACTCTGTGCTGACAGCAAGGAACCTGCTTGGGATTCTCTCTCTCCCTCTGCCCCTCCCCCACTCATTCTCTTTCTCTCTCAAAATAAATAAATACTAAAAAAAAAACACAAAAAAAAACCCAGTGTTCTTTCCAGTAATCTGATAATTCCAATAGTATGATTAAATGTCACACAACTTTACCTCCTAGAAAAATAGGAGCAAACAATGTGTTTGGTGTTTGGTCAGAAACAGTTTCACAGAGGAAAACTTGATCGGGGGCTTGCAAAGCAGAGACAGATCCCATGGGGGAAGACCAGAAGAGAGGGGGTTAATAAGGGCAGCAGTTGTGGTAGACTGGATTCCTAGCAGCAGTCCTGTGGCTTCCAGAACATTGTGAATTGTCTATGGGCTGGTGAACTAGGGTGACATAAACATACTTAAGGAGGCCTCAAGTCTAGACCAATTGTGACCAGTTGATTAAGCTGTTGTGTTCAGGTTTTGTGGACACCATCTTCCATTAGCCTGTGAGCTGTGATAGGGGGCCCATCTCTGATTAACCCCTGTATGCTGAGCAGAGCTCAAAAGTCTTGAAGTGGATAAGACACTTGGAAATACTTGCTATAAGAGTTTATATTTTATCCTTTGTGTGGTAGAGACATGCTCAAAGAATTAAGACAGAGGAGAAAGCATGCTCTAGTTACAGTTTGAAATAGCTCCTCTTCCTCCAGTGAAGAATGGACTCCACTATGGAAACAGGAAGTAAGTTTGACTATCAGTGAAAAGTCAAGGAGGCTGAGACGTGGAAATGAGTTCTGTGTGAGAAACAGCACGGACACAGACTGATAGCAATGCATAGATGGGGTGTGGAGGACAGGGGTGGCGTGGAGAGAGAAAGAGATGAGATCACGAGGAAGACGTGGTGGGTCTAGCTTGGATGGATGGCTAATCTTGGTGTTATCCAGCAGGAGGATTGGGTTCTAGAGGAGGATGTGCCTCGGTGAGGGTTGGGAGATTCTATGGAGAAGATGGATATAAATGGAAGACTGATTTTTTTGAGTAAATGGTTTGGTGTGATTCTGAAGGAGCGTGTGAGTTGGGAGAGAAGAAAACAGAAGCTGGTGATGAAGTACGAAGCTAATCTTGTCCTAATGTAGCCATTCCAATATTCTTTGGGCTAGTTTTCTCCTCAGAATTCAAAGCTGAATATATTTTTCCTTAAATTCAAGATATTGTGGGGCACCTGGGTGCCTCGGTCGGCTAAGTGTCCGACTCTTGATTTTGGCTCAGGTCATGATCTCGTGGTTTGTGAGATCAAGCCCTGTGTAGGGCTCTGCACTGACAGAGGGGCGCCTGCTTAGGATTTTCTCTCTCCCTCTCTTTCTGCCCCTCCCCTGCTCTCTCTCTCTCAAAATAAACATTTATAAAAAATAGATCTTGGTAGGTGCAGAAATAATGAGAAATCTCTGAATGACTTTATCAACAGGGCACTGGTTCTCATAGGTACCACAAGCAAGGCAGATGGAGAAAAGCATTTATGATTCAGGTGTAGAAACCGAATACAGGGTTGCATATGTGCAGTTCCTCCAAAACAATCATTCACCTGAAGAGTGGTCTATACCTTCAGGAAGGACATGAAAGTTTTCATGGTATTACGTGACTTTTCCAAAGACTGGTTTTTGGACTCCAGATCTGTGCCTATTCTATTTGCAACCTCTGTGAAAACCAAAAGTAGTAGTTGTGGAATGTGAGTGTGTGTGTGTGTGTGTGTGTGTGTGTGTGTGTATGTGTACACGTAGTATATAAATACATATACGTTTTTCTGAAGTTATGTTTTTATAAATAATATATACGGGGGCGCCTGGGTGGCGCAGTCGGTTAAGCGTCCGACTTCAGCCAGGTCACGATCTCGCGGTCCGGGAGTTCGAGCCCCGCGTCAGGCTCTGGGCTGATGGCTCAGACCCTGGAGCCTGTTTCCGATTCTGTGTCTCCCTCTCTCTGCCCCTCCCCCGTTCATGCTCTGTCTCTCTCTGTCCCAAAAATAAATAAACGTTGAAAAAAAAATAATAATATATACATATACTTGGGATATGTGTATATATAATGTGCATGTATGTGTGTAACTTATGGGCAGAGGCAAGGGGTAACAATTATGTCTTGTGGGATGAAAAATATCTCCCTAGACGGACAATATACTATCCTGGGTCATGGAAGAAACATAAGCATTTTCAAGAAGAAGGAAAAAAAAAAGATGGGAAAAGAATTCCAGGCAGAGGGAAGAGTGTCAGTATAGGCATGGCATTTTAGGGAAAACCAGCACTGGTAATGAGGCGACCGTGGGGACTTAAGGATATGAAACCCATCATGAAGGCACTAGGTGTGAGGTTCCGAATTTTGGGCTTTATCTTCAGACTTGATAGACCGTCCTAGCTGTCATATGGAAGGCTGGTGATTTTGGAATTAGGCCTAGAACCAACCCCCTCTCTCTTCCTTTTGCCTTGTGAAAGCAATGGTGAAGCTTGCATGACATCATTTGATTGAATTAATTCTTGATGTTTTACCCACTTAGATTTGGTTTCAAAATCGGAGATCCAGATTCCATGCCCAGAGAAAAAGAGAACCTGATGATGGAGACTTAGAACAGAGACAATACCAGGAACAGGATCTCTGAGATGAGAGAGTTCAAGGTAATCACTCTGTTGTTCTCATGTTGGCTCACAGAGCAGAGCCTACTGAGCGCCCAGTACTTCCACATGATGGAGTCGACTCCAACCATCTCTTGGGATACCTCCTACTCAAGTGCCTTATCAGGCTCCATGGAGTAAGGGGATTAGTTATAGTTCCTGAACACTCTTCCCAAGTCAGTGGTCCCCCAAAAGAATTCCACTGGCCACTTTCTAGCTGGAGCCCATAAACCCCATTAGAATGTGAATTTTGGTGGGGGGGGGGGTGTCTGAGTTGCTCAGTTGAGCCTCCAACTCTTGAACTCAGCTCAGGTCTTGATCTCAGGGTCATGAGTTCAAGCCCCACATTGGGTTCTGTGCTGGGCATGAAGACTACTTGAACAAAATTCACATTCTCTCTCTCTCTCTCTTTTTAATCGATGTCTTCCCAGTACCTGGTACATAGTAAACAATCTGTTGACTTTGTGGAAGGTATGGTTGAAACAATGGAGGAGTCAGTCCTTAGGTTTGTTCTGCCAAAGGCTGGCTAGCACATGGCTTTCCCAGGAGGTAGTAAGTTCTACACCAGACTGGAAAGGCAGGAACGAGTTTACTTCCATGTTTGAATGTACAAACTGGCTTCTTCCATTTTTCTTTCCTCCTTAGGCATAGAAGCTACACAAAATGGCCCCAGTCTTTCTATCAGCTGTCTTATTTCTCCAGAGCCAGAGCAAGATAGACAGAGACATTCAGTGTATTTGATATCTTCAGCCTGGGCTCTACATTTCTCTCACTTGTCTTGGAAACATGTTTTCCTAAATATACCTTCAGCTTTTCCAGAGCTGAGCCTGCCGGAGACACTCAACAGGACTTTAGGAGGCAGAGACAGACACATGGTGCCACACCCTACTGACCGATCCTGGATCCAGAGTTCAGCGGATCTTGAGGACAACGAGAATAAACTTATTAATATCATTTTTCAAGCATCATAGTCATTGTGATTTTTAAGAAAGATTTTGTTTTTAAGTAATCTCTACACTCAACATGGGGCTTGAACTCACAACTCCGAGAGATCAAGAGTCGCACGCTCCACTAACGGAACCAGCTGGGTGTCCCAGTTGTGCTTTTTAATGAGAGACATTTACTTTGTCTTCATCCCCATTCCCAGCACAGAGCTTCTGAAACTTTTGGAGTTTCCTGTGATGACAGAAATTAGAGGATTGGCATTTTCAATCCTCCTGAACCTCTAAGAAGGAGAGAGGGGATGAAAGTTGAGTCAATTGCCAATGGCCAATGATTTATTTATTTTTTAATTCCATTATAGTTAACATACAGTGTTATTAGTTTCAGGGGTACAATTCAGCGATTCATCAATTCTTTACATTATTCAGTGCTCATAAGAAGTATGCTCTTAATCCCCTTCTCCTATTTCATCCCCCCGCCCCTGCTGCCTCCCCTCTGGTAATAAACAGTTTGTTCCCTATATTTAAGAGTCTGTTGTTTCTTGGCTTGCCTTTTTCCCTTTGTTCATTTGTTTCTTAAATTCTATGTATGAGTGAAATCATGGGATTTGTCTTTCTCTGCTTTATTTTTTACTTATTTTTAATTTTTTTTATGTTTATTTTTGGGAGCAAGAGAGACACAGCAAAAGTGGGGGAGGGACAGAGAGAGAGAGGGAGACACAGAATCTGAAGCAGGCTCCAGGCTCTGAGCTGTCAGCACAGAGCCTGACATGGGGCTCGAACCCACGAACCATGAGATCATGACCTGAACTGAAGTCAGACACTCAACTGACTGAGTCACCCAACTGACTGAGTCACATTTTAACATGTGATTTAAAAAAAAATTAATGTTTATTTTTGAGAGAGAAAGAGAGAGAGAGCACAAGCAGGGGAGGGGCAGAGAGAGGGAGACACAGAATCTAAAGCAGGCTCCAGGCTCTGAACTGTCAGCACAGAGCCCCACGCGGGGCTTGAACCCAGAACTGTGAGATCATGACCTGAGCCAAAGTTGGGTGCTTAACTGACTAAGCCCCCCAGGCACCCCTGAATGTGATTTTTTAAAAATTTATTTTAGGAGTCTCTACCCCCAACATGGGTTTGGAACTCACAACCCCAAGATCAAGAGATGCACTAACATGGGGCGTCTGGGTGGTTCAGTTGTTTAAGTGGCTGCCTTCAGCTCAGGTTCGTGAGTTCAAGCCCCACGTTGGGGTCTCTGTTGTCTGCACAGAGCCTGCTTCAGATCTTCTGTCCCCATTTCTCTCTGCCCCTCTCCTGCTCTCTCATAAATGAATGAATGAATCAATAAGTAAGTAAGAGTTGCATACCCTACTGATTGAGACAGCCAGGCACCCTTTGATTTATTATACTTAGCATTATACTCTCCAGATTCATCATGTTGTTGCAAATGATAAGATTTCATTCTTTTTTTAAATGTTTTTTAATGTTTTTATTTATTTTTGAAGGAGAGAGACAGACAGACAGAGCATGAGTGGGGGAGGAACAGTGAGAGAGGGAGACACAGAATTTGAAGCAGTTTCCAGGCTCTAAGCTGTCAGCACAGAGCCACATGTGAGGCTCAAACTCACAAACTGAGAGATCATGACTTGAGTCGAAGTCGGACACTTAACCAACTGAGCCAGTCAGGTGCCCCAGATTTCATTCTTTTTAATGGCTGAATAGTATTCTATTATACGTATATACTACATTTGGTTTAAACATTGATTCAAGGATAGACACTTAGGTTACTTCTATCTTTGGGCTATTGGGAACAATGATGCTATAAACATAGGTTTACAAATATCTGTTTAAATCTCCATTTTGGGGGCACCTGTGTGGCTCAGTCATTTAAGCATAGGACTTCAGCTCAGGTCATGATCTCGCAGTTTGTGGGTTCAAGCCCTGCATTGGGCTCTGTGCTGACAGCTCAGAGACTGGAGCCTGATTTGGATTCTGTGTCTCCCTCTCTCTCTGCCCCTTCCTTGCTCATGGTCTGTCCCTCTCTCTCTCAAAAATAAACAAACATTAAAAAGAATTAAAAAAAAACCCTCTGTTTTCAATTCTTTGGAGGTATATATCCAGAAGTGAATTGCTGGATCAAATTTAAAGAATTTTTAAATAGATATTATGAAGCAAGTATTTTTAAAAGTAAACACTATGACCAAGTATGGATTTCTACAAGGAGTGTGGTAATTTTAAATATTCTAAAATTTCATGCCCAGTTAATAGTTGTATTCCATAAAAATTAAAAGTAAAGAACTTATATACTAGATGGAAAACCTTTAATTGATGTATACACATACACATGAAGATGTTGGCTGTACTTTTTTTTTAAATTTTTTTTTAACGTTTTTATTTTATTTTTGAGACAGAGAGAGACAGAGCATGAACGGGGGAGGGGCAGAGAGAGAGGGAGACACAGAATCAGAAGCAGGCTCCAGGCTCTGAGCCATCAGCCCAGAGCCCGATGCGGGGCTCGAACTCACAGACTAAGAGATCGTGACCTGAGCTGAAGTCAGACGCCCAACTGACTGAGCCACCCAGGTGCCCCAGAGGAACTGCCTTTTAAATTTAATTTATCTTAATTCAAATGTATATAGTCACATGTGGCTAACAGTTACCCTATTGAATGGTGCAGATCTAGAAAGTGTTTTGTTACCTATTTCACTCAACATGACATTGGTAGCATCTTTTCTACTTTAAAGATGTGCTCCTCCAAAAGTAGCACCTATTTATTTGACGGTATTGTAGGTTAGAAAGTATAATAATGTAAAACTGTCTTCATCACAGCAAAACTGAAACCATGCCCCATGGGTTAATGAGGCTAAAACTAGAAGAAAGTGTTAATCTTGGTTTTTAGGGAACTTCCCCGCCCCCCCCGCCCCAGTCAGGTATTGAGCCTTTTCAGACCCCGCTCACAAATCACTAGTTGTTTCTACAGAAGCCTGGGCTCAGGGTCAACTGATATGGATCTAGCCTGGGAACAAGCAAAGCCCTGTGTTCCTCACTCAAGAAAATGAGCCCAAAGTCCCATCCAGTTTATGCCAGCTCCTGGAGCATGCCCACAGCTGCCTCCCCTTATCCTAAGATACACCTGACATCACGTGCTGGGTTTTGCTTCGTTCCGGTGTTAAGTCTTTACTAAGAAATGAACATGGGATGTATGTGCTGTATATGTTTGCTCGGTACACACACTCCATGTTTCCTCATGAAAAGTCATGTTTCCCCACCCTTTCCATCAATATGTATGTAACCTCACCCCGTGATTATAAAAAAACTTGTTCTCCCTTGGGGCGCCTGGGTGGCTCGGTCGGTTAATCATCCGACTTCGGCTCAGGTCATGATCTCACAGTCCGTGAGTTCGAGCCCCGCATCGGGCTCTGTGCTGATGGCTCAGAGCCTGGAGCCTGTTTCAGATTCTGTGTCTTCCTCTCTCTCTGTCCCTCCCCTGTTCATGCTCTGTCTCTCTCTGTCCCAAAAAAATAAATAAACGTTGAAAAAAAAATTAAAAATAAATAAATAAATAAATGTTAAAAAATTAAAAAACAAAACCAAAACGTGTTCTCCCCCTTGTGGGAGGCGGATTTGAGGCTTGCCCTCTTGCCTCCTTGTCTCATCTCACTGTGTCTGGAATAAATCCTTTCCTTGCTGCAAGCCTGGTGTCTCAGTAACTTGCTGCACGCCAGGCAGACAGACTTGGGTTCAGTTACAGAACCCAAACTATAAGGATACATTTTAAGAAAATGTAATCTACGACCCAGCAATTGCACTACTAGGTATTTAGCCAAGGGATACAGGTATGCTGCTTTGAAGGGGCACATGCACCCCAATGTTTACAGCAGCGCTATCAACAATAGCTAAAGTATGGAAAGAGCCCAAAAGTCCATCAGTGGATGAATGGATAAAGAAGATGTGGTTTAGGGGTGCCTGGGTGGCTCAGTCAGTTAAGTGTCCGACTTCAGCTCAGGTCATGATCTCACAGTCCGTGAGTTCGAGCCCCATGTCGGGCTCTGTGCTGACAGCTCAGAGCCTGGAGCCTGCTTCAGATTCTGTGTCTCCCTCTCTCTCTGCCCCTCCCCGGATCACACTCTGTCTCTCTCTCTCTCAAAAATAAATAAACATTTAAAAAAAAAAGATGTGGTATATATATACAATGGAGTATTACTCAGCAATCAAAAATAATGAAACCTTGCCATTTGCAGCTACGTGGATAGAACTAAAGGGTACTATGCTAAGTGAAATTAGTCAGTCAGAGAAAGACAAATATCATATGACTTCATTCATACGGGGACTTTAGACACAAAACAGATGAACACAAGGGAAGGGAAGCAAAAATAATATAAAAACAGGAGGGGGGCAAAAACATAAGAGACTCTTAAGTGTGGAGAACAACAGAGGGTTACTGGAGAGGTTGTGGGATGGGGGATGGGCTAAGGGGCATTAAGGAATCTACTCCTGAAATCATTGTTGCACTATATGCCAACTAACTTGGATGTAAATTAAAAAAACTAAATTAAATAAAAATTTTTAAAAACCTATGGGATTACAAGGTGAAAAAAAAAAAAATGTACCTGACCCAAATGAAAAAAACCTAAAATATTGCACTAAGGCACCTAAAAAGAGGACATGAATATTAGGAACGGTGGGGCTGGCATAGAACCCAGAAGTCAGAAAACGAACTAACTAAATAAAGCAAAAGCATAAACACTTAATAAAGATCGAACAACCTGGGTGGTCTGGGGGCAGGGCGTCCTTAAAACAATTGAGTCAGAAAACACTCCTGGTGAGGTGATATTTTGAGCCAACATTTATGGGAGGAGAATGCAGGGATTCTGTGAGGGTCTAGAGGAGAAGATTTCAAGACGAAGAAGTTCAAGAGTTCTGAAGTGAGAAAGAAGCAAAGTGTCCAAGGGCCGGGAGAGAGGCTGTCTGATAAGACGCTGCTGAGGAAGGCGGTGCTCAGCGAGGGGGGGGAAAGAAAGGGGAAACAGTGAGCCATCCAAGGGTTTCCAGTCGGCCTTGGGTTTAAAAGGGCATTGATCTGGGGCGCCTGGGTGGCGCAGTCGGTTAAGCGTCCGACTTCAGCCAGGTCACGATCTCGCGGTCCGGGAGTTCACGATCTCGCGAGATCTCGAGTGATCTCGCGTGAGTTCGAGCCCCCCGTCGGCTCTGGGCTGACGGCTCAGAGCCTGGAGCCTGTTTCCGATTCTGTGTCTCCCTCTCTCTCTGCCCCTCCCCCGTTCATGCTCTGTCTCTCTCTGTCCCAAAAATAAATAAACAATGAAAAAAAAAAAAAAAAAGGGCATTGATCTGGAGAACAGATAGCGCCAATAAGTGTTGAGAGGCTCATGAAAGAGAAGTGGGGCCGTGTGTTAGGGGATAACACAGTCCTGGACGCTCCAGGGTTATGACGAATGTGGAATTTCCCCTCCCTTGTTCGCTGCGCAACCCCTGAGCTGGGGGACAGCAACTTCCGGGACAAAGATAATATGCAGTTACTTTGTGCTGGGCGCCCTGCTGCGTTCTTTCCGTGTCTTAGACCATCTAGTCCTCACTACGTTGTGACTCCCTTCACTGCGACCACGGTAGGTGATATGAGGCAGCTGAGGCCTGGGGTGATCATGTCATTCGTTGGTGGTCTCACGGCTGGTACAAGGTGGAGCAGAAGCGTGGCACCAGAGTTCGCTTGCTTGACCACTTAACCCAGCTCCTCCCAGCCTGGTGGAGATTTTCTGAGTAGGTAGCCTTTAGTTAAGAGAAACGCTCGGTGCTGGAGGGGCAGCAGCCCGAGGACCGTGAGCTTACACATGGCATGGGAAGGACACGTAGGGGCACGTTCCTCAGTCACGACTCTAAAGTGTTAGGATATAATTACTTTTCCCATTGTTTTTATTTATTTATTTATTTATTTATTTATTTATTTATTTATTTATTTTCAACGTTTATTTATTTTTGGGACAGAGAGAGACAGAGCATGAACGGGCGAGGGGCAGAGAGAGAGGGAGACACAGAATCGGAAACGGGCTCCAGGCTCCGAGCCATCAGCCCAGAGCCTGACGCGGGGCTCGAACTCACGGACCGTGAGATCGTGACCTGGCTGAAGTCGGACGCTTAACCGACTGCGCCACCCAGGCGCCCCTCCCATTGTTTTTATTTAAGAAAGATGCTTTTATTACGGCACCTGGGTGGCTCAGGCAGTTGAGCGTCCCACTCTTGATTTCAGCTCAGGTCATGATCCCAGGGTTGTGGGATTGAGCCCCATGAGCACAAGACATCACGGTCACTTTTAGGGAGCGGATTGGGGTTAGCAGAGATATTTTCGAGTGAATTTCCATGCAGACAGTAAACCAGCATTTGACGCTTCTGCACGAGGGGGACAAGTTCAACTATATCACCACTTCTACCATTGAAATCAATCTGGAATTCCTGTTCTTGCCATAACAAGATATGCTGTTGAATTAGATCTCCAGGCTCTAAACTCCACATTGGAATATGTCTGCAGGCTCCGCCCCCTTTTACTTTTCAAACCATTGCCTTAAGAAGCCCTGCCCGCTAACAGGAACGCTGAACCCACATGCTAACACTTGTGAAGGATGACAGAGCAACGTTCCCATGCCAATTCTCACCTTTGCCATAGTTACAGGGCAGGGAAGGGGGGGGGAAGTGATGTTAATGGTACCTTTCATTTCACCCCCCAAATCAGGGCTGATAGTGGAATCAATTCATGTTTTAGAAAGACAATTTTTTTTTTACGGTTTGGTAACATTTTCCTTTTTTTAATTTAAAATTTAGTTTATCGGCTAAAATCAACAACACAGAAAAAAACAGGTGTTGGCGAAGATGTGGAGAAAGGGGAACCCTCTTGCACTGTTGGTGGGAATGCAAACTGGTGCAGCCACTCTGAAGAATATGGAAGTTCCTCAAAAAACTAAAAATAAAGCTACCCTACGATTCAGCAATTGCACTACTAGGTATTTACCCAAAGGATCCAAAAATACAGATTCAAAAGGGCACATGCACTCCAATGTTTACAGCAGCACTATGAACAATAGCCAAACTATGGAGAGACCTCACATGTCCATCGACTGATGAATGGATATAGAAAGATGATTTTTTAAGATAAGTTTTAGATTCACACCAAAACTGGTAGAGAGGTACAGAAGGTTCCCACATACCCCAATCCCGCCCCCCAACATACCCTTCCTCCATTATCAACATGCCCCACCAGAGCAGTACATTCATTGCAATTGATGAGTCTACATTGACCGATCATTATCACCCAAAGACCATCACTTACATTAAGGTTTGTCCTTGGTGTTGTACATTCTCTAGGCTTGGGCCAGAGGGATGGGACAAATGCTTTCCACCCATATAGCATCATACAGGGTTTTTTTCATTGCCCTAAAGGTCTTCTGTGCTCTGCCTCTTTATCCCTCCCCTTCACAGTCAAGATGGTTTTACAAATAGCCATCTTTGGGTATGTTTGGGAGGATATCAAGTCTCTTGAAGCCCACCTCATAAAATCTGCTGTAATCTTTCAGAATTCAGTTGGCAAGTTGCTATGTGTCTAGGCAGGGGTTACATAACAAGGATTTAAATTCAAGACCCAGACTATGGTGTAATCAATTGGTATCTTGGTTTCATTTTGAGAGCATCAGGACAGCTGAAGAGCCCTTGCTAGGAGCACGTACCTTCCATAAGGGTGGAGGACACTCCTTTTTTCTTTATCTGTGGCCCAACTTCACCCCAGGGCTGTCATCTGCTCTCTTCTGCTCCTCTTCCTGCTTAAAGAAATTCTAGTAAAGCATTTTCAGTTTGCAAATTATTTTCAACCAGAAGCAAAGATAGTTCATGAATGTAGAAAGTTATTTTTGACATTCATTTTTACAACAAAGTTGATGTAATGTTGAGGTTAAAAAATATAACTTCTTATAAGATTTTTTTGTTGCTGTTTTATTTCACGGGGTCTTCAGGTATTTTTTTTTAAGCTTATTTATTTTGAGAGAGAGAATGAGTGGGGAAGGAGCAGAGAGAGAGAGGGGGGGAGAGAGAGAGAGCGTGAGCAGGAAAGGAGCAGAGAGGCAGACAGACAGAATCTCAAGCAGGCTCCATACTGTCAGCACAGAGCCCAACTTGGGGCTCGAACTCACAAACCGTGAGATCATGACCTGAGCTGAAGTTGGACACCCAACCGACTGAGCCACCCAGGTGCTTCTCAATAACTTTGTTTTTAAATTTTGCTTTGCAACACCTTCCTTTTCAACTCCAGAGAAAAATGAAAGATGAAAATAAAACATCTTCAGAAATCGAAGTTATTAAGGTGAAGGGTATTTTTTTAATGTTTATTTATTTTTGAGAGAGAGAGAGAGAGAGAGAGAGAGAGAGAGAATCTCAAGCAGGCTCTGAGCTGTTAGTGCAGAGCCTGACTCAGGGCTGGAACTCATGAACTGTAAGATCATGACCTGAGCTGAAATCAAGAGTCCGTCACTTAACCGTGAGCCACCTGGTACCCCAAAGGATATTTGTTGTTCTCGCCCAGGCTCCATATGTCTGGATTCTTGCCACCCTTGTGAACCCAGCCTCTGTAGGTGACTGTGTTTCAAGTACCTATTTCCTGCGTGTTGCTTCTGTAGCTGGGAGAAGACTATGGTTTGGGAGACTTTTGGAAGAGCTCAAAGTAACACAGGGACCATGCCTTTCCTGATGAGGCAGGAATTTCAGGAAGACACCATCTCAGAACAGTTCCTTCTTGAGTCTCCCCTGAGCCTGAGTTTGGGTTCTGAGAGCGTGTGGCTTCCCATCCCACCCACACCGGCAAGTTTACAAGGACAAGTGGGAATCAGTCAGGCTGAATTTTCACTGAGAGACAACTGTGCCTTTGAAAACACATGTGCCTTTGACACACATGTGAGAAGCACATGAAGCAGATTCCTGGAGCGATTTGCATGTGGTTGACATTTTGATCCCCCTTGAACCCTAATTTCCTTAGGTGACCATTTATCATTGCACATGTTGCTTTCAGTTGTGAGATGGGAAAATGAGTTGATCATGAAATGTCTTGTACTTGACTTTTTTTTTTTTTTTTACACTTTGGTAATTATTTAAGGCAAATTGTGAGAAGTGGAATTGCAGGATCCAAGAGCTGCAGGAATTATGAAGAGTCACGGGAACCCCATACATGTGTAGCACTGCATGGAATACAGGGACATGGGCAGTAAAGTCAGCATTTGTTCAGATAGGGACCACCGAGGTAGAAGTGTGGGCTCTTGGGTAAATTGGGTGCACGGAACTGTCTATGCTGGATGACCAGGCAGCTCCAGAGAAATTACGCTTTTTCATGGCTCTTTTCCATTTCCCCTCAGACCTTCCTTCCCAAGACTGTCTTGGCTCGAAATGGACAGGAAATGAACGATTTCCAGGTGTGTTTGGTAAAAAAATTAAAATCATCGTAACAAACAAAATATGTCACCCATATTCCCATCACTCAGAATTAACCTCTGCTAACATTTTGCCATATTCTCCTCCTACATGCCTTCCTTCCATACCTTTATTAAAAGGTACGACACACACTGATTTTTCCTTTCCTATCAAAACCAAAACATTTCAAAGAAAGAGAAAACATCTCTGCACAGAGCCTGACAGGGGGCTCGAACTCACAAACTGCAAGATGATTACCTGAGCCGAAGTCAGATGCTCAACCAACTGCACCACCCAGGAGCCTGCACGTGTGCTAAATTTATGGAGCCCTCAGTGTCAGGGTTGTGTACATACTGCACAAATTTGTAAATTGTATGGGGCGCCTGGGTGGCTCAGTCAGATAAGCGTCCGACTTCGGCTCAGGTCATGATCTCGCAGTCTGTGAGTTCGAGCCCCACGTCGGGCTCTGTGCTGACGGCTCAGAGCCTGGAGTCTGCTTCAGATTCTGTGTCTCCCTCTCTCTGACCCTCCCCCGTTCATGCTCTGTCTCTGTCTCAAAAATAAATAAACGTTAAAACATAAAAAAAAAAAATAAATTGTACCGGGGGGGCCCTCCCTCCATCCTAATCTTGGCTCTGGTTTCTTGAAAAGCTTGATCCTTTAAGGGAAAAAAAAGCATTTCTTTGTTGTGTTTGGATTGACTGCTCTGGGCGATCCTCGAAGCTGGGTATTCCCCATTCACCCTTCAGGCAGGGGCGTATACGCACACTCCCACACACGACACTCATAAACACACACACATTCACAGGGATATCCACACGCGAATACAGAAACACACAAATACCCACATGCAACAGTCACACTCGCATGTGCAAACACACACAGCTCTCGCCGACATCAAGCTCCATGGTGGTTTCCACGAACGGGAGGAGAAGAAACCCTCAAACCCGATGTCATCTTGAGATTGGAGATAGGGGAGGAGCCACGGTGGTGGAAGAAGTGGTGCCGAGGAGCTCAAATCCAGGTACATGACCCGGGAGAGTGTGGGTGGCCCAAAGTCGCATGGAAGCCAGTAAGTTATATATATAAATTACATAAATTAAAAATAATTATATATATATATATAATTATTTTTAATTTATGTATATATATGTATGTATATATATAATATAATATAATATATATTATATATATATATAATATTATAGAGTTTTCTATTTTTAACCTGAATTTCCCTTTCCAGATAAACTCTATTTCTTCTCTCTCTCACTAGTGTCCTGGGGCTCTCACCTGCTCCAGGTGTGCGTGTACTAGATCTGCTTCTAGAGCAGTCTTCCAAAAGCATTGGCTCGTTTCTTTCAGTTATCCTTTCTCCTCATGGTAAGAGATCTGACATCCCCAGTCTCGCCCCAGAGCCTCTCCGTTATCCTGGCCATGAAACTGGCCAAGAGCAGCCGGCCTGGACGTGATAACTGGCCACGTGTGTGGATAGGTTGAAGTGGCTTGAAGTTCTAAGACCCTTTATCAGAACATGCACGGATTAGAGTTTTAGGAAATTTAATGTCGCTTCAGGATATGGGGAGCCAACCTGAAGGGAAAGCGTCAATAATGGATGGTTAAGGATCATTCCACGCGTGTCGCATGAACCCTTTATTTATTTTTTTATTTATTAAAAAAAATTTTTTTTAACGTTTATTTATTTTTGAGACAGAGAGAGACAGAGCATGAACGGGGGAGGGTCAGAGAGAGGGAGACACAGAATCCGAAACAGGCTCCGGGCTCTGAGCTGTCAGCACAGAGCCTGACGCAGGGCTTGAACTCACAGACCGCGAGATCATGACCTGAGCCAAAGTCGGCCGCTTAACCGACTGAGCCACCCAGGCGCCCCCTTTATTTTTTTTTTAAGTTTATTTATGTATTTTGAGAGACAAAACGTAAGTGTGGGAGGGGCAGGGAGAATCCCAAGCAGGCTCTGCACTGTCAGCATGGAGCCCACTGTGGGGCTGGATTTTCCCAACCATGAGATCATGAGCTGAGCCCAAATCAAGAGTCAGACGCTCAACTGACTGAGCCACCCGGGTGCCCCACAAACACTTTAACTCTGAGGTGCAGTGAAACCTAATCTGATTGGTGATAGGGTCGCATTCCATCAGTGTCTGTTCACCTAGAACTCTTCTCCTGTCAATTTCATACGCTTCTTCTGTAATTCCTTTGACACTTGTTTCTTGTTGATTTTCCTTTTTCTTTTTTCTTTTTTTTTTTTTTAATTTTCTTTTCTAAAATGTATTTTTGTAGTTTTTGGTCACTTGTACCCATACGTGTAAGCTTCCAGCCCACAATTTCTTCAGAAATAGTTTTACTCTCATAGCCCTTGGCCCTGGGATTTCTTTTATATTTGGATAGCTTGAGGAAACAAGAAATGGAGACCCAAAGGAACATGCCAGTTCATAAATATAGAATTAGCTACATTATTTAGGGGAAAAAAAAAACCCAGAATACACACACTGTAGGTAACCTCCAAATGACTATACATCTACAGTGGATATTAAGCCTTGTTGATCTGAGATTAAACCTACAGTTGTTACACAGCATCGTATTTTTAGGAAGTATTTTATCTTAAGCTCACTCTGGCATCCTGTTTTCGATCATTCTTGATCAATACCACATGAAATGGCTTCTATTCCTTCAGTATCACTCAATAAGGTTAGGTTACGTTCAGTTACCCATAGAATGATCACTGCAGTGGATTATTTCTGATATTTCATTTCAATTATGTGAGTGGGATAATTCATGCAGGACATTTCTTCATGTTCTGCTTTAGAAAAACACTGGGACATTGGAGAGAGGATTTGGAGATTCCAGCATGTGGAGCAGAGTCTCAAGAGGGGTGGTGCATCAACCAACAAGGAAATCTTGACGAAGCAAAAAAGCGGTGAATTTAAAAAAAGTGTTGAATTTAAAGAAATATTTCTTTAAAAAAATTTTTTTTTCAACGTTTATTTATTTTTGGGACAGAGAGAGACAGAGCATGAACGGGGGAGGGGCAGAGAGAGAGGGAGACACAGAATCGGAAACAGGCTCCAGGCTCTGAGCCATCAGCCCAGAGCCCGACGCGGGGCTCGAACTCCCGGACCACGAGATCGTGACCTGGCTGAAGTCGGACTCTTAACCGACTGCGCCACCCAGGCGCTCCAAGAAATATTTCTACTGAGTACAGACAATGTTCCTTTAAGACTCAGACTCCTTGGGTCACCTGGGTGCCTCAGTCAGTTAAGCGTCCAATTTCAGCTCAGGTCATGATTTCATGATCCATGAATTCAAGCCCTGCATCAGGCTTAGTGCTGACAGCTCAGAGCCCGGAGCCTGCCTCAGACTCTGCGTCTCCCTCTGTCTCTGCTCCTCCCCTGCTCACATTCTGTCTGTCTGTCTGTCTCTCTCTCTCAAAAATAAACAAACATTAAATTTTTTTTTAAAAGACTCAGACTCCTTGAATGGGACCCATTTGGAAAAGATTTGAACATAGTTTATGAAAAGCTAAAAAAAAATTCATTCTTATATACAGAAAATTAGTTGGCTATAATGCACCCAAATTTATGGAAAAATGATTTGAAGGTAATGCCTCTTGAAAGTTTTTCAGTCCAAAGTCATGCTTTCAGTGTTACTTAAGAATGTACACTGGTGGTATACACTAACAATGAAGCAACAGAAAGACAAATAAATAAACTGATCCCATTCACAATTGCACCAAGAAGCATAAAATACCTAGGAATAGATCTAACCAAAGATGTAAAAGATCTGTATGCTGAAAACTATAGAAAGCTTATGAAGGTAATTGAAGAAGATTTAAAGAAATGGAAAGACATTCCCTGCTCATGGATTGGAAGAATAAATATTGTCAAAATGTCAATACTACCCAAAGCTATCTACACATTCAATGCAATCCCGATCAAAATTGCACCAGCATTCTTCTCGAAACTAGAACAAGCAATCCTAAAATTCATATGGAACCACAAAAGGCCACGAATAGCCAAAGTAATTTTGAAGAAGAAGACCAAAGCAGGAGGCATCACAATCCCAGACTTTAGCCTCTACTACAAAGCTGTCATCATCAAGACAGCATGGTATTGGCACAAAAACAGATACATAGACCAGTGGAATAGAATAGAAACCCCAGAACTAGACCCACAAACGTATGGCCAACTCATCTTTGACAAAGCAGGAAAGAACATCCAATGGAAAAAAGACAGTCTCTTTAACAAATGGTGCTGGGAGAACTGGACAGCAACATGCAGAAGATTGAAACTAGACCACTTTCTCACACCATTCACAAAAATAAACTCAAAATGGATAAAGGACCTGAATGTGAGACAGGAAACCATCAAAACCTTAGAGGAAAAAGCAGGAAAAGACCTCTCTGACCTCAGCCGTAGCAATCTCTTACTCGACACATCCCCAAAGGCAAAGGAATTAAAAGCAAAAGTGAATTACTGGGACCTTATGAAGTTAAAAAGCTTCTGCACAGCAAAGGAAACAACCAACAAAACTAAAAGGCAACCAACGGAATGGGAAAAGATATTTGCAAATGACATATCGGACAAAGCGCTAGTATCCAAAATCTATAAAGAGCTCACCAAACTCCACACCCGAAAAACAAATAACCCAGTGAAGACATGGGCAGAAAACATGAATAGACACTCTAAAGAAGACATCCGGATGGCCAACAGGCACATGAAAAGATGTTCAGCGTCGCTCCTTATCAGGGAAATACAAATCAAAACCACACTCAGGTATCACCTCACACCAGTCAGAGTGGCCAAAATGAACAAATCAGGAGACTATAGATGCTGGAGAGGATGTGGAGAAACGGGAACCCTCTTGCACTGTTGGTGGGAATGCAAATTGGTGCAGCCGCTCTGGAAAGCAGTGTGGAGGTTCCTCAGAAAATTAAAAATAGACCTACCCTATGACCCAGCAATAGCACTGCTAGGAATTTATCCAAGGGATACAGGAGTACTGATGCATAGGGGCACTTGTACCCCAATGTTTATAGCAGCACTCTCAACAATAGCCAAATTATGGAAAGAGCCTAAATGCCCATCAACTGATGAATGGATAAAGAAATTGTGGTTTATATACACAATGGAGTACTACATGGCAATGAGAAAAAATGAAATATGGCCTTTTGTAGCAACGTGGATGGAACTGGAGAGTGTGATGCTAAGTGAAATAAGCCATACAGAGAAAGACAGATACCATATGGTTTCACTCTTATGTGGATCCTGAGAAACTTAACAGGAACCCATGGGGGAGGGGAAGGAAAAAAAAAAAAAGAGGTTAGAGGGGGAGAGAGCCAAAGCATAAGAGACTGTTAAAAACTGAGAACAAACTGAGGGTTGATGGGGGTGGGAGGGAGGAGAGGGTGGGTGATGGGTATTGAGGAGGGCACCTTTTGGGATGAGCACTGGGTGTTGTATGGAAACCAATTTGACAATAAATTTCATATATAAAAAAAAAAGAATGTACACTGGTGGGAAATCCTTCGAACATGATACATGTGGAAGAGAATCCAAGGGTGAGTTGAGGATCAATAAATGTCAGAAAACTGATAAAGAAAATCCTATAAATGTGATAAATGTAGAAAAGTCTACAAGCAGAAGCCAAATCCCATTCAACTTCAGAAAACTCATACTGAAGAGGAATCCCAGGAACGTAAAACATATGAAAAAGCCTTTTCCAGGAAATCATCCCATATTAATCATGAGAAAATCCATGATGTAGAGAAAGCCTATGAATGTACTGAATGTGGGCGATCGTTCAAACAGAACTCAGTCCTCATTCAATGTAAAAAAACTTCACTCCAGACAAAACCCCTCTAGCCTGCTTCGGATTCTGTCTCCCTCTCTCTCTGCCCTTCCCCTGCTCGTGCTCTATTTTTTTCTCTCTCAAAAATAAACATTAAAAAAAATTTAAAAATATGGGGATACCTTCACTTATAGGTTAGCCTGCAATGGTCACCCAGGAATTCATACAAAAGGGCCTATAATTTGAAACCTGTAGCTGAGGGCAGTGAGGTCTTAATATATGGAGTTTCCTTTGAAGATTGATTTGGCTTCTTCAGAAAATATTTATTAAATGCCATTTATATACCAGGAACATTTTTTTTTTCTTTTTAAGGTTTTACTTTTTTTTTTTTAATTTTTTTTTCAACGTTTTTATTTATTTTTGGGACAGAGAGAGACAGAGCATGAACGGGGGAGGGGCAGAGAGAGAGGGAGACACAGAATCGGAAACAGGCTCCAGGCTCTGAGCCATCAGCCCAGAGCCTGACGCGGGGCTTGAACTCACGGACCGCGAGATCGTGACCTGGCTGAAGTCGGACGCTTAACCGACTGCTCCACCCAGGCGCCCCTAAGGTTTTACTTTTAAGTAATCTCTACACCCAATGTGGGGCTCAAACTTACAACCCTGAGATCAAGAGTCATATGCTCTACTGACTGAGCCGACCAGGCACCCCACGAATGTTTTTAAACATTGGAGATGTAGCCAGAAACCAAACGTGCCAAAAGGAACAGAAGGTATTTGTTGGGAATAAGAATGTTTAAGGGGCACCTGGGTGGCTCGGTCGGTTAAGTGTCGGACTCTTGATTTCATCTCGGGTCATGATCTCACAGTTGTGGGATCAAGCCCCTAGTCAGGCTCCGTGCTGGGCTCTGCCCCTTCCCGACTTGCACACATATTCTCTCTCTCTCTCTCAAATATAAAAAGGAAAATAAAAAAAGAATGTGTCAGCTTACGTGTATGGTGTGTGGACCCAGGTGACAGGAGACTGGGTTGCCAGGCCACTGTCTCTGGCCTTTATCTCTCATATTTGCCGCGTTGGCGTGAACTAGAGGAATTGTGGGTTTGAGCTGGAGAGAGAAATTATCGCTTTGTACGTGGTCGACAGCAAGAGAAAATAGAAGTATGAGAAACTTTGAAGTCTAGAACTGAGATTCTGGTCTTTAATGTTCTCCCAGTTAAAGGAAGCCGGATGTGGGAACCAGTAAGTGAAAAATATTGTTAGGAGTGGGGCAAGCTGTATGGGGCAAAAGAAGAGTATAGACCCACCAAAGACAGTATGTCAGAAAGTTTCATTTCACAGCATACTGGTTGGTGGGAAGATTCCCAAGTGCTGAATTCTGATTTCCATTTTGGGACGTGACGGGGTGATGCAAACAAAATAGAGCTCACCAAGAAAATAAGGAGAGGCATTTGAATCAAGCGAACTTCATCGATGATAAAACACCTACTAAGCAGAAAGGCTATGGATATGAAGCTTTTGCAAACATATTTAATCTCCACTCAAACGTTATTCTATCAAGTCAAAAACTATGAGCACATTTTAAGTGGAAAGAGTTTGAAAAATAACTCAGATTTATTTAATTGTAGAGGAAATCTATGAACTTAATGGAGATGAAAAAATCATCCAGTTATGATTAATTTCCAGTGAAGCATGAGAAAACTCATACAGGTAAGAATACCCAGGAATATGATGTATGTAGCTGTGTGGTGTCTAAAGTCACACCTGACTGGACACCAGAGAGTACATTCTAGAGAGAAACCCTATGGATGAAATGGGTATGGGAAAGCCTTTACTGATCCGTTGCTCATCCCTTATTAAACATCTGAGATCTCACACAGGTGAAAGACCCACTGATGCTTATAAATTCTGCCAGAAAGCCTTTAGGAGAATTCACAACCGTGAGAAACCCTCTAAATATAACGAACGTGGGAAGCTATCCAGAGGGTGGCATTTCATTATGTAACGCCAACAGGCTAAGACATCATCATTTCAGATAATCTTCAAATCATCAAAACACTTGGGCAAGAGGGATTCTGAGACTTTTCCTCTTTTCTAGATTTGCATCAGTTAGGACTCCTCGTGTTGAAAGTGACAGAATATTAAAAACCAGCTTCAGCAATAAAACAGAGTACAGAGTTCATTGGTGCATATCACTAAATAGTCCAGGATACCTCCTGGAAGGGAAGAGAAAGAGACAAGGTTTGGTGATTGAATCACTATTTAGAAAACCAAAGACAAACAAACAAACAAACAAAAAATGAACTCAGTAAGATGATCGAATGCACAAGAAAGATCTTTTTTAAAACCAGTGACATTGGGGCGCCTGGGTGGCTCAGTCGGTTGAGCGTCCGACTTCAGCTCAGGTCATGATCTCATAGTCTGTGAGTTCAAGCCCCACATTGGGCTCCGTGCTGACAGCTCAGAGCCTGGAGCCTGTTTTGGATTCTGTGACTCCCTCTCTCTCTGACCCTCCCCCGTTCATGCTCTGTCTCTCTCTGTCTCAAAAATAAATAAACGTCAATAAAAAAATAAATAAATAAAATAAATAAAACCAGTGACATTGCAAATGGCCTCCAGGAGTTGATTAAAATAAAAATGGGCAAGTATTCTATTAAGAATAATGTTTATATAAAATACTTAGAAGTAGGGGTGCCTGGGTGGCACAGTCGGTTAAGCGTTCGACTTCAGCCAGGTCACGATCTCGCGGTCTGTGAGTTCGAGCCCCGCGTCAGGCTCTGGGCTGATGGCTCGGAGCCTGGAGCCTGTTTCCGATTCTGTGTCTCCCTCTCTCTCTGCCCCTCCCCCGTTCATGCTCTGTCTCTCTCTGTCCCAAAAATAAATAAACGTTGAAAAAAAAATAAAATACTTAGAAGTGAGTGCAACCAAAAATAAACAGTGTCTTTATTACTGGACAGAGCAAAACTGACAGTAAATACTTCAGTGTCCTGGGTTCAAATAATGTTAGAAATAAATGAATAAGAACCTGAAGAAAAAGAGGCTCACAAAAACGCTATAGAGATGATGGGGGGAAACCCCCATCATTTTAACACTAACAGGTTTCTATCAAATACCACTGAAATTAAAGTCTGGTTCTTTACTGTTTGCACTGCTGATTAATGACCTGGTTTACACACACGTTGATGAAAACCAAGCAGCATTACTGTTATCACCAAGGAAGGCTGAGAACAGGGTTTCCCCAGGTACGGGAATTGGTGGGAGACAGACATCCAGATCTCGTCTGAATGTGCACATTGGAGGGTCTCGCAGCCACCCGGAAGTGATCGAGCAACCCCAGGTGGGTCCTGGGAGACACAGGAGTCAGAAGGAGGAACAGAGAAGATCTGGACTTAGAATGGGCGCGTTAATCAATGCACGTGGTTACTGAAACTCCTGGGTACTGTCCCCCCTCCCCAACTCCCCATGAGGTGGTCGGTCCGTGTAAACAGTAAGGATGAATACTTACATCGTTCTCAGCTTATTCTAAGTACTTTTCACAGACTGAACTAGTTCATTGAATCACTGCAAGACCCCACGAAAGAGATTTCATGCCTAAGCCCTTTTACAGATAAGGAGGTTAAGTAATTTACCCCAGGTCACACCCGAGCTGAGAGACAACGCCCAGATTTGAACCCTGGCAATCTGGTCTGGTGTCCTAGCTCATCTATTTTGGCTGGTCATGAGGTTCGGGGTCTGGGGAGTTCACTCATCGGGGCTGCAGGAACCCCGACAGCCATCAGCTCTCTTACTGTAGTAGCATTACTAGGGGTATCAGTTTTCTGTTGCTGCATTGCAAATCACCACAGACTTAGCATCTGAAAACAACCCTCACCCAGGAGCCCCCCCGGCTGGCTCAGTCAGAGGGGCGCATGACTCTTGATCTCAGGATTATGAGTTTGAGCCCCACGCTGGGTGTAGAGATTCCTTGAATAAATAAAACTTAAGGAATGGGGCGCCTGGGTGGCTCAGTCGGTTAAGCATCCGACTTCGGCTCAGGTCACGATCTCACAGTCCGTGAGTTCGAGCCCCGCGTCGGGCTCTGGGCTGATGGCTCAGAGCCTGGAGCCTGCTTCCGATTCTGTGTCTCCTTCTCTCTCTGCCCCTCCTCCATTCATGCTCTCTCTGTGTCTCAAAAATAAATAAAAACGTTAAAAAAAATTAAAAAAAAAACTTAAGGAAGCTTTTTTAAATGAAAAAACAGCATTCATCTATTAGCCCACAGTTCAGTAGGTCACAAGCCCCCGGGACAGTGTGATTGACTTTTCCAATGCTGGTTCTCACAAGGCTGAAATCAGGAATGTTGGCAGGAGCTGCATTCCCTCTGGAGCGCAGGGACCTCTTCCAAATTCATTGTGGTCGTTGGCCGAATTCTGTTCCTTGGTGGATGGTGGCCGGGGATCACGCCCAACTTCCAGAGACCACTCTTAAGACCTTCCTACATGGCCCCCTCAGTTTTCAAAACCAGCAATAGAAAACTGTGTCAAATGCCCCTAATGCTTTGAAGCGCTTGGATTTCAGGATAGGCTCCATGACTCTTTAAAGTTTATTTATTTATTTTGAGAAAGAGGGAGGGAGAGAGAGAATGAGTCAAGGAGGGGCAGAGAATCCAAAGTGGGCTCTGTGCTGACAGCAGAGAGCCAGATGCGGGGGTCAAACTCACTAATCGCAAGATCGTGACCTGAGCCGAAGTCCTGCGCTTAACCAACTGAGCCACTCAGGCGCCTCGGGCTCCATCACTCTTAAAGGCTTTCATGATTAGACCGAGAACAATCCCTCCCTTTGAAAAACATAAAATTATATGTGCCACGTAATGTAACCTGATCAACGGAGTAAAATGCCACATTCACAGTCCTGGGGGTTTTACGGAACATATTCACCAGGGAGTAGGGATCTCGGCATCCATCTCTGGTTTCTGCCCAGCATGCTACGGAACACTTATTGAATATTTACTCTGTGCCAGGACCTGTTCGGAGCACTTGACATGTGTCAGCTCACTGAATCCTCACAGTAGTTCTATGAGGTAAAGATGAAAAATTATCCCCATATCACAGATGGGAAAACTGAAGCACCAGGAGGTCGTAAATGTGCCCAAGGACACAGCTAGCACACTGCAAAGCTGGGATTCAAACCGGGCAATAGGACTCCAGAGCCTACGCTGTTAACAATGAAGAAATGAGTCCTCTCTGGTATGGCCGCCATGTACAGTTGTGCAGTCTGTGTACTGCACAAAAGCTCCTGCCCAGGACAGAAGTAGTAAATCCAGCCCTCTGTCTGCTCACCATGTCATGGTCACTACTTTCCTGCTCACTGTGCCTGGAGGAAGGTATGTCCTTTTCTTCCCACAAAAGTGTCATCCATAAGCCCAGCCATGAATTTTTGGGTCTGTCTGACCAGAAGGTACTTTTCCCCTAATTTGCACACATTTATTCTAAATCCCAGGAGCAGCTTGGTTTACAGGCTCTGGACACACTGGTTTCCCAGTAAGTAGGGCTCTTCCTTATCTTCACCCAAATCCCACCTTGGCTCCCGGATTGAGGATTTCTTTTCATCTTGGAGCTTTCAAGCTTCCTAGGCCTCAATATTTTCCTAGCAGCCCGTGGTAGGACATGACCCAGAAAGAACGCACTTTCAGTGGTTCAGCCACCTGTGCCCATCACTGTCGGGCCGTCCGTTCACTGCTCAGTGCAGAGAGAGGGGCAAAAGAACAAAGTTGGGTTCTTGTGGGGAAGACAAGATTTGCACATAATAAAATATTTACCAATATTATTTTACATAAAATAGCTTTTGCAGGGGCACCTGGGTGGCTCGGTCGGTTAAGCGTCTCATGGTTTGTGAGTTCAAGCCCAGTGGCTGGGTTCTGCACTGATAGTGTGGGGCCTGCTTGGGATTCTTTCCCTCTCTCCCTCTCCCACTTGTGCTTTCTCTCTTAAAATAAAATATAAGAGGGGCGCCTGGGTGGCGCAGTCGGTTAAGCGTCCGACTTCAGCCAGGTCACGATCTCGCGGTCTGTGAGTTCAAGCCCCGCGTCAGGCTCTGGGCTGATGGCTCGGAGCCTGGAGCCTGTTTCCGATTCTGTGTCTCCCTCTCTCTCTGCCCCTCCCCCGTTCATGCTCTGTCTCTCTCTGTCTCAAAAATAAATAAAAACGTTTAAAAAAAAATAAGAAAACAGCTTTTGGCAATTTTTACGCCCCCCCATACACATACACACATGCCCATTTTATATAACACATATTATATATATAATTTTATATATAATATATACATAAATAAGTTCTTTTACTGTTTATTTATTTTTGGGAGAGAGAGTGTGCAAGTGGAGGAGGGGCAGAAAGAGGGAGACAGGATCTGAAGCAGGTTCTTCACGGACAGCACACAACCTGACGTGGGGCTCAAGCTCACAGACCGCGAGATCGCGACCTGAGCCAAAGTCGGACACTCAACAGACTGAGCCACTCAGGTGCTCCTATGTATATAAAATTCTATATATATATCTGTGATTAAAATGTCACATTTTATATATAATATATAGGGGCGCCTGGGTGGCGCAGTCGGTTAAGCGTCCGACTTCAGCCAGGTCACGATCTCGTGGTCCGTGGGTTCGAGCCCCGCGTCAGGCTCTGGGCTGATGGCTCGGAGCCTGGAGCCTGTTTCCCATTCTGTGTCTCCCTCTCTCTCTGCCCCTCCCCCGTTCATGCTCTGTCTCTCTCTGTCCCAAAAATAAATAAAAATGTTGAAAAAAAAATTTATACATAATATATATATTATATATATTATATATAATATAATTTATATTTATATATAATATATAATATATACACATTTATATATAATATATAATATATAATATATATAATATATACACATTTATATATAATATATAATATATATAATATATACACATTTATATATAATATATAATATATAATATATATAATATATACACATTTATATATAATATATAATATATAATATATATAATATATATATAATATACTATATCTCATAGATAGAGATTTGAAGCCAAAATACCCCCAATAGCCAGAGAGATGTGCTGTTTGAGTGCATAATACACACATACACGTCTATGCGTTCAAATACCACATCTCTCCGGCTATTTGAGCGGCACCTAAATTTCAAGAATCCAGTATTTACCGCAGGACTCTCCTGTCTCCTCCTCCCTTCAGTGGGCTGTAAAACCAGATAGTTGGGAGCACTCTCATGGATGCCCCTTCTCTCGCATCACCCGTGAACAGCTGCTGGCCTGGCCTGCAACTCTATCACCTCAGGACACACTGCTCATGCAGAGCACCACCCCCTTTGTTCAGTGTCTCCTAAGTGAGCTCAGACTGGCTTAAACAATAATAGGAATTCATGGGTGCACGTAATAGAGATGTCAGAGGGAGGGCTGATAGGTGGGAATCAGGCGAGGCTCTATCCAGCCGCTTAAATTATGTTGACAGTAACCCAGTTTCTCTATCTGTCCATGCTACTTGTAGTATGTTGATTTGATCCTCAGTCTCTACCTGGTGGTCTCCCATGTGCCCCAGGCTCTATCTTCCGAGCAGCAACATACCATATTATCTAGGGGACAAGAGAGCAAGCATCTATTTTCCAGAAACCCTAGTAAATGTCTCCTGTGTTCTCACTGGCTCTGCGTGGGATATGTACCAACTTTGGTGGTTGCAATGGCGGAGGGGGGGGGATGCACTGACTAGTTAGACACAAGAACATCCTTAGAGTTAATCAGAGAGGGAGGCAAACCATAAGAGACTCTTAAATGCAGAGAAAAAACTGGGGGTTGCTGGAGGGCAGGTGGAGGGGGGATGGGCTAAATGGATGATGGGCGTTAAGGAGGGCACTTGTTGGGATGAGCACTGGGTGTTACACGTAACACATGAATCACTGGGTTCTACTCCCGAAACCAACACTACACTTTATGTTAACTAACTTGAATTTAAATAAATTTTTAAAAATCAAAAAGAGAAAAGAACATTCTTAGGTGTAGGGTCAATTCTATCCAATTCTATCCTATCCAAAGAGAAAGGAGTTCTAATGGAAATTTTGCGCAATCTTATATGCTCCTTGAACTGGTCAGCAATCCAGTGGCTCCGTTTTCAAAATATCCAGAATCTGATCACTTTTCCACACTGCTCTCCTGATCTGAACCACCATTTTCTCTCCCTTGGATTTTACACAAGTCTCACTACATCCACCTTTCCCCCCTTACAGACTCAGAACAGTTACAAGAAACTGGAAACAAACCCAATGGCAATCAACTGGCGAATGGACAAATAAATTGTGGCACAGCCGTCAAGGAAATACTCCTTCAGCAAAAAAAGGAATGAACCACTGTTACTTACAGCAACATGGATGAATCTCAAAATCATAGGCCAGACACAAAAATGTAAATATTGTACGATCGCACTTATATAATACTTTAGAAAATGCAAATGAATCTGTAGCAACAGGGCACATGGCGGGGGACTTTTAAAAAGGGGCAGAAGGAAACTTTTGGAAGTGATGGATAGGTTCACTGTCTTGATGGTGGGGACGGTTTCACAGGTATACATCTATCACAAAGCATCAAATTGTTTGCTTTAAGTATGACTCATCTATTGTAGGTCAACTTTTTAACGTTGTAAACATTTTTTTAAATCTAGGAAGAAAATATAAGGCAAACATCACCAATAAGTATAAAAGCAGCAATCAGGTAAGCAGAAGATAGAAAAGAAGAGGCATGGATATGCAAATATCAGAGACTGAACCTCAAAAGTAGTCCAAGAGTCGGCAAGCCTCACGAGGGAAAAAAGACAGAACACACACAGGATCAGAGTCTTGAATGACCAAGAAGCAGCCACATATACCCATTAAGTTCCCAGGGTAAAAAGGCAGTGTATGCTAATTTATGGTAATATATTTGAAAATCTCAGATGAGTGCTTTTCTAGCAAAGGCTGAGCAGAGTTCTTTGGGTAAAATTTTCAAATACTTGAGAAACATGTAGTTAATAGAAATGTTCCAGAACATTAAAAAAGCAGACTCGTTCTGATACCACAGAACACCCCTAGTGCACACCCTAAAACCTGCAGGGTCCCCGTTCTGTCCATCGTACCCGAGGCCGGGGATGGGACCCTGCGACTTAACCTTGACTTCTCCCACACGCTACTTCCTCACTGCCAGAAAGTGCTGGTTATTCTCCCTCAAAGCTCCTCTCTCGTTAGTCACCCCCTCTCGCTTTCCATTACCAAGTTCCGATCATCTCTTATATGGACCTTTTAAGTTTATTTATTTGAGAGAGAAAGAGAGAGCGTGAGCACAAGCAGGGGAGGAGGAGGAGGAGAGGGAGAGAGGGAGAGGGAGAGGGAGAGGGAGAGGGAGAGGGAGAGGGAGAGGGAGAGGGAGAGGGAGAGGGAGAGAGAGAGAGAGAGAGAGAATCCCAAGCAGGCTCCACACTGTCGGTGCAGAGCCTGACATAAGGCTCAAACCCAGGAACCATGGGATCATGACCCGAGCTGAAATGAAGAGTCAGACGCTCAACCAACTGAGCCACTCAGGCGCCCCAGCATGAAAGCCAGCTTAAGGCCATAGACGGACAAACCATATAGTATTATTAAATCATATTAACTGCATCAAAAAGAAGGCTCAAGTTGGTGTCAGTATGTTGTTAAAATGTCTAAAAATTACCCACTTAGTATTATTTTCCATTTACTTGTTATTATTCCCTTTCAAGGACAGTGCTGAAGGAAAACGGCCCCTTTCTGGGAATCTTCTAATAGCATGCTCCCCTCCCCCTCCCTTCCTCACCCCCTCTTTCTGGCTTTAATCTTGTATTTCTCAGAGGTGCTGTCAGCTCCCCACTGAAAGTGATGTACAGCTTGCATTAAAATGTCTATATTTGAAAATGCACTGAAATCTACTTAAAGAGGGGCGCCTGGCTGGCTCAGTCGTGATCTTTGATCTCGGGGTTGTGAGTTCAAGCCGCGCATTGAGTGTAGAGATTACTTAAAAAATAAAGTCTTTAAAAAATCTATTTAAAGAAAAGCTGTCAGGCAGAGCTGGATAATGTGGAAAACCTTGCGGCGGTGGAACTGGAGTGTCTCAGTACTGGGTGTTCTTGATTTAAACGGAGAATGTCTCCTTAAAAAGCCCCCCCCCCCCCGTCCGAGCCAGAATCTAGTTTCTGCGGAGATTGGGCGGGAGCGACCATTTTATTACTGGGCTTCCAGCGCCATCTAGTGGCGACGCGTAGCAACTGCCACAGGAATTTACAGGCACACGCTCGCAGGTGCACAGCAAAGTCCCGAAACAAACCCAAGGACGCCTTTGTGTCCCTAGGAATGCAGAGTCATTGCTCCCTCATGGGCTGCACGTACCTTAAGGCTTAACACAATGCAAACGTCCCGCTGGGCTCGCCACTCACTCCCATGTGTGTTGATGGCGTTAATATTTCCCTGCAACGTGAAATAAATCTTTACGTCAAAAAAAAAAAAAAGAGGAGGGGAGGAGGGGGGGAGGGGGAGGAGAGGGAGGAGAGGGGAGGAGGAGGAGAGGGAGGAGGAGAGGGAGGAGGGGAAGGGGAAGAAAAGCCAAAGAAGAGTCAGAGAAATCTTGCTTATTTAGAGCAGGGGCTTCTCCAGGTATGGCTCCCAGACCTCCTAAACCAGAAACTCGAGAGGTGGGGCCCAGACGCGCCCCGCCCCCCCTTCCCCCACCACCTCCCTGGGATTCTGTCGCAGGCTCAAGGCTGAGTCCTTCCGTTTAGAGCAGGGGTTCTCAACCAGAGGTGACTCTGCCTCCTAGTGGACGTTTGCAGATGTCCTGAGACATTTTGGTTGTCACGACTGGTGCGGGTGCGTGGTAGGAGGTGGTGCTATTGGCATCTAGTGGGTAGAAGCCAGGACACAGAACATCCGGCTACAACAAGGAATTACCAACCTTCAAATGCCAGTTGTGCCCAAGCTGAGAAACCCCACGTTACAGTCTGGCATTTCCCCCACTGCCCCCCCCCCCCCCCCGACCACCCCTTCCCTCCTCCAGCTTGACTCGTCCCTGTGCTCCTGCTCCCTGTGCCCAACTCTGACAGGCACGGTAGATATTCCGAGTATTTAACTGATAGGGCGCCGGCCAATCCCAAGGAGACCCTGACCAATGACCTGGGCTCCAGCTGGGAGCGGTTGGTACAGCTGCTCTATCAGCTCTTGCTGCCCAGACCCCCAACCCCCGGGCCTTTGCAGCTCTCACTCAATTGTGAGCCGGTCTCAGGCTGATAATTTTATCATGGTCGTTGTTTCAAGTGTATCCATTTATTTTTTTGTGACGTCTATACCTAACGTGGGGCTTGAATTTACAACCCCAGGACCGAGCGTCACATGCTCTTCTGACTGAGCCAGTCAGATGCTCTGATTTATAGTAATTTTCCCTCTAGATTTATAGTTTTGTTTTATTTTAATGTTTTCATTTCTTTTGAGACACCGAGAGAGTGCGAGTGAGGGAGGGGCAGAAACACACACACACACATACACACACACACAGAGTCCGAAGCAGGCCTCAGGCTGTCAGCAGAGAGCCCAGTGCAGCGCTGAAACTTACACACTATGAGATCATTACCCGAGCCGAAGCCAGACGCTTCATTGACTGACTGCCCAGGTGCCCGGCATATTGATTATTCTAAGTTAAAAGTTCTTAAGCAACAGCAGGTGTAAAAAACAAAAAAAGCCCAAACACTCTGACCTCCTTCTATCTCCAGAAAACAGGAAATAAATCTCTCATGTGAAAGGTACCCTCCGTCTGCCAGGGGATAAAGAGACATCCTTAGCACCGGAGTTAGAAAACGTAGAGCCAAGAAGTCTGTATATAAACTGCCCTTATTACTTTTTACTAATTTACTACCTCAGCTCAAATCCTGTTTAGAATCCCTTACTAATTGAAACTCCCAAACATAAGTTTTCTCGGTCCTGCCGACTCCCCACAGATTTATTGTCACTTTGCCTAAAAAGCATAAAAACCGCTTGTTTTGGTCATTTTGGGGGGAGGTCTCAGTTTCATGACTGGGCCTCCTCTGTGTGCACATAATTAAACTTCGTGTTTTTTCCTCCTTTGACTCATGTCAATTCCATTCTTAAACCAGCTGGAAGAATCTTGAAGGGTAGAAAAAAAAATTTCTTCCCCAATATCACCATGCTGTACATTAGATCCCCAGAACTTATTCACCTTATGACTGAAGGCTCTTACCCTTTGACCAACATCTGCCCGTTTCCCCCACCTCCAGCCCCTGGTAGCCACCATTCTGTGAGTCTGACTCTTTCTTCTCCTTCTCCTTCCTCCTCCTCCCCCTCCTCTCCCTCCTGCCTCTCCCCTCCTTCCTCCCCCCTTCCTTCCCCTCCTCCTCTTCCTCCCCACTTCTTTTTAAATATTCCACATAAGTGAGATTTTGTGGTGTTTGTCTTTCTCTGACTTTTCTCACTTAGCATAACACTAAGTTCTTCTGCATTGCTACAAATGGCAAGACTCTCTCCTTTCTCCTGACTAATATCCCATCATATGCTTTATTTTTCATCATATAAATAATTATACCTCCAGCCACTGGCTCTTTCAACAGTGCTGACTAGAACCTGGGGTTTCTTTAGGCACCTGCAAAAGACCACAGAGCCATTCTCTTTCTTCGTCCTTGTATAAGGACTCTCAAGTTTCCATTTTAATCCCGGCAAAAAGACTTCTTGGGGCAATTGGAGGTTGGAGCCCTCGCTCAGCCCTTCCTTTGCCAGCCACACTGGTCTGGCATCCGTGCCTGCAACGGACAGAATGTCTGTGTGTCCCATACTCATTTGTTGAACTCTAACCCGCAGTGATGGCTCTCGAAGGTGAGCCCTCACTCGGAGACCAGTGCCCTCATTAAAGGGACCCCAGGGGGCCCCCTCCCCCTCTCCCCCACGCGAGAACACAGAGAAGACGCAGTCTGTGAACCGGAAAGCAGGTTCTCACTAAACACCAAACCTGCCAGCGCCTTGTTCTTGGACTTCAGCCTCCAGACTGCGAGATGCAAACTGCCCCATCTGTGTAATTCTGTGACAGCAGACCGGTGACAAAGGCACCCTCGCCCTTCTTCCCTTCACAGGGACTCCCACCTGTGTGAGGAAGGAGGCGGCTCAGGCTGTTGCCATGGAAACGGAGGGGGGCAGGGCGGGGTGTGTGCAGGGCTGGGGAGGGGGGGTGGCTGGAGAAGGGACGGTGCCCAGAGGCCGAGCTCTCCCAGGCTTTGCAGTCGGCCCATGTGTGGGATCCAGATTCCGACCCAGCCGCACAGGAAAAAACACGGACACTGGGCCGGTGATCTCTCCTCTCCACGCCCCAGTGTCCTCTTCTAGAACACCAGTTATAAGCACTCCTGGCCCACAGGGTTGGCGAGGACATAAAGCACATTACCCTGTAAAATGCTCAGCACCAGATCTGACTTCTTTCGGCCTGTGTTTCTCAAAGTGGGGCCCAGAGACCGCACGTCTCAGAGTGCCCGGCTGGAGGGTCTTGTTAAAAACACAGAATCTCGGGGCCCCCGAAACTAAGGAAGCAAAACCTTTGGACTTCAGTTCACTCTGAAACATCACCCTGCCTCGTTTTCTTCAGAGTGTGTGTGTGTGTGTGTCCATATCCGTAATGATTTTTTAAAATCTGCTAATGATCTGCCCCTCTGTCCTGTAGTGTGAGCTCTCTCTGGGTCTGTCTGTCCTGTAGTGTGAGCTCTCTCTGGGTCTGTCTGTCCTGTAGTGTGAGCTCTCTCTGGGTCTGTCCCTCTGCCCTGTGGTGTGAGATCTCTCTGGGTCTGTCCCTCTAAGGAGGGCAGATCCATGGGATGCCAAAGTCAAAGGAGGGGAGGGGGAGGCGTGGAGAGGCTGGAGATCTGCAGCAGAGCAACGAGGGAGGGGACGGAGCCTCCTGTTGACAGAATGTCTCCATCCAAACCGGAACCAGCCAGGTGGGGACAGCAGGTGGGGAGATGGACCATGGGGGGTGCCGTCCTCTGTGGGGTGAGCTCACGGATTCTCGGTTACCTCTGGGGGGCGGGGCAGGAACTACGTGTCAAAAGGCCCGGGCTGGCAGCTCACGGCCAGAACTGCCCTCTCCCCATCTCTTGGTTCAGTTGCTTTGGGTTAAAACCTCGCACACGGGTGCTAGAAGCTCGCCAGCGATTGAGGCCAGTTGCCAAAAGATGGCGCTACTGGAATATTGTCTAAAACGTCCTCAGTCGGGGAAGAAAACGAAGGCTCTTGTTGCTTCAGATTCATTTCAATCCACTTTTTTCCCCAAAGAGGAAACTACCTCCCCAGAGGGGAAACGGGTGAATTTGGAGAGGGGGAAGGCAGGGGAGCAAACTGCACCCACGCCCCAGCGTCCTGGTCCCAACCCAGCAGCTGGGCTCGGGAGGAAGAGCTCCCAAAGTCGGCCTCACAACCGGCTCCACCACGTAGTGACCGTGTGCCCTTGCCCAGATGCGCTCGTCAAGCCGGTCACTGTGCCAGGCAGAATTTCCGCCCTCTAAGAATTTGCGTTCTGATGGGGCGACAGACGGTGACTATGGTGACAGGGTAAAATATATAGGGTGTTAGTGTCAAATACTAAGGAGTGTCCAGGAAGACACCTTGGGTTAAATAGAACGGTTTGGTTTGAAATGCGGGAGAAGATACACAGCAGGAGGCCAGTGCGGAGGAAGGTGCGGTAGAAACTGGCGTTGGGAGGGGCGCCTGGGTGGCTCAGTCTGTTGGGCGGCCGACTTCGGCTCAGGTCATGATCTCGCGGTCCGTAGGTTCGGCCCCGCGTCGGGCTCTGTACTGATGGCTCAGAGCCTGGAGCCTGTTTCCGATTCTGTGTCTCCCTCTCTCTCTCTGACCCTCCCCTGTTCATGCTCTCTCTCTGTCTCAAAAATAAATAAACGTTAAAAAAAAAAATTAAAAAAAAAAAAGAAACTGGCTTTGGGGAAAACCTATTCTAGAATCTGGATTCACTCTGGGGGTTTCTGGGGAAGAGTCTCAGGAAGCTGGGCTTTGTTCTAGGTTGGATGTGGCCAGAAATGGAGGGTGATGCGGTGACCGAGAGTCCCTGTCCATCATCCGGAGCAGGAGCAGGGCTGAAGCTGGGACTGGCGAAGAGCCTGGACAGAGGGCTTCTTGGTCGTTTTTGAGTCTCGGGCGACGTTCCGGTCTGGGTTTGGACCTGATTAGAAAGTGGGTTGCCGGAGTCGAGCTCCAGCAGGTCCGGGGGCTCCCGAAGGAAGAACAGCGTCGGGGAAAATAAAATAAAACTAAAATAAAAAACTAAAACTAAAATAAAAATGGACACAGACAACAGCAGTGTGTTGAACTGGCCGATTTATTGCAGTAAACGTGGCATTATATTTGCTAGTGATTTCCTTGTAACATACGTCATCTATGTTTTTCTAACATTTCCTAATTTTGAAAATGTTCCTACGTATAAACGACCTTTAAGAAATGACATGGTGATTTTCCCCTAACTTTCCCACATACCTTTTGATTATAGATTAATTTCTTACATTATCCCATTATGCATCTGCGTTTATCTATAACCTACAAAGCAATTGCTTTGCTGTTCTCGTGAAAGGCCCTCCGTTTCTCAACACCTCAAGTGGGAGAGTTACAGGGACATGACCTCCTAACCACATGAGGCCAGAAGAACAATGTGTCTGCCTCGGTCCGAGGTGCGAGAAAGGGGCCGAAAAAGCCTTTAGAAACCCATGCCTCACACATTCTCAAAGAGACCATGCACCTAGGAACCAATGAACCATTCCGTAGCTTAAGCGACTAGGTTCAGTCATCATCTGGAATGCCTCCGGGGGGCCAGGTGGGCCTAGGGGCTGAAGTCACCTGTGCCCAGAGATCCACTCCTTAGTTGCCGGAGTGGGGCTTTCAAATCCATATGTCTCTCCTTTACAGGCCCTCTTTGCTGGCAAAGGCATGAGGCTATCCTTCCTGTAAGTAGAGGAGTCTCCATGGGGGATGGCAAGGGCTAAACGTAAGGCCGCACAATTTCTTGCGGAACCTTATTTTCTTCCCTAAGGGTTCTTTTCCCAGCGGCCCTGCTGAGGGCAATTCCCCAACAGACAATACCCCAGGTAGTTTTAAGGCTGAATTACCTAAAAGCGGGAGTACTAGAAGCTTCACTGTCGGCGGGCCTCCCTGCAGTCACCAATCCGTCCTCAGCCCGGGCCCTGCCACTCAGGCTGGGATAGCTCGGCTTCCAGCAGTGTGTTCTTGTCCCGACCCGTCGGGATCACCGAGTGGCCTCTTCCGAGGAGGACGTTCTGCGAGGACACTATTAAGGGTTGACGTGTGAGAGAACGCGGAGGCTGGGCTTTCTGGGCTCACGACAGGCCGGCCGGCTCCTCCTGGAGCCAGGGCTGCATTCCTCCTCCCCAGGAGCAATGACTGGAAAGCACAGAAGGGGGACCTGGGGTGCAGAGGGGATGACACTGCAGGTGGGAGTCTAGGGAAGGCGTGGAGCCTCGCTGTGCTCCTGGGAGAGGAAGGGGAGGCGCGCAAGATGGTGCCCACCCTGCTGGAGGCCCGTGGAGAGGAGGAGAGGGCGGCGTGTGGAGAGCCCACATGGGAGGGCACGGAACGCAGAGGTCTCAGCCCTCAGGGCAGCAACCTTCACTGTGAGCAAGACGGGAACCATGGGAGCATCTTAACCAGGAAGGACATGCTCTAATTTACGTTTAGGATAGTAGGGATAACGATGCTGTGTGGAGACTAGTCTCGGGGGCAAGGACGGGGCTTGGGCGAACGGATCGCGATCACTCCGTTGAGGGCTGTTGATGGCATGCACCATGGGCACGGTGCGAGGTTGTTGAAGTTTCATATGTATGTTTTAACTTTATTTATTTATTTTGAGAGAGACAGAGACAGCACAAGTGGGGGAGGCACAGAGAGAGAGGGAGACAGAGAATCCCAAGCAGGCCAGCACAGAGCCCAACGTGGGGCTCAAACTCACAAAACCGTGAGATCGTGACCCGAGCAGAAACCAAGAGCCAGATGCTTAACTGACTGAGCCACCCTGGTGCCCTGAATATATATCTATTTTAAGTTTATTTACTTGAGAGAGAGATTGTGTGGGAAGGACAGAGAGAGAGAGATACTGTTTATCAGGTTTCTCTCCCATAAAATTACTCTTTTTTCCCCTTCCCACACTGTACTCTATAGACGGGGCCCACCAGGCACAGCCCACACCTGAGAGTAAAGTTACGCTCCAGCTACTTGAGGGCAGAGCATCTAAAAAAAATTGCTTGGAGCTTCTCTGTATGGGAAATTTCTCTTGTTTCCCCCTGCAAAACTAATAATTGTTTTATTTTATTTATTTATTTTTTTAAGGAAGCTCTAGGCCCAACGTGGGGCTTGAGCTCATGACCCCAAGGTCAAGAGTCACAGGCTCTACTGACCGAGGCAGCCAGGCGCCCCACTAAGAATTGTTTTTAAGTAGGGGTGCCTGGGTGGCTCAGTCGGTTAAGTGGCCGACTTCACCTCAGGTCATGATCTCGCACTCTGTGAGTTCGAGCCCCACGTCGGGCTCTGTGCTGACAGCTCAGAGCCTGGAGCCTGTTTCGGATTCTGTGTCTCCCTCTCTCTGACCCTCCCCCGCTCATGCTCTGTCTCTCTCTGTCTCAAAAATAAATAAATGTTAAAAAAAAATTTAAGAATTGTTTTTAAGTATAAGCATATTTTATGTAATGTCTGAGCCAAACTTACATGAAAAAGTTACACGTTGTTTATCTGAATTCGAACTTAAATGAAATCCTGCATTTCATTTGGCAACCATGCCCCAGCCCCATTTATCTATAGGCATTTTTGACGTCCCCAATATTGGACGTCCAGTAGGCATCTCAAAATAACAAACCAAAATCTAAGCCACTGGTATGCACCCTCACCCACCCAGCCAGCCGCTCCCACAGGATTCCCAGAAAGGCATCTCGTTCCTCGGCTGCCCAGGCCCCAGTACCTGGGAGGATGCTGACTCCTCTCACTTCTCATAGCCAGTCAGAAGATCACGGCCAATCCTCGTTCAAGCAACAAGATACTGCCACTAGTTCATTAATTGCGACAAATCACACTAATTTAAGGGGCTAAGAATAGAGGAAACCAGGTGTGGGGTATAACGGGAAATCTTGGTGCTAGCTTATAACGTTTCTCCCAATCTAAATCTTTTCTAAAACAAACACACGTATTAAAGACTACTTGTTGGGGCGCCTGGGTGGTTCAGTTGGCTAAGGATCCAACTTCGGCTCAGGTCATGATCTCACGGGTTGTGAGTTCAAACCCCACGTCGGGCTCTGTGCTGACAGCTGGGAGCCTGGAGCCTGCTTCGGATTCTGTGTCCACCTCTCTCTCTGTTCTTCCTCGGCTCATGCTCTGTCTCTCTCTCCTTCAAAATAAATAAAACATTAAAAAATTACTTGTTGTTTGTCCGAAATTCATATTTAAATGGGCGTCCCGTATTTTCATCTGTGAACTCTGGTAACTCTGTTCCGTTATCTCTAACCCAGATATGGATTCTGGTGTCACCGGCATGTTTGCGAAGGAAGTGAGCGAGGTTAACAAGCAGGAGGTGGGGTCACGGCCAGCGGGGGGGGGGGGGGGGGTGTCTGGGTGTTCGCTGTTGGGGCAAAGCGGTTGGCAGCATTCCTGCTGTGACAGCTATGTCTCTCTGTGCCTCAGTTTCCCACCTGTTAAAGCGGAGATTACACTCATGTCGCCCCTTGGGCTCTTTGGGAGGGGAAGTGAGTTGCGCTGGATCAAGCATTTGTCATCACATCGGGTATAGACCCCAAACCGTGGAGTCAACTTCCACCTGAATTTACCCATTCAATCTTCTTTATGGATATGCCTCTATATATGCCCATATAGACATGTACTTGGGTAAATACAAATTATATCTCCAGGTTTTTAAAAAGAGTGGACATGGGGCGCCTGGGTGGCACAGTCGGTTAAGCGTCCGACTTCAGCTCAGGTCACGATCTCACGGTTCATGAGTTCGAGACCTGCGTCAGGCTCTGGGCTGATGGCTCGGAGCCTGGAGCCTGCTTCCGATTCTGTGTCTCCCTCTCTCTCTGCCCCTCCCCTGTTCATGCTTTGTCTTTCTCTGTCCCAAAAATAAATAAACGTTGAAAAAAAATTAAAAAAAAAAAAAAGAGCGGACACGTTAGGTTCTCGTGGAACGTTCCATTCTTTCTGACTGCGTTGGAGAAATTGATTCCAGAAGAGCTTCATCCAGCACTGACTGTGCGCCAGACACCATGGTAAACTCTTCCAAATAAATAAAGCGCTCAGAATACAAAGCCCAGGGTTGTCAGTTCCTAACATTTGGATGAAAACTGCTGGAGGATGGAATCCGGGGGTAATTTGCTCAACAAAGTGGGTATTCAGACACATGTGATTTTAAACAGATGTCTCCAGAATGCTGTCCACACTGTTTTGTGTCTAAGAGAAACCTTCCCCATCCTTGATTACATGGGATGCATTTAATTCTTGGAATCCCGCCTGGCCTTTAGCTCAATGGAAAATTCTGTTGATGATTGTCATCTGGCTGTGGGAGAGGCAGTAAACGTCCTCGCTATCTTTTCTCCCCGAGCGCGAGCCCTCAATGCCTTTATCCTTCTCCCGCTGTCTCTCTCTAATGTCCCTCCAATGCTCTCCCCATTCCCGCCGCCCCCAGCCTCCCTATATCCTCAATGACTGGCCTACCTACCCCTATCTCTCCCTCCTGTGTTGCAGGCTGGCCCCCCTTGGCAAGAGCCATTGCGATCCACCAAGCCTCTCAGGATGAAAACCCAGAAGAAATCCCCCGTTGGTCCCCTTCTCCGGGACCCCTTTGGCCAAGCCACCTGCCGGCCCCGCTGAGCCGGCACCCTCCCCCGTTGCCTGCACACCCCATCAATGTACTGTGAGTGTGTTTCTCACCCCTAGACCAGATCGCCAGCAACTCTGGCCTGGGAACCAGGCTGGCACCCTTGCTTCGGGCCTCCCAACACGGCCACTTTTGCATTAATCAGTCTCTTTTGGTCCCATCGAGATCATTCATTTGGGCATCATCCCATTAGAAACAAAATCTATAGTTTTGCTCTGTCAGAGACGTCATTAGAGTGGCAAATGGCAGGCCTGTCTCATCGTAAATAGATACATAAAAGTTCTAAACAAATTTATATACCCAACAGTATATAAAAGGATGCACATCATGTCCTAGCTGACTTACCAGACAGGAAAAAAAGAAAAATAAAAAGAGTTTGATGCATCCATCTTCTTCCTCTCTCAGAATCACGCACAGATCTGAAGCTCTTCCTGGGGGTTCCAGCCGTCTTGGTCCATCTAGGCTGCTGTGTCAGAACCACACACACGGGGTGGCTTATACACAACAGTAACTAGTTTCTCACTATCTGAGGCTGGAAGTCCAAGATCAAGGCACCAGCAGACTTGGTGTCTGGGGACAGCCCTTGTCCTGGCTCCCAGTCGGCCATCTTCTTGCTATCACATGACAGAGGGCGTGAGGAGGCTCTCTGGGACTTCTCTGTTGTTTCCTTTTTAAAGTTCATTTATTTATTTTGAGAGAGAGAGAGAACATGAGTGTGAGCAGGGGAAGGGGAGAGAGAGAGAGAGAGGGGGCGAGAGAGAGAGAATCCCAAGAGGCTCAAGGGTGTCAGCACAGAGCCCAACATGGGGCTTGAACTCACAAACCTTGAGATCATGACCTGAACTGAAACCAAGAGTCGAACACTTAACCAGCTGACTGAGCCACCCAGGCGCCCCTCTTGGTTGTTTTCCATTGAGGTATAGTTGGCATATCACTTTATATTACTTTCAGGTATACAACATAATGATTTCCTATTTTCTTATGCTGTGAGAAGATCACCACAATATGTCTGGCTAACATCTGTCACCACACAGGGTCACCACTTTTTTTTTCCTTGTGATGAGAACATTTAAGATCTATTCTCTTATTAGCTTTCAAATATGTAATGTGGTGTTATTAACTATCCTCACCTCTTACAAGGGCGCCGATCCCATTAGTGAGGGCTCCACCCTCACAGCCTCATCACCTCCCAAATGCCCGCCCCCAAATACCATCACACTGGGGATTAGCTTTCAACATATGAATTTTGGGAGGATACAGCGTTCAGTCTATCCCATCAACCGAGGACATCACCCCGGTCCACCAGCTACCCAGTGCCTTCCACATGGTGTGACAAACATAGTCTATGCATATACTTATTTTTATATATTTTGTATATTATTATATAATGCATGTTTTATATATTATTTATTACACATATTTTATTTTTATTTTATATTTATATTTTATATAAATGTTTGTTTATTTTTGAGAGAGAGAGAGAGAGAGGCACCAGCAGGGGAGGGGCAGAGAGAAAGGGAGACAGCATAGAACCTGACATGGGGCTAGAACTCCTGAACCGTGAGATCATGACCTGAGCTCAAATCAAGAGTTGGATGCTCAACTGACTGAGCCACCCAGGCATCTCTATTCCATATATTTTATGTATTGCAATACATATACAATGCATATACATATACATATGCAATACATCGTGTTGCATTATATATATATATATACATATATATTTGATATATGTTCCTTTCCCCCTTTTCTACACAATGGTGGCCACCCTTCCCATTATTACACACCTTGCTTTCCCTTCACTGTGTATTTTGCTCTTTAGTCCATAAAGAATATCCTTAGAATTTTACACAGCTGCATAGAATTCCATTGAATGCGTTCATTACAATTTAGCCAGGGCGCGCCTGGGTGGCTCCCATGGAGGATCCAACTCTTGATGGCAGGTCTTGATCTCAGGGCCATGAGTTCAAGCCCTGTGTTGGGTGTGGAGCCTACAGAAGGAGAAGGAGGAGGAGGAGGAGAAAGAAGAAGGAGAATTTAGCCAGTCCCTTCTTGAAGAACACTGAATTTGTTTGTTTCCAAAGTGCGTTATTACCAGCTATGGTACAACACAAACTGGAGTTGGTAAAAACTTGAGTTTGTGGATGGCCAAGCAGAGGGATGCCCGCAGGAGTAATTAACATGCTTCAGTGTCTCTGGCTAACACCAACTCCCTCTTTCTCTGTGTATTTCAGGATATCTGCCTGCAGGGGTGTTTGCCATAATCTCCAAATTCTTCATTCTGTGTCCCTTCTGCTTAGGATCATGAAGATAAACACTTTAGGTTTATCCTTCCTTCTAAACTGCCGTCATTTACTGAGGACCATGATACGTCAGAGCCCGAATGGCCATGCTTTTGAAACAAACAACATCTGTGAAAAGACCCATAATTATTAGAAGAAAACACTAGCAGTTTCTATAGTTTCACGGCCAAAAACAAGCCAACACTAGCTCAAGCAGATGTTCAAGGCTTTGTCCCTCAGCCGTCTGCTTCCCTTCCTGAGGCACGAATTTACTGAGAATTTCCCAGCCACCCAAAGCGCCACTGAGAAGCCCCTGTCCTGAGATTTTATTCTATTTTATTTCATTTTGTCCTGAGATTTTAAATCATGCCTATAACATAAGAGCAGCATCTTGAAATTAATAGCAATTATTTATTTATTTATTTATTTTTTAATTTACAGGTTTTAGTTTTAAGTAATCTCCACACCCAACATAGGGCTCGAACTTACAACCCTGAGATCAAGAGTCACATGCTCCATGGACAGAGCTGGCCAGGCACCTCAGGAGCAATCAATTTCTGAAAGCCCTGCCCCAAACAATCTCCATCGCAAGCCCCCCACCCCCTCCCCTTCCACTGACCTTGAAAGTAATGTCATTTGGGTTTTGAGTTGTGGTTGCTTCTTCGGTTTTATTCAAGCTACTGTTTCTCAGGGGCGATTGTGTGCTGGCAGTGCTAGAAAATGGGCCCAGCGTCCTTTGAAAGGAGGATAAATGGAACCCTCGCCCTTTCTCTCAAGGAGAGAAAGATCCTTGAAGCTTTTGTAGCTCTGTTTCCATTCCTTACTTTTTTCTGTGAGTAACTATATTCAAGTGTCTACAGTGTTTCGGGCACTCAATCAACTCGTGTGGAAGGAAGAATGAGATGCTGTTGAGCGGGGAGAACAGGTAATGGGTATGTTGCTAACACCCACAGCTGCTGCAGACCTGTGATCTCTTCAAGACAAAGCAGCAACTTGCTTGGCCAATTTTTTCTTTCCTTCTTTTCCTTCTTTCTTTCTTTCTTTCTCTCTTTCTTTCTTTCTTTCCTTCCTTCCTTCCTTCTCTCTCTCTTTCTTTCTTTCTTTCTTTCTTTCTTTCTGCAGTGACCCCATCTAAAGAGACCTTTTAATGAGCACCAAAGGCTTGAGTGACCAGTAATGTGGGGTGGGGTACGGATTGCGGGATTTAACCGCCCCCCACCCCCCCACCAGCCACACCATCCCCAGCCCAGGCTGTTGAGATGTCGCCCATTCCCTGAAGGGTACTTAGCTTATGTTAGGCACAGCCCGTTGCCGTGGAAACCACCGTTGGAGGGGGAGGCAGGGGTGTAAGCAAGATACAGTGAGGGACTCAGAGACTGGAATTTTCCGGTCCTGCAAGACACACGGTGTGTGGATGCGAGATCCTGGTCTCAGCACACAGCAGGTGGTCGATAGACATCCGTATTTACTATTTGTGAAAGACATGGAAATACAGGCTCTTTGGTAATAACTTCACCTCTCTGAAGCCTCAGTCTGTTCTTCACAAACGGGTATAATCATCATTCTTACCTCCTAAGGACTGTTGTTGGGGGGGTTCCGTCACTTCCGGTCTACCCAGCCTTTCCTACCCATGTGTGCCCTGGGGACCACCTGGCTCAGAATCACCTGGGCAGGTGCAGGCGTGTGGAGTTGCAAATTCCCGGGCTCCTCTCTAGACTTCCTGAGGCGAAGGATTTTGTCCAAAGTATCCATCCGCCTTCAAACCCATCACTCTTTTCCTCTTTACCCTGATGACTTCCTCACAGCGGTGTGTACATCTGTGCCTTCCAATACAGTAGCCACAACCTCTGGCTACCGAGTGCTTGAAATGTGGCTCATCTCATTGAGAAATGTTGCACATGTGAAATAAACACCAGGTTAAATTTTTTCTTTTCTTTTATATATAAAGTGAGAGTGCAAGCAGAGGAGAGGGGCAGAGGGAGAGAGAGAGAGAGAGAGAGAGAGAGAGAGAGAGAGAATCTCAAGCAGGCTGTATGCTCGGCACAGAGCCCAACATGGGGCTCGATCCCAGGGGATCATGGGATCCCAGGATCCCAGCCCTGGGATCATGACCCGAGCTGAAATCAAGAGTTGGACGTTCAGGGGCGCCTGGGTGGCGCAGTCGGTTAAGCGCCCGACTTCAGCCAGGTCACGATCTCGCGGTCCGGGAGTTCGAGCCCCACGTCAGGCTCTGGGCTGATGGCTCGGAGCCTGGAGCCAGTTTCCGATTCTGTGTCTCCCTCTCTCTCTGCCCCTCCCCCGTTCATGCTCTGTCTCTCTCTGTCCCAAAAATAAATAAACGTTGAAAAAAAAAAAAAAAGAGTTGGACGTTCAACCGACTGAGCCACCCAGGCGCCCCTAAACACCAGATTTGGAAAATCTAATAAAAATTGATATCTCATTGATCACTTTATTGCATTGGTATCATTGGTTTAAACAGTAATATTTTGCATATACTGGGTTAAATAAAACCTGTTAAGATTAATTCCATCGCTGTCTTCTTACCTTTTTAAACATGGCTCCTGGAAAATTTTAAGTGAAAAATGCATGGTGTGCATTCAAGGCTCACATTATATTTCCATGGCACGGTTTTAGAACCTGCTTCAGAGTGCAAAATGGTCTCGCTATATTTATTTCTTACTCGTTTGCTTTCTGCATCCCACATGATGGTGAACATTCCATGAAAGTAAAGACCTTCTCTCTCTATCTTGTTTATCCTGCATTCCCAGAGCTTAGGACAATTAAATGCACATAACTAGCCCCCGATATGTATCTGTTTAATGACTGCTTGAGAGACCAAGTAGATGTTTGGGAAGAGGGCAGATACCTGACAGAAAGTCATGGAAGAAAACTCTCCTCCATTGATCAGCTGGGGGTGGGGGGGTGATTTCCTCCAACAAAAAGGGCCTCTTTTTTTCTGGCATTTTTCTGCTGGCTAAACCTGGATCTCATCCGATTTGTTAACTTTGGGTCCCGGAAAATCCAAATTCTTGTTGAATGAACAAATCAGTCAAATAACGAATTAGTATTGGTAAGAACAAAGGCCGTTTACATCAGTGCCGGGAGCTGCCAGGGAACAGACACCTGTGATTTCTATCTGCAAAGGCACACACAGCCAGATTCGCTTTTCCCCCTTCTGCAAAGACACCATTTTATTTAATTAATTTATTTATTTTAAAAAAATTTTTTTTTCAACGTTTATTTATTTTTGGGACACAGAGAGACAGAGCATGAACGGGGGAGGGGCAGAGAGAGAGGGAAACACAGAATTGGAAACAGGCTCCAGGCTCTGAGCCATCAGCCCAGAGCCCGACGCAGTGCTCGAACTCACGGACCGTGAGATCGTGACCTGGCTGAAGTCGGATGCTTAACCAACTGCGCCACCCAGGTGCCCCAAAGACACCATTTTAAAGGTGCCCATTTTCAAATTGTGATGTGCCCCAAAGACGTGCTCCAATCCCAGACGTACCCAGATGGGGGTACCTCAGGTCTGTGCCCACCTCTCCCCCCCAACCCACCAACTCAACTCTTCTGGTATCCAGTGCTTTGCCCTGGTCCTTAAGAGAATTCGCCAGGCCTCGATGATGCGGGCAGGCTCTGCCTGTCGCCATGGAAACCGCAGCCAGAGTGGTGATGGGGAGGAGGCTAAAAGACACTCAGAGAATGGAACTTTCTAGACTGTGTGTGGGTTAGAATCCCAGCCTGCCATACTAATGGCTCTCAGTGAATATTTGTGAGGGGTGGGGGGTTGGATGAAAACACAGGGTCGTGGGAAAGAGACTTCACCTTTCTGGGACTCAGTTTCCTCTTCTAAAAGTGGGGAATTTTGTCCTGCCCAGAGCCCTGGACAGGGCTGAGGGTTATAATAGGGGCTGCTTGTAAATTATGTGGCAGCGTGCCTGTCATGATGTGGCTGGGATTTTTAAAAACTGTGTTGCAGACTTGCTCTGCATCAGAATACGTGTGTGTGTGTGTGTGAGTAGGGGACGGGCACACGATTAAAAATGCAGAGTCCTGGGCTGCCCTCCAGACCAGCAATAGCAGAAGAACCCATCCCCCTTCTCCCCGCCCTCACTTCTACTCTACCCCCACTGGCTTTATTTAATGCCTGTCATCTCAGCACCGGAAATTAGCTTGTTTCTCCCCCTTCCCGGCTTTACTGAGGTACAACTGACAAATAAAAATTGTATGTCCATTTACAGTGTTTCGATACATGTTTGGACACACATATACCCGGTGAATCAATCACCACAATGAAGCTAACTGCTGCATACCAATCAGCTCACGTGATAATGATTCGTGCATGAGTGCGTGCGTCCGTAGCAAAAGTCAAGGACACAATACAGTACTGTTAACTGGAATCACTCATGCTGCATATCGGATCCCAGAACTCACTCAACCCGCACGACTGAAACTTTGTGCTCTTTGACCAACATCTCCCCATTTTCCGCACCCCTGTTTCTTTTCCACTGTCTTTCCCTCACTTTGGAGTAAGTTCTCTTCCAGAAGAACGGGGATTCTGCCTTTCTTGGTCTCCTCCTGCATCCCCAGCCCGGCTCAGGGCCTGGCACATAGTAGGCGATTCACGCATGAATGTTTGTAAATCTGTGGGAGTGTCCGTGACTTGTTTGGAGGGACGAAAGGTTTATGAGAGGCAGAATGACCTGGAGATGGAGGGGGGTGGGACAGAGGATGCTTCTGTGGAGGGAACACCACGGAGGAAGGCAGGCCGGGCGAGGGGGCGAGGCTGGTGTTCAGTATTGGGGCAGGAGGAGAATCGAGAGAAGGGAGTGGTGGAGCGGGGAGACCAATCCACGGAGCATGGATATCGGGTTGGTGCTTCCCTCCCGAGCTCTCAGGCACCTCTGATGTCCACAGTGGAGCCTCCACGTCAAACACTCTCCAGGCCACAGAGGGAGGGAAGCAGACGTGGCTTGAGCACATCTAGCAGCTTGGAATATTCTTCCTTTTCTGTAAAGATGAGTCCTCCCTTCCCCGACTCGTAAAACAAAAACGAAAACATGACCACCAGCTCACACTCGCCAGAATGGGGGAAAAGAAAGAGACTGACAACATCAAGTGTGGGTGACGATGTGGAACAATGAACGGAAAGGTTCGTGTGCTGTTGGTGGGAGTGTAAAACAGCACAACCACTTTGGAAAAGGTCTGGCATTTTCTTAAAAATAAGTGATCCTGTCAGTCTGGCCTCGGTGCCCTCAAGGGTCCTCAAGGGCACCCAGGAATGTCTCCTCTGGAAAGGGAACCACTGCCTCCAGCACAAAGCAAACTGGACACTGATGGCATCTGGATGCTGGGGTAATAGAGCATGGTGGGGAGTGTGGTAAAGAGGAGAGACTGTGTTTTTCTGAAATGGACAGGGCCTGCAGACCTGTGCAATGGCTCCCATGCGTGAAGTTGAACCCAACATTGTTCAGCCCTTCCGGATTTCCCAGAGAAATTGGAAAACCGTATTTTCATGTTGAACCCTCTTCGGCGCTCATCCGTTATTGGCGGGTGTGGAAACTGACACAACCTTTATGGCGGCTACTGGGCATTCTCGAGGTCAGACCGGAACGCTGCACCCTCTGAGCCAGAAATCCCACTTCGAGGACTATATCGCACAGGTGCCCTCACACATGTGTGCACACTGGATCTCACGGCAGCATCGGTTATCACAAAGGACTGGACACAACCTCAATATCCATGAGGAGGGGACGTGTTAAATCAGCCAGAAAACACCCATGTCACCGGATACTCCGAATCTATACGAATAAGGAGTAAGTTGCTTCCGTACCGGTATGGAATGATCTCCGTGATTTATCTACTTTTTTAACTTGTACATGTATCTTAGTAGACACCCTCTACCCATGCTCTCCCCGGGACAATCCCCACTTTAGAGCTGAGGAGCCAGGCAGAGCCCCGAGATAGCAAGTGGATAAGTGGGTTCAATCCACGCTTTTACCCACCATGCCATGCTGTCTTCACATGAAGCGGAAAATAGGAAGTTGGAGAAAAATGGCAAAAATTACTATTCTGTTAAAAAAAAAGTGGGGGTTGACAATGCCTTGTGCTTGGAATTACACATTAAAGAACGTGTGGGGCGCCTGGGTGGCTCAGTCGGTTAAGCATCCGACTCTTGATCTCAGCTCAGGTCATGATCTCACGGTGTTGTGGGTTTGAGCCCATGTCAGGCTCTTTGCTGACAGTTCAGAGTCCCCTTTGGATCCTCTGTCCCCCTCTCTCTTTGCCCCTCCCCTGCTGTGCTCTCTCTCTCTCTAAATATAAAATAAACATTAAAAAAAAAAAAAAGAATGTGTAACAGATGTGAAGGTGGAATTTTTACTGCACAACATCCCCCAACATACCATTATTATGTTCACTGAGTTAAGATGTAACCACCACAGGGGGCGCCTGGATGGTTCAGTCGGTTGAGCGTCCGACTTCGGCTCAGGTCACGATCTCACGGGGTTCGTGTGTTTGAGCCCCATGTCGGGCTCTGGGCTGATGGCTCAGAGCCTGGAGCCTGCTTCCGATTCTGTGTCTCCCTCTCTCTCTGCCCCTCCCCCGATCATGCTCTGTCTCTCTGTGTCCCAAAAATAAATAAACGTTAAAAAAAAAATTAAAAACAAAAAAAGATGTAACCACCACTCAAAATATGCTACGGTTTAAAAAGGGAGAAAATGAGGGGCGCCTGGGTGGCGCAGTCGGTTGAGCGTCCGACTTCAGCCAGGTCACGATCTCGCGGTCCGGGAGTTCGAGCCCCACGTCGGGCTCTGGGCTGATGGCTCAGAGCCTGGAACCTGTTTCCGATTCTGTGTCTCCCTCTCTCTCTGCCCCTCCCCCATTCATGCTCTGTCTCTCTCTGTCCCAAAAATAAATAAACGTTGAAAAAAAAAAATTAAAAAAAAAAAAAAAAAAAAAAAAAAAAGGGAGAAAATGAAATTGAAAGCAATATTGATGGCTCTGTCTTTCGAAACTTACCAGTGCCTGCCATCATATTATATGCTTATTTCCGTGTGGGCACAGAATAAGCATCAGGAAAGGAGGCCCTTTAGGCTTTTCCTTCATCTCTAGAACAAAGCCTGGAGCTTAAAATAGGCGTGGATTTAGTATATTCATAGAGTCATCTATGTTCATCGTCTATTTAAAGGAGTAAATGTTTGTGAACTAAACTAGTGGTTTGGTGAATCAATGAATGAGTTGGAGGACGGATAAGGTTTATATCACCTGCTCTTTGGGGCGCTTTGGGATTTCCAACCGAGCTGCAGAGACCTGTTTTTCCCCTTCTGCAAAGACCCAGTCTGAGGATGCATTTTAATTACACAGAAGTTGCTAGCTGACTGCTAATGGGAACCCGGCCCCCCGCAGGCTGGCGCCTGCACCCCACCTCCCACCTGGCGCTATGACCACTGCTGCCGTGGAAACGTGGAACTGTAGAAACGTAGAAACGGCAGCCGGCTGGGCACGAGGAGGGGGCTGCTCGGGGGTCCAGGGAGGGATGCGGAGCCTGGAAAATTCCATGCTCGGGACTTAGACTGTGGGCACCCGCACATTCAAATCCCAGCCCAGACTCCAGGAGGGGCCCCGCGGAGCTGGTGGAGGGGTCACTGAGAGGGGTGGCGGGCAGGTGGCTTCTCCCTGCAGCCTGCACCCCCTTGCCTGGTGCAGAGGATCCTGGGGTCAGGGGCAGGAGAGAACCACCTCAGACCCACTCCCACCCTGGCCAGAGTCCTGGCAGGTGTTTCCCTAGGGGGCTCTCCATGCAGGCCTGTGGGCTCCACCTTAGAAAACCACTTTCTAGAATCTCCCACTGACCTCGCCCCAATCATCTTCCTGTCTTATTCCCCCATATCGCCTTCGTCTGCAATCTTATTCTTTGTCTGCTCCTACTGTGTGGTCCCTGTGTCGCTCAGGAAGAGTGCATCCCTGTGAGCTCACCCCGGCGGTGAGTTACCTCCGGACCCCCTGCCTTTGGGGGGCGCATAGTAGGCCTGCAGCTCAGGTGACCCCACCTGGACGATGGATGAATGTGTGAATCTGTGCTGTCTTGTTACACCACAGTCTCATGGGGGTGACTGCGTTGGAGCCTATGTTCTGGATTCTTCTGGCCTCCTGGGGCAGGGTGGGGGCGCATGTTGTAGTCCTGACTCTCACCTCCTCAACGCCCCCTCCAATGGGAGGACTGATTCCAGGACAGGGATGGGGCCCATGGAGCACCAGATGCAGATCCAGAATTATTTTTGCTGTCGTTCCAGTTTTGTTGAAGTATAATTGACGAGTTAAAATTGTATACATTTAAGGTGTACAATGTGCTGATATGATAGACATGTACCTGGTGAAACAATCATCACGGTCAAGTATCTGCTTCGTCACGTAGTTCCCTTCCTCCCTTCCTTCCTCCCTCCTTCTCTTTTCTAACTTCTTTCCTCCCTCCTTCTCTTCTCTTTTCCTCCCTCCCTCCCTTCCTTCCCCCTTTCTTTCCCTTCCTTCTTTTTTCTTTTCTTTGTGTATGATGAGAACACTTAGGATCTACCCTCTTAGCAAATATACATCTCAGCGTTGCTAACTACAGTCATGTTGCTGTATGTCAGATGCAGATCCTGGATTCCTATAGGTCAACCCATGGGTGTGGGGCTCACTCCTACTTCCCTTCCACCAATGGTATGCCTGGACTTGAATCCAGGTTAATTAGCTGTGCACCTCAGGGGCAATCACTTAACCATCCTGTGCCTCAGCTTCTTCGCCTGAAAAACGGGGACAATAATAATGCCTGTCTGGTGGGGTCATTGTGAGGATCAAAAGGGAAAATGTGTGTGAGTGCTCCACACAAAGTTTGCATATAATGGGGGCTCAGAAAGTATCACATGTAGGTAAATTTCATACATACTTTTTACTTTATAAATACATATATGTTCATACATAATAATGTAATTAATATCAACATATTTCTCTAAATGATTACGTATACAGATATATACATACACATACATATATGTGGAATCATATATAAATAGTTCTTAGGGTGATTCTGTCCCTTAGGGGACAATTTGGCAATGTCTGGAGACATTTTTGGTTGTCACAGCTGGGAGGGGCTGCTACCACCATCTAGACGGCGGGGGCCAGGGATGCCACTCAACCTTTTACAGCGCACAGGATGGCCCCCACACAAAGAATGACCTAGCCCCAAATGTCAGTGGTACCAAGGCTGAGAAAACCTGCTTGATATCCCCATACATGCATAATAGTGCACACCAGTGAGAAATAAAGAAATAGAACACAAACCACATATGTAATTTAAAACTTCATAGCATCCTCATTGAAAAGAGAAAAAGAAACAATTTTTTCTAAGATCAATTTTATTTTATTTTTTTAAATTTTTTTTCAAAGTTTATTTATTTTTGGGACAGAGAGAGACAGAGCATGAACGGGGGAGGGGCAGAGAGAGAGAGAGACACAGAATCGGAAACAGGCTCCAGGCTCTGAGCCATCAGCCCAGAGCCCGACACGGGGCTCGAACTCACGGACCGCGAGATCGTGACCTGGCTGAAGCCGGACGCTTAACCGACTGCGCCACCCAGGCGCCCCCTAAGATCAATTTTAAAATCGTATCTATTTAATGCAGTATATTCAAAATATTATCGCATAATCAACATGGAATCAGAAGACATTGTCAACGAGGTATTTCACCCTCCTTTTCTCGTACACATAATCTTCACAATCCACTGTGGGTTTTACACACTGGTTCGCTCTGGCCACATCTCCAGCGCTCTGTAGTCACCCATGGCTGGTAACCCCCCCCCCCCCCCCCTCAGTCGCACTGCCCGGGGCAGACCGTTATCATGTGCTGAGGAAAATGGGCAGCAGAGGGCGTCCGAGAATATCACGGAGTCCCTTTAAAACTACCCAAATGGAAGGGATTGGCGGAGCCCGAGAAAGAAAGAGGCTTCTGGCCACAGGCTCCGTCAACCCTCCTCTGTGGAGGGTGAAGAGGCAGCAGAGAGGAGAAGCCTGGCCTCGGCCTTCTGTTGTGTCTGTGTCTCCTCTTGCTGGGGAGGTGGGAGCTGCTGAGAACATTCACGCCTAATGACCTGGATCCAAATCTCTTCCCTCTGCCCGTGCCTGTCTGGCCCCCCGACCCCAGAGGTGTCCAGTTTCTCTGCCTGGGTCTCCCCACGGTCTCCAGCCCCGGTGCCCCACGGGCAGCCAGGGTCATATTGTTCACATGCACGTCGGACCATGGCCGTCCTTTGCCCGATGTCTGTCAGGGGCTCCCTCCTGAAACCTGGGTGAAATCCAAGCCGCTGACCTAGGTCTAAAACACATCCCCAGATCTGGCCCTTAGCAAGCTCTCCAGGCCCGTCTCCCCACTGCCCGTACACCTGCACTCCAGCTTTCACAGGCCAAGTGGTATCTTCCCAAGATTCCTGTGCTGGAGTCCTAACTCCCAAGGCCTCAGAATGCGACTGTATTCGAGGACAGGGTCTTTAAAGAGGTGATTAAGTTCAAATGAAGGGTTAGGGTGGGTCCTGGCTGGCTCAGTCGGAAAAGCATGCCTGACTCTTTATCTTGAGGTTGTGAGTTCGAGCCCCATGTTGGGTGTAGAGCCTACTTAAAGTAACATCTTAAAAAAGAGAAGAGGAAGAAGAAGAGATCAGGACATAGACATGCACAGAAGGAAATCATGTGAGGACACGGGGAGTAGGCGGCCGTGTACAAGCCAAGGAGAAAGGCCTCCGGGAAATCGTCAGAAAATAATCGTCTGTCATGAGCTTCCCAGGCTGTCCTGCTTTGTTATGGCAGCCGTAGCAAACTCATACAATCATTCACTCAACCAAAAAAAGTTACATTTAAAAAGCAAAAATAGGGGCACCTGGGTGGCTCAGTCAGTCAGTTGGTTGAGTGTCTGACTCTTGATTTCAGCTCAGGTCATGATCCCAGGGTCATGGGATGGAGCCCTGAGTTGGGCTCTATGCTGAGCCTAGAGATTCTCTCTCTTCAGGTTCTCTCTCTCCCTCTGCCCTTTCCCCACTTGCCCATACACGTGTGTCCTCTCGCTCGCTCTCTTTCTTGAAAATAAAAAAATAAAAAGGAAAATTAAAAAAAAATTAAAGCAAAAATACATTCTGGAAACACTCCTATATAACTGATGTGAAAACAGGGTTTGGCTCAGTTTGTTAAGTGTCCGGCTTCGGCTCAGGTCATGATCTCCTGGTTCATGAGTCTGACCCCGCGTGGGGCTCTGTGCTGACAGCTCAGAGCCTGGAGCCTGCTTCAGATTCTGTGTCTACCTCTCTCTGGCCCTCCCCCACTCATGCTCTGTCTCTCTCTCTCTCTCAAAAATAAATAACCATTAAAAAAAAATTAAAAAATAATTGATATGAAAACAACTGATTATTTAACATATAAGAAACTCTAAAAAAAAAAAAAAGCCAAACAAAAACAAAACCCCAGACACCTCAAATGAAATGTGAACCATGGAGACCAGCAGGAGTTATCCCGACGAAAATGCAAACCTTAACACGCGTCCGTAAAACGCATTCCCCGTATTTAGTGAAAATCACCCTTCGTGGGTTCAAAAGTCAGTTGTATGCAGGAGGGCTTCTCCTGAGGACCCAGACACTAAACTATTTATGGATGAAATGATATCGTGTCTGGGAGTTGCTTTAAAAGTATTGTAGGTGGTGTGATGGGAGGCTGGGGGTGTGAGCTGATCATCTATGAAACCATGAGCATAAGAGGAAACACTGTGCTCTTTTGTCCACTTTTGTTTATTCTCAAGCTTTTCAACACGCTGCCCACCGCCCCCCCTCCTCCCGCCACGTCCCAAACTCAGAGCCAAACTGGTCTTTCTGAACCACGTATTTGACCATTTCACCGTCCTGTTTCCAACCCCACTGCCCTCCTGAAAAGAGTCGGAAAAGAGGTGCTCTTTAATTTTACAGACTAATAATCTTTAATATTTTTAAAATTATTTTTTAATGTTTATGTATTTATTTTGAGAGGGAGCATGCACGCACAAGCAGGGGAGGGGCAGAGAGAGGAAGAGAGTCCCAAGCAGGCTCCATGCTGTCAATGCAGAGCCTGACTTGAGGCTTGGCTTGATCCCATGAAACACGCGATCATGACCTTAGCCAACACCAAGAGTTGGGCACTTGGGGTGCCTGGGGAGGGGGCGGGGGGCTCGGTCCATTGAGCATCTGACTCTTGATTTCAGCTTTCAGCTCAGATCAGGATCTCATGGTCTTATGATCTTGTGAGTTGGGGCCCTGTGTGGGGCTCTACGCTGACAGTGCTGAGCCTGCTTGGGATTCTCTCTCTCCTCTCTTCCATGCCCCTCCTCTTCTCTCTCTCTGTCCCTCAAAATAAGTAAATAAGCTTAAAATAAAAAGAGTCAGACAGTCAACCGACTGAGCCACCCAGGCGCCCCAATAATCTTTACTCTTAATTTTGCCTCATTCCCACCACACCCAGGGCTTTGGGGCTTATCCGTTTCCCAGGGAGAAAATGAAATATTGATAAAGCCTCCGGCCCCATGTTTCCCTCGGTGAGGAGCACAGGGCACTCCCTCCTATAATCCTTTCACCGCAAAGCGCCCCTCTTTGGAATCAGGAGCAAGAAACATAACATCTCAGAAAACAACAGCAACATATTCTGAGCAAACCACCGAAAGGGGGCTCCATGCGGAGACCCCCAAACGGCCCCTTCTTTATGGTGTGTGCAGCCTGCGTGTTCCGATCCTCTGGGTATGTTCAGGATGTCCCCATCACGGGCCTCTGAGGACTCAGAAAACAAACATGTTCCCCGTCTTCCGACACCAGCGAGTTCTATAGTACAGACCTTGGAGCTCGCGCCTCCCAGGGGCGGACATACCTGAAACGTTTGTCATGGGATCGGCTTTCCTGACAGCTAATCCCCCCGACAGCTGCTCTGGCCCTTGACTCTGAGCAGCACGTGGGGCCCAGCGGAGGAGGCCGAGGGCGGCCTGACCGCCTTGACCACCGGCAGCTGCGGCCGAACTGCCGAGGGGCTGCTGTTTGTAACCGTGAGCTACACCGAATGGGTCACAGATGGACGCGGTGGCCACACACCCTGTCGCATGACTCTGAGAGGCACTCCCGTGGGGAGCAAGAGTTTGAGAGCCATTGATCGCCCTCCAACGTGCCCTGTACCCAACTGTCCCATCTGCCACGATGGCTTTACAGCACACACCTGGGTTTTCCTAAAACGGGACATGGTTCAGGTTCTGAATAGCGAGTCCTAGGACTCGACTGAAGCCTCTAGGTGTCCTTTCTGCAGGACCGAAGGTGTCTGAGCAGAACACAGCAAAAGAAACAAAATCCGCGGGCACCTGGGTGGCTCAGTAGTAGTCTCTGACTCTTGACTTCGGCTCCTCTCATGGTCCGTCGGTTCAAGCCCCACGTTGGGCTCTTTGCTGACAGTGTGGAGCCTGCTTGGGCTTCTCTTTCTCTCTCTTTGCACCTCCCCTACTCGTGCTCTTTCTTTCTCTCAAACCAAACTTAAAAAAAAGTCCAAAAGAAACAAGATCGAAAGTCTACAGGAGTTCGGCACCGAGAATGGCTCATGGTAGACGAACAGATTTTTCTCTCTTTGCGTGTTCTTCCAGCCGCTGTGCCCCAGTCACCGTTCATGCTAACGTCCCATCCGTGCCTAAATGTCCGTGTGCCACATCAGAAACACGCGTGAGGAATTCAGCCACGCTCGCTGACTTTCGGGGCCCCCGTGTCTTCACCTCAGACAGGAAAGCGTGGTCCCCACCTCCAGAGCTAAATGAGGACCAGGAGGTGCTCAGCAGACAGCCCACGGCTCTGGGTCTCAAAGCGTGCGAGAGCCTGAGTGGGTGTGTGTGAGCACACGAGGGTCTGTGTCGTGTCTGTGTCCCATGTGTGTGGGGTGTTACAGGGGCCGGGGTGGGGGGGCAGTGGAGACGGAGCACAGAGGACTTTTAGGGCAGTGAAAATGCTTGATGTGATCTCCAAGGTGGGACGCAGCTCACTATACATCTGTCTGAACCCAGAGAAGGCACGAGGCAGCACGAGTGGCCCCGATGTGAAGTGTGGACTCCAGGTGGTGATGACGTGTCTATGCAGCCTCGTCCGCGGTTAACAGGCGTGCCCTCAGATGGGGGATGTGTTGATGGGGAGTCTGTGCGTGAGTGGGGGCAGGGGGCACACGGGAAATCTCTGTACCTTCCTCTCAATCTTACTGTGGCCTGAAACTGTCCTTTAAAAAGGAAGGTTTTGGGGCGCCTGGGTGGCTTGGTCCGTTATGCGTCCGACTTCAGCCCAGGTCATGATCTCACGGTCCGTGAGTTCAAGCCCCGCATCGGGCTCTGTGCTGACAGCTCAGAGCCTGGAGCCTGCTTCCGATTCTGTGTCTCCCTCTCTCTGCCCCTCCCCTGTTCATGCTCTGTCTCTCTCTGTCTCAAAAAATAAACATTAAAAAAAAAAAATTTAAAAAAATAAAAATAAAAATAAAAAGGAAGGTTTTTTTAGGGCCGCCTGGGGGGCTCAGTGGGTTGAGTGTCTGACTCTTGATTTCGGCTCAGGTCATGATCTCACAGTTCATGAGTTCAAGCCTTGCATCGGGCTTGCTGCTCTCAGCGCAGAGCCTGCTTGGGATCCCCTGTCCCTCCCCCGCTCGCACTCGTACTCTCAAAAATAAATAAAACGTTATGGGGCGCCTGGGTGGCTCAGTCGGTTAAGCATCCGACTTCAGCTCAGGTCACGATCTCGCACTCCGTGAGTTCGAGCCCCGCGTCAGGCTCTGGGCTGATGGCTCAGAGCCTGGAGCCTGCTTCCGATTCTGTGTCTCCCTCTCTCTCTGCCCCTCCCCCATTCATGCTCTGTCTCTCTCTGTCCCCAAAATAAATAAACATTAAAAAAAAAATTAAAAATAAATAAATAAATAAAACGTTAAAAAATGTTTACCAAAAGGAAGGTTTTTTTGTTTTTTTGTTTTTTTTTTCAACGTTTATTTATTTTTGGGACAGAGAGAGACAGAGCATGAACGGTGGAGGGGCAGAGAGAGAGGGAGACACAGAATTGGAAACAGGCTCCAGGCTCTGAGCCATCAGCCCAGAGCCCGACGTGGGGCTCGAACTCACAGACCGCGAGATTGTGACCTGGCTGAAGTCGGACGCTTAACCGACTGTGCCACCCAGGCGCCCCTGTTTTGTTTTTTAAAGGAAACGCAATGGCGACAAAACAATGTGAATAAGTGTGGCTAAACCAGTGGTTCTCAACCAGGGGTGACTTTGTCCACCACGGGACAGCCAGCATTGCCTGGGGACGACCTCGATGGTCACAACATAGGGAGGGGCATACACGACTGGCATCTGGGGGGGGGGGTGGGCAGAGACCGGGCATGGTACATAAGACGGTCCCGCCACAAGGCTGTGTCCACAGCACTGACGGTGAAATTCAATCATGACCGAAGCTGAATCATCACATCACATGACATCACAGAGGGGCAGTCCATCCCACATCCTGGGAGACTCTGGGCGGGGAGAGTAAGACAGGCGAGAAAATAGTTCGCAGTCAGTTGTCATAACCCAAGCCAAAGGTGACGGCGTGGGGACAGGGGGCAGCATTTAGAGATTTCTAGACAGTGGGGGACACAGGTGGGATCAGCAGGACTCGTGGATGGAGGGAATGTGGATGATGAAGGAAGACTTAATCCCAAATTTTAGCTTGAGCGCCTTGGGAAGTCATGGTGACATTTCAGAGGTGGACAAGCCCCAGAACCGGACAGGATGGTTTGGAGGTTGGTACGCTTGTTCAAGCTTGATGTGATGGCAGTGAGGACGAAGAGCAGTGGCACTGGGGAAGGGGGAAAGATTTGAGAGCCGTTTATTTATTTTTGTATTTTTTTTATGTTTGCCTGTTTTTATTCTCAGTGTTTTTAGCTTTCGGAAATGTTCAGTCTCAAGGCAACTGCAGTCACATCATGTTATTCTGGAGTCAATACAAATTTACATTAAAAAGTGAAAAAAGTATGGCAATAAAATGACTAAAACCAAAACATTGTTTCATCTTTTAAAAATGCTTATTTATTTGAGAGAGAGAGAGACAGAGAGAGACAGAGAGAGAGAGAGAGAGAGAGTGACATGGGGAAGGGACAGAGAAAGTGGGAGAGAGAGAATCCCAAGCAGGCTCTGAGCTGTCAGCACAGAGCCCGATGTGGGGTTCGATCCCACAAACTTTGAGGTCATGATCTGAGCCAAAATCAACAGTCAGACGCCTCGCAGACTGAGACACCCAGGAGCCCCCAAAATGCAATATGTTTTAAGATAAAAATGCAGAAATAACCCACGATGGACCCAACACCTAAATTCTTACTCAAGACGGGACCTGACTGTGCACTTTGTGCGGCTCAGCTCCCTCACCCCACCCCGACCCCCCTCCCGATCCCATCAGATCCTGTCTTTAGTTAAAATGTTGATATTTTTTTGTTCATGGTCAATTGTTCTGCATTAACTTTGAATTTTAAAGAAACGTTGCATTAAAATATTGTTTCTCTTGCTTAATGCGATGTTGGCGCCCCCTGAAATCCCACGCTTCGATTATATACTGGAGCTGAGAGCCTCCCCACCCCCGCTTCACCTCAGTCCTGGCCCTGGTGAATGGGGACAGATGCGAGAACTGCTTTCCGGTGAGAGGCTGTTAGAATTTTCACACGAGGCCGAGTAGCCAAGACGGACCCTCCGCTTTCCAGAATCCCATGGAATTTCCATTGAGCTAAGGGCCAGGCTGGATTCCAAGCAGCAGACACGTCCATGTAACTAAGGGCAGGAATGGCCGTCTTGGACCGCGCTCGGTACAGACAGCACAGGGGAGACACCCCTTTCCAAAACACGAAGGAAAGAGTAATACTGACCATCTGTTTGGCAAACTGCTGTCACCGCGTTCCCTCTCTAACCAGCTTCCCCCTCTGCAATTCTGAGAACTGGTTGTTTTGCAACGTTATTTTCTAAGGAAGCAGCTTTCTGTCCTGGGGACCCTTCGTGGTGTTGTGAAGCCAGTTGGTGTCAATTAAATGCTTACAGAACAAATTCCACTGGTACAGGTATGAGGACAGGAAGGGCTTCTGTCTGTGTGGGAGCCCCACTGTGTGCATGGTCACGGACTGGCTACGATGAGTTCAGATAGCCGGTCTAGTGCTCGTGCACACGGCTTCCAGGTCCTGGGCTGAGTTCTTTAGGTGGGAATCCAATCATTCAATTCTGAAACCTTCATAGGGTGCTCGTCCCTACTTTACGGTCGAATAGCTTGGGATCAGAGAGGTTCTGACACCAGCCAGAAGACGCACAGCTCGGCCCTGGCAGGTCCTTGGGACACCAACATTGCTAGATGGCCCCCGAATGGGTGTTCTAGCTGGAGCCTCCATTGCGAGGGTCTGGGGGCGAGAGGGCTGTGTCCCGGACCACTGGACCTTCCGTTTCCATCCTGGTGCGGTGGTCCTTGGGCCCAGCCTGTGCCAGCATCTGACACATTTGTGGAGCCACCAGTGGAAGGTGTAGTTGTTTTCTGCTCCTGTGTAACAAATCCCCACTTCTCTGCAGCTTAAACCTATTATCTCACAGTTTTTCTTGTCAGAAATTCAGGCTGGACCTTCTGCTTAGGGTCTCCTCAGGCTGAAATCGAGGTGTTATCCAGGTCTGTGGTCTTATCTGAGGCTCAGGGAACTCTTCCAAGCACTCGCGTGTGTGTGTGTGCACGCGCGCGCGCGCGCACACACACACACACACACACACACACACACACAGCAAGACTGTTGGCAGGATCCATTTCCTTTCGATGGTATGGCTGAAACCACCCCATTTTCTCATGGGCTGTCAGCGGGGGTCCGCTTTCAGCTCCCAGAGGCTGCCCCCATTCCTTGCCCCATGCCTCCTGTGGGCAAGTCACAACATGTCACATATCTTTCTGGCCTCCTCTGCTTGTCCTTTAAAGGCCCACCTGTCGGGGCGCCTGGGTGGCGCAGTCGGTTAAGCGTCCGACTTCAGCCAGGTCACAATCTCGCGGTCCGGGAGTTCGAGCCCCGCGTCAGGCTCTGGGCTGATGGCTCGGAGCCTGGAGCCAGTTTCCGATTCTGTGTCTCCCTCTCTCTCTGCCCCTCCCCCATTCATGCTCTGCCTCTCTCTGTCCCAAAAATAAATAAACGTTGAAAAAAAAAAATTTAAAGGCCCACCTGATTAGGTCAGGCCCACCCAGGGTGATCTCCCTACTGCTGTACAACATAATGGAATCATAGGAACAAGATCTCATGGCCCCACTGAGGAGGATTACACAGGGTGTGTATGCAGTGAGTGAGAATTTTGGGGACCAATGTAGAATCCACAGAATGAGAGCGATTTCTGGGCCGAGCTAAGCTTCATTCTGTAGACAGTGTGGGATCTGGCATGAGTGTTTAAGTAAAAGATGTTCACGATCAGATCAACTGTTGCTGCTGCTGACATTTATGTTTTGGAAAACCACCTTGGAGGTTAGACTAGAAAAGAGGAATATGGCGGCTATGAGACCCCAAAGGAGATGCTACGCGAATCCTGGGTGTGGGAAGAGGTTGCTGAGACCCTGAGAGGAGGAAGTGGCAGGGGTAGCATCAGTTTTACATGACAAGCATTGACTGAGTACCTGCTATGTGTCAGTCATCATCCTGGCCTCCAGTGCTGGGCTGCAGAGAGAGAAAATACAGATACGGTCCAGCCCTCATGGGACTTACCTCTTGGCAAGGGAGATAGAGGTTGTGATGGTTAACTTGATGTGTCAGCTTGGCTGGGCCATAGTGCCCAGCCATCTGCTCCAAAGTTGTTCGGGATGTTTCTCTGAGGGTGTTTTTTCGTTGTTGTTGTTGTTGTGGTTTTTTTGGTTTTTGTTGTTGTTGTTGTTTTTTGGTATGAGATTGATATTTAAATTGGTGGACTTTGAGTCAAACACATCATCCTCCCTAATGTGGTTGGGCCTCACCCAATCAGTTAAAGGCCTGAACAGAACAAAGACTAACCTCCCTTACCCAAGCAAGAGGGGGTTCTGCCAGCAGATGATTCTCAGACCCGAACCACAACACGAGCTGTACCTTCAGTCTTCAGCCTGCTGGCCCCATCCTGCAGAGTTTGGACCTGCCAGACTCCATAATCCTGTGATCACTGTTTCTCTGGTGACCCCTGACTAACATGCGCATCAGAAAAAATTATAGCCTATGGTAAGTGTTAACAGAGGGAAGGGCTCTGAGAGCTTAGAGCAGGATGAAATCAAGGAGGGCATTCCTGTGCAAATGATGCTGGAGCCGGTATCTCAAGATTGCATGGGTGGTGTTACCAGGGATGGGCACGAGGAAGGGCATTCTAGGCACAGGAGTGGCATGTGAAAAAAAATTAGGAAGCTAATTACACTCCAGAGGGCCTGGAGTGTGGGGTGGAAGGTGATGAGGTCGGATGCAATGGGAGAGGCTGGAGCCCGCAAAGCCTCATCATCTCTGGCTGTTTCTCTTTATCCTAAAAGCGACAGGGAATTGCTTTAAGTGAGGTGAGGGGTGACATTAGCAGCTGTGTTTTCCAGGATATGGTTCCAGCTGCTGTGTGCAGAGGGACTACAGGGGCCAAGGGTAGAGGGAAGAGGGTCTGCTAGGGAGCTGGTGCTTTACTGAGTGTATCAGTTACCTATCACTGTGTAACGAGCTGCCCCCAATCTTGTACAGAAACAACAGTTTACAATCCTCTGGTTTCTCTTCAGATTGTATACATTTTTTGCCTTCTACTAAAATAAAGATTTCCATGGAGAGGAACAATTCTGAGCATTTACCCAAATTCTTGAGATCTTGTGTTTGCAAGGTAAAGAGAAAAGAGAGAGAGAGAGAGAGAGAGAGAGAGAGAGAGAGAGAAAGAGAGAGAGAGAAAGAAAGAAAGAAAGAAAGAAAGAAAGAAAGAAAGAAAGAAAGAAAGAAAAAAAGAAAGAAAGGGCAGAAAGAAACAACAGCTCATTGTTTCTCACAATTCCATGAGTTCTGTGGTTGGGTTTTGCACCTGTGTGGCCTCGTTTGGCTGGGGAATCCCCTGGGGTAGGAGGTCCCAGACAGCTTCCCTTCGTGTTTGGCCACAGTGCTGGCTCTCTGCTGGGGTCTTAGTTCTCCTCCACAGGCTAGATCGGCTTCCTCACTGCATGGCGGCTGGTGGCCTCAGGGGCTCTCAAAGAGCAAAAAGGAAGCCACAAGGTATCTTAAGGCCACGTAAACAGATGCCACTCCTTGAGCAGTCAGAAATGTGTGGCCTTTCTTCCTCCACAACATTCAGCCAATAATTTTTCAGTGTGCCAGGCACTGTTCAGGCTGTTGTGTGTTAGCAATGAAGCCCATAGGCAATCTTCATGCCTTTTTTTTTTTTTTTAAGTTTTAATGTTTATTTATTTTACAGAGAAAGAGAGACAGAGCACAAGCGGGGAGGGGCAGAGAAGGGGACACAGAATCCGAAGCGGGCTCCAGGCTCCGAGCTGTCAGCACAGAGCCCGTCGCAGGGCTCGAACTCACAGTCTGCAAGATCATGACCTGAGCCGAAGTTGGACGCTAAACCGACTGAGCCACTCAGGCTCAATCTTCATGCCTTTTTGTGGCTTGTAAACAAATGCATGTGCCACATAGGGTACTGATCAGGAAGAAGGTGGAATAGAGGGAGGTGGGGGACAGAGGGGCTGGGGGAGATAAGTCTGTCTGGGGAAGGGGAGTTTGAGCAGAGAGTCCTTAAGGGAGTCGGGGGCTAGAAATGAGGCCATCTCAGGGATGGTGCTCCAGGCTGAGAGCACAGCAAAGTCCAGTCCTCTCAGGGGAGCATGCCTGGATGTTCACACAGGTGTGGGGAGGAGGGTAGACTATGCAAGGGGAGAGGTAGCAGGGATTGGGGTCATGGGAGGTCCTGCTGGCCACGGAAGGACTTTGCTTTTTATTCCAGTGATGCAGACTCGCTGGAGGCTTAGAAGAGCAATACTGGAGGTTACTGAGGTAGCCCAGCATGTTGGTGCCCGCCACAAATAACAAGCTCCTCAAAATTTAGCAGCTTGAACAACAACAAACGTGATCTCAGTTTCTGTGCATCAGCAATGTGGAAGTGGCTCAGCTGGGTGGTTCCGGCTCAGGGTCTCTCATAAGGTTCCAGTTAAGATGTACACTGGGACTGTGGTCATCTGAAAGCTTGCCTGGTGACAGAGGATCCACGTCTAAGATGGCACACGCACATGGCTGGTGAGTCACTGCTGGCTGTAGGGCGAAGGCTCCCCAGCTTGGCAGCTGGGTTCCTTCTGAGCAGGTGGCCCAAAAGAGGATGGGTCACACACGGTCCTTTCTGCCATTTTGTTGGTCACACAGCACCCCCCCCCCCCCTTCAATGTGGGAGGAACTATAAGGGCATGAGCACCCATTGGCCAGGGTCTTAGGGGACCATCCTGGGGGTTGGTCCCTGTATCCCATCTCCTTGTCGGGGTGCAGGAAGCCTCTCACTTACCTGATATTGTACAGGGAATTTTTTCCTGGAACCAGAGAAGAATAAGAACGTGAGCAAGAAGAAAGAACATCTGTTTTCTCAGGAGAAGACAATTTCCATGATTCTAATCTGCTGGCTGCCAATTGTTTTTTAAAAAGCAGTCCATTTCCAGATTCCTGCTTTTGCTGTTTTCATTATTTCCTTCAGTGAGTGTGTGTTGCTTATCCCTTGTGCTGGCGGTACAGTGACAGAGGGACAGTGGTACGTTTGCAGACGTGAGAAGTGTTCAGGGGCCAGAGAGAGGGCTCAGGTGGGTGTGGGAGCCGGGGCTGGCTTGGGCGTGGGGGGTGCGGTGGAGGCCCACGCCAGCACAGAAAAGCCAGCTGATCCCCAGAGCTTAAATCCCCCTGGCAGGAAGAGGCAGCCAACAAGTTAGCAAACCACAGGCATGATTTCAGAGAGCGATTGTGGAAATGGCCCTCTAAGGCGAGGATTTTAGGGCTGGGACCTCGTCTCAGGGAAGGACTGTCCTGTTTGGGGCAACAGTGGGTGCAGAGGCCCAGAGATGGGTACAAGCCAGGCCACTTGGAGATCCTTAAATGATCAGATTCTGGAACGCTGTCTGGAGCTGTTTCTCAGAACCCAGAATGACTGTAGGTGCTTAAAGATCAGTCCAAAGGGGCGAGGGCCTCTCTGCTTCCTTTCCACCAATGAGATGGCCTGGGTTCCTGTTTTCTGGCTCTTCCAGTTACCAGCTGTGCATTCTTGGGCAAGTCACCTAACCTCTCTGTGCTTCCGCTACCTCCCCTTGTAGAATCAGCAGTGGGATAGGGACTTAAACACCCATGGTAAAGACAAATGACACAGTCAGGAAACAGGCAAAAGACTCGAACAACCCAAGGGTACACACAGACGGATAACCAGATAAAAAAAACTGTGGGGTGTAAGTATTAGGGAATGTGATTCAGCCGCTGCAAAGCAGATCCTTCCCTCCGAGGTGGCAGGGATGAACCCAGAGGACACGCTGCTCAGCAGGCACACCGGGCACACAAGGAACCTGGTGCATCGTCCCAGCAGGGTGTGGAATCTGCAGGAGTCCGAACACCCAGGGAGCAGAGAGGAGGTCACCAGTGCAGGGGACACTCGGCTGGTTACAGGGATGCTCCAAGGTGTGAAACCATACATCCCACGAAAGCTTCACGGACGCCAAGCATATCTGGTGAAATTAACTCTGAGCTGCAGCCGTGAAACACACACTAGGCTTGGAAACACAGAAGGAAGCAGACAATGTAATTTCTGCTGTTTATCACCGCGACCTGGATTAGGTCTCGAAAAGGTGATACAGCAGAACCTTGGATTGCGAGTTACCTCTTCGGAGAGGGAGGGTTCTGCGAGACCAGCCAACATTTCTAATCCGTTTTAACTTGATCAACGAGCGACGTCTTGCGATGCCAGTCACGCGAGATGCCCAACGGCACACGATCACAACACAACCAATGGCTCTTGAAATTCGCCTTGATATGCGAGTGCTTTGGATGGCAAGCGTGTTTCCCGAACGCATTATGCTCGCAAACCAAGGTTTTACTGTATTTGGGTGTCTTCGGTTAAATGAAGGTGTGAGATGGATTTTTTTTTAAATTTTTTTCAACGTTTATTTATTTTTGAGACAGAGAGAGACAGAGCATGAACGGGGGAGGGGCAGAGAGAGAGGGAGACACAGAATCGGAAGCAAGCTCCAGGCTCTGAGCCATCAGCCCAGAGCCCGAGGCGGGGCTTGAACTCACGGACCGCGAGATCGTGACCTGGCTGAAGTCGGACGCTTAACCAACTGAGCCACCCAGGTGCCCCTAGATTTTTAAAAGAAGATAGTTAAGAGGCTGGTATGGGAGCAGATGTTGGTATGCCCACGGAGCCCTGGCCGGGGGACTGATGTATCTGGGGTGTTCTGGAGATGGAGCCCACAGGCTGTGGTGGCAGGAGGGACAGAGAGGGACACGGAGCAGGATCATCGTGTGAGGTCCTTTTGTTTGCAGAGGATGCTGCTGTGTCTGGCCCCAGGCGGACGGTGGGTATAAAATGACTGAACAGGGACAAGTCAGTCAAGATGGGGGGGGGGGAGGGGATACCTGAGGACATAACCAGGTGCTATCGACAGAAATAGAGGAAAAACACGGTGGCTGATGTCCATGTTTTGAAGGGAGAGCCGGGTGTGAGTCCCTACTCGCTGTGCCTCCTGGAGATGCTTACTCAACCTCTCTGTGCTTTGGTCCCCTCCTGGGTAAAAGAGAAGGAACAGTCCCTCTCCGAAGGTGGTGTGATAACACGCGGCAGCCACTAGACGTGGGGGTGTGCATTTTGGCTCTTCCGTGTCCTGGTTGGCTTCCCGTGCGATTTTGTGAAGAGTGGGGTCTAAATGTGTGGATTGGGGATAAAAACAGTCTCTCTCACATAGGTGTTGTTGGAGGACTCACTGAAATCTGCGAAAGGGAACGGAGACGATGAGTCTTTCTCAGGCTTGAGCCTCATCCCCCAGATCCACGCCGTGGAGCAGGGATCAGAAAACGGTCCTCCCTACTGGCCACTTCCGGCTTGCCTGTGTTTGTAAATGAACCTCTGCTGGGACACAGCCATGCCCGTTCCTCACGAACTGTCTGAGGCTCCTTCCAATCCCCCGGTTGGCAGGGCTGGGTAGAGAAACATTTTCCCTACTCTGGCTCTAGAGGCAAACCCCATTCCCGAGTCCTCTGGGTCCTTGCAGAGCTACTGGATAGGTGGATCGGCCCCAATACACATCCTTCCCTCCACTCCTGTCCCTTTTACAGACAGGAGTAGCCTGTGTTATGCCCAGAATTCGTCATCCCCAGAGACGACCAGGGAGCCGAGTCCGATGCAAAAGCAAAGGGCCTTTATTCGAGCTAGCTCGAGCTCAATCCCCTACCTGCACCTACGCAGCGGTGAGATACTGGAGAGAGAGTGGGTTTCAAGAGCACAAAGGTTATATAGGGATCACGGCCTTAGCCTTGGCTGGGGAAGGGTCGTGGCCTCAGCCAATTGCCTGGGGAAGGATCAGAGTCCCATCAGGCAGGTTGCTGGGGGCGTGGTTTGAAAGGTTTAAAGTAGAGTGATTACAAAGAGGAAAGCCCATCCCCCTCCTGTCCTTGAGCTCCCGCTCTCAGAGTGTCAGTGGTCTTGGGCCTGCTCCCCCAGATCAGAAGAGTCTGGCCCTCAGGCCACCCAGCCTCTTTCTCCGGGGTGCAGAGAGAGTAAGTGCTGGGTTGTAGGGTTCTCCTGCCATCTTTCCACCTTCATCTGAGCTCTCCTTTCCCCAGTGACTCATCCCAGCCCACCCCCAGGTGAAACAAGGAAACTCAAGGCTTTCCTCCACCTGCTGTGCATCCTCAGGATGGCTCCCTGACCACAGATCTAGGCCTAGGCCCCAACTCATGTGGAACGGGTGAGCGGGAAGTTACTCAAGGGGAGGAGGCGTGGTCTGAGGTTTGAGCGGGAACTGCTTTCTGCCGCCGTGTCGGGGACATAGTCACTCAATATGGAGGATACAGAACGAGATGGAGTCGGCCGGCCTGGGTCTGTTCTCCCACCCGCACGCCATTGTCTCTTGCTGTACCTTTTCTGCCAGACACCGCGGCCTGCTGATGACCCCACACTAACGCACACAGACACCGCGCATTCTTATGGATGTGGTCACAGGACCCTGGTGTGCAGATTCCCCACGATTTCACAGACCGGGTCCCTGATGAGCTTCTGCTGTGTTTCTGTTCCACAGTAAGAACAGTCGGGCCCGTGGTGCGGTGAGCGGTGTCCTCACACACGGGTCACTTCACCTGAGTCCTGCTCTCACGTGTGGGTGCACTGGGCGGGTGTCGCTGCAGATTCGAGGTTGTGTGTTCGCATTTGGGTTAAGCATTGGGCTGCCGTGTGTGCATTTTCCAGATGTTTGTAAATCCCTTCTCCTGGGGGTTGTCGTGAAGATTTTGGATTTCGTTCGGAGTCCAGCGGAGGCCACCGGGAACTGGGAAGTCCAATGGCAGGGGACTGACGACTTAAAATCTCCCTCCCTCTCCTGTGGGCAGCGCGGGAGGCTCAGGTGCTGCAGGGGGGGGAATGGGGCAGGTGCGGTGGTGCGATTCTCACCCACCCCCCAGGGCCAGACACTTTCCTCCTCCTTTTTCTTCTTTAATGATTTTTTTTTTTTTTTTTGAGAGAGAAAGAGTGGGGGAGGGGCAGAGAGAGAGGGAGACACACAATCCAAAGCAGGCTCCAGGCTCCGAGCTGTCAGCACAGAGCCCGACACGGGGCTCGAACTCACGGAGTGTTTGATCATGACCTGAGCTGAAGTCGGGCGCTTAACTGACTGAGCCACCCAGGTGCCACTTAAAAAAATTTTTTTAACATTTATTTTTTGAGAGACAGAGAGAGACGGAGCAGAAGCAGGGGAGGGGCAGAGAGAGAGGAAACACAGAATCCGAAGCAGGCTCCAGGTTCTGAGCTGTCACCATAGAGCTGGGTGTGGGGCTTGAACTCATGAACCGTGAGATCATGACCTGAGCCGAAGTCGGACCCTCAACTGACTGAGCCACCCAGGTTGCCCCACACTTTCATTCTTCTGAGTCTCTGCCCACACCCCTGAGGGACAGCTGGATGTCCCAGGAGTTTTGGGTAGATTTTCACTAAAAACCAAGAATGAAGAACCCACTCCCTAGCTTGTGTTTCAGGGTTTCCCTGCTGCTCTCCAGGGTCACATTTAATCACTTCAGGTGTCTGTTTTCTTTCTTTTTTAAAAAGAGTTTCTAATACATTAACTAATTAGTCATTTTGTAACGATCATAGGCACATGTTTCCAGACTGTTTCTTGCTTTTTAAATGTAACGTAAAAAACCAAAACCAAAACCAAAACCAAAACCAAACAGGTGACTGTGTGAGTTTGCTGGGGCAGCTATGACAGAACACCCCCGCCTGGGCGGCCTGAACAGCAGACACTTACTCTCTCCCTGTCCTGCTGGTTGGAGGTCTGAGATCTGGTGTGGGCAGGCTGGTTCCTCCTGAGGCCTCTCTCCTCCGCTTGTCCCCATGTCCTCAGGTAGACCTCCCTGTGTGCGTGTCTGTGTCCTGATCTCCTCTTCTAATGAGGACACCGGTCACATAGGATTAAGGCCACCCCGATGACCTCAGTTTACCCTCATCACCTCTTTAAAGGCCCTGTCTGTGAAGATAATCACATTCTGAGGTGCTGGGGGTTAGGGCTTCAGTATGTGCATTTGGGGGGAGATAAAATTCAATCAGAGTAACAATTTTCCATAAATTAAAGGAATGTAGACAATGGAAAGATCTCTGCTTTCAGGGGACGTGTTGGAGTAGATGGAGAGTGGCAGTTAACAGGAGAGAAGAAAGGTAATTCAGCTAATAATAGAGAATGAAAGAATCCCTGTATATATTCAGACAGATACATAGATACCTAGATAGATACATAGAAAGAAAAGAAAAGGGAAAGGAAGGGAAGAAAAAAAGAAAGATGAACGATGGATGGAAAGAGGGATGAATGGATGGATGAATGGATGGCTAGCTAGATAATGGGATGGATGGAAAGAAAGAAAGGAAGGAAGGAAGCAAAAAAAAAGCAAAAGAAAGGAAGGAAGCAAGCAAAAGAAAGAAAGCAAAAGAAGGGAAGGAAGGAAGGAAGCTGGATAGATGATGGATAGATGGATGGAAAGATACATGATAGAAAGAGATATGGATGGGTGGATGGATGGATGGATGTCTAGATAATAGGGGGATGGACGTAAAGGAAGGAAGGAAGGAAGGTGCAGACTAACAGATTCCTGTTATTTTTTTTTTCATGTTTCAAGTTTTCATTTAAATTCTAGTTAGTTAACATATAGTGTGATCTTGGTTTTCAGGAGCAGAATTTATTGATTCATCACTTACAACAGATTCCTGTTGTGTTGGGAGAGGATGTGCAGGTTTCTAACTAAGAGACTTTCTTCACGGGATTGAGCTAAGTCCCAGGAATCTGCACTTTTACCCAGCCCTCCTCCCACACAGGTGACTCACATGCTATGTGTTTCTACCTGTCACGACGGAAATCCCATAAAAGGACCACAAGCTCTGCACACAGCATCAGATTTCTCGAAACAACACAACGAGCCAGAAAAGGTCACTCCCCCAACCTGAGACGCGGCAGTAAAGGAGGCCAGAGGCCGTGCACGAATGCACAATGCACGTGCGTCTGCTCATGCAGTCCCAACATGAACCCTCCGTGTCCTGTCTGCCCTTGGAGCCCCCGGAATCTTCCGGTCGCCACCAGGGCTCTCTCTGCCCCTTCCTCAGCCCCTCCCTGCCCCTGGTTGCCATTCCCATGGCACCTGCTGAGCCCACCCTACCCCCACCACTCAAGGAGGCTTGAAAACAAAACTGTGTGTATTACCTATTTATTTCCACAACAGTTTCCATACTTATGTTGCATATACAGGCCTGCTTCCATATCAGTAAACATACATGGAAAACATCCCTGAAGGTAGTGACCCTTTTCTCCATTCACGGGTACTGGGCTTGTACAAATGTCCCGAGGCTGCTGTCACCGAGTACCACAAACTCGGTGGCTCTAAAACACACCTTTATTATCTTACAGCCCCAGAAGTCACCGGTCTGAATGGGTCCCTTGACTAAAATCAGCATGTTCCATGGCTGCGTTCCTCCCGGAGGATCTAGGGGAGATCCGTCCCTGCCTTTTCCGGCTTCTGCAGGCACCGCATCCCTGGGCTGTGACCCCCTGTCCATCCAACCTCCAATCCCATGTCCCATCTCCTCTTGCCTCCCTGGGGACCTTATGATCCAGGATCCTGTCCCCACCTCCAAATAATTGAACTACCCTGCAGAACCCCTTCTCCCCTGGGGGGCACCGTATTTCCAGGTTTCAGAGATTAGGATGTGGACATGGGTGTGGGTGGTTGTTCTGCCAGCCACAGAGTTCTTTCCAATTCCTTTCTATGTTACTGGAGACACAACGAACATCTTTGTGCACGGCAGATGGTTCTTTCCTGAGGAAAAAATGTTGAGTCACATTGCACAAAATCATTTTCTCGTTGGGCGCAGTTGGTCCATCTACTAAATCACCGCTCAGTGGGGGCTACCCCAGTGGACCTCCATGGAAATGCATGAGCACCCTGTTTTGTTTCCCCTGACCCTCCAGTTTGGGCTGCTGTAACCAGATACCACGTGCTGGGCAGCTCAAACAAGTATTTCTTGTGGTTTTGAGGCTGGACATCCAAGATCGAGGTGTTGGCAGACTGTCTTCCTTCTGGTGTGTCCTCACAAGGTGGAGAGAGAGAGGAGGAAAGCTTGCTCTCTGTCATCTCTACTTACAAGGACACTAATCCCATCATGGCGACCCAATCGTAATGATGTCATCTAAACCTAATTTCCTCCCAAAGATCCCGCCTCTGAAAACCATCACATTGGGGTTTCTGGAATTTCAACATATGAATTTGGCAGGGGGGTGGGGACAGAACACACACATTTTTATTATGTCCATTGCTCACGGGGGTTTCCACTGTGTTTGCATTTCTCCTAGGATTAACTTGTTGACAGATATATGGACATAGTTTTTTTCTTCTCTTTTTAAAAAAAAAATTTTTTTTTAACATTTATTTATTTTTGAGACAGAGAGAGAGAGAGCATGAACAGGGGTGGGTCAGAGGAAGAGGGAGAGGGAGACATAGAATCTGAAACAGGCTCCAGGCCTGACCTGTCAGCACAGAGCCCGACGCGGGGCTCGAACTCACGGACCGTGAGATCGTGACCTGAGCCGAAGTCGGAGGCTTAACCAACTGAGCCACCCAGGCGCCCCTTTCTTCTCTTGACAGATATATGGACATAGTTGATTTTTTAGAGTTCCTTATATATTAAGGCAATTAATTGTTTCTTATATGTTTTACAATGGATATTCTGAGTATGTTGATCAGGTTTCTCCCTGGTTTATTTTTTCCAAGAATTAAAACTTTTTTTTTATTTTAATTTTAATTGTATTTATTTATTTATTTTTTCTTGAGAGAGAGAGAGAGAGAGAGAGAGAGAGAGAGAGAGAGAGAGACAGAGCCCAAGCAGGGGAAAGACAGAGGGAGGGAGACACAGAATCTGAAGCAGGCTCCAGGCTCTGATCTGTCAGCACAGAGACTGACACGGGGTTGGAACTCTCCAACTGCGAGATCATGACAGCCAAAGTCAGCCGCTTAACCGACTGAACCACCCAGGCACCCCTGTTTTTGTTTTTGTTTTTAATGTTTATTTTTGTTTGAGAGAGAGAGAGACAGAGTGCAAGCGGGGGAGGGGCAGAGAGAGAGGGAGGCACAGAATCCCAAGCAGGCTCCAGGCTCTGAGCTGTCAGCACAGAGCCTAACATGGGGCTTGAACTCACAGACTGTGAGGTGAGAACATTACCTGAGCTGAAGTCAGACACTCAACCGACTGAGCCACCCAGGTGCCCCAAGAATTAAAACTTTTTGTTTTTGTTTTGTTTTGGTTGATTTTGTTATTTTAATAACCACAGTGTTTGCCTTTAATTCATTTGGAAGTAATGTTGGTGTAAGCTGAAAACTGGGCTGTAACTGGATTTCATGTCAGTGGCTAAAATTTTCTGGATGTTCTTGCTTGTGTCATTTTTAGCGTTCAGGGAAAATGGTGCATTTGCACGCTAACGGGAGAGAAGGGGTGGGAACGAATCTACCTCCCACACCTGCTCACTTTTCCTTCTACTGCCTTCCTTCCCACTCATCCCCACCGACAATTTTTTGTCTGTCTGCCATTCCAGAGCTCTTTGTGTAGAGAGAGAGAGAGAAAGAGAGAATTTCCAACCACACGTCTTTGTACTTTCTACAGCAAGTAATAGCATCATCACATCTACTATTTAAGACCTGGCGTTTACACTTCAGCTCCCTAGGATGCTAGTTTCCATGGCAACCACCTGAGTCTGCTCCCATCACCGACAGCTCTGAGAGCTCTGGAGGGATGTGGGCGCTGGAAAAAGGGACCCCCAAAGTGGCCTGACGGTGAGGGGGGGTGGCGCGGGCAGAGGAGAGGCACTCACTTGGACTTCAATCGCTGGCTTGGGCTTGTGTTTCCTGCGTGTTGAATCCTGTCTTTGGACAAGAGCTTCATAGAAGGGCAGAACCGGAGCCAGTCTGGCCTCGCAGGCTCGAGGGTCACAGCCGCCGGCAGCTGTACAAGTGTCGAGGCTCGACAATCGTCCCCTGCCCTTCACTGATCTACTCCTTCATTCTTTCTGTCATCATACAAATATCGATTGACGGCTTCCTGTGGGCTCTGCACTCATGTGTCCCAGGAACCAGCTGCGAGTGGCCCCTTGTTCCCAGTAGCCAAAAGGAGGAAGCAGCCCGGTGTCCGTCAACGGATGACCAGATAAACTGAGTGTCCGCGCGGCGGGGTATTATCAGCCTTAACACAGACACGCATCCCAACATGGCTGAACCCTGAGGACGTGATATGGTTCTACTTCTATGAGGTCCCTAGAGTTGTCGGATTCATAGAGACAGAAAGATGGTGGGGCCGTACACTGGGGGTGGGGGATGGGGACATGGTGTTTAATGGGGACAGAGTTTCAGCTGGGGAAGGTGAAGAGCACTATGGATGCAGGTGGGGATGGTTGTACCACGATATGGATGTACTTAATGCCCCCAGAACATACCCTTGAAGTGCTTGTGAAGGTAAATTCTACTTATGCGTGTTTTGCCACAATTCAACTTTTATTTTTTTAGTGTTTATTTATTTTCATTTATTTTTGAGAGAGAGAGAGAGAGAGAGAGCAAACACGGGTTGGGGAGGGGCAGAGAGAGAGGGAGACAAGGAATCTGAAGCAGGCTCCAGGCTCTGAGCTGTCAGGACAGAGCCCGACGTGGGGCTCGAACTCATGGACCACGAGATCATGACCTGAGCTTAAGCAAAGTCAGACGCTTAACCGGCTGAGCCACCCAGGTGCCTCCGCAGTTAAATTTTTTTAAAAATCGAGGAGAAACTCTCAAATCCCCACAAAAGACTGGAAAACAAACCAGTTTCACGGGCCATAAATGGGAGGGAGGAGATGTGGAGAAGTAGGGGGGGAAAAAAAGAAAGAAAAGGAAACAAAAATCACCCAAATCCTAACAAATAAAAAGATTACTAGTTTAAAGACGAAAATAAGCAATGGGTTACCCAAGCAGTGAAACCATCAAGGACAGCAACGAAATTATTATTAGGAAAGGCAGGGATAGTGGTTATCTCTGGAGGGGGGTGGGTTTCTGGGAAGCCAGCTCTGCCTCATTAACCCGGGAAATGGCTCCAATCATATGTTAATCTGTACAAATGCACTAGATGAACCTTTTTTCTGTATTGTGTACCTCACCATGAAAAATACTGTGGAAAGTTTTAAAAATTACTGAGTGGTCCCTTGCTGTAAGAAAAGACAATCCTGTAACACCCGAAAGAAAATGAAAAAGGTGAATATTTGCCTTGTTGGAAAGATGTAGAGAGCTTCTGTTTTGCGGCAACGTTAGAGATCGCGCCCTGCAGAGAATCACGACTCCCTGCTGATGAGTCATTTCCCAAATTGTATGAGTAATGAGAGCACTGGGAGAGATCAGCTCAGGTTGGAAATTTGCAAGTGAAAACAGCTCTTAGCCGAGCTGCAGAAATGTGTTTTCATGCTGGATTTTGAGACATGACATTTATCACTTAAATGTCAGCCCCTGAGACAGGAAGGCACAGTAAAACAATTATTGGGATGGAAAATGCCCACCACCTACAAAATCAGGAAAGGGGTGGATGGGAACAGTACATGGGGTTGCAAACATCTGCCTTATCAAATAGTATATATTCTCAATATACTGAATAGGCTTTCATTTATTTAAATAAACAGTCCAGAATCAGGGCGATGTTCGCCACATTCTGGATCTAAAATGTTGTAGCCCTGAGCAGATCAGATAGATTATCTCAAAAGGGAGTCGAGGAGCTTTAGGGGCAGTTGAGAGATTGATAGAAAGCAGAAGGCAGAGATCCAGACATATCCAGGAATTCCTGAGATGGCCTGGGCGTGCGGTGCCCACACTCTCCGGGGACAAGGCGACAGGATGCCATGGGCGAGCATCTCTCTGCACAGCTATGCCCACACCTAAACCTTCACCAACAAGCTTATTCACACCAGCAGAATTTGCAGCAACATTAGACACACCCTAAATGTCCAGGCTCAGGTGACAAATCCAATAAATTGTGGCACAGGAAGTGGTGGAATACTATACAGCTGTGAAAAGAAAGGAAGTCAATTTCTCTGCATCACTGTGGGCGGGCGGAGTAAAACACAAATCCTGACAAACATAACATCATGTTTTGTGTTAAGGAGGGAAAAAATAGAAAACATTTGTTTTGTACACATAGAATGTCTGTAAGGATACACCAAAAATCTGGTAACTCTGGTAGCCTCAAAAGAGGGGGATTCGGTAGTTGGGGGATGAAGGATGGGAAGGAAACTTTGCAATAATTATCCTTGTACATCATTCGGGTTTCCTATTACGTATTAACTCAGTGTATTAACTATTCAAAAAATTATGGGGCGCCTGGGTGGCGCAGTCGGTTAAGCGTCCGACTTCAGCCAGGTCACGATCTCGCGGTCCGTGAGTTCGAGCCCCGCGTCAGGCTCTGGGCTGATGGCTCAGAGCCTGGAGCCTGTTTCCGATTCTGTGTCTCCCTCTCTCTCTGCCCCTCCCCCGTTCATGCTCTGTCTCTCTCTGTCCCAAAAATAAATAAACGTTGAAAAAAAAAATTAAGATTTAGACAGTCCAACAATCCAAAGTCCATTGGCTCTATTTGTCCCATGGGGTGTGGGCAATAAACAGTGCCTGGCATATAGTTGGAGACAGATCAATATCTCACAAATGATATTGTGAATATTGTGATATTGAATGACTGTCGGGTCCCCCTCCCCCTTGCCAAGGAGGGTGTTTATAGGTCACCCTTAGAGCCAGTAGCTCTGAGATAATTTGCCATGGGGCAGAATGGATAATTCTGACTTTATCAATGGAGCACCTTTGAGTTTGGGGGTTTGCTTCCCCTGCCCCCCCGCCAAAGTGGGGTGTTTAAGGAGTTTCTGATCATTTACAATTGCAAACTATCTCTATGAGGAATTACTTTGTGCCAATGTCATTTTCTTGCTGTTGGGGCTGTCCCTTCAGGGTAGGTTTCCAGAAGTGGCCGAGTTGAAAGGAAAACACACATGTGTCTTTTCGCTCTGAAGGATTGTACCGCTTTGCATTCCCACCAGATAAGAGAACCTGTTTCCGGGACGCCTGAATGGCTCAGTTGGTTGAACATCCAACCCTTGATGCTGGCTCAGGTCATGATCTCACGGTTGTGGGATCGAGTCCAGAGTCGGGCTCTGTGCTGAGTGTGCAGCCTGCTTGGGATTCTCTCTGCCCTTTCCCCCCCCAAGTCAAAAATAAATAAATAAACTTAAAAAAAGAGAGACCTGTTTCCTCACCAACACACATATATACTTATACGCTTGGTTGTCCATATATTTGTTTTGTCCATATAGCTATATGTTATAAAGGGGTTTTGGTCTGATAGGTGAGGACAGGTATCTCAGGATTGCTTCAATTTGCATTTTTCTCGTTGAGAGTTTGAGCATTTTACATTCATTTTGATGTATTTTTTATTTTATTCACTACTTTTCAGTTTTAGTTTTGTTTATTTTTACATCATTTTCATACGTTTTTCGGTGAACTATCTGTCCATGTCTTTGAGTGGTTGGTCTTCTGCTTCACAGTTTTTAAGGATTCTCTGTACATTAGGGATATCAACCCCTGTGACTACTTTATCGCAGGGAACAATGTTATTTTAAAAGGCGACTTTAAAAAACTGTAATTTAAGGGGTGCCTGGGTAGTTCAGTCGGTTAAGCAACCGACATCGGCTCAGGTCATGATCTCATGGTTCATGAGTTCGAGCCCCGAGTCTGGCTCTGTGCTGACAGCTCAGAGCCTGGAGCCTGCTTGGGATTCTGTGTCTCCCTCTCTCTCTCTCTCTAAAAATGAATAAACATTAAAAAAATTTTTTTAGGGGCGCCTGGGTGGCGCAGTCGGTTAAGCGTCCAACTTCAGCCAGGTCACGATCTTGTGGTCCGTGAGTTCGAGCCCCGTGTCAGGCTCTGGCCTGATGGCTCAGAGCCTGGAGCCTGTTTCCGATTCTGTGTCTCCGTCTCTCTCTGCCCCTCCCCCGTTCATGCTCTGTCTCTCTCTGTCCCAAAAATAAATAAAAACGTTGAAAAAAAATTTTTTAATGTAATTTAAAAATAAATAAAAGGTGACTTTTGGGGCACCTGACTGGTTCAGTCCTTGGAGCATGTGACTCTTGATTTTAGGGTTGTAAGTTCAAGCCCCACATCGGGTGGAGAGATTACTTAAAACCTTAAAAACAAATCACATTAAAAAAATAAATAAAAGCTTATTTTTACCTTGTTATTTTATTTTTTAAAAATTAAAAAAAATTTTTAAGTTTATTTATTTATTTTGAGAGAGACAGAGCAAGCAGGGGAGGGGCAGAAAGAGAGAGGGAGAGAGAAAGAATCCTAAGCAGGCTCCACACTGTCAGCACAGAGCCCCACATGGGGCTCAAACTGGCGAACCACGAGAGCATGACGTGAGCCCAAGTCAGACGCTCAACCAACCGAGCCACCCAGGCACCCCATTTATTGATCTTTTTTTTTTTTTTTTCCTTTCCTGGCTCGTTGCAATCGTTTGGAAAGCCTTACTGCACATATCATATAAATGTTAACCTCTGGCCCAGCTTATAAAACAGAGGTCATCAGTTATGTCTTCAATTATGCCTGCTATTGACAATTCATTTTGAAGGCAAGCACGAAAATGCTAAATGGACAGAACAAAAAGAAATCCCTCTCCCACCTCTGCCTCTCTGGTGGCAAGTCCCGTAAGACCAATTTCTTATGCCTCACCTCAGAGCCAAGTTTTACATATATTTATGCAAAATTATCACTCATATGTTGTTATGCATGATTATATTCCCATATTTGCATAATATACAAAATTATAGTCTATGCAATTGCGCATGTGTCCTCTTCCTGTGACAAAACATCTTGGGCCGTGTTCCCCATCTGTACGTCAAGATCACCTTCATTCTCTTTGGACTGTCGCAGAATCTCCCACAGTATGAAGACACCAAGACTGACGTAAGCAGTTCCCCTGCGATGGACAACGAAGTTTTTTCCACTGCTTTCTGGTTCCAGAAAAGCCACAGAAAATCACTTCATCTGTTACAGTATTTGGCATATATCCAAGATCTATTCTAGAAGTAGCATCGGGGAAGATCAGCATCATTCGGGTCTGGGAAAGGCAGACGTGAACTGGACAGGCAAGGATCTCGGTGCCCAGGGCCTGATGCTGTCCCTGGGGCCCTGACAGGAGGCCAGTGCACACACACAAGCAAATGAATACACAGACACTGATGGCTGCAATGAAAGTCAGGAAATGAGGCAAAGGGAAAGAGAACCTTGGACAGGAGAGGAAGGGGGCCATCGAGCCAGGGACGTCCCACCTCCATGGGCCTCCTGTGGCGTTAGCTAGCTGGTTCTCCTGCCCGAGTGATTCCAAAAGAGTGGTCTCTAGGGAAAATATTGAAAATATTCTTTACAATACTGCTTCCATTCTGCCACAATAAAGGATTTTCCTCCCCCCCCCCCTTTTTTATGTCACACAGGCACAAAGCAGTGTTGTTTGGCTTTTAGATCGTACTTGCTCAAAGTAATTTTGTGATGAAAACTGAGGGGGAAACAGCGAAAGGGACCGAGCTGTCTGTCTCCAGGCACGTCACGTTATGGTGAGGGGAGATCGAAAGTCTGGATGTCAGCACACGCATGGAGGATAAGAGACAGGACAGCCAGGAAGGAAGATCACACAGCCAGAGAGGGAAGAACCACAGCTTTCTGAACGCACACCTCACAGACCCCCAGGGGCTTTGCGCTTCACTTACGGCCCAGTCCCGGTGAAGACAGTGTGAAGTCCAGGGCAGGGGGTCCGAGTGGGGCAAATGAGTTATTTCAACAGAAAAGAAGTAACTGAAATGAGATTCCTATTCAAGAGACATCCTGCAAATGTGTTGATCTCCTAAGAGGAGGGACCCCATCAGAAGCAAGAGAAAATTGTCCATTTTGTTAGTTGGCTAGACACGCGGGCTGAGGGCAGGGTCTGAGGACGGAGAGCAGGGCAGGGGCAGGGCCGACAGGCTGCTGTGTGCGAGCAGAGGAGGGGACATGGCAGGATTCCACGAGGGAGATGCCCCGGGGGCCGCGCAAGTCGCCTGGAGAGAGAAGATGGCCTGAGACTGCACAGGGTCACCATGGAAACAGCCCTCATTGGTGGATTTCAGTGAGACACAGATGATCCGGGATCACAGAGGTTCCAAATAAAGCAGAATTTGCGGGCTGAAATCCCTTCCTGAGTACAACATTGCCCCAGGTCAAGCGTGTACACAGGGGACCTTGACCCAAGCTGTGACATGAAACGCTTCCCAAATTCACGATTAATGCCCGTTGGGGGACCCAGTCTGTCCCTGCGTATGCATTGCTATTTCATTAACAGGAAAACAAGGTGGCTTTCTCAGATACGGCACAATATACTCTGTATGCAAGAGATGCCTTTTACCATATCATGGTTAAAAAAGAAAAAAAAAGAAAGAGAGAAAGGTGTCCGAATCCATTAAGATTGTTTTTCCGATTGTTTCCATGGGTACCACTGGCTGTAATTATTCCTCGATTTTTCCGAGGCTGAAAATCTGCCCTTTCATTTTTAATGCAATGGCGTGGGATCCTGGACGCTGATGACAATGTCCAGCACGTAACTAGTGATCCCTACATGTTCTTTGCTATGGTTTCCTGAAAAATATCCCCCACTTAAATGAAAAGTATAAAACAACGGGAATATTTCATTTTTCACAGATACACACACAGTAATAAAATCATCCGTTTGCTTTTTTACAATAACGCGGCAGGAGTCGAGAAGGCAAAGCAAATGAAACATCAAGATATGTTCCCGACTCCCCACATCTTCCAAAATGTGGCCTCCCCCACATCCTCCCACCCCAGAGGAAATTCTGTAGCCCCCACCACCCACAAGACACGATCTTCCTCTTTGTTGCATGAACATTGGGAATCCACTGGGAGTTTTGTGCTGGGTGATCACATGGTCAGACAGCCCTTGAGAAAAGCTCACCACCAGCCTTGATTATGGCAGGTCCCTCCCTGCCCTTGAGCCTCATCTGGAACATACGTTTTCTTTTCTTCCTTTTTTTTTTTAATTTTTAAATGTTCATTTATTTTTGAGAGATAGAGCGTGAGCAGGGGAGGGGCAGAGAGAGAGGGAGATACAGAATCCGAAGCAGGCTCCAGGCTCTGAACTGTCAGCACCGAGCCCGACGTGGGGCTTGAACTCACGAATGGTGAGATCATGACCCGAGCCCCCAGGTGCCCTGAGGCTCTCTGACCCAGAATGCTAAGGTAGAACACCCAGGCTCAGACAAAGACAAAGGCTGTGCTGGGCGACCGCACCCCCTCCCCCACCCCCTCCCCCCACCCACTGGATTCTCCCAGGGTCGTGAGGGGTAAGTGAGGCGGAGGGCCAGGAGCTCTCTGCGTTTCCACAGCTCCAGGCAGAGGCCCCCCAGCCAGGCAGAGGGCCTGTCAGGGCCAGGGCGAACTGCAGCTGTCTGCCCACAGACTGCGTCCCCTGAGGCCGTCCGCAGCCACCTCGCCCCTGATTTCCTGGGGTCAGCTGTCTTTTGTCTTCAGGATCTGACGGCAAGGATTCTGGTCCTACCTGCCTGGAGGGGCCTTGGCATGCAGCTGGCCTCACCTGTGCCCTGCTGCAGACCTACCCTGAGATGTGCTGGGTGAGGGAAACGCCATACATGGGTTTTCTCAGCCTCAGCCCTGTTGACACGTCAAACAGGACCCTACCTTGCTGTGGGGGCTGTCCTGTGCCCTGCAGCGTTCCTGGTCTCCCCCCAGCTTGCTGTCAGGAGCCCAGACTCCCTCCCCAGGTCTGACAACAGAAAATACTCCCAGATGTCGCCCGTCTCCCTGTGGGGGGAAGCCATCCGAGGCTGGGAACCGTGGCCAGAGTGCACAAAATAAGCGATGATACAAATTCCACTTCTATTACTTTCTCTCTTTTTTTTTTTTAACATAAATTCCTTTTTTTTTTTTTAAAGTTTATTTATTTTGAGAGACTGAGAAAGCAGGAGCAGGTGAGGGGCAGAGAGAGGAGGAGACAGAATCTCCAGCAGGCTCCGTGCAGTTAGTGCAGAGCCAGATGGGAGGTCGAACTCACGAATCGTGAGATCATGGCCTGAGCCGAATTGAGAGTCAGACGCTTAAATGACTGAGCCACCCAGGCGCCCCAACTTCTGTTACTTTTTGATCTCACCCGGGGCCCTTGCCGGGACCCAGCACCCAGGCGTCTGGGCACTCAGTGAACACCTCAGTGAGGCTGTTCCTGGCAGAGGGAACAGCATGTGCAAAGCAAAACAGGCAGCGAAGGCCGGAAGCTCCTCCTGGAGCAGCGTGTGGAAGGAAGGGGATGAGAGGCCTGAGAAAATTGAAACTTAAAAGCTTAAGTTATGGGAAACTGAAACCTAACCAAGCTTAACCAGCTTGTTCCGCTTCTGTACAATTGCTCGGCATGCCCATGTATTCCTGATCAATCATTATTGCCTGGCACATCCGTATATTCTTGATCAACCATTGTTACTTGGCACATCCGTGTACTCCTGATCAATCATTGTGATACCCGTACCCCCGGTTGTGGTCTGACCTAAAGGCAGGAACCAATCGAATACTGTTAAGTGTCCAACTTTAAACACCAACCAATCACAGCTCTGTAACTGTGGAAAATTCCTGATTTCCCCATGACTTGTTTGTACCTGTCTATAAAAGGGGTGTAAAAACCTCTCTCAGGGCCTCTTGGCGTCACCGGCAACGGGGACGCAGAGGTCCAGGTTCGAACCTGCAATAAATGACCCTTGCTGCTTAGCTTTGACTCTGGACTCTGGTGGTTCGTTTTTGGGGGTCTCTTAGACTCTGGGCGTTTCAGGGACAGCAGGGAGCTGAAAACCAGGGTGACTGGGCCCCCCAAGGGGACCCTGTGCTGGGGGGTTACTGCTCTGCAGTCATCATCATAAGAGTCTTCATTTTATCTCTGGATTTCTGTTTAGAAGTGGAGTCCAACAGTGCAGGGAGCATTGCTTGGGGCATCACCTCCAGAGCCGTCCTGCCTCCCTGGGGCAGGTTCTGGGCCACTGGTTCCCCTGTCCCCCGGTCCCCAAACCCTTGCTGCCCTCTGCCCTCTGGCCCTCAGAGTGCCGATCATGGCTGGGGGGGGGGGGCGGGGGTGTCAGCCCAGGCCAGAAGGTCAGACCCCGTGTGGGCCCTACCAGGGGAGGGTGTCTATTGTGGGAATGATCCATTAAACAGCAGAACGATGCAATTGAAAACCTCCTATTCGCTCTCAAGGGGAAAGGGGGCACTGAGGGGAGGCTGGGGCCCACAGCCAGGCAGGAGCCAGTGCTGCTGGGGCCAAGGGGGTGGCAGAGAGGAGGCGGGTTAGCAGAGGAGCAGGGAGGAAGCCAGCAGCGGAAATAAGTTGTCAAGAAGAGGGAGATGCTGGGGGGGGGGGGGGGCCTTTCTTGTGCCTGAGGAGAAGCAGATGTGGAATTTGACCGTGGCCTCTGACCTCCAGCCACACACTGGATGCCCCGCCACGGACACGCCCTCCAAGCGGGGAGGAGACCGGTTCTCTCCGAAGCCACGAGCCCTGTTCAGAGCTCTGGAGATGTCTCTAAGCCATGTTTGTGCTGTAAACACCGGCGGACTGTGCGGCTGTGGGTTTGATGAGGCGGCGTGGGGCAGGCTGGGGGCAAGTACAAGCTAACAGCAAACCCCCCCCCCGCCCCCGCCGCCCCGTGGGATGTGTGCGATATTCTTCAGACTCTCCTGGCTGCCCAAGAACTGGGAAAGGAAAGAAAGCACATGGTTGGCTGATGGAGACCACAGTCATGCAGGACAGGAGTCTCCCTCAGTTTATGGATAACTCAGTAAACTGCAAAAAAAAAAAAAAGGCGATCTTATCCACAGCCTAATCTCCAGAAACCTACAGACTCCATTTCCTGGAGCCCTAGTATCACCCTCACCAAGATGGAAGGGGTTTCAGTGTTTGTCATGGTGATGGGGGAAGAAAGCAAATGAAAAATTAAATTCGCTTAATGGGGGCATACAGCCCATTGACAAGTCCTTGAAACTGGGAGTGACCTCCCTCTAGGAGCTCAGCTGCCTCGATGGTGACACTTTCCTGGGGGCAAAAGGGAATCTTGGTTTAACATTATCCTGACAGCCCCCCTCCCCCCAGGATCCCGTGAGTCTCCTCAAACACATAAAAATTCCTTTGCAAACCTCCTTTACCTTTACCCCCCCCAAGTATATGCTGGCAATCATCCTCCAAGCTTATGGCCCCTGATATACATCTGAAGGGTCTCATGACTGAGGTTTTACTAAACGGTAATAAATGGCATTTCCCTAGCAACAGCTAGCCCCTCAAGGTCCTGGAAACCTTGCTTCCAAAATTCCTTAGTCTTCCGCTATCCCTGACCCCCTCCCAACCTGAGGGTATATAATGAGTTACCCCTCACGACCCGAGTGCAGCTCTTCCTGCCACGGGTCCTGTCCTCGTGCATTAAGAAAATCACTTTTGCACCCAAGACGTCTTCAAGAATTCTTTCTTGGCTGTGAGCTCCCAACCACCCCCCCATCACCCCAAAACCCCATCAGGTTCACTTTTGGTGCTACACATTCTGTGGGTTTGGACAAACGTACAGCAAGGATCCGTAGCCATCATTACGGCCTCACGGAGAGTATTTTCACGTCCTCTGTGCTACCCCTGTTCATCCCTCCTCCCCACATGCTGGGACCACTCATCTTTTTATGGCCTCCTGAGCTCTCCTTTTCCCGGGCGTCCTAGGGCTGGAGTCCCACCACGGAGGGTGGGCACACAGCCTTCTCAGAGCGGCTCCTTTCACTTGGTAATGCGCGCCCGGGAAGTTTCCACTTTTCAGGCTCGAAAGCTCACTTCTTTTTAGTGCTTCATAATACCCCATTGTCTGGATGTGAATGAGTTCTTGAATGAGCGAATGAGGGAAGGTGGTCTCGGCCGTCAGCCCCGGCCTCCAGGAGGGGACACAGGTGGGACCCTTTTGGGGTCTCATTGTACTCTGCGAGCCTAGAACAGCTTCGGGCACATAGGAGGGCCTCCGCGCTTAGTTCTGACTTGAATGCAGATGAGAACGGTGCTCAGAGGAGATTCAGATTTTCGTCCATGTCAGCAAAGGCTGCAGCAGGGAGAGATGCGGCCCATGAGGCATTTTAAGCTGCAGAAAATACCGTGTGAACCACTGATGTGGAGACGGGCGCAGGGGAGAGTAACTCTCCCTGGAGAGTGGCTGGTCTGAATTCGGTCCTGCCTCCCCATTCCCCCTCGGAGGGGATCACTGGCTGTGGGGACCCGGCAGGCTCAGGGGTCACTTTAGAGACTACAGCTGGGGTAGAGGAAAGGAAAGTGGGGGTGGGGAGACTTGAAACCAGGGCCCAGCACGTAGTAGGCCCTTCGTAAATGGTAGAGCAGGATGAAAAGCCTCATTAGGCGCCTGCTGACAGCCTCCCCACATCCTGTCCTGATCCCTGCTGTCACTTTCCTCTATTATTGCCCTTATCCTGCTCTACACAGTGGACAAAAACCAATCTGCCCCAGGGCCTTTGCACTGCTGTTCCCCCTGAGAGGAAAAGCTAGTAAAAACAAGATACAAGGGGCCAGCCAGACGCCCAAGGCTGATTAGCATCCCCTTGCATACTTTTGGCTTCTGTAATCTTGTTTGCCTGCTGTGTCCACCAACTGCCCTGATAGCACCACTGATAAGGGCCTCCTCCCTTTTTGTCTCTCATCCCCTGACCCTCCCAGTCATAAAAGGAGTCTGATGCCAAGGTTCTGGGCTCAGCCTCTGGAGGTGACTGATTCCCTGAGTGCGTGTGGCTTATCTCTTCCTGGGCCCTGGGCGCGGAGTGTTTGCTGTAACACCCCTTCCTGGATAATGGCCTCTGGACATCTCCCCACAGCTGGCCGGCTCCATCCAGTCCAGATGTGTCCTAAGCTCTGAGCCACAAGTTTACTCATTAGCCTTTGAGAGGAACAGTACCCACAAGGCTGCCCTGGAGATTCACTGAGATGTGCTTGAAAAACCCACAGGAGTTTATAATCCTGGTTGACGGTGCCACTCGGAAAAACACATTTGGCTGCCGTCTGACTTGCACCGACAGGATTCTTCTGATAAATAGAAATGAAGATGTTTCTATTCTGGTACAGACGAGCGACCTTACACTTTTTTGCCCCGAGACTGGGGCAGATTTTCTGTGCTCTGATAATGTCGTGTGGTAGAAATTTATCAGGGTCGTTCTTTGGGGTGCAGGCATGAAGTCAGCATTTATGAAGGGCCTACTGCGTGCTGGGCCCTGATCTCACGCCCACGCCCCTGAGAACCTGAGGTAGGGGAGGAAAGATGCTTCCCTCGCCCCCGGTGGTCAGCATTAGTGATGGCTAATGACAACATAATAAAACCCGGAGCTTTCACCTGAGCCAGAAGGCTCTCTCCCCTGTCCCGGCCGGTCCTGGGCCTGGAGTGACAGACGCTCATGGCTCACCTGCTCCTGTGGTTTGCAGTGACTTGCATGCACACCGCGCCCTGAAGCACCGCCCAGAAGAGGCCCTGCGTGACCCCCAGCCCACTCGGAGAGCCAGCAGTGCAGACCCCAAGCTCCCACCCCGACCTAGTTTACTGCCTCATGCCCCGCACATGTGACTCCTGGGAGAAAGCAGGGAGGAGCGGCTCAGACCTGTCAGAATCTGGGGTCTCCACACCTCACTTGGGGCGGGGAGGGGGGACTGACCGCAGAGCACCCGGTGCTTGGACAGAGAGGTGGGCCCCGGGGAGAAGAGATGGGGTGTGACCGCTGCAGCCTTGTTGGGTGCATCCCGCCTCCCACAAGGTCCAGCCGCTCCGGGGATGGGTAAGGACACATGAGTACCTTCTGGAGGCTCTGCTTCTGGGCGGATCAGGGACCGTCAGGAACTCAAACGCCTTCAGCTGGTGTCAAACTGGGGCATATTTTGGGAGTGGGGGCACAGCCTGGTCCCCAGCCCCAGGTATCTTCTTGAGCACCTCCTGGGTGTCAGGCACAGTGCTGGGCCCTGGAGTTGCTCATGACACCCGTCTCTGCCTCGTGGGGCTGGTGAGCTGTCTCGAGAGAGATGTCATGGACGGCGGGTGGCAACAGGAAACAGGAAGCAGGGGCTAGAGCCCACGTTTGCACATCGTGTTCAGAGTAGTAACCGGGGGTAATGGGGGCCAGAGGGGCGGTGGCCAGAGCAGCGGTATCCACAGGGGCCAGAGGGGGCAGTGACCCAGCCGTCCATCAGCAGGTGAGCCCACAAAACCCCGACACATCAAGACAGAGCAATGTTATTCGGCTGTACAAATGAGTGAGGTTCTGGGGCGCCTGGGTGGCTCAGTCAGTTAAGGGTCCAACTTTGGCTCAGGTCATCATCTCACAGCCCATGAGTTTGAGCCCCGCATCGGGCTCCGTGTTGACAGAGCCTGGAGCCTGGAGCCCGCTTCGGATTCTCTCTCTCTCTCTCTCTCTCTCTCTCTCTCTCTCTCTCTCTCTCTGCCCCTCCCCTACTCATCCTCTGTCTCTCTTTCCTTCAAAGATAAACATTAAAAAAAAAAAAAAAAAGAGGAGTGAGGTTCTGATACAGGGCACTAGAAACCTTGAAAACGTTGTTAGTGAACAGGCCAGGCACAAAATGACACGTGTTGGCTCAGTGGACTTTCACGTGGTCTCTACAGCAGGAAGAAGGTCCACAGAGACAGGAAATGAACAGTGGTTACCAGGAGTCAGGAACGGGAAATAGGGAGTCATTGCTTCTGTTTGGGATGATGCAAAATTTGAAAATGGAGAGTAGCAGGGCACCCGGGTGGCTCGGCGGGTTGAACGTCCAACTCTTGATTTCAGCTCAGGTCAGGATCTCACGGTTGGTGAGTTCGAGCCTGCATCGGGCTCTCTGCTGACAGTGTGGAGCATGCTTGAGATTCTCTCTCTCTCTCTCTCTCTCTCTCTCTCTCTCTCTCTTTCTCTCTCTCCCTGCCCCTCCTGCATTCACTATCTCTCTCTCAAAATATAAGTAAATAAACATTAAAAAATTACAAAAAAGAAGAAAATGGGTAATAGTGATGGTTGCACAATGTCCCAAATGTACTTAACCTGCTACAGTGTAAGCTTAAAACTGGCTAAGACGGTAACTTTTGTGATGTGTCTTTTACCACAGTAGAAAATTCATAATTTCAATGTGAATTTAAATAAATTAAAAAATATAAATAAAATTTAAATAAATAAAATTAAATAAATAAAATAAATAAATAAAATAAATAAAATTTAATTTTAATGTAAAATGTAAAAAAATGTAATATAAAAAATGTAAACAATAATGTGGAATTTCTCATTCATTCATATGAATTTCATTCATCCAGATGCTAGTCATTCATTCATATGAATGAGAAATTCCACATTATTGTTTACATTAAAAATTTTTGAAGGGCGCCTGGGTGGCTCAGTCGGTTAAGTGTCCAACTTTGGCTGGGGTCATGATCTCATAGTCTGTGAGTTCGAGCCCTGCGTCGGGCTCTGTGCTGACAGCTCAGAGCCTGGAGCCTGCTTTGGATTCTGTGTCTCCCTCTCTCTCTGCCCCTCCCTCTCTCTCTCTAAAATGAATAAACAAAATAAATAAATAAATAAATAAATAAATAGAAATATAAAAATAAATAAATAAATCACATTGCAACACATCATCAAAAAAATGAATAAACATTAAAAAACTTTTTAAAAATTTTCTATCATGGTAAAATATACATCTATATATATTAATGTAAGCTCTACTACACCCAACGTGGGGCTTAAACTCACGACCTGGAGATCAAGAGTCACATGCTCTATTGACTGAGCCAGCCAGGCACCCCATAATTTTGCATTTGGATCAGATATTAAAAGGACAATATTTAGTATACAGTGGGTTAAATAAAGAATATTATTGGGGCGCCTGTGTGGCTCAGTCATTTTAAGCATCCGACTTCGGCTCAGGTCATGATCTCACTGTTCGTGGGTTCGAGCCCCGCGTGGGGCTCTGTGCCGACAGCTCGGAGCCTGGAGCCTGGAGCCTGTTTTGGATTCTGTGTCTTCCTCTCTCTGCCCCTCCCCGGCTCGTGCATTTAAAAAGAAATTTTAAAAAAGCTTTATAAAAAAAGATCACTACTTAAAGAAGTTTTCAAACCTATACATGAATGCCTACACAGCAGCTCTATTTATAATAGCCCAAAAAACAACCCAGATGCCCTATAACTGGTAAACTGGTCGCTAAACCTTAGTGTGTCACTGGACCACTACTTGGCAATAAAAAAACCCGGCAGATTATCGGAAGAATCTTCAGGGTGTTATGCTGAGTGAAAGAAGCCAGACTCAAAAGGTTACACACTGATTTCATTTACATCACTTCTTGAAAAGACAAAACTATGGCGACAGAGAACACAATGGTGGCTCCTAGGGGCTGGGGTAGGGGACATGAAACTGAAAATGGGCACCATGAGGGGCTTCTTAGGAGACAGGAAACTGTCCCACGTCCGGATTGTGCTCCTGGCTACATGAATCCGTTGCCGGGTTAAAACTCAGAACTGCACTCTCAAAAGAGGTAATTTGTACTGTGCTTTAATTTTAAAAATGAAACAAGAGCTTGGGAGACTCAGGGACCCTTGGTTCTTCCGCGGGTTGAGAGGACAGCACAGCCGTGCGGTGCAGCTGTGGGGCACAGACTCCACAGGCTGAGGGCATAGGACCGCCCTCACTTCAGAGGTCAAAAATAAAATACGAAACCCATGGGAGATCCAGGAGCTCCCTTCTGCTCTTGAACTAAATCTCCCCATGGAGGTAGGCTTTGACTCATCTGCTGGCCACAGGCTTCCCCTATCACCTCCTGCTCCACTGCCCCCCTTTCACTCTTGAACCCTCGGGCTCGCTCCTGCCCCAGGGCCTTTGCACTCCCTCTGCCCACAACTGTCTTTCACCCGGACTCCCCACTGATTCAGAGCTCCCAGGGCTGGAACATTCCGCATGTCAGGTGGTGTGCATTTATGCATCCTCAGAGCGGAAGTGCCAAGCAATTACAGTGGGAGTCCCCTCATGAACACAAGGAGCACTTTGGGGTACACACCATATGCATCAGTTCCTCATTTCTCATCTGCCTGGCTCAGAGAGCTGCTCCGAAGATGTGCTTATCTGGAGGACATGGGGAGGGACAGGCCGCACAGACCACTGGTGTTTACAGCACAAACATGGCTTAGAGACATCTCCAGAGCTCTGAACAGGGCTCGTGGCTTCGGAGAGAACCGGTCTCCTCCCCGCTTGGAGGCCGTGTCTGTGGTGGGGCATCCAGTGTGTGGCTGGAGGTCAGAGGCCACGGTCAAATTCCACATCTGCTTCTCCTCAGGCACAAGAAAGGCCCCCCCCCCCCCCCCCCCCCCCAGCATCTCCCTCTTCTTGACAACTTATTTCCGCTGCTGGCTTCCTCCCTGCTCCTCTGCTAACCCGCCTCCTCTCTGCCACCCCCTTGGCCCCAGCAGCACTGGCTCCTGCCTGGCTGTGGGCCCCAGCCTCCCCTCAGTGCCCCCTTTCCCCCTGAGAGCCAATAGGAGGTTTTCAATTGCATCGTTCTGCTGTTTAATGGATCATTCCCACAATAGACACCCTCCCCTGGCAGGGCCCACATGGGGTCTGACCCCTCCGGCCACAATGGGTAGCATAACTTGCAGGGCCCAGTGCAACGTGAAAATGCAGGCCCCTTGTTCAGAAAGCAAGAACGGGCTCTCTCCTTTCTTCTGCAGACTTACTCTCCACCGGTGAATGGTGTTTTTTGTTTCTTACTTCAGATCAAGAGAATAGGTACTAGCGGGTGAGTGCAGACCCTCACAGGCGACCCTGACCCTCCCCGCTCTGTGCCCAGGACCCCCCCTTAGGGCTCATGGGCAGGGTGGGGAAGGGGACTGCTCAGGTGTCCCAGGAAGGTTGGGCGGTGTTGGGAGGCAAGGCTTGGTGCCCAGGGGTATGCACTCTAATCTCTACTGCAGAACATAAATTCAGAGATAAAATGAAGACTCTCATGATGGTGACCGCAGAGCATTAACCCCCCAGCACAGGGCTCCCTTGTCCCCCCTGCCCCAGTACCCCGGTTTCCAGCTCCCTGCCATCCCTTTCCTCCTAAGCTCCTGCAGAGCTCAGCTGCACGCCTGACCCCTGGGCGTGGGGTCCCCCTCTGTCACAAGGCGTGGGGAGTGGGGACGGCACCAAGGGCTTGCAATGGGATCTACTATCAGTCATGGTACACAGTTTGCTGCAGAGAAGACTGAACGCATCAGCCCCCCTGCTAGAAATTGCCTAGGAAGATGGACCGGATCCCTGCGCTTTAGGGAGGCTGGACACTGGCTTTCCAGCAGGAGCTGAGGCCTGCTGTGTGCCAGGCTGGTATTGGGGTCCCACAGGGCTCTGTGTGTGCCCTCTCCTCACTCTACCCCCACCACCACAGTTTCCATGACAACAGCCTGAGTCTCCAGGAGCTCTGCTGGGGGCAGAGGGGTGGGCGTCAGACGGCACCCTGGGGGCGAGCTCCAGGAAGGGGCTTGCACCACATCACATCACCCTTGCGTCATTGGCACGGTCTTTGCAGAGATGCAGAGAGAAAGCAGCTGTCAGAGCCTCCCTCCCCAGTATGCCCTAAGCAGCAGTGACAAAGGCAGATTGCGTTCTCACTGCACGCTTACTTGGTGCGTGTGTGTGCACAAATATAGGTACTTCAGGTAGTCGCTGAGCCTCTTTCTGCTTTACCTGCTCTGTTCTAGACTCTGGAAAATAGAATCCTGAGAAGTAAGGCCCGATTTCTGACCTCTGGGAGACCCTTCCTTCCTCCCTCCCTCCTTCCTTCCTTCTGCCCCATAACTGTGTTCATTCTGCAAGTATTTGTTGAGGCCTCCCTGTGGGGCCTTTATGCGAGGCACAAAGTAGACACCAAGTCAAACCTCCTCCTTATGTGTCTTTCATCTAAGTGAGGACATTAATTAACAAGTATAACTGAAGTCCCTGATGGTGATGAGTCCTATAAAGTGCAAGCAGGGTGAAGAGATGGATGGAGAAGGAGAGGGCTCCTTTAGATCAGCTGGTCAAGGAGGTCTTCCTGGAGGTGGTGGTATTTGAGCAGGCCTGAAAAGAGGGCACAGACTTTTGGCTTATTGGGGAAACAATTGTTATGGGCAGAGAGAACAGCACCTGGAAATATCTGAAGATGGAGTGTGTCATGGGGAAGAACAACAAAGAAGCCAGGGCATGTGATGAGGAGCAAGGAGAGGAGGAAACGGAGGTGAATTCAGGGCTGGAGCTGGGAAGAGGCACCCGGTGCCTCTACATTTGGTGAATAAATACATAACTCAATTTGTCATGGAGGCATTCACAACTGTTTTTTCTCAGAGATACGTATTCTTTGTTGGAAGGATGGATAGATGGGTGGACGGATAGGTGGATAGGTGGATGGATGGATGGATGGGTGGGTGGGTAGATGGATGGATGGGTGGAGGGACAGATGGATGGATGAGGAGATGGGTGGAGGGATGGAAGGATAGGTGAATGGATAGATGGATGGGTAGATGGATGGATGAGTGGGTGGAAGGATAGGTGGATGAATGGATGGATGGGTCGGTGGGTAGGTGGATGGATGGAGGGATGGGTGGAGGGAGGGAAGGATGGGTGGAGGGATGGGTCAATGGATTGATGGATGGGTGGGTGGATGGGTGGATGGATGGAGGGATGGGTGGGTGGGTGGGTGGATGGATGGAGGGATGGGTGGAGAGATGGATGGATGGGAGGATGGATGGATGGATGGATGGATGGATGGATGGATGGATGGACGGGTAGATGGGTAGATGGGTGGATGGATGAGTGGAGGGATGGAGGGATGGGTGGAAGGATGGAGGGATGGGTGAATGGATGGATGGATGGATGGATGGATGGATGGATGGATGGGTGGGTGGAGGGAGGAATGGAGGGAGGGAAGAAGGGAGGGAAGGGTGGGTGGTTGAGTGGATGGATGGGTGGATGGATGGGTGGAGAGGATTGGGTGAATGGAAGGAGGGAGGGAGAGAGAGAATGATGGGTGGATTGGTGGATGGGTGGATGGATGGAGAGATGGGTGGAGGGATGGAAGGATGGGTGGATGGATGGATGGAAGAAGGGAGGGAGGGGAGGAGGGATGGGTGGATGGATGGATGGGTGGGTGGGTGGGTGGAGAGATGGGTGGAAGAAGGATGGAGGGAGGGAGGGATGGGTGAATGGATGGATGGAAGGAGGGAGGGATGGGTGGATGGATGGAAGGATGAGTACAGGGATGGAGGGATGAGTGAATGGAGGGAGGAGGGAGGGATGGATGCCTGGGTGGGTGGGTCAATGGATGAATGGATGGATAGATGAATGGATGAGTGGGTGGGTGGATGGATAGCTGGGAGGATGATTAGAGGAACGGATGGAGGGATGGGTGGATGGATGGATGGATGGATGGATGGATGGATGGATGAACGGAGGGATGGGTGGAATAATGGATGGAGGGATGGAGGGATGGGTGGAGGGATGGAGGGATGGGTGGAGGGATGGAGGGATGGGTGGATGGATGGGTAGATGGAGGGAGGGACGGGTGGATGGATGGATGGGTGGGTGGGTGGTGGAGGGATGAGTGGATAGATGGAGGGATGAGTAGAGGGATGGAGGGGTAGGGAAATGGAGGGAGGGATGGATGGGTATGTAGGTGGGTGGGTGGATGGATGAATGGGTGAGTGGATGGGTGGAGGGATGGGTGAATGGATGGATGGATGGATGGATGGATGGATGGATGGATGCATGGAGGGATGGGTGGATGGATGGGTGGACAGATGGATGGAGGGATGGATGGATAGGTGGATGGAGGGAGGGAGGGATGGAGGGATTGGTGGAGGGATGGGGAGGGGTGAATGGATGGATGGTTGGACGGAGGGAAGGAGGGAGGGATGGGTGGATGGATGGGTGGATGGGTGGAGGGATGAAGGGATGAGTGAATGGATGGGTGGATGGAGGAAGGGAGGGATGAGTGGATGATGGGTGGGTTGATGGATGGGTGGAGGGATGGAGGGATGGGTGAATGGATGGAGGGAGACAGATGGGTGGGTGCGTGGATGGATGGATCGATGGGTGGATGGATGGAGGGAGAGACGGATGGATGGGTGGGTAGATTGAGGGATGGTGGAGGGATGGGTGGAGGGATGGAGGGATGAGTAGACGAATGGAGGGATGGGTGAATGGAGGGAGGGAGGGAGGGATGGATGGGTAGGTAGGTGGGTGGATGGATGGGTGGATGGATGGGTGGATGGATGGGTGGAGGGATGAAGGGAGGGGTGAATGGATGGATGGATGGATGGATGGGTGGATGCTGGCTGGCTGAAGGGATGGGTGGAGGGATGGTGGGATGGGTGGAGGGATGAAGGGAGGGGTGAATGGATGGATGGTGGGATGGGTGGAGGGATGAAAGGAGGGGTGAATGGATGGATGGATGGATGGATGGATGGATGGAGGGAGGGAGGGATGGATGGGTGGATGGGTGGATAGAGGGAGGGAGGGATGGGTGGGTGGATGGAGGAATGGGTGGAGGGATGGAGGGATGGGTGGAGATATGGATGGATAGGTGGATGGGTGGGTGGAGGAATGGGTGGAGGGATGGATGGATGGGTGGGTGGATGATTGGGTGGATGGATGGAGGAATGGGTGGAGGGATGAGGGATGGGTGAATGGAGGGAGGGAGGGATGGATGGGTGGATGGACAGCTGGGTGGAGGGATGGAGGGATGGGTGGATGGATGGAAGAATGGATGGGTGGATGGACGGCTGGGTGGAGGGATGGAGGAATGGATGGAGGGATGGGTGGATGGGTGGATGGATGGAGGGATGGGTGGAGAGATGGATGGATGTGTGAATGGATGGATTGAGGGAGGTAGTGAAGGAGGGAAGGGTAGATGGATGGATGGATGATGGGGGGGTGGGTGGATGGATGGTTGCGTGGAGGGATGGAGAGATGGGTGGAGGGATGGGTGGATGGATGGAGGAATGGGTGGATGGATGGAGAGATGGGTGAATAGAGGGAGAGAGAGAGGGATGGGTGGGTGGATGGATGGATGGAGAGATGGGTGGAGGGATGGAGGAATAGGTGGATGGGTGGAGGAATGGGTGGAGGGATGGATGGATGGGTGGGTGGATAGTTGGGTGGATGGATGGAGGAATAGGTGGAGGGATAGAAAAATGGGTGGAGGGATGGAGGGAGGGGTGAATGGATGGATGGAGGGAGGGAGGGATGGGTGAATGGAGGGAGGAAGGGATGGGTGGGTGGATGGATAGATGGGTGGGTGGATTGATGGATGGGTGGGTGGATGAATGGATGGATGGAGGATGAATGGAGAGATGGGTGGATGGATGGGTTGATGGAGGGAAGGAGGGATGGGTAGATGGATGGATGGATGGGTGGGTGGATGGGTGGATGGATGGATGGGTGGATGGATGGGTGGATGGATGTATGGGAGGGTAGATGGGTGGTGGATGGATGGAAGGGTGGGTGGTGGATGGATGGGTGGGTGGAAGGATGGAGAGATGGGTGGAGGGATAGAGGGATGAGTGGATGGATGGATGGAGGGAGGGAAGGAAGGAGAGGGATTAGTGGGTGGGTGGGTGGGTGGATAGATGGATGGGTGGATGGATGCATGGATGGAGGGATGGGTGGAGGGGTGGAGGGATGAGTGGATGGAGGGAGGGATGGGTGGGTGGGTATGTGGGTGGATGGATGGGTGGATGGATGAATGGATGGATGGATGGGTGGATGGATGATTGGAGGGATGGATGGGTGGGTGGATGGATGGGTGCAGGGATGGGTGATGGATGTATGGAGGGATATAGGGATGGATGGATGGGTGGATGGATCGGTAGATGGATGGAGGGATGGGTGAATGGAGGGAGGGAGGTGGGTGGATGGATGGATGGATAGGCGGGTGGATGGGTAGATAGATGGATGTAGGGATAGGTGGATGGGTGGATGGATGGCTGGATACTGGCTGGCTGGCTGGCTGGCAGGATGGTGGAGGGAGATGGGTGGATGGATGGAGGGATGGGTGAATGGAGGGAGGGAGGGAGGGATGGGTAGATGGATGCATGGGTGGATGATGGGTGGAGGGATAGAGGGATGGGTGGATGGATGGAGGGACGGGTGGAGAGATGGTTGGATGGATGGATGGAGGGAGAGAGGGATGGGTGGATAGATGGATTGATGGATGCATGGATGGAGGATGGATGGATGGTTGGATGGATGGATGGATGAATGGATGCATGGATGGAGGGTTTGGTGGATGGATGGAGGAATGGATGGTTGGAGGGATGGATGGATGGAAGGATGGGTTGAGGGATGGATGGATGGAGGGATGGGTGGAGGGATGAATGGGTGCACGGATGGAGGGATGGGTGGAGAGATGGATGGATGGATGGAGGGAGGGAGGGAGGGATGGGTGGATGGATGGATGGCTTGGTGGGTGGAGAGATGGGTGAATGGATGGATGGATGTATGGAGGGAGGGAGGGAGGCCTGGGTGGGTGGGTGGAGTGATGGGTGGAGGGGTGGGTGGAGGGATGGATGGGTGCATGGATGGAGGGATGGAGGGATGGGTGAATGGATGGATGGAGGGAGGGAGGGAGGGAGGGATGGGTGGGTGGAGTGATGGGTAGAGGGGTGGGTGGAGGGATGGATGGGTGCATGGATGGAGGGATGGGAGGAGGAATGGAGGGATGGGTGGATGGATGGATGGAGGGATGGGTGGATGGATGGATGGAGGGATGGGTGGAGGGCTGGAGGGCTGGGTGAATGGAGGGAGGGGAGGGAGGGATGGTGGATGGAGGGATGGATGGATGGATGAGTGGATGGATGGATGGGTGAATGGATGGGTAGAGGGATGGATGGATGGATGAGTGGATTGATGGATGGATAGATGGGTGTATGGATGAAGGGATGGGTGAAGGGATGGATTGATGGATCTATGGATCAATGGACGGATGCAGGGATGGATGGATGGATGGCGGTTAGATGCATCCATAAATGGACAGGTGGACAGATGGATGGTTAATGGATTGGTGAATATAGGACTGATGAATGGAGACTGGATGGATATTTACATGAATAAATGGTTGACTGGATGGATGCCACAAGCTTGTCCAAGGTCAATTCTCAATTCAAGACTTCCCCCCTGTTTTCTGTCTGTACCACTCCTCTGTGAAGATCATGAGTCGTGACTTTGGGACAGATGTATACAGCAGTGGTGAATAAATAAGGATCTCTGCACGTAGCCCTTAGACATCTAAGCAGGAGCAAAGCCTGAGGTTAAGGGTTCAGACTCTGTCATACGAATCTGAGATTTGTCACTTACCAACTGTGTGACTCTCCACAACTTACTGACTGCTATGCTCCCCCCATATCCTTATGGGTAAAATTGGGGTAGTATTAGAATGTAACTCAAATGAGCTTTGAGGAAGTGAGAATTTAGAGGGCATAGAGTAAGTGGTGTAGTATTGTTTATTAAACTAAACATAACACTTTACTTCTGTGATTACTGAATGGGTCCAACGTTGGGAACCACAGGAACAGTAGGAGGCACACAGTAAAGACTCCCTAAAAGGTACCACAGGTACTCCTAGAAATCCATCTCAAACTGTTTATTATGGCTAAAACTGGGGAGCTAGGGGGCGCAGCCACTGTGAAAAAGCTGCTCAGGGGCGCCTGGGTGGCGCAGTCGGTTAAGCGTCCTACTTCAGCTCAGGTCACGATCTCACGGTCTGTGAGTTCGAGCCCCGCGTCGGGCTCTGGGCTGATGGCTCAGAGCCTGGAGCCTGCTTCCGGTTCTGTGTCTCCCTCTCTCTCTGCCCCTGCCCCGTTCATGCTCTGTCTCTCTCTGTCCCAAAAATAAAAAATAAACGTTGAAAAAAAAATTTTAAAGAAAAAGCTGCTCAAAAAATCAAAAACAGAATTATCATATGACCCAGTAATCTCACCTCTGGGTATATACCCCAAAGCACTGAAAGCAGGGTCTCAAAATGATATCTGCACACCGTGTTCACAGCAGCATTCTTCACAACAGCAAAAAAAGCGGAAGCAACCCAAAGGTTCACTGATAACAAAATGTGGCCTATACACGTGGTGGACCATTATTCAGCCTGAAAAAGGAAGGACATTCTGATGCAGGCCACGGTGTGAATGACCTAAGGACATTATGCGCAGTGAGAAACGGCAGGCACAGAAGGACACACGCTGTGTGAGTCCACCTCTCTGAGGCCCCTAGGGGAGTCAAATTCACGGAGACGCAAAGCAGAAGGGTGGGTGCCAGGGGAGAGGGAGGGGGAGGGGGAGACGGCGTCTGAGGAGGACAGAAGTTCAGTTTCGCTGCCCAATAGTGAGACTGTATTTATCACCACTGGGCTGCACACTTAAAAATGACCACGAGGGCAAATGGTATGCGTGTTTTCCCACAAGAAAGAAAACTGGGGGAGAAAAACCTAGGGGGGCTGGTAGAATGAGCAGCAGACTCATCCAAGGTGGGTGTCCTTATGCCTAAGGAGTATGAACAAGAGAGGGTGGGGTGCATGGGACAGAGAGGGCTCCCACGGGAGTGAGGGGAGGGAAGGATGCAGAACTCTGGGCGGCCAAAGTAGGAGGAGGTCTGAAGGTGATGGGCGAGGAGAGAGCGCTGCCTGAGGTCAGAGGCCCCAACCCATGATCTCAAGGCACCCTCTGCAGCCCTCTCGGCATCTCCCCCAGGCCCCCCGCCTCCCACTCAGGCTGCAGTTTCCATGGCAACACGCAGGAGGAGAGGGTGGGGAGGGCCTGCTGAGCACGGCAGAGTCTGCATCAGAGGCTGGAGTGCGTATTTCGTGGAAATGCGTCACCATCCGCAGCGCCCCTGCAGAAGGGGAGGGCTGGCGTCAGGGGCCTCTGTGGTCGTGAGCAGAATTCCCGAGTACCTGCTAAATACCGGCGTTTCATGTTCCCAGAATACTGACTGATCAGAAACGTTGAACAAGCTCCCCCCACCCCAGGACAAGGGGGAGTAAAATGTCTGGCCTCCTGGAGCTCAGAGACACCCAGGAGAGGAGGCTCTCCACGCCCCCATGCCTCATGCACCCATCCATGTCTTCCAACAGTACTGCGGGGGGCACCCCAAACGGTGGTGGACACAACAAAGGACCAAGGGGACAAGGCTCTGGTTCCCCAGAGCTCATATTTCAGTTGGGGGATCATATGTTGAACATAAAGTTAAGATTTCAGGTGGTGGTGAGTGTTAGGAGGGACAGTGAGTCAGGGTTGAAAGGTACAGAGAGCACTATTTGAGAGAGGGTTGTGGTCAAGGAGGGCTTCTTGGAGGTGGTGCTATTTGAACCTGACTGGGGAGAGGAAGGGAGCAAGTCACTGGAATGCCCTGAGGCTGGACGCCTGTCTGCTTTGGGACCAGCTGGGAGACCAGGGACTCTGCAGTTAGGGCTTCAGGGAGAATGTGGGTGGAGACTGGGAGCCTGAACATTATGGTCAAGGTGGCTGACCATCTAGTGCAGGTTTGACAAACAGGGTGCTAATTGTACCCCAGACACCCACCTCTTCTGAGCTAAGGCTGCCTCTGTGCTCCAGAGCAAGCCAGTAGAGAGAGGGGCCCAGTAGGACAGCGGGGTGCGTATCACGTCGTGTCCCCACCACACAGATCCCTGTCGGCAGTCTCAAGAACATGGACACTGGTAACATAACCAGGAAAGGATGCATGTGGAGTCTTACCCTGTTTCTTGGTGTGATTTATTTCATTTTAAGAGTATGTGGTTTAGGGTGCCTGGGTGGCTCAGTCGGTTGAGCGTCCGACTTCAGCTCAGGTCATGATCTCACAGTCCATGAGTTCGAGCCCCGCGTCATCGGGCTCTGTGCTCACAGCTCAGAGCCTGGAGCCTGCTTCCAATTCTGCGTCTCCCACTCTCTCTCTCTCCCTCCCCTGCTCACGCTGTCTCTCTCTCTCTCTCTCTCCTCAAAAAAGAATAAATATTAAAAAATAAAAATTAAAAAAAAAAAAAAAGAGTATGTGATTTAATGCTTCTTGAAGAATGTGCTTAATCATCTCGAAAAGCTCCAGTCAGCGCAGGCTGACCACAGGTCTCTGCAGCTTTGCCTGAACCCTGTGGGATGGCCCTGTGCAGGGAGGTCTCAGCTGCGGTCCCCATCGCACCAAATCTCAGGTCCCAGAGGAAGATGTTTGTTCACACAGGACCTCAGTCTGTGCGGGGCAGTTTCTAGTAACCTGAGACACTGCCCTCTGCTCCAGGCCAGCTGGCAGCAGGACGGAGAGGGTCTTAGTGCCTGGGAGGACTGGTCCCCAATCCTTCTTGATGCAGGGGGGCTGGGCAGCTGGGGGAGGGTCCGGGATGGAACGGAGGGGCTGCAGAAACAGGAGGGGAAGAGAGGGTGGTCTGGAGGTTTGGGCGGGTTCTGGAAGCGTGAGTGGATGTCCTGAGAGCTTTCCGACACGACGTGATCACAAAAGTATGCGTTGTCACAGCGTGATCTCAGCCTCACACACACAGGACGGGACCTCGTCAGGCATCGGAGGTGGGAATAGGCTCAGACAGGACAGCTCGTGTGGAAGGAGGTGGCTGGGGAGGGAGGCCACCGGCGGCTAGCCTGCCTCTGTCACCATTTCCTTCTCCCTCCTCTTCTTGACTCATAACAATTTGCACATGTTTAACGTGTACGACTTGATGGGTTTGGGGGTAAGTATACACGCGTGAAACCGTCGCCACCATCACAGCCGAAAACATATGCATCACCTCCCCGGGATTCCTCCTGCCCCATTATTATTATTATCATTATGTGCACACGTGTGCGGTTAGAGACGCCACACAGTCTGGTTCCCTAGAGCCAGCCAGTGTTCCCGTGTTCTCCCAGCTAGTCCACTGCCCCGCTCAGGCTTCCAGAAGCTTCCCCCCCCCACCGCCCTGGCTGCTGTGAGAAGCATCCGTGTCGTCTGAAACAGCTGCCTGGCGTCTGGTCAAGATTGAAACTGCTTAGTTCTGAGATGTTCGAGTCCTGGTTTGGCCAACAAACATGCAGAAGCAGAGGGGATGTGAGAACCCCGTCCTCACCACCACGTCTGGGCCTCCGGGGCCCTACTGAAGGGTCTGCTGTCTCAGCTTGGATGCATTCTGGGAGCGGTAGACCCCTGGAGAGAGGCACATGTCCTTGTTCAAGGGCATCTATTAAGTGAAGTGCCCCCTGTGTGCCCAGCTGAGGATCTGAACCCCGATTCTGGAAAAGTCCAGTCTTGAGCTCTCTCTCTGCATTCCCAGGTCTCCTCCTTCCTCATCCTGCTGCGGTTTCCATGGCGACAGCCTGAGTCCCCTCCCCCCACTAGGGTCCAGCCCAGAGGAGCTCTTGTAAGACAATGGCCAAGGTGGAGGCAGGGCCTGAGGAGATGCCACGAGACCACTTGAGCCGAGATCTGCAGAAGGGCGAGGTCGGGGTCAGAAACCATGCTCCCATCCCAGGGCCCGTGGCCGCGGCTCTGCCCATCCTCCCCATGCACCCGTGCATCCCGCACATGTGGCTGGACCCCCTGCAGGACCCCCTCAAGGTCTGAACAACCCAGTGAGTGTCACAGGCAAGTCCGCTCTGCCCTGGTTATGGGCCGGCTTGTGTCCCCCGGGAAAGAACCCCCCACCCAGCACATCAGAAAGAGGTTGCAGTGGCAGACAGGACTTTTAAAGAAGTGAATACGCTGAAACAAGGTCATATGGGTGGCACGGGATCCAAAAGAAGAGGAGATGGGGACACAGACCCACACGTAGGGAAGACGGTGCCCAGGCTGCACGGCACCTGAACTGGCACTTCCAGCCTCTGGGGCTTGGAGAGAACACACTTCCTATTGTGTGGGCCCCCGTCTGCAGTGATTTGTTAGGGCAGCCCTAGAAAATTAATACGTTAATACAGCCCTTGTATCTGTCTGATGGACGAGATCTTCATTAGAACAAATTTTTTTTTTCAAACTCACGCATCCGATAAATGTGTGCAGGGTGGCCACTCTGCTCCAGCTGATTTCCCCAGCCCATCCTGCAACACTTCCCTGTGAAACTTTGCTCTCCGCGTGCACTGGCTTCTCACTGCCCTTGAGAAGCCCCTTCCCTTCCTCTGACACATGGCCCTCACTGTTTCCCTCCATTCTCTCACTCTGTCTGGAGTTTCCCGTGGGATTCCAGGGCGTTAGGTGGAGAAATCACCCCCCGCCCCCCCCCCCCCCCCCAGACCATCTTAGCTTAAAGTAGCCCCTCTAGACGATGTCACCTCTCTGTGGCGTGGACCACTGTCAGAAATGACTTTTCTTTGTTTCTCTGCTGATTGACTTTCTGTCCGCTGGGGTATAAACCCCATGAAAGTGGGGACTTTTCCCTGCCTTGTCCACTGCCGTATTCCCAGTGCTTAACGTAGAGAATATCAGTTGAATGAGTGAGTGAATGAATGAATGAATGAATGGAGTGGAGAGCTTCCCAGAGCACTCTGGGGGTCCCTGGCTGACACAGGTGGGGTTCTCTGCGCTCCCTGTAGGGGAAATTCAGCAAGGAAGAGTCAGACCAGCCCCTTCTCTCTTCCTCCCTGCAATGCACTCTCACCTTGGAGGGGCAGGGATGGGCAGAGGGTCAGTTTCTACTCTTCCAGCAGGAAACCTCTTTTGGGGAGGAGGCAAGGTGGGCTCCTGCATGTAGGGCTACGTTTCAGCGGAGGGCCATGGGGACACATCTAGCCCTCACGTTTCCACACACAGGAGGACCCGAGATCCTCCTTGGATGCAGAGGAATTCTGCAAGATGGGAGGTGGCATTTGGGCAGACGCTTCCGGTCTGTAGGAGAAGAGACGTTTATAAATAGAGGGGGTAGCAGTTTTAGTCAGAAGAAAAAACAAATAACGGACCTCATTTTCTAAGGGAACATGTTTTTTTGGATCTTCAAGAACTGCTTATAAAGACACATCTTGAGGCAAGACAACCTCCAGACTAGTTCAATGTGTCCATCCATCCCTGTGAATCTTAACACTTTCAACTAAAAACAAGCAAACGTAATTTTTCCTGAATGCTTCCAGCTGTGACATGTCAGTTTCTACAATTTAGTTTCCAGATGTGCTGTTATAGTTAATAAACTCCAAACCTTACGATGTAAACTTGGAAATATTGCACTGCATTAAAAAAAAAAAAAGATCTTCTGCAGCTATGTGACATTTTAGGAAAGGGACACATGTCCTTCGTTATTCTGAAGCTAAAAGTGCTTGCTCAGATCTCTTGGGGTTTGAAAAAGAGGTGTGTGCTTATGACATTTCATATTTTTGGTGATATGTAACATTAGTCTCCGTGTTTTGGAAGTGCTGCATTTCATATTTTGTGTTTATCTAAATGTAGTGATGATTTCTACTGTGAATGTACAAGACGTCTGTGAAAAAATGCAAGAAGATTTTCACTATAATTTAAAATTATAAAAGTAAAAACACAATACAGGTTTCAGGTTTTTTCCTAAATAACTCATGTTTGATTCATAGCTGATATTCCTTGTTTTGTTTGTTTGTCTTAATTAGCTCATTACAAAGTGTATTAATTGCCATCAGTGGGGAAATGTAAAGAAATATTTTTATACTTAAAAAAGTTACTGTGATTTAAAAAAAAAAACCTGCCCTCTGTTTTCAGAAAATATTTGCACATTCGCTCATTACAGAATTATCTAACTGTCGTAACTGAGGTAGCATCTAGGTCAATCGTTCCTTTAAAACTGACGTGTGCTTTTTAAATGCTGTTACTCTGGAAAAGAAAATTGCTCGATGTATTTACACCTTGTAGTATTCATCCTGAAACCCCGTATTCATTCCTGTTCTCTGAGGACGCTGAGCCCAAGTCGGCTTTCAGCAGAGGCTGGCAAAGGCTAATTCCCTTGTTGTGTTGTTTATTTGTTGGAGGCCATGGGTTTTTAAGTTGTAAATTATTTTAGGCACCGTCGTAAAAGAAAACTACCATCTACTAAGTTATGGCAAAGATGTTAAAATCTGGGGGTGGGGGGGGCGGTGGAAAGAAGGTGCTTTAGAACAAATGAGAGGACATCCCTGTGGTTTTAGGCACTGGTCTTTTGACAAAAATCCTTGCGTGAATCTTGCTACCGTAAAGTTCTACATCTACGTGTTCACCTTAGCAACATACAATGTGGTAAGGTATGTGTGTACCAGGCCAGCTCATAGTCTGGGACATGTTTATGTTATAATTCATGTTTTTAAAAAAAGAGACAGAGACAGAGAGACGAGACAGAAAGCCAGACAATGTAAAACATGATGATTCTCATTTTTCAGAAGCAAAATTCATTCCTTCATTCGTTCAGCTATTGATTTCCTACTATGCGCCAGGCACGGCGGGGAGCTTTGAGGACAGGCCGGCAGGCGACGCCGACCTAAGGCACCCGAAATCGAAATCGGACAGTGACATTCTAGACAAGAACGAAGTAAACAGTGTGAGGGGAAAAAAAAGAAAAAAAGGATCTCATTAATTTAAGACACTTTTTTTCGGATTTTGACCTTTTTGCCATAATTTAGGAGACAGCATTTTTGTGTAGAACGGTGACTGAAATAATCTGTACTTTAGAATCCACAGCCTCAAAACAAACAAACAAAAAAAAAAACCCGACAAATGAATGGGATCTTTAATGTGCCCATCTGATTCATTCAAACAGATGGCTAGCATTTAAATAGCCTACGGTTTGCAAATGGATGGGCCTCGGGGACGCGGGCCTCACTGTGCTGTGTCCATGGCAACCATTCTGCTTCTCTGTGCCGCCGCCGGCCACGCCGTGGGTACAGAAGGGCTTGGCTTGGGGGGCTGGGGGATTGAGGGAAAGAGCCGGGCCCTCAGGTTCTGCCCCAATGAGTTCGGGGCGGAGGTGGGGGGCTGCCATCATGGAATACCACAGGCTGGGGGGCCTCCACAGCAGAGGGGTATCCTTGCACCTCTGGGGGCTGGAAGTCCCAGATCGGGTACCAGGACGGTCTGATTCTAGCGAGGACTCTATTTTGCTCCCCTCTCCCTGTGTCCTCACAAGGTGGGGACAGAGATCATCTCTCCTGTCTCTTCTTATGAGGGCACTGATCTCCCGCTGTAACCGAATCACACCCCTCCCCCCCCAAAAGGTCTCCTCTCCAAATACAACCCCCCCTGGAGCTCAGGCCTGCCACATAGGAATATAGTGGGGGACACAACCATTCAGTCCCTAGAAAGCTCTCAGCTCAGAGTCAGTGCTCGGGAAATGTTAACATTCACCCATCAGGGTTTTGGATTTCACTAAGATGAAAAGGGAAGACTATCTGCCCAGCAAAGGTGGTTAGACCTTCGTTAGAGATAGAAATGAACAGGCAAGGCCACCTTGAGGTTCCCTCATTCCGTCAATAACCATTTAAGGAAGACCTACTGTGTGTCAGCTCAGAGTTCCTGAGGGCCTCTGAAAACCGGAAAATTCCAGCTTGCAGGGCTCTCTGGGCTCTTTCCCCAGCCCTCCCCTTTTCTATTCTGCTGCAGTTTCCATGGTGACAGTCTGAGCCTCCCCCTGTTGCTAAGGGCAGATAAGCAATCTCTAGAGGGAGCAGGCTATGCAGGCAGGTCGACTAATCTTGAGGAGACAGGGTGGTGTGCCTGGGAGGGATGGGGAGAGGTGCGCAATGGCCCCTGCCGTGGTCCTTGTGCATCTCTGGGTGCCTCCGAGTGGGGCCTGCAGAAGACAGAAACACACATGCGAGGGCCTCTGCTGAGTCAGTCAGAAATCTGCAGCCTCCAGTCAGAATCCCTCAGGTAGTTTGGTAAATACTGATGGAGCTTTTCTTGTGCCTTGTCTACAGGCAGAGAACAAATGCCTGGCAAGCCGGGCCTGGCTTCTGCTGCCCTGGGCTTTGTTCCAGTGGGAGACACATTCGTCTGTTCCCAAAGTCGGGTCCTTTGCTTAAGAAAGATGTTGACGACCTCTTAGGAGGCCGGTACCATGCTAGACCTTGGGGTAGCAGCAGGGTATACGATGAGCTAAGCCCCTGCACTTGTAAAGTCTGCAGGGTGCAAGGGAGACAGAGAGGAACAGAAGTGTTACTACAACCTCGGAAGTTTGCTAGGACTGTGAAGAAAAAGAAAGCAGAGAATTGGAAGGTATTGATGTGGAAGGGACTGTCTTAGCTATGTGCTAGGGACCTGGTAATACCCCAGCAGAAGGCTGAACAGGGGGCCGGGAGGGAGGGAGAGTAAACGTGAGACTCTCTGGGGGAAGAGAAATCTAGGCAGAAGGAATATCAAGTGCAAATGTCCTGTGGCAAAAACGTGCTGGCACGTGCAAGGGAGCCCATGCTAGCCACATCAGGTGAGGCTTCATAAAACTGGGCTTGGTTAACAAATTATTAACACTGGCGTGCCTGGGTGGTTCAGTCGAAGCGTCTGACTTCAGCTCAGGTCATGATCTCATGGTCTGTGAGTTCAAGCCCCACATTGGGCTCAGAGCCTGGAGCCTGCTCCAGATTCTGTGTCTTCCTCTCTCTCTGCCCCTCGGCCCCCCACTCACACTCTCTGTCTGCCTCTCTAAAATAAAAAATAAATAAGCATTACATTTTTTTTTTAATTATTAACATTAATCCTAGTACTACTGATTGAGTTTCTCCCATGGGTCAGACCCTGGGCCAGGCACCGGGTATACACGGAGACATCAAAACACACATGCTTCCTGTCTTCAAGGAGCTCAGTTATTTGGAGATACTGATACTAATCAGATCATCACAAAGTAGACACCTTCCAAGAATACCGAGTATGCAATTGGAGCCTTTTCTCTGCTTGTGGACTCTGTTTGGGCTGGGCACCCACAGAGAATCATCAAACCTCATAAGGTGGATGGTGTCATTATCTCAAATTTGGACACAAGTGGATGGAGGTGCAGAGGGGTTGCACAATCTCTCGTACGTTATGCTGCTAGTCAATGGCAGGGCTGGGACTTGGGCGGAAGCCATGTGGCTTCCGGAGCCCATGATCTCCCCTGGTGAAAATGCTCCTTGCAACCGTGTTGTGGTCCAAAATTAGGAGCTTGTGCATCCAGCGTATACACACAAACATTTTGCACAATGCTAGCGTTAGGAGACAACGTGCTAACGCAGAGGGGGACGCCATTGATGAAGAAAGCAGTTGGGGGAAGGGATACCTGTGACGGGTGGAATCTTCATTTTCAGAGAAGATTCCCCAAAGTCAGCCCGCTGTAGCTAGTCCACCAACCACCCAGTGTCCAATTCTAGTTTATAAGATGCTGAACCGTGTGCTCAATACCATTTCTATAACCTTTATAGTCTTACAAGGTACGACCAATTCGTATTGTGATTTTACAAATAAGGAATTTGACCAGCAAAGTCTCAGAGAGATGGAAAATACTGCCCAGGAAAGTGCATCTTCTTTATTTTTTATATCTGGGGTGAAGTGCACACGATGTAAAAATTTACCATCTTAACCATTCTAAGTGTGCAGTTCCGTGGAGGGAAGTACATGCTGGTGTTAGGCAACTGTCACCGCCATCCGTTCGAAGAACTCTCTTCGTCTTGCAAAACTGAAATTGTGCCCCATGAGACACCAAGTCCCCATTGCCATTCCCCCGGCCCCGGGGGGCCCACCGTTTTAGCTACAGTCGCTCTGGGTCTGACCACCCCAAGGACCTCGGATAGGCGGAATCGTACGGTACTTGGCTTTCCCACGACTGGCTCATCTCATTGAGCATCATGGGCTCAGGTCCGTCCACGGTGTGGCCCATGCCAGAATTTCCCCCTCTCTAAGGCTGAGTAATATCCCACTGAATGCATACACCACATTTTGCTTATCCACTCATCTGTCGATGGACACTGGGCTGCCAACAACGCTGGCGTAGAAGTTTCTCTTTGGGTCCCTGCTTCTGATTCCTGGGGAAAGTACCCAGAAGTGGAATTTCTAGATCATTAATTTTTCTGAGGAACCGCCATACTGTTTTCCACAGTGGCTGCACCATGGTGCAGTCCCATCAGCAGTGCACAAGGGAAGGACCCATGTTTTACTTATTCACAAATAACGAATGAGAAACTAGGGGATTCCAGGCTGGGGTTTTAAATGCACACTCGGTTTAATGCAAGATTCCAGAATATTCCGTCCTCTGAGGTTCAGTCTGCTGATTTTCAGCCGCCTACACCTCCTCAGCCTAGCAATGGTTTCCATGGTAACAGATTGAGTTTGTCTGGGTTGCTATGGAACCAAAGAGCCCTGAGGAGGGACCGGTTCCAGCCAGTCTGGGTGAGGGATGGGGAGTCCTGGGGGGGAGCGGGAGGGGGTCTCAGCCTGCAGTGCCCCCACCAGTGGTTCACGCACATCCTCTGTGCTTTTCCTTTGACGCTGTTTTTGTGCAAGGGCACAAAATTCACTCTGAGCCTCACAGAGTCTAAGCCCCACGTTTTCACACCTGAAGTGGCCAGTGACATAAACCAGTGTCCTCGCTGTATTCTCCTCTGTTCTTTTACTTACTCACTCAACAAATGTCTACTGAGAGCCTGGTCTGCTAAGTCAGTGTGCCAGACCCCAGGACCACGATGATGAGAGGGACACAGAAATGGTGCTGACGGGCAGCAGAAAGTGCTACTCAAAACCAGTCACTTTGGGATCAGGGCTCTGTTGAGCTGCAGGCTTTGGAAAAGAGCAAATGCTGGGAGGGGCTTTCCCTGAGCCCCCTCGTCCAGGTCCTCAACGTCATGACAAGACCACACGTCACCAGTCCATCCCGGGAGCTCCATCCACCGGGAGAGATTGGCTCTTGTCACAGGACGGGTGACTAGAAGCAGACAGCACACCCTGACCGACCGTCACGAACCATCACACCACCTCTCCTAAAAATCGTTTCCTCTCCCCGGAAAGGCCCCCGTCCCCTGTCCTTCCAGGATTCTAGGCCACTTCCTGTGTATGCATGAGGTGTACAAATTCGTAACTTACGTTTTACCTTTGTTAACATGTCCTTTACTACAGGATCTCAGCCAAGAACTCAGAAGGGTGGGGAAAAAATTACTTTTCCTCCCCTGCAATGTTTTTTTTTCTACAGATGCCTACTTGGGGATGCTTCCATTCGATAATGTACCTTACAGATAGTCACTGTCGCTCCACCCTGTGCGAGACTAGGTTAGCAAGAAGAGAAACACAAGCCCCCCACCCCGAGATGACAGATGTCGGGTGGGTCAACCTTAGTCAGTAGCCAGTGCCTCTTCAGGGATTCACAGACTTTTTGGTTTTTGTTAAAATGCATCCTTGGGGGTGCCTGAGTGGCTCGGTTGGTTAAGTGTCTGACTCTTGATTTCAGCTCAGGTCATGGTCTCATGGTTGGTGAGGTCGAGCCCCACATCGGGCTCTGCACTGACAGCACGGAGCCTACTTGGGATTCTCTCTCTCTCTCTCTCTCTCTCTCTCTCAACCCCTGCGCCTCACCTGCTCGTGCTCTTTCTCTCTCTCTCAAAATAATAAATAAACCTTAAATTAAATTAAATGCATCCTTGGGACATCCTACATCTTGATTGCGGTGCTGACAACACAGGTCTGCACGTTTGTCAAAACCCATTAGTTGCATGCTTACAAAAGACGCCTTTTGGGGCGCCTGGGTGGCGCAGTCGGTTAAGCGTCCGACTTCAGCCAGGTCACTATCTCGCGGTCCGTGAGTTCGAGCCCCGCGTCGGGCTCTGGGCTGATGGCTCGGAGCCTGGAGCCTGTTTCCGATTCTGTGTCTCCCTCTCTCTCTGCCCCTCCCCCGTTCATGCTCTGTCTCTCTCTGTCCCAAAAATAAATAAACGTTGGAAAAAAAATTAAAAAAAAAGACGCCTTTTGTTTATGTAAATTATACATCAATAAGCTCATTTTTTTAAAAAATGCATTTTGGGGCAGGGTCAAAATTTTACTGTTTGGGTCTCTGTGGACTCCTAAAGAAATCCCAAGTGCAAAACCAAAAACCAAAAACCAAAAAAAAGCCACCAATAAAAGTAGCATCTTCTGCCCTCTCACCTGCAAGCTGGCTATGAGCCCTTTGGCTACAGGGACCTCCAAACCTGCCCGGGCTGACTTGGGGACAGGGCAATGGGGGCTCAGCATCCAAGAAAGGAGATGGGTGGGGCTATGGCTTGAGAGTCTGTCAGTCGGTTTGCACAGGAAAGAGGTGCTTGTAGGCAGGCTGCTAATCTCCTTTGGAATTGGTCGCCCTGGGGAGGGGGGCACAGTCTGTCCCTGGATCTGTACCTCCTACCCCCACCCATCCAGAAATGCCAAAACATCTCAAGACAGCAAAAGTAAAACATAATGAACGCAGGTCCATCGATGGGTCGATGGGCAAGCAGGCAGGTGGGCAAGTAGATGGATGAATTCAAATGCCAACTATATAGATTCCCACCCCCAAAGTGAGAAGAAAATTCCAAGTTCGAGAAGAAATATGGTATGTGACACCCCTCCCCCGCCGCGAGGGACTCCTTGAGGTGTGCAGGTATTCCTTCATTCACAAACATTTATTAACTTCCTGCTGTATGCTGGGCCACGATTATTAAATCACAGTTTTTACTTGCATCCTGGAATATTCCAGTCTCCGAGCTTCTCTGGATCTATCCTCAGTCCCCTCCTCTGAACGACAACTATTTCCATGGCAACAGCCTCAGCAAACCCCCCCCCCCCCCCCCGCCACCTCTCACCCCCACCCCGGACACTGCCAGCCAAGAAGAAGAGGCTGGCTTACCCACGGCGTCCAGCCAGGGTCCCTGGGATGGGAGAATTATCATAAACTCCGGAGGCTGCTGGCTGCACAGACAGGTTATGTCCATCTTCTAAGCAGGTCACAGTGTAACGGGATGTTGGGGAGTGATGGGCTGCACTAGCTCTGTGAGCCTTCCTGAGGAACCACCAGTCTGCCCCAAGCCCCAGCAGTGTAGGAACGCTACCTGTCCTCCTCATTTGCTCACTGAGTCAGTCGACAAACACCGACTGAGTCCAGGTGTGTGCTGGGCCGGGACTAAAAAGGGAAGTAATGAGGGGTACCTAATTGACTTTCCTAGGCCTTCGGCAGTCAGGAGGATCGTTCATTCATTTACCCCCGCAACATGGATTTGGGGGGGGGCCCACTATGGGCTGGGTGCTGTACTCCACCCAGGATGCGGGAACCAAGTGAGGACGGGACAGAGGCCATACCTTCCTGGAGAGGCAGGGGTGAGTGAAGGTGGAGGATGGGAACACGGAGGGGCTCAGGGGAGGGGAGCGAGCTGCTCCCCAGTCCAGGTGAGGAGGGAGGACCCCTCTGAAGTAATGTGTCAGCAGACTTGGAACTTACTAATTTAGTAATAACCTCCCCAAAGCCCACGTCCTAATACCAGCACACGTCGGGGGTTAGGGCTTCAACATGTGAGTTTTGCAGGGGACACAACAGAGCCGTACGAGGTACCTTGAGGGGACCAGGAAGACTCAGCCCTGAATTTGGTCGGGAGTGGTCCCCACCTAGAAGTGCAAATATGAAAATAAATGCAAATGAAAAGGCAGCTTTATCCTAAGCCTCAAAGAATCTCCACGAACGATTTTTCAAAGGCCTGTGAAGAAGTAAGCCGCCATGTGGGTGACAGGGCCATGTAGCAGGAAATGACGTGGCACCAGCAGGAACCTCAGGCTCAGACCCCAGGGAACTGAAGACAGCCCGAGAGACCCCGCAAGCCCAGACAGCACGCGTGGCTTCCAGTGGCTCAGCTTGTGCTGGTTCGTAACGCAGCGATAATAACAGACACCTCAGCAGACTGAATGGGTCAACGAGGGTCCACAGCTAGGGTCACAGTTAAACGGGCCAAGAACTGTTCCCGACTGGAGTTTCAGTAGCACAAAACCTGTTTTCGGAAGTCAAAGTGCAAAGGAGGAGAGTGGTCGTGATTCTGTATCTCTTCCAAAGATTTCTACTTAAAAAAAAAAAGGAACTGGAGAGAATCTGCCTTAAAATGAGAGTCGATCTTGCGATCTCCATACGAGGACCCATGGGTGGTACCTGCCTGGGACGGGGTCCACTGCCTAGTGAGGAAGCAGGGGCAGCGGTCTTACTGGGGACAAAGACCCACATTTTTATCGACTCATTTATTGAGACTTCAGAGCCTGGAAAATTCCAGGCTCCGAGGCTTTCTCACTCCTTGGCAGCCCCTCCCTCCCTGGGCTGTGGTTTCCATGGCAACAGCCTCAGCCAGCTCCTGACTCCGAGAGACGGGTAAAGGCTCCTGCGGGGGGTGGGGGGGGCAGGGATGGGAGCTGGCACCCAACCGGCCCAGGGCGTGCGGGAGGGGAGGAGGCCCTTAACGCCGCAAACGTGTCACCAACGGTTCCTGCGCATCCAAAACGTGTTTCATGGTGGCAAAACGTACGACTTGTAAAATGTACCATTCTCGCTGTGTTCAGGCGTGTGGCTCCGTGGGGCTGAGTGCACGCACTCACACTGCTGTGTACATCCCCTCACCCGCTCCAGAGCCTCTTCCCAAACTGAAACTGGCCTCATAAACCCCCTCCTCCTCGCCCCTCCCCAGCTCTGCCATCCACCGTCCCACCTTCTGTCTCTGTGCATCTGAAGTGCCGGGCGCTTCCTTTAAATGAAAATATATGACATTTGCCCTTTTGTCCTCAGGGCTCGTCCACGTTGTAGCACAGGCCAGGGTTCTGTCCCCTTTTAAGGCTGCCTGACATTCCGGAGTGTGGGTGCATCACACGTTGCTCATCCATCCATCCTTCCGCAGACACGGGCTGCTTCCAGCTTTCGGTTAGCGAGTACTGCTGCTGTGAACAGGGCTGTGCAAAGATCTGAGACCCTGCCTTCGGTCCTCTTGGATGTGCACCCAGAGGCGGATCGTTGGACCCTACGGTAATTCTATGCTTAGCGACTTGAGGAGCCGCCATACTGTTTTCCACCGTGTCGCTTTCCGTCCAGCGATCATGCACGTGATCACGTACGTCTTTCTCGCCTGCCGCGTTGCCTCCTTCGGTGGCGTCTTTGCAGGTGGGTGGCGGGACGGCTCTGGAGCCTCTGCAGACTCTATGTCACTGCAGGCATTTAGTCGAGTGGCGGTCGTGGCTGCCAGCGGTACAACCACCGTCTCCTACCGTCCGGTCTTTATAGTTTTTTTCTCAGTTTACTTGTTTATGTTTAAGTAATCTCTACGCCCAACACGGGGCTCGAAATCACGACTGGAGATCAAGAGTCGCCAGCCCAGCGGCTGAGCCAGCCAGGCACCCCCAGTCTTCATCAGTTCGATTGCTTGTTTATCTGCTCACACCCTATTTATCAAGAGTCTACAACGTGCAAGACACCAGAAGTAAAATGAGGAACAGAAACCGGACCAGTCTCTGTTTTCATGGACTTTCACTTCTCGGGACTTGAGTCTCCTCATCTGTAAAGTGGGCGTGAAAACAGCACCTACCCCCACAGGGGACGATGAAGACTAAAGGAAGAGTGTTAGGGCACTGCCCCGTGCTGGCCATGGTGGCCTTTCTCTCCTCCGTGGAAAGACTGGGCCCTCCTCTCTGAGCACAGCCCCCGTGAGCACATTCGGGGAGAATCAGGCAGGAGAACTGTCTCAGGACCCACTTGTGCAAGACAGAACCTCCTCCCCTCCACATCAACCATCGCGGAACCCCCGATGACAAGGGCTCTGGATGTCCCCCAAGGCCGATCCCGCTCCACCACGTCCTGGCTCCCAGCTCATCTCCAAATGTCGCCACCGCCTTCTGGGTGGTCCCAGAACGCCCTGTGCTTCTGCTTGGGTCCCGCCTAGGTGCTTTCCCACTGCTAACGGGATGAACACCTACCTGGGAGGTGACCTGGGTGCAGACAGGGCCAGGGGTTCCCCTGAGACCCATGCCTTGACCCCCGTGCAATGCTGCCTGTCGTGAGTAATACTAAGAACCACTGACGTGTGCGTGACCTGGGGCCACACGCACGGATGCCTCAGACTGTGCGGCACAGACAGACCTGTTCTCAGAACTCGCCCTCCGAGGAGGAGGCCTGCCCTTCACCACCAGCGAAGCCTCATGCCCCGCACTGGAAGGAATCTCAGCCAACAAACGCGTCCTTGAAGCTCCCTCCTCCTTCCATGCCATGCTCCCTTTTCGTCTCGCAAACAGAGAAATACTATGGGGTCTCTTGTTTCCAAAACGTACACGCGGCCTCCCTTCCAGGGTGCGTTTTCAGTTTATACTTTCAAAGTCTGTTGATTTGGGAGTTCGAGGCGCCCTCTGGCCTGCGAATAGCGTGGCGGTTCCTGGCACCGGCTGTGTGCGTGTGAAGGGGCATCTGTGAGCGGAGACACAGAAGAAAGCCTCTCTTTCTGGTGTGTTAGAGGGTGGGGTACGGGGCGCCCAGCCTCCCCGCCTCGGAGCCCCGTCCTTCCTTCCTGCACCGAACTTGTGAACAGCCACGTCTTGTATTTGTGCCTGGAGCCCGCGGCCTCCTCCACAGGCTCTCACTGAACAGCCACAGTACGTGCTCAGCAAACTCCAGACAGACAGAACTCCCCACACAGGCCTCCAGAGGATTTGAGTCTGCACCGGTGGGCTGGTGCCGCATACATGTGCGCTGAGCCTGTGCGCTCCCCGTGTAGACATCTACGCTCACGGCGGCCCCCACCTCGCCCCTCCTTCCCCAGTCCTTCTTCACCCAACACCAGCCGGGCTCTCACCCCATTCCTCCAAGCAGGGGCCTGGGTGCCAGCAGCCTCCACGTCCCTAAATCCGAAGTTCTATGGCCATATCGCTGGGCTCCAGGACCTTGACCGGCTCACCCCCTGCTGTTATCTCTAGGGACGCTAACCTCCCCGTGGCCTTTGTCTTCCCTCCCCAGGTGCTTAGATGCTCACCTCCTCTGCTCACTTCTAAGTAGCAGAGGCTCCAGGGTGCAGGGGTCCAGGACCACCTCTGTCACCTGTATTTGTCACCTACTGTTGCATAGCAAGTTACCCCAATTTTATTTTTATTATTGAAAAAAAATTTTTTTAATGTTTGCTTATTGTTGAGAGACAGAGTGAGAGCGGGGGAGGGGCAGAGAGAGAGGCAAACACAGAATCCGAAGCAGGCTCCAGGCTCCGAGCTGTCAGCACAGAGCCCGACGTGGGGCTCCAACTCACGGACTGTGAGATCATGACCCGAGCCGAAGTCAGATGCTTAACCAACTGAGCCACCCGGGTGCCCCACAAGTTACCCCAATTTTAGCGACTATGATTCTGGGGATCGGGAGTGGCTGAGCTGGGTGGTTCTGGTTTGGAGTCTTTCCCAAGGTTGCTGGGAAGGTGTTGAGCAGGGTTGTGGCCACCCGAAGGCTTGACTGGGGCTCGACGGTCCACGTTCAAGGTGGCTCCCTCACACTCCTGCCAAGCTATGCTGCCTGGTGGCAGAGGCCCCAGTTCCTGGCCAAGTGTAGCTCTCCAGGGGACGGTCTGAGCACCCACGTGACATGGTTTCCCCCACAGCAGTGAGCCAGGAGAGAGCATGCCCGAAGCTGGTAGGCCTTTTATAACCCCGCTTTGGAAACCATGCACGAATGGTTCCATAATGCCCTACAGGCCATACAGGTCAGCCGTCTCCTCTGCTGGAGGGGGCCGCACGGGGCTTGAGTACCAAGAGTGTGAATCTCTAGGGCCCACCTTGGCGGCTAGCATTCACACCCTCCACTTGCTCTGAGCTGACCTCACCCACAGCCTCGTTTACAAAAACCATCTCCAAGCTAATTTCTATCTCCAGCCTTGGTTTTCTGCTTGAATTTCTGCCTCCAAGACATCTCTCCATGAATGTCAAATTGGCATGTGAAGCTCAAAAATCAAAACGAATGCAAAAAATAAAGAGCCGGGATGGAAGAACAGAATGTCAAAAATTTAAATGAAGTCTAGCGTGTGCTGAGTCATATTGAAGCCTGAGGCAAAGGAAGAACGTGAGCCCTTATATATGTATTTTTACTTTATTGTTTAATGTTTATTTAGTATTGAGAGAGAGAGAGAGAGAGAGAAAGAGACAGAGACAGAGAGACAGAGCATGAGCGGGGGAGGGCAGACAGAGAGGGAGACACAGAATCCGAAGCAGGCTCCAGGCTCCGAGCTGTCAAGCACAAAGCCTGAGGCGGGGCTTGAACCCACAAACTGTGAGATCACGACCTGAGTCAACATCGGACGTTTAACTGACTGAGCCCCCTAGACAGCCCGGTCCTCTGTCTTTTAAATGAGAAAAGTGGCTCAGAGGGTTTCAGGGGCTGTGTTGGGACAGATTCCATCCAGGGGGTCTAACTCTGCAACTGGACAGAATGAGATAGGACCACCCTCTCCCCCTGTAAAGCAGGAAGGTAACACCACCCACCTTGCAGATACATCATGGAAATTCAATGGAAAGCACTTAGCGTCATGCCTGGCAAATAGTGAGCATAACAAATGCTATTTCATAAAAATGATAGCCATTGTAATGATGATGATGATGATGATGTATCAAATCAGGGGCCCCAGACAAATCTGAAATTGCTCCACCATCCAAAATATGTGCATTGCTTCCTCTCTCTTGGCTACTGCACCCATCGAAGCCCCCATTATTTGCAGGCCCAGCCCCCAGCCCGGTGGCCACACAGCCCAGAGGAGTCACTGAGTAAACATTTGTTCTTCTCACAGTTTACTTTGAGTGACTGATCTCTCTCCCAGTGGCCTCAGGGCCATAAGAAGGCAGTAGTCACGCCTGCCTCTGTGCCCTGGTGATCTACAGTATCCCGGAGAAAGCCTGGCATACAGTAAATGTTCAATTAATACTGACGACACTGGGGGCACCTGGGTGGCTCAGTCGGTTGAGCGTCCGACTTCGGCTCAGGTCATGATCTCACGGTTCGTGGGTTCGAGCCCCGCCTCGGGCTCTGTGCTGGAGGCTCGGAGCCTGGAGCTGCTTTGGACTCCGTGTCTCCCTCTCTCTCTGTCCCTCCCCTGCTTGTGCTTGGTTTCTCTTTCTCAAAAATTAATAAACATGAAAAAAAATACTGACGACACTGACAGTATCGATAACTTTAAGAGCTAAATTGCAAATCCCAAAGTTCTCACCATTGACGAGACCCTTCTTGATCCACCTTCACCTCCTTCTCTTCCTCACCCCGCCTAGCAGCACTTCAGCCACTGTGCTCTCATTGCCTGCCCTTGAATGTGTGCAAAGTGTTTCTACCCCAGGGCCTTTGCATGTGCTGTCCCTCTCCCTGGAACGTTCTTTCCCCATGACTTGATCCCTGACTTTATTCATGTCTCTGCTGAGTTCTCACAACCTGAGAAAAGGCCTTCTCTGACCACTCCATCACTGACCCCAGTCACCATCTGTTCCGCTAACCCCCCCACATTCTTTATCAGAGCATACAAATCATATTGGATACTCACAGCACCCGCTCCCTTTACTTGTGGCAGATAAAATATTTCCAAAGGCCTCCTTGTGGAGTGAGGTGTGGCGTGCAAAATTGCCCCCCATTGAAAACCACTGTCACATCCCCATATCCTAGAACAGGATCTGTCATTGCTGGTGGTGTAAAATCAACAGCTCATGAACAAAGAGTTACGGTAGTTAATGCTTGCATCACGGTGCTTGTGGGAGACGGGCCAGGTCTAAGGCAGCAAGGCTGATTATGTGACATTCTACAAACGCCCAGCGGTGCATTTTAATTGCAGGAAAGAATATGTCCAGCCTGGGCTGGACGTCCCACAGGTTTGAGCCCTCCCTGCGCCTGTTAATTTTGTTGTCCACTGTCCTTTGCTGTTCTCCCTGAAGACCTTTGCAGGACAAAGGCCACTCTTGCCTGTTGCCATGGGAACCACAACGTGGGGGGGGGGTGGTTAGTGAGGGGAGAAGGCTGCAGAATTGCAGAGGGTGGGGGGCGGGTTCAGGGCGTGGAAACATCCAGGCTCTAGAGGCAAATGTGAATTTAAGAACGTCCTAGCACACATGCTACACAAGTCTGTGGAAAGAACAAAATTCGTTCACCAGCCCCCACCCCCTCCGGTCCTGCCCCGCTCTCTATTCTAGCTGGCATGTGAGAAATGTGTCCTTCTTGCGAGGGAAAAATAGAAGTGATGGGTACTTGATTCCACGGAGAGCTGCACTTACTATTGTTCCTTGCTCAGTGAATTTTGGTGAGTGAGACTCGAATAAAGAACTAAGTGCCTTCGATAAACAGAGGAAGGAAATGATGCTGGACACTCGTGCGAGGCAAGAACGTGATGGTGCCATGGACCGAGTCGTGAGTGCAAGTTCATGCCGAGCCCTCGGAGTCCAGACTAGTGAATCGTGGAAACTGCGAGGGGTCTCGGGGACCCCGGCACGCACGGCATTAACTGTTCTTCAGAAAGGCACGTTGTTTTAGAGGAAAGAGCTTTCTCGCGTTAACCGCAAAGCCACTACATCGCTTGTCTCAATTAATTGGCTCATAAACGTCACCACCATGACCACAGGGCGGGTGTTCGTGCTCTTGTGAATTCCGGGAGCAGAATGAGCTGGGTCAGAGGGTGAATGTATTTTAAACACTGCCGAAAATACTGGACAGAGAGGATGTATCCCCCGCGTGCCCACCACCCACACTAGAAACGAGCCTGCTTCTCCAGCCCCCCTGTCACTGCACACTGTTGTTATTTTCATCTTTGCTCAGCTGATGTGGTGGAAACTAAGCCTCAGTTTGGTTTGGCGTCTGGTTTATTATTATTATTATTATTATTATTATTATTATTATTATTATTTGAGAGGGGGAGGGGCAGAGAGACGGGGAGACAGAGAATCCCAAGCAGGCTCCGCTCTGTCGGTGCAGAGCCTAACGTGGGACTCGATCTCATGAACTGTGAGATCATGACTCGAGCCGAAATCAAGAGTCGGAAACTTAATGGACTGAGCCACCCAGGCGCCCCAGAATTTCCTTTCTTTTTAAGCCAATATTCCCTTGTAGGGACGGACGACATTTTGTTTACCTATTCATCCACTGATGGACACCTGGGCTGCTTCCACATTTCGGCCACTGTGGGTAAAACATGGCCCCGCACACTGGTGTACAAATACCTCTTTAACACCCTGTTTCCAGTTCTTTTGGGGTATATACCCAGAAGCGTGACCATGGGATCACATGGTAGTTCTGTCTGTAATTTTTTGAGGAACCTCCGTACCGTTCTCCACAGTGGCTGCCCAAGTTACGTTCCCACGAGCAGAGCATGAGGGTTGCCCTTTCTCCACATCCTCCCCAATACTTTCAAAAAAATTTTTTTTAACGTTTTCTTTTATTTTTTGAGAGACAGAGAGAGACAGAGTGTGAGCAGGGGATGGGCAGAGAGAGAGAGGGAGACACAGAATCTGAAGCAGGCTCCAGGCTCTGAGCTGCCAGCACAGAGCCTGACGAGGGGATTGAACCCACAAACTGTGAGATCATGACCTGAGCCGAAGTCGGACACTTTAACCGACTGAGCCACCCGGGGGCCCCCTCCCTGATACTTGATACCTACCTTTTTTTTCTTAAATAGTAAACCATCCTAATGGGTGAGGCGGCATCTCACTGGTTTTATGTGGTCAGATTTACACGCCTTTGTTCTTGTGCTTCCATGCTTTTGCGACCTGTCCGCTCATTCTTACCAATCCATGACGCTGAGGGCACTGACAGGTCCAGTCGCATATGGAGCTGAGGAACGGAGGCCACCGTGTGCTGTGCACCTGGGAGAAACCGTGTCCCTCGCTGCCCACAGAGGAGTCTGAGCCAGAACTGAACGGAAAACGTAGTTCATGTGGTGGAGAAGTCTGTCCCGGAATCCCGTGGCCCTTTGGACGAGGCTCGGGGAAGGTCAGCATTCAGTCCACGTGCCAGATAAATCAACCGACGTCAGAATTTCCCCTGATTAATGAACTAAATGCCAGACTGCAGCCCAAGCTCTCTATGTATTGCCTTCTCACTCAGGAAGGGAACGGCTTTCTCGGAAACAGTAAAATGTAGCCAGTATTCTGGAGACATTCATTCCCACACTGTCCTGTACTGGGTTGAAGACTGGCGGTTTGTTGTGCACAGGACATCAGGGGCCAGCTGCAACTGAATTTCTCTCTACTTTGTTGAGGTTAAAATCTTTTTTTTTTTTTAAAGATTTTATTTTTAAGGGGCGCCTGGGTGGCTCAGTTGGTTGTGCGTCTGACTCTTGGTTTCTGCTCAGGTCATGACCTCATAGGTTTGTGGGTTTGAGCTCCCCATCAGTCTCTGTGCTGACAATGGGGAGCCTGCTTGGGATTCTCTGTCTCTCCCTCTCCCTCTTACCCTGCTCTCTCTCTCTCAAAAATAAACATTAAAATTTTTTTTTCAAGAAGATTTTATTTTTAAGCATTCTCATACCCAAATGTGGGGTCTGAACTCACAACCCCGAAATCAAGAGTCACACGCTCTACTGACTAAACCAGCTAGGTGCCCCTCTGGGGTTAAAATCTTGACTCTAATTTTCTCATGGCTTTAATTCCTGTGCTGAGGGACTTTATTGGGACCCTGTAGGCATCAAGCATTTAGTTCTAAAACTCTGTATTACATTAAATTAAAGTAAAAATCCGTGAGAATAATGCTAATAGCTGAGACATATATGTAAAATGCTTGGGATGTACTGAGAAGTCTTTATGATTTTGTAACCTTAGTTTCTTGTTTTTTTTTTTTTTTAATGTTTATTATTTTGAGAGAGAGACAGAGTGTGAGCAGGGGAGAAACAGAGATAGAGGGAGACACAGAATCTGAAGCAGGCTCCAGGCTCCGAGCTGTCAGCACAGAGCCCGATGTGAGGCTCGAATTCATGGACCATGAGATCATGACCTGAGCCGAAGTCGGATGCTCAACCGACTGAGCCACCCGGGTGCCCCATGAAACCTTACTTTCTGAGTATGTTTGTAAATTCATGTACAGAAACAGATTGAAAAAGAATCCGTGTTCATTCTCTCTCTCTCTCTCCTCCTCTTCCTCCTCTTGCCACTCTTGCTACAAATAAAGACCCCCCCCCCCTTATTTACTGTCGGGGACCAGTATTGGGACAGCAGAGAATTCTGGAGTCTGGGAGCAGTGTGTCACCTGTGTCCTTCCCAGACCAGTCTTGAGGCCAGCCTCTAGGAGTCTGCCTCTGGAGCCTCACATAGGGATCTATGGCCTTCCTGGATCTCCTAAGACCTGCCCGCTATCCCCGCAATACCTCTCTCCACAGCTACAGTCATACTGGCTTCCGCTGCTTACTGCCAAGAATCCTGGCTGTTCTACCCTGATCTGGTGCCCAAAATTCCTGGTGCGGTGAGGTGATGGCCTCCAGGACCACAGCTTGCCCAGATCTGGCCTCTGCATGAAGTAGCAAAGACTGCCCTTTCTCTGGGAGGGTGCAGCCTCGCACTACCATGCACAGCATGGCGGGATAGGAAGGTTGGGATTTCAACTCTTTTACTTGCCCCCTCCATTATCATCCTTGTGCAGTGAACAGCCTGAGCAACCCTATGCTGAAGCCTTGTGGCCTGCCTACTCATATTCCGATCTTTAGAAAGGAAAGAAAAGTCTACTTCTCTTACGGAAAATGTCACTTGTGTTTATTGAGCACATACTATATATGCACCATAAACTTGCACATGAAATTTAATCTCAGAGCAATGTGTCAGGTGTTCCCGTAGCCCCAATTTTCTTATAAGCCCCATTAAAGTTGATAAATAACATGATGTATATTGATACTTACAAAGGCTAATTAATAAAATCCAAAGTGCTGTCTATGGCCAGAAAGGGCTCCCCTAGCCAGATGAGGAAACTGAGGCTTGAAGAGATTATAGAGAAGGCGTGATGGATCCGAACTGAGCAGATCTGACTCTGGGGATCCCACATCTAACCATGATGCTAACGGCCTCCGCCCACCTCGGGGACCTCATCTGTACAATAGGGAACGGTAGCAACCATCTTTCAGGGCTGTTAGGGGTGAATGGAAGACACACAGCATGTACAGGTCACACAGCACAGAGGAACCGGTCACTTGGGTGCAACACGTCCTTGTGACGATTCTTACCATCACGACTACCACTACCTTTGATCCCTTCCCGATTCTGGTATTCACAGCCCCGCCCAGGATGCACCCACACCAAACCGGCCCCCAGGGCCTCTCTCTGCACCCCTCTCCAGGATGGTCCCCCCAACTGATGCATCATCTTGCTCTGGTCTTGGGCACTTAGAGGTGGGGCCCAGCACCGGGGCCACGCAGCCCAGGGTAGTCACCAAGTAAACCACTCCTCCTCCCTACATGGCATGGTTCCTCCCCTCCCGTGGACTCTGAGCCAGATGGACGCCTCCATACATCCAGTGTATCACTGAGTGATAGACACGCTTACTACAAATAGTATTCTCTATATTGATACTTACTGGGGCTTACCTAATAAAATCCAAAGTGCTTTCTATGTTGACCTGACCTTCTGCCATCGCTGCCTTCACCTGTTACCTTCTGTACCTCACACTGCTCAGGGCTGCTGGCTCCCCTACAATGTCCCTACAAGCCCCCCACCTCCCTCCAGGCTTTGGTCCTTGCTGGCTCGCCAGCCCGGGCCCCTCTTCCCTCCTCTTTGTTCACTCCTTCCCCTTAGGCATCCACTCAACACCTATCCTCTGCTGGGCCTTCTGTAAAGAATGACCTGCCCAGCATCTCCCTATCTCCTTGCCTGATTTCTTTTTCTTCACCGCTCTGATCATGGTGCGATTTTACGTGCTCTCCTGTTCACTGTGACCCCGCTCGAAGAAAAGCTCGCCAAAGCAGGGATTTTCGCCTGTTGGTTTCTGTTGCACCTGCACCCCTGCTCTGTCACCTGGTCCAGGCTGGGGGGGGGGGGGCTCCATACCTATTTGTCTAATGATTAAATGCACGTTTTGGATGGACAGATGTCCCGGATACTAGGATCTCAAGGCTTGTTTTTTTCCCCACCATTGCATCCTTAGCTTCAGGGAAAGCGTGGGGCTTAATCAATATGTAGAATGAGTCAGTGAGTGTTGAAAGGCTAAGACCAACGTCTCACGTTCTTGTGGGAGGTTTGTGAGTTCTCATAGGGCCTGTGGGGACCCCAAGAGCCAGTTCTGTTTTCTTATTCAGTGACCCCCATCTAATGATGCCCATGAATGGGCACAAAGAAGCGGGCCAGCCCGGCGGTGGGGGAGGGGCCGCAGGTGTAAGCCCCCCTCCCCCACCCAGGCTCCGTCTTTGTTTTCCCTCGAGAGCTGTCACCTGATTGTGCCGCGGAGGCAGGCTCAGGCCGTTGCCATGGAAACCGTCCCCAGCTCCTGGAAGGAGAGGGGAGGGGGCCCGGAGAGTGGAGGCCTAAGGAGTCCTGGAAATTTCCAGTTCTCAAGTCAAGGCTGCCTTGGGATCAAAATGCCTGGCTAGCACCAAGCAGGTGCTTTTGCTACAAGTTTTGTTGAGGAAACCAAGAAGAGCTGGGCTCCGCCCCACTCCCTGCATCTATTTGAACCAGGAGTATTCTCCCCTCCCCAACCTCCCCGACATGAATTCCGCTCATTGAATCTGAAATAATGCCCAGCTCAAAGCCGGGAGCAGAGAGAGGGGGGGAGAAAACCATTTCAGAGTCTTCTAAGGGCAACATGGGGCATTAAGTGGGTTGCTGAGAGAGTGGGCGGGGAGGGGGGGGGGTTGTCCGCTAATCATTCTGCAGCTTGCACAGTTCTCTCTTGCTTGGAAACTTTATCATATTCTGTCTGAACAGACCTCCGTCAACCGGCCCACTCACTTGTTGCTGGACGTTTAGTTTATCCTTTTACTTTCCTGTAACACTGTCTCTGGCGCACAGACAGTGCCCAAGTACAAGCTGCAATGAATGCACACGTGTGGGAGAGTGTCCTGCAGGGTGCGGATCTCAACTTGGGTTTTCTGAGTGGCAGGGGCATGCACACAGCCAGCTTTTCCAGACATTGTCACAGTGCTGTCCAGAGTGGCCTCGGACTTCTATTCTGACTTTGTCACCCACTGGAACGGATGCCCTCTGAGAGCAGACACATTCTCTCTCACCTCTGCTGTGTCCTCGCCTCAGTCTGTGATGCACTGAGCGTCTAGCACACAGCAGGTGTTCAGCAGACACTTATAGAAGGGGAATCGATGGACAAGCAACTGGGTTATATCTACTCACATTTGGATAATGGTGCATATACAAGTTTTTAGCCCAGCCCTCGTTGATTTAACATAAAATCCTAATATCCTTAAAAGCATAGTTTCTTTATCAAGCATAGAATTTGTGTCTTTGGGCTGTAAAATCCAGCAGCAATCTGGAGCCTCGCATCCAGGTGCACATGTTCTATGCACTTGTCACTTGGTCTTTCCTCCACCCCCCAGCAAGACTGCCTTGGCCACTGTGTGGGGGTGGGGGCTTTTGTGAATGTCTGCCAGTGTAGGTTCCCAGAAGTGGATTATGCATTTAAAAAAATTTTTTTTAATGTTTATTATTTTGTTTTTGAGAGAGACAGAGACGGAGTGAGCGGGGGAGGGGCAGAGAGAGAGGGAGACACAGATCAGAGGTAGGCTCCAGGCTCTGAGCTGTCAGCACAGAGCCCCCATGCAGGGCTTGAACTCATGAACCCCGAGATCATGACCTGAGCCCAAAGAGCCCCAGATTATGCATTTTCCATACTGATGCCTACTGCTAAAAGAACTTGCCAGGGGCACATGGGTGGATCAGTCAGTTAAGTGTTTGACTCTTGGTTTCTGCTCAGGTCATGATCTCGTGGTTTCATGAGTTCGAGCCCTGCATCAGGCTCTGTGCTGACAGTGTAGAGCCTGCTTGGGATTTTCTCTCTCTACCCTCTCTCTCTCTGCCCCTCCGCAGCTCACACTATCTCTTTCTGTCTCAAAATAAATAAACTTTAAAAATATTTTAAAAAATAATTAAAAAATTAAAAATAAACAAACTTTAACAAATTTTTTAAAAATTAAAAATTTAAAAATAAATAAAAGAACTTGCCAGAAACGTTATAGCAAGTTGCCTTCTCACCTCCAGCCTGGGAACGGCCAAGCCTGCTGGTCTATATTTTCACCTTTGTCCCTCTGATGATGGGAACAATGGCTTTTGACACTTTGCTTTTCACATCCAACTTTTTTTTGGAGTGCAAAGATTGTAATGTCATTTTGCATTTTTTGACCATTTCAGTTTTCTTTCTTAAAGCCTTCCTTGGCCACATGTGTATTTTCAAGCTGTTTTCCCCCCTGTATTTTAAATTCATTTCTCATGAATGCAGTTGGCATAAAAAAGATATAATTTCTTTGATTTTCATCAGGTTGCAAGTAGTTTTACCCATTTTGTTTCTTTACTCTGGTTTACTTTTTTTTTTTCCTTCCTATGTACCTACTTTTTCAGCTCCTGTCTTTTCTTTTTATGGTAGTTAAGTTTTTTTCTTTTTCTTTTTTTTTTAATTTTAGAGTGAGTGCGAGAGAGAATGTGCAGGAGTGGGAGGGAGTGGTGGGGGGGAGAGAGAGAGAGAGAGGGAGAGGGAGAGAGAGAGGGAAAGAGGGGGGGGAGAGAGAGAGAGGGAAAGAGAGGGAGGGAGAGAGAGAGGGAGGGAGAGAGAGAGAGGTAGGGAGAGAGAGAGAGGGAGAGAGAGAGAGAGAGAGGGAGAGGGAGAGAGAGAGGCAGAGAGAGAGGGAGAGAAAGAGAGAGGGAGAGAGAGAGGGGGAGAGAGAGAGGGAGGGAGAAAGAGAGAGGGAGAGAGAGAGAGGGAGAGAGAGGGAGAGAAAGAGAGAGGGAGAGAGAGAGGGGGAGAGAGAGAGGGAGGGAGAGGGAGGGGGAGAGGGAGAGAGAGAGGGAGAGAGAGAGAGAGGGAGAGAGAAGGAGGGAGAGAGGCAGGGAGAGAGAGAGGGAGAGAGAGAATCCCAAGCAGGCTCCATGCTCAGCACAGAGCCCGATGTGGGGCTCATTCCCACAACACTGGGATCAAGACCTGAGCTGAAATCAAGAGTCGGACGCTCAACTGACTGAGCCACCCAAGCACCCCATTATGGTAGTAAGTTCTAGAACTGTGTTTACTGAGCTCCTCTCCATCCGAATATGAAAATATTCACCCCAGTTTTCTGGGGCGAGCAGAAAATTGAACACCACTGGCTCTTCCCCTGCCCTTGTGTTGCCCTCTGTCCTCCCACTCAGACAGTTCTAGGGTCTCCGACAGTCCCACTAAGTGCCTGTCCATCCAAGGAAGAAGTTGATGCTATGACGCCAGGCTAAGTGAATAAAGGCACCAGAATCCCAATTTTGAGCTGAAGAGACTTCGTTTCTTCCCGTTCTAAAAATGTGTGGAGACCCTGCTGTGTGCCAGGCACTCTGCTCAGGGCAGAAGATGTGGTGGAGATCACAATACAGTCCCCTCCCCACTGCTGGACCACAAGAGCCAAGATCATGCCTTTCCTCTTCGGGTTGGGTTTTTCTGGTATCACCAGCTCCCAGAACAGTTGATCCACATTTGCTGAATAAATGAATGAATCAGTGAACAAGCAGAAGAAAGGATAAGGGTGAGGTCGCTGGTGCTTTAGAGACGTGTGTGATTTCTGACTGGGTCCTGGGAGGCCCTCGGGGCGGGTTTTGTGATCTTTTTTTTTTTGCAGAGCTCCCATCCGAGGACATATTTCAAGGGGCACATGATTCCTGCTTGGACCACAGCTGCCCCTTCCCTCCAAGAGCAATTACCTGTTCTACAGGAGGAGGCTCAGCTGTTGCCATGGAAACTGCAGCTGGAGGGGAGGAGGAGAGACAGTGGAAATTTCCAGGCAGGCTCTGATATCAGAGTGTGTGTGGAGGGGATGGGTGAGGGGGGGATGTTCAAAGTGCCGGGGAGCACACCTAGCGCATAATGAAAGTTTGCTGAAAGAAGGAAGGAGTGTCTCCCCCCACCCTGCCCCTACCCCAGGCCACAGATGTCTTGGGAAACTTCCCTCCTCTCCACGGGGTTGAAATCTGTGTGTCCGCAGCCACACCTGCAACTCGCGTGGAGCCCCACGATAGCCGGTTTGTTATGGTACTTCACAAGGTGAAACACTAACACTGAGCTGTCCACTCACAGGCACGGAAGACACAGGGGTGCAGCCGTGAGCACCAGGGAGCTTGGCTGGCTGACAGGGAGTGGTGTCCACTGCGCTCTGTCCGTCCGGACTGGGAACTCTCATTCTGTGGTCGGCTGCATGGGGCTTTTCTGCATGAATGCGGCACGACTGCCTTGTTCTCGGTCAGTAAACCCTTACATTGTTTCCCTCCCGTTTTTCTTTTTCGCTACAGACAATACGAGCAGGCCCCCTTCCCTAGAACAGTGCCGGACAAACGGACGGACGGCATCGCCTAGAAGCTGCAGTGGGCATGCGTGGACCTGAGTGGGAACCAGGGGGTGCTCCCCGTCTGGGGAAACACCCAGCATACACACAGACGGACGGACGGTGTCGCCTAGAAGCTGCAGTGGGCATGCGTGGACTTGAGAGGGAACCAGGGGGTGCTCCCCGTCCGGAGAAACACCAGGCACATGGATGGACGGACGGCATCACCTAGAAGCTGCAGTGGGCATGCGTGGACCTGAGTGGGAACCAGGGGGTGCTCCCCGTCCGGGGAAACACCCAGCATACACACAGACGGACGGACGGTGTCGCCTAGAAGCTTCAGTGGGCATGCGCGGACCTGAGTGGGAACCAGGGGGTGCTCCCCGTCCGGGGAAACACCCAGCATACACACAGACGGACGGACGGTGTCGCCTAGAAGCTGCAGTGGGCATGCGTGGACCTGAGAGGGAACCAGGGGATGCTCCCCATTCGGGAAAACACCTGGCACATGGACAGATGGACGGATGGCATCACCTAGAAGCTGTAGTGGGCATGCTGCTTGGACCTGAGTGGGAACCAGGGGGTGCTCCCCATCCAGGGAAACACCCGGCACATGGACAGACGGACGGACGGCATCGCCTAGAAGCTGCAGTGGGCATGCGTGGACCTGAGAGGGAACCAGGGGGTGCTCCCCGTCCGGGGAAACACCAGGCACATGGATGGACGGACGGCATCACCTAGAAGCTGCAGTGGGAATGCGTGGACCTGAGTGGGAACCAGGGGGTGCTTCCCGTCCGGGGAAACACCCAGCATACACACAGACGGACGGACGGTGTCGCCTAGAAGCTGCAGTGGGCATGCGTGGACCTGAGTGGGAACCAGGGGGTGCTCCCCGTCCGGGGAAACACCCAGCATACACACAGACGGACGGACGGTGTCGCCTAGAAGCTGCAGTGGGCATGCGTGGACCTGAGTGGGAACCAGGGGGTGCTCCCCGTCCGGGGAAACACCCAGCATACACACAGACGGACGGACGGTGTCGCCTAGAAGCTGCAGTGGGCATGCGTGGACCTGAGTGGGAACCAGGGGGTGCTCCCCATCCGGGGCAAACATGCAAGAGTGGAAATGCTGGGCCCTAGGGCAGCTTGCTCAACCCAACATGGTTGACATTTGGGGCCATGTATTCATTTTGGGGGATTTCTGAGGTTGTCCTGTGCATTACAAGATGTGCCACAGTGTCACTGGTCTGCTCGCTAGATGCCAGGAGCACCAGCCCCCCACCAGCTGTGACAACCACGCCTGTCTGTAAGCGCTGCTGTAACCCCTCCGATGGGAGAGGCAAGGCCCTGAGGATGTGTGCTGCTTCAGTGTTGACCGAGGACCCAGTTGCCCAGTCGGGGAGGGTAACTGCTCGGTCAAAGGGCATTCAAACCCATCGCTAAAACGTGGATCAGAAACGGGACACCCCACCACGTGTTCACACCCGCCTGCAGATGAACCCGTGTCCCCATGGTACATCCTTGCACGTTCCCCCTATTTCCGTCTTTCTCTGTCTGAAGGGTGCAAAGTGGCCCCTCATTTTGAATTTTTTTAATGCTTACTTGTCTTTGAGAGAAAGAAAGGAGGGGAGGAACAGACAGAGGATCTGAAGTGGGCTTTGTGCTGACAGCAGCGAGCCCGATGCAGGGCTCGAACTCACCAACCGTGAGATCGCGACCTGAGCCAAAGTCAGATTCTCGACGGATTGAGCCACCCAGGTGCCCCAGCATATTTATTTATTTTGTGAAAGAGAGAGTGTGAGCAGGGGAGGGGCACAGAGAGACTCCCAGACAGGCTCCGCACGGTCAACCCAGAGCCCAACGAGGGGCTCGAACTCACCAACCGTGAGAACACGACCTGAGCCAAAGTTGGACGCCAAACTGACTTGGCCACCCGGGTGCCCCTCATTTTGAGTTTTGTGTCCACTTAGATCTGTCGGGATCCAAGTGGCGTGCCGTATCTCTTCGTATCTATCGACCACCTGAATTTCCCCTTTCACTAGGAGCTTCTTTCCAGTCTTTGCTCACTCCTTCCTTTTGGTCTTCAGCGTCTGTCTTTTGGACATGTTTGTGCTCTTCATACACTAATCACAGACTTTGTGTTTTTACTAAGTTGCATTTGTTTTTGCTGGCTTCTCTGCTCCCTCTTCTTTGGTATGTATTTTCCAGTCATCTGTATGTTCAGTGTAGAGCCACGTCTGCGCATCTACTCCATCCCGTGTGTTCGTTGGTGCCGCCTTAGTTACATGGTTCACACTGTGTGGTCATTAACATAGTCCCCCCTTTGCCTTGTGTGAGCACACAGTGCCCAGGTCTGTGGCTACAGAAGAGTGTGGGGCTCAGCACTACAGAAAGGAGGGTTCTGGTTGTGACCGCTCAGCCATTGCACGCGGTACGGACACGAGAGTGCCAGAGACCATGCCTCAAGCAGCTGGAAAATAGCAGACGAGTGTGCATGCGTACGGACGGTGAGTCCTCACCCTGAGACACGATGTGCACATGTCTGGAAGGGCATCAGGGACAAAATCCAAGTGCGGTCCTACTCTGGAAGGACAAGACGTAATGCCCACAGCAGAGAGCCAACCAGGCCGAGAACGCCTGAGAGTGGAGTGTGGAATGCCTTCCTCACTGGGACGCTGTCTTGGGAGGGATGCCAGTGCCATCGCGCCTGCGGTGGGGTGACCAGCACTCCCGGTTTGCCCAGGACCGACAGACTGCTGTTAGAAGGGTAACAGTAACAGGCACACCCCAGACCCACTTGGCCAGCTCCCTGGTGAGTCGAAGGCACAGTGAAATTTGAGAAGCTCAGCTTTAGGAGACAGAGCCGTGGACAGAGAAGCTGGTGGGAAGAAGCCTGGCTCTATCCATCCCGGATCCCCCACCCCCACCCCCCCAGCAGCAGGACAGAGGGACCTGGGGCTGTCCCACCCTCTCCTGGGTGTGGCTACCACGTCCCTCACTGTCCATGAAAGGATGCTTTGGTGTCGTTGGGGGCCTTGCTGACCTCAGAGAGACCCGGTTAGCTGATTCCTAGAGACAGGAAACCTCGGAGTGTGCCCTGTCTGTGCAGGCCAGCCCGTCCGGGGCCCACCCCACCCCCACCGCCTCCACGCAGCTCTCACGCTCTGGGCCACGGCCACCTGCCCTCAGCCCCCCAGGGCCGGGTGCCCCACAACCAGGGGCAGCCCCTCCGCCCCACAGCTCCCTGAAGTGATTCCAGTGAGCCGGTCCTGACCCTGCCCACCTGGCCTTGCCCGATCCTTCCCACAGAAACCACAGTCACGGCTCTTGCTGGCCTTTGCCCCTCGCTCCCTCTGCCTGCTGACCGCCCCTGGGGCTTCCCTGGGTGGCCCCTGCCTGACACGCGTGCCCTCTCCTCTCTAGAATAGTGAGCAACAAATGACCTTTTCGATGGCAGGCATCTCCTCGTCTGTTGACCTTGCCGCACCAAAATAATTACGAAACCTGTATTTTAACCTGGATTACAGCAGGGCCGGACGGGAACCATGGGCACGGGGCCTGGGAGGTACCCTTTCCAGACACAGAAACCTACCAACCCCCAGGTCATGTCATTTCTACCTCCCAAACACTCTGTGTTTCATTACTGACCGTCCGTCTCATTTCCTGCAGTAACCTCATTGTTCTGCTTCCTTTCCCAGGTTGAGAATGGCCCTGTTCATCTCCGATTCTCGCTCCAGCTGCTTGTTCAGGATGAACCCCCCCCCCCCCCCCCCCCCCCGTCCACACACATGGAGGCCTCCAGCAAGTGAAGTGTGAGAGCTGGAGGCAGGCTCCTGGGTATAAACAAAGTGATCCGGGACTTGTCTGGTGGGTTGGCTGCAAAGTGCTAAATCCTAAGGCATGAGGGGGCTGTGCTCAGCAAGCCTGCCGACAGGTGTGTGAGTGTGTGGGGGGGGTGCGCAGACTTGACCACATACGGTGTGTAAGAGCACAAGTTAACAAAGCAGCATCTTCACGTCGCTTGGGCGTGTGTGGCACGTGTCCCACAACACAGCTGGCGAGTATTTAGTGAGTGCTGACTACGTTCCAGACCAGTGACTGCCCTTCAGGACAGAACATCCATGCATTTACAAGCGTGCACGTAAAACCATCAGCCCTTCCCTCAAGTGTGGGAGCCACCAAGCAGTCGTCACACACCTTCAAGGTGCTATTCTTTCCTTTTCCCTGCGATTAACAATTTTGGGACAGTTACAAAAGAAAGGGCTGCCAAAGAAAACATATCTGTGCTTTAGAAATGGATGCTTCCAGGGCGGTGTCTGCAATGTGCATCATTTTTGGAAGGAAATTCTCTAGATCGGGGACCGTTCCAGAGGGTGGGGTCTGCATGAGGATTCATCAGGTCCCTGGGAAAGCATCCTAATAGCTTCACCCAGGGAGGAGGATTCCCCATCACAATATGGCTGATTCGACTTTCATCTTCTATTCCCATTTATAACACTGGCCTCGGGGTGCCTGGGTGGCTCAGTCGGTTAAGTCTCTGACTCTTGATTTTGGCTCAGGTCATGATCTCAAGGTGCGTGAGCTCGAGTCCCACATCAGAGGCCTCTGTGCAGATGGTGCGGAGCCTGCTTGGGATTCTCTTTTCCTCTCTCTCTGCCCCTCCCCCCACTCACGCTCTTTCTCTCTCAAAATAAATAAAAAACAAACATACAAAAAAAAAAAAAGCAAGAATTGCTGGCCTTTCCCATTCTCTTCCAGCCACCGTGCTGGCCCAAGCCTCCGCCATCAGATTCCTGCATTGCTCGCATAGCCTCCTCCTTTGCTCTCTCCTGGGTGACAAGGCTCCCACCTGCCCTTCTTCCTCTACCATCCATGTCTCCGCCTGCCAGCCAGGGTGACCTTTCTGATACACAGGTTGTCAGTACTGTATTGGGTTCATAATACATCCGCTTTGGTCTTCTCATTAATCCAACACAACGGATTGATTCTTAATTAACACAGCCCAAGTGTCCAGAGACACAGACAGAAGGGGATCCACAGCCTTGCCTGTGAGGTGAGATAATTGGAAACGTGACTATAAAATACAAGAACGGCACATGGAATAAGAACCTAGCACTGTTTTAATGAAAAGATGAAAACAAATTTCTTTCCCTTTGGAAATGCAATCAGAGTTCTGGAGGAATCTTTTGTATCATGGGACATCTTCACAAGTGAAAAAAATCGGAGGACAGGATGCAAAAACACAGCCCTGATTTCAAGGAAACATCAACAGGCTTATCTGTGCAGTGAGCCACCGGGCTTGGGATCAAATTCGGGGACTTGAGCAAACCTCCAGGACCTTTCCCGCACTCTGGCCCCGTAATCCAACCTCTACCAGTTCTCCCCAGGGAGCTAGTGAGTCACACAGACATAGAACTGAGCCAAGGTTGGCCACGCCAAGGGAGAAACGTTAGAACCATGTTTTCCCTTCACAGAGGCCGTGCAGGACTCTCTCCTTCCCGGGAGGTCTCTACCCAGCTGCGTGGAGCCCCTGGTACCCCAAACCCGCCCGTGCTCAGGGAGGGAGGCTGTCAGCCCCACTCCCTAGAGCAGAAATGTTGCGTGTGCCAGGATTGTCCGAGATCTCCCAGAGAAACAGGACCAGTAGTGTTACAGGCTGAACCGTGTCCCCCCAAAATCTGAAGTTGAAGTCCCAGCCCCCAGGACCTCAGAATGTGAGTGTATTTGCAGGCGGGGCCTTTAAGAGGCAAGGAAGGTAAACTGAGGTCGGCCGTGTGGCTCTAATCCAATGTGACTGGTGCCCTTATAAGAAGAGGAGATCAGGGGACACACACACACACACACACACACACACGCAGGACAGTGTGGGGACGTAGGGAGAGGGTGGCCTACAGACCAAGGACAGAGAGCCTAGGAGAAACCCACCCGGCCCACACCTGGATCTCTGACTTCCAGCCTCCAGATCCCTGAGATGATACATTTCTGTTGTTTGGGACACTCAGCCTGTGGTGCTTTATTGTGCAGTCCAAGCAAGTAGGACATACATGTATGTGTATACGTGTGTATGTATATACGTGTGTACACACATATACATGCATATGTATATATGTGTACACAGATATGTATATGTGTACATGTATATGTATATACATGTGTACATGAATGTGTATGTGTGTACACGTATACGTGCATATGTATATATGTGTGCATGAATATGTTACATGTGTATGTATATGCTTATGTATACGTGTACATGTAAACGTGTATACGTATACATGTATATGTGTATATGTATCAGTGCCTATGTGTGTACATGTATCTGTGTGTATGTATGTAGTGCATGCGTGCATGTAGGTATATGTGTGTACATGTATATATGCTTGTATATGTATGTGTATATGCATCTGTGTATATGAGTGTACGTATACAAGTGTATCTATATATGTACATGCATATATGAGCATTCATATATGTGTATATGTGTGCGCACACATGTGCACACGCATGTGCGTACATGTGCATGTGCGTACGCACACATGTATGTATATGTATGTGTGCACACACATGTGTATGCATTTGTGCACATGTATATTGAATATATAGGTATATGGGCGTACACGTGTATGTGTGTACATGTATGTGTGCATGTGTGTGCACACGTGTATGTTTGTATACATATATGTGTGTATCCCTGTCTGTGCACATGTATATATGTGAGCACGTACAGATACATTAGTACATACAGATACAGACATGTGTATCTACATCTATGTTTGGGATTTTTTTAAGGGACTCCTTTCAAGGAACTGGCTCACATGGTTGTTGGTCTGGCAAGTCTTAGATTTGTAGGGCTGGCTGGCAGGCTGGAAACTCAGGCAGGAGCTGATGCTGCAGTCTTGATGCAGAATTTCTTCTTCCTCAGGGAAACCTCAATGTTTGCTCTTCGGGCCTTTCAACTGATGGGATGAGGCCCACCCACATTCTCTAGGAAAATCTTACTAAGTTACTCTTACTAAGTGACTCTAAGTTACTTAGAGTCAACTGACTGTGAACACTGGCCACATCTACAAAATACCTCACGGCAACTCCCGGATTCAAGTTTGACTGAATTATCTGGGGGGGGGGGGGGGGGGGGGAGGGGGAAGGGAGGAGAGCCTGGCCAAGTGGATACATAAAACAAACAGTGCCTCTTCATCGGTCCCTTCCATCCACCAGTCCTGGCTTTTAATCCACGTTGGCGCCAACATGGACTTCCTTAAAAGAAAAGGCACCTGTGTCTACATCTCAGGTTAAAACATCAGTGGGTCCTCATGCTGCTCTTTAGACAAAGATGCCATTCCTTACCACGATGCGGAAGCTGTCTGAACTCCAGAATTTCTACGTGGGCAGGAGGTTTGCGGCACCCTGGTTGGGGAAGTGTATTAATTTGCGGGGACCTCTGTCACAGAGCGCCACAGAGTGCGAGGTTCACACACCAGAAACGTATTGTCTCACGGATCTGGAGGCCGAAAGTCCGAGATCCAGGCACAGCAGGGTGGGTCTCTCCTGAGGACTCTCTCCCTGGCTCGTAGACGGCTCTCTTCTCCCTGTGTCCTCACATGGTCTCTCTTCTGTGTGCGTGTCTGTGCCCACATGTCCTCTTCTCATGAGGCCCCCGGGGTGCACCCTAGTGGCCTCATTTTACTTGATTACCTCTGTAAAGACCCTCTCTCCAAATACGGTCACATTCTGGGGTCCTGGGAGTTAGGGCTTCAACATGCAAATTCCCAGGGCAGATCCAACAAGAAGCAATGGCATATTTGCTGTGATGCTGTGTTTCCACAGAGTAAATTATTAACTATGATGCAAAACAGGCATATGATTATAATACAGCAGTGGGCACAATAGTTTTATGCAAAAAAGGCAGACAAAATCGTGTGAGGAGAGGCACGTGTGCAAACTTAATTTAGATGTACACAGTCAGGTGAAGCAATAAAAGTTAAGTTCTTACTGATCTGGTTTCAAGTTGAACCAATTACAGAAGTTTTAGTGACATATTTAGGATTAGGCTGGAGTCATAGCTGAACATCAGTGGAACCAGAAAATAATGAAGAGGAAGGATTTCTACTCCCCACACCCCCCGCCAAAAAACCCACCCCAAAATAACCATCGACAGGACCAGGGGACACAGTCTGCAAAACGACAAGCGGAATGAAGTGTATTTATGGCTTGGAAGTCGGGGGCTGTAAAACACCGGTCAGGTCTGTGCTGTTTCCGAGAAAACTGCTCCCTTCCTGAATGTAGATAGCAACATCTGTATTGCTTGGATCCCAGCTGGGCAACTAGCTTATGGATTAAGGAGGAAATTCCATGGTGGGTCTTTGAACTTAAGTTTCCCCTGGCAGCTGACACTCTGACTGCTGCTTCTCAGGGATGTCCAGTCAGAAATGTCATTCCCTTCTGACTTGCCTTTCTCTTCAGTTTCCACCCCAATTCCTCCTTTCGTCACTCACGAGAAGACTGCATGGGTGAATACTTTCATAATCTTGGGGTGGAGGATGCCACACAAAAACAAAGTGATAAGTGAGATTACACAACAACCAAACACTTACACGTAATGGGGCTCTAGGCCGGCTCAGCCCGAAGACCTTTGACTCTTCATCTCCGGGTCGGGAGTTCAATCCCCATGTTGGATGTAGAAATTATTTTAAAAAATAATAATAATAAGCCTAAAAAAGAATTGGGTAATGGGGGCGCCTGGGTGGCTCAGTCAGTTAAGCGTCCGACTTTGGCCCAGGTCACGATCTCGCGGTTCGTGAGTTCCAGCCCCGCATCAGACTCTGTGCTGACAGCTCAGAGCCTAGAGCCTGCTTGGGATTCTGTGTCTCCCTCTCTCTCTGCCCCTGCCCTGCTCATGCTCTGTCTCTCTATCTTGGTCTCTCTTAAAAATAAACGAATGTTAAAAAAATTAAGAAAAAAAAAAAAGAATTGGATAGCAAAACCAAAAAGAGAGATCACTTTCTCTCTATCCAACTCACAAGAATGGAAAAAAAAAAGTATAATATTATAGGTTTGCAAATAGAGGAGAAAAATCTTGAAATGTGGTAGAAGGGCTGAATGTTAATAACAGCATTATTCAGGGGTGCCTGGGTAGCTCAGTCAGGTAAGAATCTGACTCTTGATCTCAGCTCAGGTCATGATCTCATGGTTCCTGGGATTGAGCCCTGCATAGGGCTCTGTGCTGACAGCACAGAGCCTGCTTGGGATTCTCTCTCTCCTTCTCTGCACCTCCCCCACTTATGCATGTGCTCTCTCTCTCTCTCTCTCTCTCTCTCTCTCTCTCTCTCAAAATAAATGAACTTTAAAAAATAAACAAATTTCCTAAAAAAAAAATAACAGCATTATTCATAATGGCCAAAGAGATTGAAAGCAACCTATTATAATCCATCACCAGGAAAACAGATAAATTATGGTACATCTGTATCATGGAATACTACTGGGCAATAAGAAGGAATGAAATGTTAGTTATTTGATAATTGATACGACTAAACAAAACATCAATACCTATAGCAACATGGATGAATCTCAAAAACATTATGGTGGGTGAAAAGGAGGTCAAACACAAAATGTTGAATGGTTCCATTTACATGAAATTCTAGAAAGCAAATTAAAGGTTGTTTAGTGCTGGGACTAAGGAGGAGAAACTCAGGCTAAGGGTAAGGAGACTTTGTGGAGTAAAGAAATGTTCTCTCTCTTGACTGCGATGGCTATTACATGACTGTATACCTTACTAAAATGTGTCCACCTGTACACTAAAATTGGATAAATCACAGTATATGTAAGTTACACCTCCATAAATCTGAAGGTTTGTTTTATTTTTAATTATTTTAAGTTTTTTAAGTTTATTTATTTTGAGAGAGACAGAGACAGTGTGAGTGGGGGACAGGCAGAGAGACAGGAGGAGGGAGAGAATCCCAAGCAGGCTCCGTGCTGTCAGCACAGAGCCCAATGTGCAGCTTGATGTCACAAACTGAGATCATGACCTGAGCCGAAATCAAGAATTGAATGCCTACCTGACTGAGCCACCCCGGTGCTGCTGTTTTTTTTGTTTTTGTTTTTTAAATTTCACCTTCACGAATCTTCGTTCCACGACAAGAAGATTCTTCTTACAGCACAGAACACTGGGGGTGTGGTGGCAGTAGGGGAGACAAACATTCCCTCTTCCTACAAACACTGATTAAACACCTTCTGTATGCTAGGCTGGGATCTTGAGCCTATGCACGGCTGACCCCAGAGACTAGAAAATGGCATTTTCTGCAGGCTCGGTGGTGTTCTTGAGGCACCCAGGGAGGTGGAGGGAGTCTCATGCCTGCAGTTTTCTCCATCAGTACTCACGTACTGGCTTTTGCACACCTTACAAATATGTTCTTAGGTGAGGTTCTTTGAAAGGCGGCTGAAGGCGGCCAGTGGGCCACTGCCTCTGCTTGAGTAAGACTTCGTCCTTCAGGGCTGGCTTCAACGAGAACAGAAACTATGGCAAGAAAACAAGGTGGGTCCCAGCCGCCTGAGCAAGCCCACAGGCCTAGCCAGGGAGGCTCTTTAGCCAGACCCCTGTCTTCAGGGCGAGTGTTTGGAAATCTGTGTCGGCTCTTGGCTGTTCTTTCTTTCCACTGCCATCTCCTCCCGTCCTCCGGTTACGTCAACCATTTGCTTCTCTGAGATTCCCAATGGGGCTACCCAGGTCCAGACCTCCCTCTGGAGCAGCACGTGCATCCCAAATCAGACAAGGTTTGATACTTCCAGCTTTCATTGGGGATGTCCTTCACAGTGAAAAGCCAAGCCCATCAGCACATCAGATCAAACTGCTCTTCAAAATATACCTCAGCCCTTCCACTCACCCCCAGATGCCTCCAAATCCTCCCCTCCTCTCCCAAAACCCTGCCATGACCCTGCCTGGCCCAACCCCATAGTATGGAACTTAGATCGCCAGTTTCAAAAGTGTTCATATGCATAAATAAATTGTTGGAACTTCCTTTTCTTTTTTTTAAATCTATCCTCTTGAGGGGCGCCTGGGTGGTTCAGTAGGTTAAGTGTCCGACTTCAGCTCAGGGCATGATCTCGCAGTTCGTGGGTTTGAGCCCCGCATCAGGCTCTGTACTGACAGCTCAGAGTCTGGAGCCTGGAGCCTGCTTTGGATTCTGTGTCTCCCTCTCCCTCTGCCCCTCCCTTGTTCTCTCTCTCTCTCTCAAAAATAAATATACATTAAAAAAACCTAATCCTTTCAAAAATTTCCAAGTTTTATTTTGCACAGAACATTTTTCTGTGGATACCATAATATATAAATTATTAAAAGTACATTAGAAGCATTAACGAAATTCTTTCTCTCTGGGCATGCCCCCACCAGCTCCCCAGGTATCTCTCTGTCTCCCCTTTCCTTCCTCCGGCCTCTTTCCTTAGAGCCAGAGTGAACTTTCCATATTGCATCCTTAGTCAAGGCCTTCCTAAGCTGAGTTAGTTTGGACACAATTTCTCTAGTTACCACCCAAATCACTCTTTTAGTTGTTAAATGTTTAGTTATTTATTTTGAGAGAGAGGGAGAGGGTGGGGAGGGGCAGAGAGAGAGAGAGAGAGAGAGAACCCAAAGCAGGCTCCACACTGTCAGCATAGAGCCTGAAGCAGGCTCGATCTCACAAACCATAAGATCATAAACTGAGCTAAAATCAAGATCCAGATGCTTAACCTGCTGAACCACCCAGGAGCCCCTCAAATCAGTCTTGTGCCCCTTCTGTTTTCTCTGATTGCACTGCACCCCAATAAATAGAAAATTAAACCCATCGTGGGTAGACCAGGTGAACCAAAAATGGATGAGTGTATAGAGATTCTCAAAGGATATTTTTGGAAAGAAGATCTACAAATGGCCAAGAAGCATTATAAAAGATATTCAATGTCATTAGCCATCAAGAAAATTCAAATCGCAACCACAATGAGATATCACTTTGCACCCACTGGGATGGTTAAAATAAAAAAGACAGACAACTGTTGGTAGGATGTAGAGAAACTGGAACACTCAAAAAATGCTGGTGGGGATAGAAAATGGTGTAGTCGTTTTGGAAAATAGTCTGGTAGGTCCTCAGAAAGTTAAACATGGACTTAGCATGTGACCCGGCAATGCCATAGCTAGGTATATACTGAAGAAAAATGAAAACATAAGTCCATACACACAAACTGGTATGTAAATGTTTATAGCACCGTTCTTCATAAAAGCCCCAAAGGGAAAACCAACCAGATGTCCATGGGCTTATGAACAGATAAATAAAATGTGGTCTATCCATACATGGAATCTTATCCAGCCAAAAAGAGGAAGTAAGTACTGATGTGTGTTAGAACCTGGATGAACTCAAAACCATGCAGCTGAGTAAAAGAAGCTACCCAAAAAGTCATGTATTGTAGGATTCAGAACAGGAAAATCCATACAGACAGAAAGCAGATTTGACTATGTTGCCTAGGGCAGGGGGAATTGAGAGGAAATGTGGGAAGACCGCTAATGAGCACAGGGAGATAAACTGAATTACCGTCATGGTCACAAAGCTCTGCAAATATACTAACAACCGTCGAATTATACACATTAAATGGGTGAATTGTATAGTATGTGCATGATGTCTCAGAAAAGCTTTTATTAAAAAATTGAAAAGTGAATTCTTATTTGTTTAGTTTTGCTCTGAAGGCATTATGGAATGTATTCCACAGGGGCCATTGGAAATCTGTGTCGGCTCTTGGCTGGTGTTAATGCATCACAACGTGGGATGTCCACACACCACAACTATTTGCACACCAAGACCCAACAGAGCCTCACGATGGGAATACAGAAAACGACACTGCAGGACAGTCACCCCAAAAAGTGCACGGTGGGATGGGGGGCTGATGAATGACAGAAATCAGGGACACAATCTGCAAAACAGATGGCTAGTATTTAATATTTTTACGGTTTGGAAATAGAGGTCTTCAGAACACTGGCTGGGTTGTACTCTTTCCGAGAAAGCCAGTCCCTTCCTGAGTTGGATGGCAACATATATATTGCTTGGATTCCAGTCCAGCATTTAGCTCATTAATCAGGGAAAAATTCCATGGTGGGTTGTTGAACTGAGGTTTTATCTGGCAACTGGGCCCAATGTTGACATTCAAACTACTTCTCAAGGACTAAGAGTCTCCAGTCAGAAAGGTTTCTATCATCTAAACCTCTTTTCTATTTATTTAGGTTGGGCCCAAGTCCTTCCTGTAGCAACTGAGACTGTCTGGAAAGACCCTACAACAACACTGTAGGTTATAACGTGAGCCACGTATCTAAGTTTAAGTTTCTATTAGGCACTGCTATTCCCCATCTTAATTTTCTGTTAGCCGTTAAAAGAAATAGGTGGGATTAAGTTTAATAATGTACTCCATTTAACTCACCATGTCAACAATATTACCACTTCAATGTGTAATCAGTATAAAGACTGTTAGTGAGATATTTTGCATCTTTGTTTATACTTAGTCTTTGAAACCCGTTGTGTGGCACAACGCAGTTCAGACTGACTACGTTTGAAATGCTTAATAGCCATACGTGACTCTTGGCTGCTCAATTATACAGTTCTGTCCTAGAGTTTTGTCTGAGTAGGAAAAACAGTGTTTGGGGCAGGGCCTCCATTGCATAAGCACAACAGGGGAACCGAAGAGAATATTAAAAACATCTCTACACCCATCGTGGGGCTCGAACTTACAACCCTGAGATCAGGAGTCGCACGCTCCACCGACTGAGCCAGCCAGGTGCCCTGAGAATATTTTTGAAGCTCCGGGATGAAGAAGGATTTACGAAACATGACACAAAAGTCAATGGACACAGAATAACAGATATATAAATCTGACTCCAAAATGTCTGTGCAGGGGTGGGGAGGGGGGAACCCTCCACCATATGCAAGACTTCAATGGCTGCCCTGAGTCAAATATGCGGAAACGGAAACGATAGTCAAGTCAACACACAAAGAGTCTAGTCAGAGGGAAAGTTGCACTTTAAGATAGAAAGTAGAAAAAGGGGGGGGGGGCGCCTGGGTGGCTCAGTCAGTTAAGCGTCTGACTTCGGCTCAGGTCATGATCTCCCAGTTTGTGGGTTCGAGCCCCGCATCAGGCTCTGTGCTGACAGCTCGGAGCCTGGAGGCTGCTTCAGATTCTGTGTGTCCCTCTCTCCCTGCCCCTCCCCCTCTCATGCTCCGTCTGTCTCTGTCTCTCTCTCTCAATAACGTAATAAATAAATGTTAACAAAATTGAAAAAAAAAGAAAGTAGGCAAAGGATGTGAACTGACTACTTCAAGAGAATGTCTGTGTAATAAACTTAAAAATGACATTCGACTACACCTTTAATACCAAAACAGACGTTGAAACCAAAAGGGGAGGTATTACTGTCGACAAAGTTGAAAAAAAAAATTCTGAAGCTAGGGAGGTTGGGGCACGTGGCTGGCTCGGCTGGTAGAGCATGCAGCTCCTGATCTCAGGGTTGTGGGTTCAAGTGCCAGGTTGAGTGTGGGGTCTACTTAAAAAAAAATGGTGGTGCCTGGGTGACTCAGTCAGTTGAGCACCCAACTCTTAATTCCAGCTTAGGTCATGATCTCACAGTTAGTTCGTGGGTTCGAGCCCTGCATTGGGCTCCATGCTGACAGTGCAGAGACTGCTTGGGATTATCTCTCTTCCTCTCTCTCTCTGCCCCTCCCCTAGCTCACTCACTCTCTCTGTCAAATAAATAAGCATCTTTTAAAAATTGTGAATGAAGTTAGGAAGATGGTAGGGAATGGACATTCTCAAGTGCCGGTCCCTGGGTCTGGGTTTGGTGATGGGCACCAAAGTCTAAATGGTGTGTGTGCTTTGGCACAGCAAGTCCACTTGTGGGAGGTCCGCCATCCGTGAACATTCAGACAGTCAGAAACCTACACGGTGGCCATCACATCTTTGTCCTCAATAGCAGCAAGTTGGCAACGAGGGTATACGACACGCGCACAAAGGTGTTAACCTGCAATCACAAGGCCAGATGCAGCCAACCAGATGAACTAAATTCTTTCCTCCCACGAGAGACCCTGCTTCCTGAACAACATGTAATGTCATGGCAACACGTTCAGAGAAGACAGGCTAACTGGGGATCTATACACCTCGGTGCTGATTTAAAGCGAAATGAATCTGTTCATTCGCTTGTGCACGGTTAAGACATACAAACTGAGGACCTACTCAGCACCAGGTCTACTAGAGGCCCCCGGGGGGGATACTTGAGAGAACACAAACAAGGCAGGTCCCTGCAGGAAACAAACAAACAAACAAACAAAATACCTCCTGAGAGAGAAATCAACACCATCTAGAAACAAAGGTGTTTTCCCTATGCTTCTGCCCTTACAAATGTGACAGGGGAAATTCTCCACCCCACGGGCAAGGCAACGATACAAGAAAGTGGCCTGCAACCATCCTCTACTCGATAAATATGTGTTAAGCAGCACCAGCTCAGGCACTGAAGGAGCCATTCACAGTGACCACACGGAAGGAATTTAAAGATGGGGCGGGGAGTGGCTCTAGGGCCCATCAAGGGGAGCATGAACACCCCAAGGCTGCACGCACACAATGACCGCTGCTGGGGTGCACAGATGCTCCCCGAATGGACACGCACACACCCCGGGGATAAGGTGTTGAGCAGTGGGAGCAAATCGAGAGCAGGAGCCTCACTCCCTTGATTCTAGTCGTGAATGCCCACGGCGAACCCTGCGGCGGAATCTTTATTGCCCACTGTGGTCTGCAGGCATCTGCTTTCCCTTCTCCTTCATATCCCGTCCTTATCTGCTAAGCTCTCGGAAATAATGAGGCCTAATGAGCACATTTCCTAGAATCTGATGCTTAGCAGACATCTGCCCTGCGGCGAGAACCTTCTATGACAGATAGATAGATGTATGGCGGGGGGGTGGGGACACATGCATCCATTTCTTCAAAAAGACAACTCTGTGCCACGATGTTGTTTTGGAACCTGCACGTATTCACCTTTGCAGGGCTTGGAAAATTCCAGTCTCCTTTCTCCTTGTCCCCACCAAGCCCGCCCCGCAGCTCAGGTTTCCATGACAGCAGCCCAGCCACCTCTCCTGCTCAGGTGAAGGGAGAGAGCAGGGCAGAGCTTGTATCTCCCCAGTGGGGACATGGTGGGGGGTTCGGGGTGGGCTGAAGCCCGCCATCCCCTCCTAATGGGGTTCATGACCAACTCCTGTCCTGAGAATTGATGTCCTGCAAACCAGGGTCTCTGCACATCCTCATCTTCAGCTTCTTGTTGGCGGCAAACGTTCTCTCCACCCCAACTGGAGAAAATCACAGCTGAGGTGGGGGAATAGGTGGGGAGGGGTGGGAGATACACTCTGGAGGCAGCATCAAGGTCACCTGGTCCTTAGGATGCCATTTACCTGGGGGGGGGGCACCCAAGAATCTGCATTTCTAACAGGTTCCCAGGTGAGGCTTAGACTTTGAGAACTGGTCTTATGCTTGCTGCTCAGTTGTGGTCCACAGACCAGCAGCATGGGTACCCCCTGGGGGGCTCTGTAGACATGCAGGACCCCAGAGCCACTGTAATGAACTGAGTTGTGTCCTCTGAAATCCATGTGTTGAAGCCCTAATGCCCAAAGGGGCTGTCTTTGGCAATGGGCCCTGTAAAGAGGTAATTAAGTTTAAATAAAATCCTAAGGGTGAGGCCCTAATCTGCAATCCCAGGAAACCAGGCTCACGAACCCGGCTTGGATTTGCAGGCCTCTGGAGCTGGGAGAAAACAAGTATCTGTTGTTTAAGCTCCCCAGTCTGTGGCATTTTGTGATGGTGGCCTGAGAGGGCTAATACACCTAGGGAGTCAGAATCTGCGTTTCGGCGCAATTTCCCAGATGCCTTGTGGGCACAGGAAGGTTTGGGAGCACTGCTGGACTCCACAGTGCGGCGACTCTGGGTTAATATTTCCCGGATGAAACCACACCTTCCTGACGGGTGGGAGAGACCTTCTTGTTGAGTTCCGTGAAACTTCAACTAGAGCGCTCAGCCCTCCCCTCTCTCCTTACTTTGGCTGAACAACGTCATCCTCTGCCTGGCTCCGCTCCTCCTGGAGACCCCAGGACTCTACCCCCGATCCAGATCTTTCTCCCCAGTTCCACCCACATTCCATACCAGATGTACATTTGCATTTTCAATTCCACAACTTTCAAAACTCATCTCTCTGTCAACAGCAAGGCCAGCCTGTTCTCTAGAACGGGTCTCTACCTACACCATGGTGACTGTCCTTAGCTTTCTTCTCCTCTCTGACTCCCTGACCCAATGTCCTGAGGCACTGGGTCCCACTGGATATAATCAATGGGCCTTTCTTGTCTGCACCTGGGAATGTAGCAGCCTTGGAATCCTCAAGTAGTGAGTATAATATCATTTTCCTGGTTATGTGGTTCACATGAGGAACCCCAGGAGAGAAAGGCTCTCATCTAGACCAGAGGTTCCCAAACTTGATGGACATCAGAACCCCTGGGGGGCTTATCAGAGCTGAAAGTGATGTCCCCACTCCCAGAATTTCTGAATCACTGGGTCTGGGGTAAAGCCAGAGAAATGCATGTCTAACCAGTTCCCAGGGGATACCAATGCCTCTGGCCTATGGAACATGCTTTGAGAAGCACAACTTTCAAGTAACAGATTACAGAAAAACATCTAAAGGAAAACAGATATTAAGTACTTACTGTGAGCTAGACCTAGGACAGACACTCAAGTATATGCTGTTTAGAAATATGCATTAAAAAAAAAAAATCCTTGGGGCGCTTGGGTGGCTCGGTTGGGCTTCCAACTTCGGCTCAGGTCATGATCTCATGGTTTGTGGGTTCAAGCCCCGCATCGGGCTCTCTCGAAAATAAATAAACAATAAAAAAAATCCTTAAAAAGTGGGGTGTCTGACTGGTTCTGTCAGTAGAGCTTGTGACTCTTGATCTCAGGGTCGTGAGTTTGAGCCTGACGTTAGGCATAGAGCCTACTTTAAAAAAGTGAAAAATAAAATAAAAACTAAAAACCATTCCCTACACAAATATGCCCAATTGGCTTTTGTAGCAGTCTTTAGTTTTTAGAGCATTTTAGGTTCACACCAAAATTGAGGAGAAGATCCAGACGTTTCTCATGTACGCCCTGCCCTGCCACACATACAGCTTTGGCCATTATCAACATCCCCCACCAGAGGGGACATTAGTTACAGCTGATGAATCCACACATCATTATCACCCAAAGTCCACAGTTTACATGAAGGGTCATTTTTGCTGTTAAGCATTCTCTGGGCTTAGACAAATATGTAATGACTTATGTCCACATTGTAGGATCAGAGTAGTTTCACTGCTCTAAAAATGCTCTCTGCTCTGCCTGTTGATCCTGCCCCTAATTCCTGGCAACCACTGATGTGTTTACCATCCACCCACATAGTTTCACATTTTCCAGAACATCGCAGAGTAGCAACCACACCGCATGCAGTGTAAGTATCTCACTTGGTGATACACACTCAACGTTCCTGAAGGCAGGAACGTCTTTTCAGGGCTTGATAGCTCATTACTATTTAGCATGGAATAATAGTCCACAGTCTGGATCCGGACCGATTTTTGACAGAAGTGCAAAAACAATCCAATGGAGGAAAGGTAGCTTTTGCAGCAAATGGCACTAGAGCAACTGGGCGCCCACAGGCAGAAAAGTTAACTGACCTGGACCTCACACGAGGTAGCAGACGAGCCTGTATGTGTGATAAATCTGCACAGAACTAAACACACACACACACACACACACACACACACACACACACACACGGGAACATGTACGAGTGGGGGAATCTGAATAAGAAGGGTGGGTTACGACCATGCCAGTACCCTGGCTGTGACGCAGTCTTGCAAGATGTCACCACTGGTGCCATCTGGGTAACAAGTATGTGGGATTTTACTAAAAAAGAGTATGTGGTTTTAAGTAAAAACCAGAATCCGAATGTGTCAGCTCTTAAATGATGGAGAATAATATTAAATGTATTCCATTCATTCACTCATTCATTCACTCACAAAGGGCACTACTCAGTTTCACAGGTGAGAGAATGCTATCGGGTGATATGGGAGGATGTTCGTGGTCTTTGGAGATGCAGCTAATGTTATTAGGGGAGGCTTGAGGTCTGTGCTTAAAATGATGAACTTTGAAGGGGCGTTTGGGGGGCTTGGTCGGTTAAATGTCCAACTTCAGCTCAGGTCATGATCTCATGGTTCATGGGTTTGAGCCCTGCATCAGGCTCTGTGCTGACAGCTCAGAGCCTGGAGCCTGCTTCGGATTCTGTGTCTCCCTCTCTCTCTGCCCCTCCCCTGCTCACACTCTATGGCCAAATTACATAGGGCCGACACAAGGTGTTGAGCAGATAGGTAGGTGTTCATTGGACTCTCCTTGCTGCGACAGGATTCAAAATATTTATAATAAACAAGTTTAAAAGACGTAAGTATGGTTTAGAAATGGGAATCTCCAGATCTGGGTGGGTGTTGTGTTGATTCTGTTTAACTGGATGTATCTGGATGCCAGCCAGATGTTTGTCTCCAGTATCAGGAGACATCCTAGGGTGGGATGCTGTCTGGGGGGCTCACCTGGGCCCGTGGTCACTCGAGTGAACCCTCTGAGGGATTCAGGAACAGAAGCTGTCCCTTGGTCTCGTCCCACTTAAACCTCTGTCCTCTCCCACAGGTCACTGCTCACGGTCGGCGACCACCCGGGTCTAGACCTCTGCTGTCTGGACCAGTCCCTGCCTTGGGTTCGACGCTCCTACTCTTAGCCCTCAAGACCCTTCTCCAGCAAGCAGTCACCGTGTTCCTTTAAAAAACACAGATCCTAGTCGTCACCTGTCGGGAGGTGGTGAGCCATTCCTTTGTCAATTTGTACAGAATTTCATCTCCTTGACCCACTCCTCAGTTCCACATCTAGGAATTTATCCTCAATGGAGACCGGCCCAAATGCACCAGGAGCGTGTATACTCATGGGGATTAAGGCAGCCTTGTTTCTAAACACACAAACTGCAGTCAGGTCTATGAAATATTCCCACTAGGATGAGCACACAGCATTTTTCTAATCAGAAGCAAATAGCCCATTTCAGTCAAGCAGCAGGAATAAGTTTATGGCCCACAGCATTGTGTTGTGCGTTTATAAAAATGCATTAAGAGGGAGCACCTGCCTGGGGGGCTCAGTCAGTTGAGCGTCCGACTTTGGCTCAGGTCATGATCTCGCAGTTCGTGAGTTCGAGCCCCGCATTGGGCTTTGTGCTGACAGTTTGGAGCCTGGAGCCTGTTTCAGATTCTGTGTCCCTCTCTCTGCCCCTCCCCCACTCACCCTCCCTCCTTCCCTCTCTCTCTCTCTCAAAAATAAACATTAAAAAATGCATTAAAAGGGTAGATCTCATGTTAAGTTTATATTGTATATATAAAATACATAATATATATAATATTACATTACATAAAATAATAACAAAAAATAATATAACGGGGAAGACAAATAATCCAGCTTTTTCTCACTCAAAATAAAGTCACATTTTAAAGTATATGTCATGACATGTGGAAATGCTCACGTGTTACATAAAAAAGATGTTGCACTGCAAAGAATCATACCGATTTCACCTAAAGCTTTCTGTGGAGGTGGGCACAGAAAAGAAGACTTGAAAATGCAGCAAAATGTGACCAGTGTTTTTCACTGGACTGTCTGGTTATGGAAGACACTTCTATCATTAAAGTCCAGAGTGCTGACAAACAGTGTTCATTCTGTTTGACCAATTATTGCCCATATATATATTTTTAACATTTTTAAAATTTATTTTTAAGAGACAGAGGGTGAGCAGGGGAGGGTCAGAGAGAGAGGGAGACACAGAACCCCAAGCAGGCTCCAGGCTCTGAGCTGTCAGCACAGAGCCCGATGTAGGGCTTGAACCCACAAACCACAAGATCATGACCTGAGCCTAAGAAAGATGCTTAACTGACTGAGCCACCCTTGTGTGTGTGTGTGTGTGTGTGTGTGTGTGTGTGTGTGTTAACAATAAATGTAAATATTTCCTGCTTCTTTCCTGCCCCGGAAACATAACAGGTCCCAAAGGAAAGTATGACTGCATCTCTGTCGCCTGCTTAAATCACTTCAGTGGATTCCCTTTGTTCAGTAAGCCAAGACTGGGTTCCCACCCATCACCTGCAAGCTGTTGGGACTCCAGAATTTCTATAAAGGCAGCACTTGGGGAGGTGAAGGAGACACCCCAGTTGGGGCAGGCTGCCTCTGGGCTCTGCTGCTAAGATTCATTTGCATGACGCTTTGACTCTTAACTTAGGAAAATGTAAATGATTTATTTGAATATATGTGCATACGTTTATGTACGTGTGTGTGTGTGTGTGTGTGTGAGTGTGTGAGAGAGAGAGAGTGAAAGGAACAGAAGTGAAATTCTTCTCACTGACTCGGCCATGACTTCAATGCATTGTGTAATGTGGTTTAACCAAGCATATCTGGAACCAGATGGCTATTGTGTATAAAAATCTGCTGTGTGTACACACAAGCCCCAGTTTGGGGCCAGGGCCCAAGACAGGCACTCAGTCCATCAGAAAATGAAGAGGCCTGGGTGAGAGAGAAGCTAAGAAAGAAGAACACAGAAAGATACAGAGTCTGGGAAAAGGATAGCTAGTGTTAAATACTTTCATGATTTGGAAACTCATGTCTTCAGAACAGAGGTCAATGTTGAGTTGTTTCCAAGAAATCCAACCGCTTCCTGCTAGGGAGGAAATGTATGTATTGTTTGGTTTCCAGCCGAGCACTGAGCTAATGAACCACGGTGAGTCCTTGAACTAAAATATAATCTGGTGATTGGGCCAGGAAGCAACATCCAAACTACTTCTTTTCCAGGACCACAAGTTTCCAATTAGACATGTGTCTCTTAACTGAATTCAGATCTGGTCCAAAAGCCTCCTGTAACACTGAGGTCTGGGGCCTTAATGAGGACCAGAGTTTCTGGGCCCAGGGAGGAGGGAAGTGTCTGCACAGACACAGTTCTTTTCCCAGCCCAGTGTGATACAGGAGAATATTTTTGCAATCGTGGGATGGGAGACGCTTTGTTCAAGAGAATCCAAACATCCACAAACACAGAATGAAAGAGCATTAAACCTTAGTATATAAACACTAAAAATGTGAGAATATGAAAACCCCTATGGCAGTAACCCACTAGGTGAAATCATTGCATCACACAAAATCAACGGACTTCTATTGATAATACCCAAAGGGTGATAACGAGTCCAGATGGGAAGGTTGAACATCGAATTGGGAAAGTGGAAAAGGAACGGGAACAGGAAGTTCACGAACGAGAAAATGCAAAGGTTTTTAGAAACAGGTAAAGGTGCCCCAACTTACTTGTGATGCAAAGCTGGAAGTCAGTCCGAATTCACAACAGCCCACAGAGGAAGCAGACCAATTGTCCACTGATGCAAGAATGGATAAGCCAAAAGTGGTATGAACATACAAGGAAGTAGTATTTGGCCTTAAAAAGGAACAAAGGTCTGGGGCGCACAGGTGGCTCAGTCAGTTGAGCATCCAACTCTTGGTTTTGGCTCAGGTCATGATCTTGCAGTTCATGGGTTTGAGCCTCAGGTCGGGCCCTGAGACGAGCTTTGCCCTGACAGCACAGGGACCTGCTCTGGATTCTCTCTCCCTTTCTCTCTGTCCCTCCCCTGCTTGCTCTCTTTCTCTCAGAATAAACAAACTTGAAGGAATGAAATTCTGAAACGGATGAAACGTGGAGACATTACGCTACGTGAGATAAGCTGGTTGCAGGAATACAAATGCCATATGATTCCATTTATATGAAATATCTAGAGTAGCCAAAATCACAGAGAGACAGAGAGCAGAGAGGTGGGTGCCAGGGGCTGGGGAAGCGGGAATGGGGCCTTAACATTTCACGGTTACTGAGTTTTGCAAGACGAAAAGCATCCCGGGGACGGATGGCGGTGGCTTTCACATGGCGTGAACATGCTTCATGCCACTGAACTGAGCACCTGAAAATGGAGAAGACAGTACCTTTTATGTCATGTGTATTCTACCTCAATTTAACAAAACCAAACCAAACCTGGATGCCAAAACCAAAATGAAGTGTCACTGCTCTGACAAAGCCTCAGAGAGATGACGTCCAGAGTTGACAAGACTGGGAGGGGATGGACCCCTTCGGATGAGGCCTGTGGGAATCTGGGTGGGCACGGTGTCTGCAGAACTATGTCAGCCGCAGGCCAGGGCGTCTAGCGCCCACGAATGCCCTTCGCCATGGCAATGCGGTTTCTGGGAACCTGGTCGGTATGAACATCAGGAAGGTCTGTCTTCTCCACGGGGGCCACTGTGATGTTGAGAACAGAAGCAAGATGCCAGAAACCGGGGTGCTGCAAAGACACACGAGGGCGTCAACGGCAGTGATGACGCAGCATTTTACGGTCTGGAAAAGGTGGCTCCTTTTAAATTTTTTTTTTAAAATATATGTATTTTTTAACGTTTATTTATTTTTGAGACAGAGAGAGACAGAGCATGAACGGGGGAGGGTCAGACAGAGGGAGACACAGAATCTGAAACAGGCTCCAGGCTCTGAGCTGTCAGCACAGAGCCCGACGCGGGGCTTGAACTCACGGACCGCGAGATCATGACCTGAGCTGAAGTCGGCCGCTTAACCGACTGACCCACCCAGGCGCCCCTAAATATTTTTTTAATGTATGTTCATTTTTGAGAGAGAGAGAGAGAGAGAGAGAGAGACAGAACACGAGCAGGGGAGGGGCAGAGAGAGAGGGAGACATGGCATGGAAGCGGGCTCCAGGTTCCGAGCTGTCAGCACAGACCCAATGTGGGGCTCGAACCCACGAACCATGAGATCATGACCTGAGCTGAAGCTGGACACCTGACAGACTAAGCCACCCAGTCACCCCTCAAGATGTCTCCTTTAAAAAAATATATAAATGGTGTTTTAATGCCTGGGCTGATGATTTGTACCTCATTCCTAATTTAATTCACTACTGAAGATTATGTCTATAAACCCTTCATCTAAGGTATTTAACTATTTAAAAAAATACATGGAGAAGGAAAGCGGGATAGAAAATGTTATATGAGTAATAATCCCAGTTTTGACCAAAGATCCTTCATTCATTCATATATTCACTTACATATACCCTAGAAGAGCATTATCCAATAGAAACAGAAATATCTGAGCCACATATATAACTGCATCTTTTAGTAACCAATTTATTTTATGTTCTTTTACTGCTTTTACTTTTTTTTTTTTTTAATTTTTTTTCCCAACGTTTATTTATTTTTGGGACAGAGAGAGACAGAGCATGAACGGGGGAAGGGCAGAGAGAGAGGGAGACACAGAATCGGAAACAGGCTCCAGGCTCTGAGCCATCAGCCCAGAGCCCGACGCGGGGCTCGAACTCACGGACCGCAAGATCGTGACCTGGCTGAAGTCGGACGCTCAACCGACTGCGCCACCCAGGCGCCCCTGCTTTTACTTTTAAAAAGCAAAAATAATGAAATGGGTGAAATTAATCAACCCACAAAATTTGAACGAGGTATTTGTTTCTTAAATGTTTATTTTATTTTTGAGACAGAGACAGAGCATGAGCGGGGGAGAGGCAGAGAGAGGTAGGAGACACAGAATCTGAAGCAGGCTCTCGGCTCTGAGCGGTCAGCACAGAGCCCAACACAGAGCTCGACCCCACAAACCATGAGATCATGACCTGAGCCGAAGTCGGACACTCAACCGACTGAGCCACTCAGGAGCCCCTGAATGAGGTACCTAAAAAAATACATTTTTACACTAACTCCTGGAAAGCCAGTGCGTATTTTGCAATGACAGCCCATCTCGATTTGGACCAGCCACGTTTCAAGTGCTCAGTAGCCCCGGGTGTGTGGGGCAGCCCAGGTCTAGAGGGTCCTGAGATGGTTTTGAAGCCACACGCATTCACCTTTAGAGCACAGAAAATTCCAGACGCTGTGGCTCTTTCTCCATCTCCACAGCCTGGCTCCCCTGCCCACGTAGGGCTACGGTTTCCATGGCAACAGCCTGAGCTAGGCTCTGCAGTGAGGCGTCAATGCTCCTGGATGAGCGCAGAAAAGCAACCAAAAAACAAAACAGCCTGGCTGGGGGATGGGGCGGCCTGGGGAAAGGCCCAGCACACAGCCCCCCACCGATGCCTCTTCCACGACATTTGTGTGTGAAAAACTGCATCATCAGACAGGGTCTGTGCAAAAGAAAGCAAGCTGGCTTCTCTGGGGTCTCAACACACCCAGAAATCACAAGTCTCGCCAGAGATGAGCACTGGGTGTTGTATGCGACAGGCTGAATCACTACATCGTACACCTGAAACTAACGTGGCACTGTATGTTAACTAACTGGAATTTGGATAAAAACTTAAAAAAAAAAAAGAGAGAGATCACAGGTCTCCGGCAAGCTCCAGCGAATATGAATGATCTATTCCGCCATTCACACATTCGTACGTTTGCTCATGTGATAAAAACGGACAGAGCTCCTCGTACTTGCCAGACTCGGTGCCAGGGGCAGGAGGTGCCAAAACCACCAAAATAGCCTGAACCTCTGCCCCGGAGAGGCATGGTTTCATTTCATTCATTATCTGTTACAGGAGTTTCCACAGAGTCTCTCTCAGGTGATTTGCTGAAACCACCGAGAGGGGTCTTTGATCTCTTGGGACTTAACATTCCCACCGAGGCGGTGGGCTGCAAACAAAAATGTATAAATGATGTTGGGCTGATGAGTCCTAAAATGAAAAATAAACTGGGTGTCATGGAAGAGAGAGGGACATGAAGGCTGCCGTTTTCAGACAAGGAAATCAGAGGCTATGTGTAGGGTGGTAGAACCAGTGGGAGGTATGGACAAAAGAAGGAAGCCAGACGCGAGAGCACACAGCAAGTGCAAAGGCCCTGGTGCAGGAGCATGTTTCGAGGGCAAGCCAGCGGGCCGGAAGCTAGCTCCAGAGAAAGACCAGAGCTGAGCGTGGAGAGGGTGTAGGCAGGTCGTAGTACCAACTCTGGAGTCTACTAATCAAGAGGCAAAATTATGAAGACTGCCGACCACGTGCTGGCTCTGAGTTGGTAACACTCTCATCACGCCTCTCTCATTAGAGCAGCCCACTCATTAGGGGGGGATCTTGAGGCTTACACGAACCAATCACGGAATGCAAAATGATCAGCACGCAGGAAGTGCTCGATAAATGTTATTTATTCTCTCCCGCTGGCCTTTTGCTCTTGGGGAAACTGGGGAGGATTGATTTGCTTTCCTGTGCATGAATAATATAATAGAACCTACATTTTGAGACGTGGCAGCCGGGAGGTTCTGGGGCGAGATGAAAATCACAAGCAACCGTAAAATTATTCTGGGGAGGGTACAGCCATCACCAACACCAAGCTTGCCTTGACCAGCCACCGCTACCCCTGTGGCCATCTGCCCGGCGGGATTCTCCATCTCCCAGTGGCAGATCTTCCTCGAGGTGGCAAGGAAGTGCATACCTGTTGAGGGCGAAAAGCAATCCACAACAAAAACCAGAGGACTCTACACATGTATGTTTGTACGTTTATACACCTAAAAGTATAATAAAAGCAGAATTCTCACTGTTGATTTTAAAGTATTACAAGGCTTGGTCAAACAGGCATATCAGTGAATAGGTTAACATGCTACGTGAGAATTTAAAATGTTGGGGCGCCTGGGTGGCTCAGTTGGTTAAGCATCCAACTTTGACTCAGGTCATGATCTTGTGGTTCATGAGTTTGAGCCCTGCATTGGGCTCTGTGCTCACAGCTCAGAGCCTGGAGCCTGCTTCGGATTCTGTGGGTCCCTCTCTCTCTCTCTCTGCCCCTCCCCTGCTCAAGCTGGCTCTCTCAAAAATAAACATTAAAAAAATTAAAAAAAAGAGAAAGAAAAATCTGCATTCAATCGGATAACATAAAATTGAAAACCCCGTTGTTATGGGTTGAATTGCATTATATCCCCAGTGGCCACCCCCACCTCCCAAATTGGAGTCCTAACCTCCAGGACCTTAAAATATAACTTTATTTGGAGCTGCGGACTTTACAGAGGTAATCAAGGTAAAATGAGGTCCTTAGGGTGGGTCCTAATCCAGCATGACATTTGTCCTTCTGAGAAGAGGAAAGTCTTAACACACACAGGTACTGAAGGGAGAGAGTGACCCGTGCAGGGGAAGGCTGTCGTCCACAAGCCAAGGCGGGGAGGGTGGAACAGACCCTTCCCTGAGGAGGCCCCCACGCTGCAGACACCCTGATCTCAGACCTCCAGCCCCCAGAACCCAGCGAAATGAATTTCTGTTTTGTGACAGCGGCCCCAGGACACTGACACACCCACCATGGGAAATATTTCAATGACCAAGTAAAACTTTCTTCAATGTACGTGGCAATCCAGTCCCCATCACTAATCACTAGTTATGCCTATTCCTCTCACGGATTACTAAGAAAGAGTCGCACGCTCTATTAGTTGTCTAGGGCTGCTGTAATAAATTAACACAGACTGGGTTGCTTAAAACAACAGATTGTCTCACTGTCCAGAGGCCAGTCCGAAACCACGGGGAGGGTCCTTCCAGCCTCTCTGACTGTCGGTGGCTCCCGGCATGACTTTCGGACAGATGTACCTCTCCAACCTCTGCCCCGCCTTCACACCATCTCCTCTGTGTCTCCGTGGGTCTCAGTCTGTCTTATGAGGGCACCAATCTTTGGATTTAGGGGCCACCCTAAATCTAGGATCCTTTCATCTCAAGATATGTAGTCAATGCCATCTGCAGAGATTCCACTTCCACATAAGGTCACATTCTGAGGTTCTGGGTGGATGTCAATTTGGGGGAGGCATTATTCAACCCACTACAAACACCAAAAAAGAAAAAAAAAAGACTCAAAATGTCTGTTTTCAGTTACAGATTTCCAGCGGAGGTTAAACTTTAAGCTTCCTCTCTTGCCCCTTCTAAAAGTCTAGCAAGGTGTTTCAGTGGTGTTTGCCAAAGTGAGATATCTTAAATGCAATTGGCTGAAATCACCTTCCGTTTTTACCTTGGTATCTCCTTCCTTAAAAAAAGAAAAGACAGGGGCACCTGGGTGGCGCAGTCGGTTAAGCGTCCGACTTCAGCCAGGTCACAATCTCGCGGTCCGTGAGTTCGAGCCCCGCGTCGGGCTCTGGGCTGACGGCTCAGAGCCTGGAGCCTGTTTCCGATTCTGTGTCTCCCTCTCGCTGCCCCTCCCCCGTTCATGCTCTGTCTCTCTCTGTCCCAAAAAAAAATAAATAAACGTTGAAAAAAAAATTTTTTTTTTTTTAAAAAAAGAAAAGACAACAACTGGGGTGCCTGGGGTGGCTCAGTCTGTTAAGCATCCGGCTCTTGATTTCAGCTCAGGTCATTATCTCACAGCTTGTGAGATCAAATCCTACATCAGGCTCTTTACTGACAGCGCGGAACTGGCTTGGTATTCTCTCTCCCCCCCCTTAATAAGTAAATAAACATTAAAACACCACAACCTTATATTGGACAGCATTGAGGTGGTCACAGGCATTTTTGGGACCTAGCTAAAGGCAACCTGAGTGGGGGGCAGACTTTGTGGAAAAGATGCATATATAGGGTTGCAAGATTTAGCAAGCAGAAATACAGGATATCCAAGTTTAATTTGGAATTCAGATAAACAAGGAATAACTTTTAGCATAAGCACGTGCCGTGCAAAATTTGGGACACATAGTATAGTACATACCTATACTGAAAAAACAGGTGCTCACTGTTTATTTGAAATTCAAATTTTATCTGGCAGCCCTATCTCTGTATTATTAATCAGTTATGCACATATACATGTACATATGTGTATGGATATACATGAGGTTATATCTATGTAACTACATGTAATTACATTTCCATCATCATCAGTATGTAAAGTCTTTAGTAACCATCCTGGGGTAAGAACTGCTCCAAAAGGTACTATGCTGTGCTAGTCCAACATCACGGTACAAAGGTGCTTATCATGCTACGAACATGTCTCGTGGTGCAGGGCACCAGAATTATGAGAACCGGGAGGAAGCAATATGGTTTTAAACGTACAAAGCAGAAGCTGGGTGTGGAAAATTGTTCTAAACACGAGAAGTATAAATGTGTAAGTGGAGGATCCCTTATCACTAATGCCTGGTCAAGACACAGGGTCTTCTCTGCCAGCAACCCATTAGGGCAGTGTTTACCCTGGGAACACCTTGGGAAAGCGGGGTGCAGATTTTAGCAGAATCCCCGGTTTACTTGGGTCACGCCCAGCAGACAAACAGCATGCTAAGACAGGTTGTGAAGACACGTAGCCGTACGTCTGGGGCATCAGCCCGAGTGTCACATAACGTTCCTCCGGTACAGAGAAGATGCCCGGAGGAGACGCCTCGGTGACAGGGTTCCCGGACACGTTCATCAGCCAGTCAGCCCATTAGTCGCGATAGCGGAACGGTCACCTGATGGCACAGCTGCTCAGCAGTACCCAGCACAACATACCAGCAGTTTTGAAAAGCACGGCAGCTGCTCTCGTGTATGACTTAATTCCAGGCCAAATCTGTAGATGTTTCTTTATCAACCACATCAGATTTGAAATGTGCCGAAACGGGGCGTCTGCTCGTGGGAGCCAAGTTTCAGTCTGAAAGAAAGAGGACTGGCAGGGGGCTGCAAAAGAGCGAAAATCGCTGTTGGACAAAAATCGTAATGATAAGGAAGCAGAATCGTGACAGCCAAAGACATGTAGATTGTGAAAGCCGCTGCACAAGACATTTTTTTCCTCCGCACAAGAACCAGGATTCTTCCAAAGAGGAAATTAAAAGCAGAAAGAAAAATGGTAACAATAGCAAATGCAACACCATGATCTGTGGGTCACCAAAAAAAAAATGTGCGGGGAGGGACGCACTAGCTTCATTTCATTTGCTGCTTTTCATGAGGATTGTGAGCTTTCGTTGTGATCTGATGCAATGAACAACATTTGATTCAACACGGTTGAAAAGCTGGCGTTTGTTTGTTTCTCCCCAAAAAGCGTGAGCTCGGCGGTATTTGCAACCACAATACACAATCTATCATGGGATCCAGGCTGGGCTTTTTGAACACGACAGTTTTCTTATCACTGTTTTGTTTGTAAAAGGTTTTCACACGGAACGGTGTTACTTGCATCAAATAGGATCTCAAACTGGGTAAATATATACAGATGATGAAGATTTTGCATGGAGTACGGAGGGCTGTGTTTACTCAGATGATGCATTATTCAAATAAAGATGCACTAGACCGGACAAGAGGGAATATTTATTCTCCAGCGAACAAAAATTTCACGGGAGTTATTATTATATGCATCATGCACACGTGGGGGAGGGGGGTCAAAGTGGGAAACCAAAGTACCTTATTTAAACACAACTGTAGGGGCGCCTGGGTGGCGCAGTCGGTTAAGCATCCGACTTCAGCCAGGTCACGATCTCGCGGTCCGTGAGTTCGAGCCCCGCGTCGGGCTCTGGGCTGATGACTCAGAGCCTGGAGCCTGTTTCCGATTCTGTGTCTCCCTCTCTCTCTCTGCCCCTCCCCCGTTCATGCTCTGTCTCTCTCTGTCCCAAAAATAAATAAATGTTGAAAAAAAATTAAAAAAAAAAAAAAACAAAACACAACTGTAGATAAAGAATGAATTAAAATAATGGGGGAAAATGTTCACAAAAGGAAGTAGCAAATCAAACCCTACAAGCCAAATGCCAAATGTAACTGAAGCTCTAGGATTCTGCGTGAATGTGGCAGCGACCCATCCGATGGGGATTTACTTGGTTGGTCTTAATGTGAAAATCCGTGAGAGATTTTTGGGAGCGGGGCACTTCTCTGGGTCTTGAAAAACATCTATTTGAGATGTTACTTGACCAAGTAAAACAAATTCTAAGCGACTGTTGGTTAACTCACCGTGAACAACATTCTTGGTCGGTATAGGACGGCGCACCTGTTGTGAAATGTGACCAGCTCTCTTCGCAAACGCTGATAAATCTGCAGGAATGTACCAGATGCCGCTCACTCCCTCAATCTCAGCAAAGAGCTGTCTCTGCAGGCTCGGGGGTCGTTGACCCCACGGCCGATGTAAAGAATTTACCATCTTAACCATTTTTTAGTGTACAAGGCAGTAGTTAAGTCCATTCAAGTTGTTGTGCAACCAACCTCCAGGACTCTCTCATCTTGCAAAACTGAAACTCTGTACCCATTAAACACTCACTCCCCATTCCCCTTTGCCTCAGCCCCAAAGTAACCATGTTCCACTTTCTGTCTCTGAATCTGCCTACTTTAGGCACCTCATGTAAGTGAAATCATACAGCGTTTGCCTCTTTGTATAACCATCCCAGACCAAAGGCTACCTTACCTTCCTATTCTAAGAAAAAATTTTATGTTACAAAATTATCTTCCTAACAGGAAGTAACGGATGAGTGCACAGCCAAAACAAAATAAAACAAAACAAAATAAAACAAAACCCACATGGGAGAAAAAGTACTACAGAGGTGTATCAATAAGTTAATTAATAAAACATTTTATGTCATTTTTTTACTTTGTGATCCTTTACGGTATCTGAGCAATTTCACGGTAACGTGAGTGGTTGTTGTGATTTCCGTACTCATTCCAAGTAAATTGTCACATCTGTACCGAGTTTTCGTATTTGTCATTTTACATTCTTTGCATCAAAAAGGGTCCCCCAAATTGTAAAGCCCCAGGCTCCACAAAACCTGGATTTCCTCCTGGCCCAATGTTAAATAACGCCTGTCTGTGTTCCAAAACCCAGACTTTGAAACCAAGAGGAGATGTCATTTTTCCCGCTCCCACCCCCAGCAGGCAGACAAAGATGAAAGCATTGATCCCACCCAAGGTTGACCAGAGGGGGAAAAACGGACATCTTCACAGCTGGCTGTGGGAGAAGAAATTGGTTCATGCTTTCTGGCAAACATTTTTGGAATGATTATAAAAGTTTAAAATGCACAAATCCTTTGGTCCAATAATTTCACTTCTGGGGATCTACCCCTGCCCAATGGAACACACGCACAGCCACTCACCTATGTGGACAATACAATAACATTGTCTATGAATGCAAGAAACTAAAAACAAGTTCATGAAACATATCCCCAAAGACGTCCGGAATCAACTCGTTAAAAACAGATGCTATTTTAAAAAATATTTAATGTCACAAGAGCTTGCTGCATTAAAACAGGATAAAAACTCACACACATACCACAAACCCAATTTCTGCAAAAATAATTCACTTGTTCATCATTTATACATTAATTATTTGTCTGTAAACTGGACTGAGCATTTACTCTCTACCAGACACTATGAAGGCTCCAGGAGACATGATGGAGACCAAATTTGCAACAAGTCTCTGCCCTCTCTGGGCTTCCTTTTAATGGGAGATACAAAGAACAAACTCCCCATCCAGAAAATGATTTAGAAATACACAGATGGTTTGAAATGATGAATTCCCTAGCGGCCCCTAATTCCACTCCTGGACAAACACCCTGGCGAAACTCTCCATCTGTGCGCAAGGAGACAAATGCCAGAATGGACATAGCAACAGTGATGATCTGACAAACACATGTTGTGTGCCAACACTTTCCCAGTGCTGCTTGTCAGAACAAAAATGTGGAGTGGGGTGTGGAATCTACACCCTCACCAACAAAAGAATGGATCCATGGAGTGTGTGCACACAAGAGGATGGATCCATGGACTGTGTGCACACAAGAGATAGATACACACAGCGTATGCAAATAAGATGATGGATACATGGAGCGTATGTACATAAGAGAATGGATACACAGAATGTGTGCACACTAGAGGATGGATGCATGGAGCGTATGCACACAAGAGGATGCGTACGTGCAGTGTAAGCACAATAAAACGATGGATACACGGAGTGTATGCACACAAGAGGATGGATACATGTTGTGCATGCACATAAGAGAATAGATACATGGAGTGTGTGCACACTAGAGGATGGATCCATGGAGTGTGTGCACACAAGAGGATGGATACACGCAGTATATGCACGTAAGAGGATACATGGAATGTACGCACATGAGGATGAATATGTGGAGTGTATGCACATGACAAGACAAATAGGTGCAGTGTATGTACATAAAAGAATGGATATACGGAGTGTATGCACATGACAATGGATATGCAGAGTGTATGCACATAACAGGATGGATACGTGTTGTATATCCAACATAAGAGGATGGATACATATTGTGTATGCATATAATAGATAAATGTTGTGAATGCACATAGAGGATGTTTATGCACCTAAGAAGAAGGATACATGGAGTGTATGCACATAAGGGAATGAATACATGGAGTGTTTGCACATAAGAGGATGGATACATGAAGTGTATGCACATAAGAAAATGGACACACAGAGTGTATGCACATAAGAGAATGGATTCATGTTGTGTATGCACATAAGAAAATGGATACATGGAGGGTATGCACATAAGAAAATGCAGACATGTTGTGTATGTACACAAGAGGATGTATACATGATGTGTATACACATAAAAGGATGGATACATGGAGTGTATGCATATGAGAGAATGAATAAACGGAGTGTATGTACGTACAAGAATGGACATAAAAAGTGTATGCAAATAAGAGATCACATATGTGTTGTTTATGCACATAAGAGGATGGGTACCCAGGGTGTATGCAACTAAGAGGATGGACAGATGGAGTGTATGCGCATAAGAGGATACATGGAATATGCACATAAGAGAATGGACACATATTGTGTATGCACATGAAAGGAGGGATACATGGAGCATATACACATAACAGAATGAATACATGGATTGCACATAAGATAACGGATACATGTTGTGTATACACATAAGAGTATGGATACCCAGAGTGTATGCACATACGAGAATGGATACATGGAGGGTATGCACATAGGAGGACGGAAATTCCGAGTGTATATGCATAGAGGTTGGATACAGAGTGTATACATATTCGAGGATAGATACACGGAGTGTATGCACATGAGAGAATGGATACATGTTGTGTATGCACATACAAGGACGGATACACTGAGGGTATGAACATAAGAGGACTGATACACACAGTGTATGCACGTAAGAGGATGGACACATGGAATGTATGCATGTAAGAGAATGGATACACAGAGGGTGTGCACACTAGAGGATGGATCCACGGAGTGTGTGCACACAAGAGGATGGATACACACAGCGTATGCACATAAGAATAAATACAGGGAGTGTATGCACATATGAAGAGAGATATGTGCACTGTATGTAGATAAGAGAATGGATACATGGAGTGTATGCACATATGACAATGGATATGAGGAGTGGATGCACATAACAGGATGCATACATATTGTGTATGCACATAAGAGAATGAATTAATGTTGTGTATGCACATAAGAGAAGGAATAAATGTCGTGTATGCACATGAGAGGATGAACTCATGTTTCTTATGCACATAAGAAGACGGATACATGGAGTGTATGCACATAAGAAAATGGATACAGGGAGTGTATGCACATAAAAGGATGAATACATGGAGTGTATGCACATAAGAGAATGCAGATGTGTATGTACACAAGAGAATGGATACACAGAGTGTATGCACAGGAAAGAATGAATACACGAAGTGTATGCACATAAGAAAATAAACATAAGGAGTGTATGCACATAAGAGAATATATATGTGTTGTATATGCACACAAGAGGATGGATACCTGGAGTGTATGCACACAAGAGAATGGATACATGAAGTGTATGCACAAAAGGACAGATACGTGGAATATGCACATAAGAGAATGGATATGTATTGTGTATGCACATAAAAGGAGGTATACGTGGAGTGTATACGCATAATAGGATGGATACATGGACTGTGGACTGTGTGCACATAAGAGAATGGATATATGTTGTGTATGCACAGAAGAGGATATAAATACGGAGTGTATGCATATAAGAGGATGGATACACAGAGCAAATGCACATAAGAGTATGGATACCCGGAATGTATGCACATACGAGAACGGATACACAGAGTGTATACACATAACAGAATGGATATGTGAAGTATATGCAATAGAGGGTGGATACATGGAGTGTATAAACATTAGAGGATGGATACACGGAGTGTATGCCATGAGAAAATGAATACACAGAGTGTATGCATATAAGAGGATGGATACATGGAGTGTATGCACATAAGAGAATGGATACACAGAGTATATGCACAGGACAGAATGAATACATGGAGTATATGCACACAAGAGAATAGATACACAGAATGTATGCACATGGGAGAACGGATACACGTTGTGTATGCACACAAGACGATGGTTACCTCTAGTGTATACACATGAGAGAATGAATACACAGAGTGTATGCACTTAAGAGAATGGATACACGAAGTGTACGCACATAAGAGGGTTGATGCACGGAGTATATGCACGTAAGAGAATGAATACACGAAGTGTATGCACATAAGAGGATGGATACACGGAGTGTATGCACATAAGAGGATAGAACACAGAGCATACGCACATAAGAAGATGGATATGCAGACTGCATACACATAAGAGGATGGATACAGAGAGTGTATCAGGTAAGAGAACAGATACATGTTGTGTATGCACATAAAGGATGGATACACGAGGGGTATGCGCCTAAGAGGAGAGATACATGGAGTGAATGCACATCACAGAAAGGTCACATGTTGTTAATGCACATGAGAGGATGAATATATAGAGCAAACGCACATCAGAGAAAGGATACATGCTGTGAAAGCACATAAGAGAATGGATACGTGGAGTGTATGCACATAAGAGTATGGATACAATGAGTGTATGCACATAAGAGGATGAATACGGGGAGTGTGTGCACATAAGAGGATGTATACACACAGTGTATGCACATAAGAGAATGGATACATGTTGTGTATGCACATAAGAGAATGGTAACACGGAATGTAAGCACAAAAGAGAAAGGATACAGAGTGTATGCACATAAGAGGATGGATACACGGAGTGTATGCACATAAGAAAACAGATACATGGAGTGTATCCACATGAGAGAACAGACACATGTTGTGTATGCACATAAGAAGATGGGTACATGGATATGCATGAATGGATAACATAACAGGATACATATGTGGAGTGATGCACATAAGAGGATGAATACATGGAGTGTATTCACTGAAGAGAATGGATACACGTTGTGTACGCACATAAGAGGATGGATACACAGAGTGTATGCACATAAGATAATAGATACACGGAGTGTATGCACATAAGAGAATGGATACGCAGAATATGCACAGAAGAGAACAGATACATGTTGTGTATGCACATGAGGATGGACACACAGAGTGCATGCACATAAGAGGAAGAATATACAAGAGTGTATGACGTAAAAGAATGGGTACATGGAGTGTATGCACATACGACAATGGATATGCGGAGCATATGCACATAAGAAGACGGATATGGGGAGCATATGCACATAATAAGATGGATACGTGGAGGGTATGCACATAAAAGGATAGATATGCGAAGTGTATGAACATAAGAGGATGCATACGTGGAGGATATGCACATAAGAGAATGGATACACAGGGTGTATGCACATAAGATTGATACACAGAGTGCGCATAAGAGGATGGATACGCGGCGTTTATTCACGTACGAGGATGGATACACGGAGTGTATGCACATAAAAGGATGGAAACATGTTGTGTATTCACATAAGAGAATGGATACATGGAGTGTGTGCACATAAGAGGACAGATACTAGGAGTGTATGCACATAAGTGGATAGATACATGGAGTGAATGCACATAAGAGAGCGGATAAATGTATGCACGTAAGAAAATGGATATGTGGAGTGTATGCACAATAAGTTGAATACACAGAGTGTATACACATAAGAGGATGAATACGGGGAGTGTGTGCACATAAGAGGATGGATACACAGAGCATATGCTCATAAGAGGATGGATACACAGAGTGTATGCACAAAATAGAATGGATACATGTCGTGTATACACATAAGAGGATGGTAAAACGAAGTATATGCACAAAAGAGGAAGGATACATGGAGTGTATGCACATAAGAGAATGGATACACTGAGTGCACATAAAAGGATGGATACCCAGAGTGTGTATGCACGTGAGACAATGAATACATGGGGTGTTTACAAACAAAAGGATAAATACATGGAATGCGTTCACATGAGAGAATGGATACATGTTTCGTATGCACGTAAGAAGATGGATAAGTGGATATGCGCATAAGAGGATGGATACGTGATGTGTATGCCCATAGCAGGATGCATATGTGGAGTGTATGCACATAAGAGGATGGATACATGGAGTGTATTCACTGAAGAGAATGGATACATGTTGTATGCAATAACAGGATGGATACATGGAGTCTATGCACATAAAAGAACGGATATGCGGAAGCTATGCACATAAGAGGATGGAACACGAAGTGTACGCACATAAGAGAATGTATACGCAGAGTGTATGCACATAAGAGGATGGACACATGGAGTGTATGCACATAAGAGAATGGATACACAGAGTGCATGCACATGGGAGAATGGATACATGTTGGGTATGCACAAACGATGATGGATACCCTGAGTGTATGCACATGAGAGAATAAATACATGGAGTGTATACACTTAAGAGAATGGACACACTAAGTGTACACACATAAGAGGATTGATACACGGAGTGTATGCACGTAAGAGGATAGAACATGGAGCATATGCACATAAGAGGATGGATATTCAGTGTGTATGCACATAAGAGGATTGATACACGGAGTGTGTGCACATAAGAGGATAGAACACGGAGCATATGCACATAAGAGGATGGATATTCAGAGTGTATACACATAAAAGGATGGATACACGGAGTGTGTGCACAGAGGATGGTACAAGGAGTGTATTCAGATAAGAGAACAGATACATCTTGTGTATGCACATAAAGGATGGATACACGGAGTGTATGCACCTAAGAGGATGGATACATGGAATGAATGCACATCAGAAAAAAGATACATGTTGTGAACGCACATAAGAATATGGATGCGTGGAGTGTATGCACATAGGAGTATGGATACACGAGTGTATGCACATCAGAGGATGAATATGGGGAGTGTGTGCACATAAGAGAGTGGATACACAGAGTGTATGCACAGAAGAGAACCGATACATGTTGTGTATGCACATAGAGAATGGTAACACAGAGTGTATGCACAAGAGGAAGGATACACAAAGTGTATTCATATAAGAGAATGGATGCACAGAGTGTATGCACATAACAGGATGGATACACGGGGTGTATGCACACAAGATAATAGATATGTGCAGTGTATGCACATAAGAGGATGGATATGCAGAATATGCACAGAAGAGAAGGATACATGCTGTGTATGCACATGAGGATGAACACACGGAGTGTACGCACATAAGAGGAAGGATATACAGAGTGCATGGCGTAAAAGAATGGGTACATGGAGTGTATGCACATACGACAATGGATCCATGGAGCGTATGCACATAAGAGGATGGATATGCAGAGTGTATGAATGTAAGAGGATGGATACACGGAATGTATGCATGTGAGAACAGATACATGTTTTGAATATATATAATATGATGGATACACGACATATATGTACCTAAGAGGAAGGACACACGGAGTGTATGCACAAAAGAATGGATACCTAGTGTGTATGCACATAACAGACTAGATACATGTTGTGTATGCACATAAAAGGATGGCTATATGGAGTATATGCACATAAGATTATGGATACCTGGAGTATATGCATGTAAGAGAATGGATACATGGAGTGTGTGCACATAAGAGAACAGATACATGTGGTATATGCACAAAAGAGAATGGATACGTGGAGTGTATGTACATGAGAGAACGGATAAAGGTTGTGTATGCAAATGAAGGGATGTGGTGTATAACATACGAGAATGAATACATGCAGCACATGCACATAAGAGAATGGATATGCGGAGTATATGCACATAATAGGATGGATACTGGGAGTGCATGCACATAGAATGGATACACGTTGTATATGTACGTAACAGGAGGGATACATGGAGTGTAGGCACATAGGGGGATGGATGGATACATGGAGTGACTGCACATAAGAAAATGGATACATATTCTGTATGCACATAAGAGAATGGATACATGGAGTGTATGCACTAAGAGGATGGATACACAGGTATCCACATAAGAGGGTGGATATGTGGAATGTATGCACACAGGAGAATGGATCCACGGAGTGTATGCACATAAAAGAATGGATACAAGGACTGTATGCACATAAGAGGATGGATACATGGAGTGTATGCACTAAGAGGATGGATACACAGAGGTATGCCCATAAGAGGGTGGATACATGGAGTGTATGCACACAGGAGAATGGATCCACGGAATGTATGCACATAACGGATACAAGGACTGTATGCGCATAAGAGGATGGATACAAGGAGTGTATGCACATAGGAGAATGGACACACAGCTTAATGCACATAACAGGATGGATACAAGGAGTGTGTGCACATAAGAGGATGGATACAGGAGTGTAAACACACGAGAGAATGGATATGTGGTGTGTATGCACATGAGTGAATGGACACGTGGAGTGTACATATTGTGTATTTACATAAGATGAAAGATATATGGGGTGTATTCCCATAAAAGAATGGGTACATGGAGTGTATGCACATATGAGAATGGATATGTGAAGCATATGCACATAAGAGGATGGACACACAGAGTGTATGCACATAAGGAGATGGATTCATGGAGCGTATCCACATAAGAAGATTGATACGAGGAAAAAAAAAAAAAAAAAAAAAAAAAAAGAAGATTGATACGAGGATCCTATGCACATAAGATGATGGATACGCAGAGTGTATGATCGTAAGAGAATGGATACATGGAGTGTATGCATGTAAGAAGATAGATGCACAGAGCATATCCACATAGGAGAATGGATACACGGAGTGTATGCATATAGCAGGATGGTTACAAGGAGTGTATGCACGTAAGAGGATGGATACAAGGAGTGTATGTACATAAGAGGATGGCACGCGGTGTATGTGCACATAAGAGGATGGATATGTGGTGTGTACACACATGAGTGAATGGATATGCGGAGGGTACATGTGGAGGGTATGCACATAAGACGATGAGTATGCATAGTGTATGCATAGAAGAGGATGGATATACGGAGGATATGAACATAAAAGGATGGATCCACGGAGGGTATGAACATAAGAGTATTGATACACGGAGTGTGTGCACATAAGAGGATGGATACATGGAGGATATGCACATAAGAGAATGGATACAGAGCGTATGCACATAAGATCGATACATGGAGTGTGTGCACATAAAAGGATGGATACATGGAGTGTATGCATGTTAGAGAACAGATACACGGAGTGTATGCACATAAAAGGATGGATACAGGTTGTGTGCCCACATAAAAGGATGGATATACAGATTGTGTGCACATAGGAGAATGGATACATGGAGTGTATGCACAAAGACTATGGATACACAGAGTGTATGCACAAAATAAAATGGATACATGTTGTGTATACACATAAGAGTATGGATACACGGAGTGTATGCACATCAAAGGATGGATACCTGGAGTGTATGCATGTGAGAGAATGAATACATGAGTGTTTACACATAAGAGGATAAATACATGGAATGTATTCACATGAGAGAATGGATACGTGTTTCGTATGCACATAAGAGAATGGATACACAGATATGCACATAAGAGGATGGATACACGTTGTGTATGCACATAACAGGATGCTTATGTGGAGTGTATGCACATAAGAGGATGGACACATGGAGTGTATTCACTGAAGAGAATGGATACATGTTGTATGCAGTAACAGGAGGATACACGGAGTGTATGCACATAAGAGGAAGGATATACGGAGTACATGCACATAAAGAATGGGTACATGGAATGTATGTGCATACAAGAACGGATATGAGGAGTGTATGCATGTAAGAGGATCAATATGCAGTATGTGCACATAAGAGGATGGATACACGGAGTGTATGCACGGAAGAGGATGGATTTGCAGAGTGAATGCACATAAGATAATGGATACGTGGTATCTGTACACGTAAGAGGATGGATACACGGTTTAATGCACATAAGAGAATGGATACCTGAAGTGTGTGCACACAAGAGGATGGATACACGGAGTGTAAGCACATAAGAGGATGGATACATGGCATGTATGCACATGAAGGAATGAATACACGGACTATATGCACATAACAGGATGGATACATGGAGTGTATGCACATAGGAGGCTGGATACACGGAGTGTATTCACATAAGATAATAGACACACTGAGTATATGTACATAAGAGGATGGATACGCAGAATATGCACATAAGAGAATGGATACATGTGTATGTACGTAAGAGAATGAATACACAGAGTGTACGCACATAAGAGGAAGGATATATGGAGTACATGCACGTAAAGACTGGGCACATGGAGTGTATGCACATACGAGAATGGATATGCAAAACGTATGCACGTAAGAGGATCGATACACGAAGTGTGTGCACATAAGATGACGGATACATGGGGTGTATGCATACAGAAGAATGGATACACGGAGTGTATGCACATAAGAGGATGGATACACAGAGTGTATGCACATAAGAGGATGGATACACAGAGTGTGTGCACTTAAGAGGATGAATACATGGAGGGTATGCACATAAAGCACCAATACACGGAGTGTATGCACATAGAGGATGGATACATGGAGCATATGCACGTAAGAGGATATATATGCAGAGCGTAGGCACATACGAGGATGGATATGTGGAGTGTGTGCACATAAGAGGATGGATACACGGAGTGTGTGCAACTAAGAGGATGGATACATGGAGTGTGTGCACATAACAGCACACTGTAGCCATCAAGGGAAATCAAAGCCCCAAGTTTCCACAGGAGTGCATCTCTCAAGAACAATGTCCTTGCAGGATGGAAGGAAGGGGGAAAAGTGCGGGGGAGGTAACACCTCCAAGGTATCAATCACACCCTTCCAGAAGATGCTCTTTTTTCTTTGCTTGTTTACAGCTCTTCGGTACTGTTCTGATTTCCACCTTCCATGACTCACTTAAGGGGGGCAGCTCAATGCATGCAGGTCTGTGAGAATCAAATGCCCCACTCCCTGGATTTCTGACCCCTCAGGGGAGTGTTCTCTTGGTATAATGAGACCTGTTCTCTCCTTCAAGCAGCATACATGACAACTACCTGCTGGCATTTTTTTTTTTTTAACCCATGCATGTTTACCTCCACGGCCTGGAAAATTCCAGTCAGTTCCTAATGCTCCCTTCCCTCCCACAGCAGCCAGCAGTTTCCATGGCAACGGGTAAGCCTGCAGGTACCAGCAAGAACAAAGCTGAGTCCCTGATAATAAAACTGCCTGGTGGGGGGATGGGGGAGGGTTTTGGCAAGACTCAGGCCTCCCCTCCCCCTGGCTGTGGCTCTTTAATTTCAGAGCAGCTCTTGTGATTGGAAATCATACGACCCCCTCCCCCTAGGACAAAAGCATGATTTGGAGAATCTAATTTACACAGGGAGGCTGAGGAGCACCGGGCCAGCAGGCACCTCCCTATAGCGATGCACAACGCGGCCCCTCTGTCCAGCAGCAGCAGCGCCTGGGAACTTGCTAGAAATCCAAATTTTGGGGCCCCAGCCCAGACTTTAATGAACCCTCCAGGTGTCTCTGGTGCTTGTCCCTCTTGAGAACCACTGGTCTCTAGGGCTGATTAACACCTCTCCGGGGGTGATCATGGGACCATTGTTTCCCATCTGATGGGAAAGCCCTTCCCATGTAGCCTTCAGGTCTCTAGACATTCTCCCCATATTAAATCCTGAGATATCCCCTCTCCCCACACTACATCTGCCTCCTGATGCCTCTCATTTCTCTCACCGTCCCAAGCTCCTCACACACTCAGATGCCAGGAAGGGGGAAGGGGGAAGGGGGGAGGGACCTCTCAGTGGGTTGGGGGGTTCCTTTGGGGTGATGAAAATACTTTGCAACTAAACAGAGGGGACAGTTGCACAGCATTGTGGCACTAAATGCCACTGAATCATTCTCTTTAAAACAGTTAATTTTAGGGGCACCTGGGTGGCTCAGTCGGTTGAGCGTCTGACTTCGGCTCAGGTCATGATCTCACAGCTCATGAGTTCGAGCCCTGTGTCTGGCTCTGTGCTGACAGCTCAGAGCCTGGAGCCTGCTTCAGATTCTGTGTCTCCCTCTCTCTCTGCCCCTAACCCACTTGCATTCTGTCTCTGTCCCTCTCAAAAATAAATAAACATTAAAAAAAATAAAAACATAAAAGTTAATTTTACAATCTATGAATGTCACCTCCATAAATTTATTTAAAAAAAAAAAAAAACAAAACCACTCCCAATTCAACACATTTCAAATTTGGTCACATCATTTACAAAAAACCTAGTCAATCAGAAAGTTGGGTCATGATTCTCTCTAGACCAGTGCTGCCCAACAGAAACATAATACAAGTCATGTATATAATTTAAAATTTTCCAGTAACCATGTCTTTAAAAAGAAACAAAGGAACAGAATTAACCCTAATAACTGGGGTGTCTAAGTGGCTCAGTTCGTTAAGCGTCCGACTCTTGATCTCAGCTCAGGGTTGTGGGTTCAAGCCCTAGTTGGCCTCCACCATGGGTGGGCAGCCTACCTTAAAAAATTTTTTTAGGGGCGCCGGGGTATCTCAGTCGGTTAAGCATCTGACTTTGGCTCAGGTCGTGATCTCACGGTTCACGGTTTTGAGCCCTGCGTCACGGGTTTGAGCTGTGCTAACAGCTCAGAGCCTGGAGCCTGCTTTGGATTCTGTGCCTCCCTCTCTTTCTGCCCCTCCCCTGCTTGTGCTCTGTCTCTCTCTCTCCCTCTTTCTCAAAAACAAACATTAAAAAATTTTTAAAGGGGCGCCTGGGTGGCGCAGTCGGTTAAGCATCCGACTTCAGCCAGGTCACGATCTCGCGGTCCGTGAGTTCGAGCCCCGCGTCAGGCTCTGGGCTGATGGCTCAGAGCCTGGAGCCTGTTTCCGATTCTGTGTCTCCCTCTCTCTCTGCCCCTCCCCCGTTCATGCTCTGTCTCTCTCTGTCCCAAAAATAAATAAAAAACGTTGAAAAAAAAATTAAAAAAAAAAATTTTTAAAGACTTAAAAAAATCTTTTTTAAGTACAAAATTAATCCTAATAACACAATACATTTATGACACTCACCACACCTGGAAACTGTCCTGGGAAAAACATGAACATCAATGCTAACTTTCCCTCTCCGTAGCCCTCTAGCCCACTGACCCCCAAGTCTTATCGATTCTGCCTCAGAAGTAGGTTTTCCATTAGCCTGCCCTATTGATCTCTTTTTCAGGCTACTGTAAAAACAATCCTGGGTATTCCTCCTTCTCAAAGGAAAATACGGTCCAAGCCACCCTCTGCCCAATCCTTTTTCATTCGATTCCTGTTGGTCTTAGAAAAAATTCCACCCTCCTCATGACAGCCTACAAACCGTGGTGACCCCAGAGTTTCTTTTTAGAGGAACTTGGGGGTGCCAGCTATGATGAAAGGGACTCTGTGGAACTTTCCTTGAAGCCGGACCCACACAAAGTTCTGAACCATTAGACTCTATACCTGGAGTGGGCCAACATTTTTCTGCAAAGAGCCAGATAGTAAATATTTGGGGCTTTGTGGGCCATGCGGTCTCTGACTCAACTAGTCAACTCAGCCACTAGAGCCTGAAAGCAGGGCTAGGCGATGGTAACTGAATGAGCAGGGCGGTGTTCCAATAAAACTTTATTCATGGACACATCTCTCCATCTCCCCGACTGCTGGTCTCAGCCACCCCTCCATCATCTCTCCCCTGTATCCTGCAGCAATTTCTTCATTGGTCTGCTCTGCCTACCATCTCTGGCCTTCAATTAATTTTCCTCACCAGCGTCAGAGTGGAATTAGCAAGGGGAAATCTGGTGGGCGGATCGCACTGCTTTCAGACACACACTCAGTTCTTTATGAGAATCTGTAACCAGACGGAGCTCCAGAGTTTGTATAGAAGGGGCTTGGCAGGCTGGCTGGAAGGTTTATAGGACCTGGCTCGGCAGCAGCGACCTTTCGCTGATACTCCATCACACAAGGCGGCCATTGGGACAAGGCACACAACTCCTTTGAATGCACGTATTTAGGGCCTTATGAAGTTCGGTACAGAGGAGTAAGGGCGAAAGAGTACTACTCACTGTCTGAGTGATTATTCCAATGTTTGTGTATTTAGCTCAACAAACACGCCTGGAAGTAGACTGCCATCGTTACGTGCCAACATTTAAAAGCTTCATACACAAGGACCAGGGGCCATGCTGGGTATCTGAACAAGCACTCAAGTTGCCTCAAAACAGGGACACAAGATTCCGCGCCACCCCCGTCCCCCCAACACCAGAGTGACAACCAGGACCCAGGGATATTATCTACAAACAGATGGCTAGTATTAAATATTTTTATGGTTTAGAAATGGACGTTCCCTCCCCCTCCCAGAATACATGGGGATACAACAGCCATGTTGTGCTGTTTCTGGGAAAACCGTTCCCTTCCTGAGTCGGATGTCAATGTCTATAGAACTTGGACCCAAGCCTGGCACTCGTAGGTCATTAATCAGGGGGAAAGTCCACGGTAGGTGACTGCCCTAGGGTTTTATTTGGCACCCGGGACCAAGCTGACATCGTAACAGTTACTTTTCAGAGACGGTTTGGTTTTTTTTTCCCTCAGAAATAATCGCCTCCAACAAAATCCTCCTTTGTGTTCAGTTTTGGGTCCAGATGTTGCATTTAGGACCTGGCTACTGAAGGGCTCTGAGTAGATGTCTGAGTTGAGGATGGGAGCAAGAGTCTGGAGCAGGCAGAGAGCCCCTTTGCTCGTTTCACAAGACAGCACAGTGAATACATTTTAAAATATTTTTTAATGTTTATTTATTTTTGAGGGAGAGAGAGAGAGAGACAGACCGTGAGCAGGGGAGGGGCAGAGACAGAGGGAGACACAGAATCTGAAGCAGGCTCCAGGCTCTGAGCTGTCAGCACAGAGCCTGACGCGGGGCTTGAACTCACGAGCTGTGAGATCATGACCTGAACCGAAGTCAGACGCTTACCCGACCGAGCCACCCAGGCACCCTGCACAGTGAATATTTCTATAACCGTGGGGAGGGCAATGTCCCGTTCAATTTAACAAAGAAGCCAGTGGATGTGAAAGAAAACATGAATACATCTGTCTCCACAAACACTGAAAAGTCAGGTGCAGGGGAAAGCCCACCAGGAGTAGGGCTGAGGAAAAACATCACAAAGTGTACGTTCAACACCATACATACTTTGGCACTAAGCCGGGAGAGTGCCAAGTGGTTAGAGAAGGAGAAAAATCCTCAAGATGCAAATCCAGGCAAAGGGTGCACATTCAGAGGGACAGTAGAGAGGAGAGAACGTGAGTGTTGAAAAGCACCTCATTTGGGATCCAAAAAACTGGACATCAAAACCAAAATGAGAGGCTGCTACTCCCATCAAACAGAGAACACTGAGAAAAGCTGTAACATCCAAGGTCGTTGAAGATGTGGAGGAATGGGCACAGCCCCAGGCTCACGGTGGGAGTGTGTGTGTGGTCCACACAGCTCTTCCGGAGAACACAAGTCTCAGAGTTAGAGACAGAACTGAACACACACAAGCTCACGTCTGGTCTACACGACTACGTGCAAAGGTACACATCCACAGGCGCCATTGTAACGGGGTCAAGAAAATTGGGGCGGGCCAGAGGGTGGGCGGAAGAATGTTCAGTGCAAACACAGGAACATTGAGTGTGAGGATGAGACACCGTCAGTGTCTTCCTTTAGAATTAAATTTTGTAGGGGCGCCTGGTGGCTCAGTCGGTTAAGCGTCCGACTCTTGATTTTGGCTCAGGTTGTGATCTCGCCATCATGAGATCGGGCCCCATGTTGGGCTCTGCGCTGAGTGTGGAGCCTGCTTAGGGTTCTCTCTCCCTCTCTTTCTTGTGCTCTCTTTCTCTCTCAAAAATAAAAATAAAATAAAATAAATTTTGTGTTTGGAAGAACATTTAGTATCAAGATATATTTAATGGGAGAAACATCAGAAAAATATAATCCTTTGTATAGATCAGAGTTGCTCAACCTCAGGACTCCTGCCATTGACGGCCCGCTCATTCTTCATGGTAGGCAGCAGGCCTGTGCATACTCTGTGGGATGTTTAGACCCTCCCCAGACTCCTCCCACTAGGTGCTCTGTGTACCACCCCCAGCTGTGACGATCAGAAATTTCTCCAGCATGGCCAAATGTCCTCTGGAGGAAATCTCTCCTGGTTGAGGATCACTAACACAGACGCTAACCTCAACTCTGAGTCAGAATTATTCATGCATTCATTATTCATTCATGCATACTCGAGGGCTGCACCACAGACATATAACACAAGCTGCATACGTAATTTAACATTTTCCAGTATTCCCGTTAAAACATGTAAGAAGAGGGGCACCTGGGTGTCTCAGTCGGTTAAGTGTCTGACTCTTGATTTGGGTTCAGGTCATGATCCCACGGTTGGTGGGATCAAGTCCCATGTCAGCCTCTATGCTGGCAGCGCAGAGCCTGCTTGGGACTCTCTCTCTCTCTCTCTCTCTCTCTCGCTCACTCTCAAAATAAAGAAATATTTAAAAAATAAAACAGATTAAAAACATGTAAAAAGAAACAGGTAAAAATAATTGTAAGGATGTATTTCATTGAAACCAACATATCTGAATGAGTACCATTTCAACATGTTGCACTGGCCACATTTCAAGGGCTCACTGGCCACCCATGTGTGGCTGGGTATTGAGCAACTCTGTGCACCAAGAACTCTGGGAGACATAGGAATACAGTGGGGGCGAAAGACGGCAAGCTTCCTGGGTCCTGGAAACTTCCATTTTGGCGGGAGTAACAGATATAAGCATAAACACGTGTAGCGTGAGGCAGTAAGGAAGGGACCTGGCCGCAGCTAGACAGGAGGCAATGCAGGGGGTGAAGAAGGCCTGGGAGGGGCACAGGTGGGTGGCCCAGCAGGCTGGACGGTCCCGGTGAGGTCTGTCTCCAGGACCCTCTGTCCTCAGCCTCCCAGGCAGAGGGAGGGCAGCAGGTTCGGATTACCGCCAGGACCCTGCTGCCCCTCCACAGCGCCTGTCCTCCTGTCCCCGCTGTCCTCCAGGCCTCCTAGCTGCACTGTGCCCGGGACCCACCCACGGGCGGCACTGGGGTACCCAGTGCTGTGGGGCCAACAACATCCTCCTCCCCGAGGCCTGCGAGGCCCTGCATGACATGGCCTGTGAGGTGCTCCCCCAGCACAGACACATACAAGGACACACAGACACACACAGGGACACATGTGGACACACAGACACACACAGACACACATAGATGTACACACACAGATACACACGCACACACAGACACAGAGATGCACACAAATACACAGACACACACATATTGCTGTTTCCTTTTAGGATCCAAGCCTCACCCCAGAGGCCAGCCACTGCCCAGAGGACGGCCCAACCCTCTCTGGGCTTCCCTCATCTGCTCTGCCACGTCCTGCACAGTCCTTGCCTTAAATAATTAAAAAAAAAAATTTTTTTTTAATTTTTGAGAGAGAGAGCATGTGAGCAGGGGAGGGGCAGAGAGAGAGGGTCCAAGCAGGCTCCCTACTGTCAGCTAGCTCAGAGCCTAATTTGGGGCTCAAACCCATAAACTGTTGAGATCATGACCTGAGCCAAAGTCAGACGCTCAACCAACCAAACCACCAGGAGCCCCAATCCCACGTGAAATCACACTCCTCACTACACGGTTGTCTGTGGCCGTCCCCACTGGAGTGTGCGCTCATGGGGCTGGGGTCCTCTATCTGACTCACGGTCATCTCCGAGGTGCGGCACAGTTGGTGCTCAGTTAGACAGTGGATGTGTGCACCCATCAGCACCCCATCAGCTTCATCTGCAGACCCTAGCTTTCACAGACAAGGGGGGGGGGGTGTGCACATGGGCACACGGTCCTCACTTCTCCCTCTCTTTGCAAAGTTAGCATCCAAAATAATTAAAAACAGGTGTTTCGACAAAAATCTGCCCGTGCACGCTCATGGCAGCACTACTCACACTAACCGGAAGGCGGAAACAACCCAGTGGCCACCAAGGACGAGCGGATCGACAAAACAGGGTCTGTCCGCACAACCGAATATTATCCAGCCATACCAAACAGCAAAGGACCCACACATGCTACAACATGGGGGGACCCTCAGCAACATCACGCTAAGTGAAAGAGTCCGGTCCAGAAAGACCACACGGGGTAGGGTCCCATTTGTACGAAGGGTCCAGAATCAACACATCTACAGAGACAGAGAACGGACGGGTGACTGCTCAGGACCGGAGGGACAGGAGGTCATATAGGCAGAGGTGGACTTTCCCTCTGGGGTGATGAACACGTTCTAACATTGCTGGTGGTCACACTGCCCCGTGAACATACTAACCAGCGCTGAGCCCTTCTCCGTGAACATACCCCCCCCACCCCACCTCAATGGAATGACTTTGAATCAATACACACTTTAAAAAAAAAAAGGCCAGGGGCGCCTGGGTGGCTCAGTCAGTTAAGTGTCCAACTTCAGCTCAGGTCACGATCTCGCAGTCCGTGAGTTCGAGCCCCGCGTCAGGCTCTGTGCTGACAGCTCAGAGCCTGGAGCCTGCTTCCGATTCTGTGTCTCCCTCTCTCTCTGACCCTCCCCCGTTCATGCTCTGTCTCTCTCTGTCTCAAAAATAAATAAACGTTAAAAAAAATTAAAAAATAAAAAATTTAAAAAAAAGGCCATGAAACTGGTGTTCACACACACTGCACTCAGCAGTTACAGGCCAGCAAACTATTTCCCCCAGACAGTGAGCGGGCAACACTGTCCCCGTGCTGTCGCGATGTTCCCCACACTCCTGCACGTCAGCACAGCAAACCTACCTGTGCTGTTTCCTTGAGCAGAAAAGTGTAACAGGAGTCAGGAGCCAGAGCAGTGCCGTCCGAGGGAAATAGAAATCCAACCCCCATTTTAAGTTTTCCAGTGGCTATGTTAAAAAAATTTTTTTAAACTTAAAAAAGTTGAAAGAAACAGGTCACGTTAATTTTAATAACCTATTTTATGTAACGCGGCATCTCCAAAGTAGTATCATTTCAGTACATCCTCCATATAAAAGATCGCTAATATATTTTACGATATTTTTGTCATCTTCAGTCTGAGATCTAGGGTGCACTTTATACTTGTAGTTGAGCCCATCTGGAGTCTGATAAACCACATTTCAAGGCTCCAGAGCCACCTGTGGTGTCAGCCAGGAAAGAGTCTCTTTCTCCACCCACCTGAGGTTCCTCAGGGGGACCCTGCGAATGACACCAGCGAGACAGGTTCCCAAGAGAAAAACACACAGAAGTTTATGAAGTGTGCATGTTGCACGCATGTGTACACACACACACACACACACACACACACACACAGAAGCACCCAGGGATAGATGAGGAAGGAACCCAGAAGGGTGGTTAGAACTTGGATTTAAATATTAACAGAGGTTAAGGGTTTGTGGCTTCTGGGCTCTGGAAGCAAGTTCCAGAAGGACAAGCAGAAGTATGGCGAACAAGGGTGGTTTAGTGAGGTTTGTTAGTACATGTTGATTGATGCCTTCTCTGTTGGGAAGAACTAGTGTGAGAGGGAGACTGTAAGTCTGTGCTCTGATTTTAGAGCTTTTGCTGAATCTGCCAGTTCTCCGTGGCCTTTAGCTCAAATAATCCATGTGCCAAAAGAGGCACATTTTGGGGTGGTATTTTCTGGCCCCCTCGTGGCCACACCCCCACAGTAGTGATTATATCCCATACCTCGCACATAGTAGTCCTGTCATCAGTACGTTTTTTAATGAAGAAATTAATTATGAAAAAATGGAAACGTGCTTTTGAGTTTTTTTAAAGGAATCTCTACGCCCAATGTGGGACTCGAATCTACAGCCTTGAGATCAACAGTCGCTTGCTCTACTGACTCAGCCAGCCAGGTGCCCAGGTTATGAGGTATTCCTAAACACAACAAAAATCGAAACAAACTGAAACAACCCAGCGAACACTGAGTATATGCACACCAGGGTTCGAATCCCCATTTCGCTGAGTCGTAGCCGGTGTGGTGAGGCAAGTCATTTCATCAGAACCTCCCCTTCCTCATCTACGGAGGGGGAGGACAATCCACCTCCAGCGTTTCCTTGGGATTCATAAAGAAAAGAAGGTCTGTCAGCACTCAGCACAGCGCCTGGTTCGCAACAATAATTCAGTTCACGTCAGCACTGACAGCAACCATGTACAGATACAAGTTAAGAACGGGAAGGAAACATTTAAAATGGAAAACTTTTATGCTGGACTGATAGTCATTATTTATACCAAAAAAAAAAAAAACCCTCTTACTAGTTTTGATCGCTACAAGATTAGGTATAAGTGATGAAAACAAAGAACTAGGGAAAAAAAAAATCAGAAATGAGGCTGGGGTGAGATTCTACAGAATGGAGACGCATGCCCAAAACATTGTTAGTAGAGTTACACACAGCAGTGATGCCTATGGAAATGCCAGGGCTACCTGAGCGTCTTTAGTAAAACCTTGGTTTGCAAGCACAGTTCGTTCCGGAAACACGCTTGTAATCCAAAGCACTCCTCGCATATCAAAGCGAATTTCAAGAACCATTGGTTCTGCTGTGATCACGTGACATTGGGTGTCACACACTACTTATGTTGCAAGACCTCGCTCGTTTATCAAGTTGAAATGGATTACAAATGGTGGCTCATCTTGCGGAACCCTCACAGAAGAGGTAACTCGCAATCCAAGGTTTTGCTGTATTAGGTTGTTCTGTTACAAGCACAGAGTGATTCTGAATTAAAAACAGAAACAAAAATTTTCGAATAAATGTATTAACACATAGAGTCAACTGGTTCTGAATAAAAATGCTGAGCTAATTTCTTCTGGTGTTTTGTGCAGGACTTCACTTGCAATTTTTTTTAATTTACAGAAATTTTTAATGTTTATTTTTGAGAGACAGAGAGAGACAGAGACAGACAGAGACAGAGCATGAGTGGGGAGGAGGAGAGAGGGAGGGAGACAGAGTCTGAAGCAGGCTCCAGGCTCTGAGCTGTCTGCACAGAGCCTGACATGGGACTTGAACCCATGAACCACCAGATCATGTCCTGAGCCAAAGTCGGACGCTTAGCCAACTGAGCCACCCAGGCGCCCCTATTTGCAATTTGTTAGTATAATTTGCAGGAAGCCCCACAGCACAGACAGAAAGACCCTTGAAAGTCTTGCCTATATTCCGAATGCTTACATCTCAATACATTTGAATGGTCATGAAAGCTAGAAACTCAAGGGAATGTATACTTTCTTAAGTCCTAAACAAGGAAACAACTGGAGTTATCAGATGGCTTTCTGTCAGATTTTACGAATCATAATCAAATTCTACCAACTTCAGTGCACTAGCTACCTTTCCTGGGCCCATCCATCTGAGAAACTGGGGATCCAGACAAGACATCTCCCTATTGAAGAATCAAGTCAAATTCCATTTAGAAAGTTCTGAACCTCCGTGACTGAAACCAGACAAAATAAACAATGATGCTTTTTCTTTTTTAAGGGAACACATGTATGTACGTGAATTAATTTGAGAACCACTGAAGGTAGCCCCTGAATGAGTAAAAACAAATTCAGGTTTCTGGGTTGCATGTGTGTGTGCATGTGTTAAAGAAAGAAAGGGGGGTACCTGGGTGGCTCAGTTGGTTAAGGATCCAACTCTTGATTTCGGCTCAGGTCACATCATGGTTGTGGGATAGAGCCCACGTGTTGGGCTCTGCGCTGACAGTGTGAAGCCTGCTTGGGATTCTGTGTCTCCCTCAATCTCTCTCTCTCTCTCTGCCCCTCTGCTGCTTGTGCTGGCTCTCTCTCCCCCAAAATAAATAAATAAACATTAAAAAAAAATATATATATATATATATATACACGCTTTGTGTGTGTGTGTGTGTATATGTGTGTGTGTGTATATATATATATGCTTTAAATAAAAGAATAAGTTTGTCAGAACATGAAAATTGCAAAGCAAAAAACTGAAAGGAAAAAGAAAGGTTGCATGGATAGGATGTGCAGATAGAGAATGGAGTTAGGTCTGTTTACTGCAGGGCAAGAGGGGGGCCCCTGAACAGCGGACATTCAAAAACATCATTCCTTGGCCTGATTCACTGCCATGTTCATGTCACTGGAGCGGCGGCTTGCTTTTATCCTGGGGCCAGATTCCACAGCCCACTGATATGCTGAGACGGTATCTGGTAACTGAATGTTGTTGCCACGCCTTATCAGTTTCTTTCCAAACAACTGAATCCAGATCTGGTCTCTGTTCCTTGGAATTTCTTTCCTTATCTTACAGTGAAATATGTCACCCGTAGAGAGGAATGCACACAGGGCCACATCTGAACATTTTAAAGATAATCTGAAGACCAACACCCAGGCACGGGATGTGCGATTTTTAGGTATTTACCAGCTCCAAGCTGATTCACTGAAAATCAGTTCTCTAAATGACCACTTTTGCTGCCTGGAGAATTCCTTAAATGGCCAAATTTACCGGGTTCATCTAGTTCATCACCACCGCCACCACAAAAAAACGTGTTTCTTTTAACTCTTTCTGACAGGTACAGCAATCTCATTGGGAAGAGAGCTTCTGGAAACATCCATGACATTTGAATGATTTCGTTTGAGCCTTTAGTTTTGGTTCAGGGTCGCTTACTTTTAGTTTAGTCTCACGTTCCTCTGCACAGGCTTTGTCGTGGCCAAACTGAAGTCTGAAGTGATCTGAGGATTTTCTTCTTTTATATTAAAATGAGGATCTCTGGGTGTTTCAACAAAGAGTATTCTTGTTGATCTGGAAAGTCAAGGATGTTACAAATGATAGGACAGGTCTCTGTCAACCAACCCCTTTTCACGACTGTGTTTTGCCTTTTGAAATTCCCTTAATTGACAGGTTATGTTACCCAGCACGATCACATAGCTATTTTGACATGTCTTAGACGTGTAAGAGGTGTTCTGTGCCTAAAATGAGAATCACACCCAATCTGATGTGCGACGGAGCTGGATTTGCAAATCAGGCTACGAAGCTGAGACAGACCTGCCCCACGTGAAACGAGAGCTAAAGCAAAACCAAAATTAGTTTCAACTGAAACTAAAAAAAAAAAAAAAAAAAAAAAAAAATTACTCCTGAAGTCCACTAGCACCACGCCACATGCATGGGAGGATCTGGTGTCCCACTCGCCGATATTTAACGGAAATTAGTTTACCATGAATTGGTAATTCAGTAAACTGTCTTTCTGACAGATTCACTCTCCAAGTCCCCTCCCCCTGAATGCTGTGACCATCACTAGCCACTTGCTCCAGGATGGTGATTGGACATCTTC